>NW_028318464.1:5821811-6451173 GCF_062004578.1 Staurois parvus | reverse complement strand
ATCTATCACGATAATGCTTCTGCCGTTATATTCTTTGTACTGGGTAAGAATGAGACTATGTAATTGAATCTTGACAGAAAAAGGGCCCACCGAGCCGCTCTAGGAGATAAATGTTTAGCCTCAGACAAGAATGTGATATTCTTATGGTCAGTCAAAATGCAGGCTGGCATAGTAGTACCCTCGAGGAGATGCCTCCATTATTTAAGAGCTAAAATGATGGCTAATAATTTTTTAGTCAGTGGTTTGACCAGAGAAGAGAAATTACGAATAAATGTTCAATATTAATTGGCGAAGCCAAGAAAATGTTCTAGAGGATGTAGACCTATGGGTCGAGGCCACTGTAAGACCGCAGACAGTTTCTCCTGAACTTTTCCAATTTGAAATACAGGTTGTTTTCTCTCAACCTCACATGGAAGATGTCTTGTGGTAGTTCTCTAGAGATTTTGAATATATAATATCGAGGTAAACCACCACATATTGCTACAGCATATCTTGGAGGACACCATTAATAAATTCCAGGAAAACTGCAGGAGTGTTGCAGAGACCAAAGGACATTGTGAGGTATTGGTAGTGTCCACTCCTAGTATTAAATGCAGTTTTCCATTCGTCACCCTCTTTAATCCTCATGAGATTGTTTGCCCCTCTCAAATCGAGCTTAGTGAATACTGTTGCTCCCTTGAGGCGGTCAAATAATTCTGTTATCAATGGGATCAGATAAGCATTTTTAATAGTAATGCGATTGAGACCCCTATAATTGATACAAGGTCTTAGTTCACTACTCTTCTTTTTTACAAAAACACCAGCACTGGCTGGAGAAGAGGATTTGCGGAAGAACCCCCGAGATAGTGAATCCGCAACATACGCCACCATAGCCTTATCCTCCATGACAGACACAGAGTAAACTCGGACACATGGGGGAATGGCACCAGGTTGAGGATCAATTGTGCAGTCATAAGTCCGATGTGGCGACAAAATACCAGCCTGACCTTTGCCAAAGACAGCAGAGAATTCCCGGTACTCCTTTGGCAAAGAAGAGACTGAAGGCCTGCACAAGACCCTACTAACTTTCTGAAAACAAGTATTAGTTCATTGTTGGGACCATAACAGAACCTTGCCTCTATGCCAATCAAATCAAGAACTGTGCTTCTGTAACCAAGGATAACCAATGACAACTGGGTACTGAGGTGAGGAAAAGACTTGAATTGGATTATCTCATGGTGAAGAGCACCTACAGCCATGGTGAAGGAAGCGGTTTCATGGGTCACATGGGCAGGCTGTAGAGGTCTCCCATCAATAGCCTCAATGGCAAGTGAGGAGGCACGATGCTGCAGCGGCATCAAGTGCTTCAACATGAAAGAACTATCTATGAACAAGCCTGCAGCCCCAGAATTGATTAGTGCCTGAGTGTTGATGGAAAACTCAGACCAAGAAAGGGTAACCAGAACTAGAGGGATCGTGCATCGAGCGTGCCCGTAGGGCTGTGCTGTGGTGAGATCTGTCACCGGCTGTGTACCTCACACACAGCCTATGACATATCTATGTAGCGGCCCATTGCCAAGTTGTGACTTGCTGTGGCCAATCACAGCAGGACACATGACAGTTGTAAACAATGGATGGCTTCCTTTCATTGCATCCATTGTACACAATGGTATTACTAGCTGTGACAGGCCACAGCTAATCACAACAAAAACCCTGAATGAATCAATTTCATTCAGTTAAATGCTTGCTTAAGCAATCATAATGTGTAAAAAAAAAATAAAATACTGATCACTTCCTCAGAGTCATATAATGTTACTGTGGTAACATTATACTACTCTGGTCACAGTGTGTTATAAAAAAAAAGAAAAAATGTAATAAAAAAAAAAAAAAATAATATAAAAATATTGAAATAAAATTATTTATTTTTTTGTTTCGTACGGTCACCAGTCAGTGCACCTGATCACCACCACACTAGTTATATCATGACGCTGTACTGCACTGGTGACAGTATGCATAAAAAAAAAATTGTGAAAAACATTTTTCAGAATATTATGACAAAAAATTACAACTTTAAAAAACTTGCCATGGCTCTTACTAAATACCTCGGACTGGTGCCAATAAGAAAAGGAATGGAACCGCAATGCACTAATGCATGCATGTTAAGTTTTGCTGGAACAGATAGGTGTAAATTGATCATAATACAATGTAACGTAAAGAGGAACTTCACCCTCATCTTCAAAATTACATCAAAGGCACCAATAAAATGTCTAGTACTGGTAATTAGAGATGAGCGAATTATTCAAAAATTCGATTCGGCTGATTTGCCGAATTTGAGGAAGAAATTCGATTCGATGCGAATTTATTCGCTACGAATTTAACTTATAAAAAGGGTTTCTAGGCTTCTGAGAGCCTTTAAATTAGTGCAGAACACTGTACCTTTAATTTAAATGCCCTTGGAGATGAGGAAGGAGAAGGAGAAGGAGAAGGATGAGAAGAAGGAGAAGGAGAAGGATGAGACGAAGGAGAAGGAGAAGGATGAGAAGAAGAAGGATGAGAAGAAGGAGAAGGATGAGAAGAAGGAGAAGGAGAAGGATGAGAAGAAGGAGAAGGATGAGAAGAAGGAGAAGGAGAAGGATGAGAAGAAGGAGAAGGAGAAGGATGAGAAGAAGGAGAAGGATGAGAAGAAGGAGAAGGATGAGAAGAAGGAGAAGGATGAGAAGAAGGATGAGAAGAAGGAGAAGGATGAGAAGAAGGATGAGAAGTAGGAGAAGGATGAGAAGAAGGAGAAGGATGAGAAGAAGAAGAAGGATGAGAAGAAGGAGAAGGATGAGAAGAAGAAGAAGGATGAGAAGAAGAAGAAGGATGAGAAGAAGAAGAAGGATGAGAAGAAGGAGAAGGATGAGAAGAAGAAGAAGGATGAGAAGAAGAAGAAGGATGAGAAGAAGGGGAAGGATGAGAAGAAGAAGAAGGATGAGAAGAAGGAAAAGGATGAGAAGAAGAAGGATGAGAAGAAGAAGAAGGATGAGAAGAAGGAGAAGGATGAGAAGAAGGAGAAGGATGAGAAGAAGAAGAAGGATGAGAAGAAGAAGAAGGATGAGAAGAAGGAGAATTCCAAGCCGGCAAAAAGTGTATCTGCAGAGCTCCGCTATTTCTTAGCGGAGCTCTGCAGATACACTTAGCGGAGCTCTGCAGATACACTTTTTGCCGGCTTGGAATTCTTCTTATTTTCATCCTACTTCTTCTTCTTCTTCATCCTCATCCTCATCCTCTTCTTCTTCTTCTGAGGATGAGGATGAGGATGAAGAAGAAGAAGAAGAAGTAGGATGAAAATAAGAAGAATTCCAAACCGGCAAAAAGTGTATCTGCAGAGCTCTGCTAAGTGTATCTGCAGAGCTCCTCTATTTCTGACAGTTCTCTGACATTCACATTTACAGCAGTTGAAACATTGTATCTATTTGTTTCCATAAATGGAAACAAATAGATACAATGTTTCAACCGCTGAGCTCTGCAGATACACTTAGCAGAGCTCTGCAGATACACTTAGCGGAGCTCTGCAGATACACTTTTTGCCGGCTTGGAATTCTTCTTATTTTCATCCTACTTCTTCTTCTTCTTCTTCTTCTTCATCCTCATCCTCAGAAGAAGAAGAAGAGGATGAGGATGAAGAGGAAGAAGAAGAAGAAGAAGAAGTAGGATGAAAATAAGAAGAATTCCAAGCCGGCAAAAAGTGTATCTGCAGAGCTCCTCTATTCTGCAGATACACTTAGAGGAGCTCTGCAGATACACTTTTTGCCGGCTTGGAATTCTTCTTATTTTCATCCTACTTCTTCTTCTTCTTCATCCTCATCCTCATCCTCAGAAGAAGAAGAAGAGGATGAGGATGAAGAAGAAGAAGAAGAAGAAGAAGAAGTAGGATGAAAATAAGAATTCCAAGCCGGCAAAAAGTGTATCTGCAGAGCTCCGCTAAGTGTATCTGCAGAGCTCTGCTATTTCTGACAGTTCTCTGACATTCACTCCATACAGTGGTTGAAACATTGTATCTATTTGTTTCCATAAATGGAAACAAATAGATACAATGTTTCAACCGCTGTATGGAGTGAATGTCAGAGAACTGTCAGAAATAGGCTATTTCTGACAGTTCTCTGACATTCACTCCTCAACCGCTGTATGGAGTATTGAATGTCAGAGAACTGTCAGAAATAGCCTATTTCTGACAGTTCTCTGACATTCACTCCATACAGCGGTTGAAACATTGTATCTATTTGTTTCCATAAATAGAAACAAATAGATACAATGTTTCAACCGCTGTATGGAGTGAATGTCAGAGAACTGTCAGAAATAGGCTATTTCTGACAGTTCTCTGACATTCACTCCTCAATCGCTGTATGGAGTATTGAATGTCAGAGAACTGTCAGAAATAGCGGAGCTCTGCAGATACACTTAGCGGAGCTCTGCAGATACACTTTTTGCCGGCTTGGAATTCTTATTTTCATCCTACTTCTTCTTCTTCTTCATCCTCATCCTCTTCTTCTGAGGATGAGGATGAAGAAGAAGAAGAAGAAGTAGGATGAAAATAAGAAGAATTCCAAGCCGGCAAAAAGTGTATCTGCAGAGCTCCTCTATTCTGCAGATACACTTAGAGGAGCTCTGCAGATACACTTTTTGCCGGCTTGGAATTCTTCTTATTTTCATCCTACTTCTTCTTCTTCTTCATCCTCATCCTCTTCTTCTTCTTCCGAGGATGAGGATGAAGAAGAAGAAGAAGAAGTAGGATGAAAATAAGAAGAATTCCAAACCGGCAAAAAGTGTATCTGCAGAGCTCCTCTAAGTGTATCTGCAGAATAGAGAAGCTCTGCAGATACACTTTTTGCCGGCTTGGAATTCTTCTTATTTTCATCCTACTTCTTCTTCTTCATCCTCATCCTCAAAAGAAGAAGAAGAGGATGAGGATGAAGAAGAAGAAGAAGAAGTAGGATGAAAAGAAGAATGAAAAGAAGAAGAAGAATGAAAAGAAGAAGAAGAATGAAAAGAAGAATGAGAAGAATGAAAAGATTCTTCTTCTTCTTCTTTTCATTCTTCTTTTCATTCTTCTTCTTCTTCTTTTCATTCTTCTTTTCATTCTTCTCATTCTTCTTTTCATTCTTCTCATTCTTCTTCTCATTCTTCTTTTCATTCTTCTTCTCATTCTTCTTTTCATTCTTCTTTTCATTCTTCTTCTTTTCATTCTTCTTTTCATTCATTCTTCTTCTTCTTTTCATTCTTCTTCTTCTTCTTTTCATTCTTCTTTTCATTCTTCTCATTCTTCTTTTCATTCTTCTCATTCTTCTTCTCATTCTTATTTTCATTCTTCTTCTTCTTTTCATTCTTCTTTTCATTCTTCTCATTCTTCTTTTCATTCTTCTTCTCATTCTTCTTTTCATGAAGAAGAAAAGAAGAATGAGAAGAATGAAAAGAAGAATGAAAAGAAGAATGAGAAGAAGAATGAAAAGAAGAATGAGAAGAATGAAAAGAAGAATGAAAAGAAGAAGTATTCCAGTACAGCAAAAAGTGTATCTGCAGAGAGCTCCGCTATTTCTGACAGTTCTCTGACAGTTCCAGCGGTTGACAGCGGTTGAAACATTGTATCTATTTATTTCCGAATAAAAACATCTGTATCCTAAATGGAAACAAATAGATACAATGTTTCAACCGCTGTACATGTGTAGGAACTGTCAGAGAACTGTCAGAAATAGCGGAGCTCTCTGCAGGGACACTTTTGCCGGCTGATCGGGAAAAATCCGATTCGCGCACCCGAATTATGCAAATATTCGGATTCGACGCGAATCAAATTTTTCCTGAAATTCGAAACGAATTCCACTTCGCCTGGTTCGATTCGCTCATCTCTACTGGTAATCTACAAACAGACACTTAAAGATAATTGCAGGCTTTTTACTTGTAGTGCTTACCTCCACAGGAGCTGGTTAGTATGTGTAGCTTCCCCGTTTGTCAGAGCCTGGGTCCGAACCTGGGCCTTCTGTGGTGAGTGGCAATGTTTCTTCTTGCTTATCCACCTGGAATGCTGGACAGCTCCCTTGACAATTATTTGGATGATCCTATTTTGACTTTGTTTATCATGAACCTTGAACCCCTTGCTCCTCCCATGAACGTCTTGATATAAGCCATATCTCTGCACTTCCTGTTTGCCAGAGTATTGTGCTCTCCATCCAGTATCGTGCTCCTTATAGTCTCTGCTGTTATCGATATTTTGCTATCACTTGTTATTGCCCCTTGGCTTGTTCTCGACTACGCTTCTGTCTGATCTCAACCTGCGACTGCTCCTTACCGACCTTGGCTTGTTTACTGATCACACTTTCGTTTGATCCTTACCTGCTTATACGCTACTGGACCTCCGCTTGCTCACCTCCTGGTGGGGTGATCCTGAGGACCTCAACCTGGTGCTAGTTCGCAGCCAAATCCATCTCCACCATCATGAGCTCTGGCGAAAACCGGTTGGTAGTTAGACTCCGCACCGCGGGTGATCCCACTCCTCCGCCACAGTGACCTGCCTGTGTACCTATCCTGCTGGTTTTAGGTAAGCCTTTCCACTGCTATAGCAACTGGTCTTTGAGCCTGACCCCTGATTGTGACACCGTTCAAGACTCTGTAAAATGCTCTGTCCTTTCTGCAACACCTGGTTTTATAGGTTGGAGGCTGAATATACCACTTTTTGGCAGGTCTGCTCGTCAGCTGCTAATTTCTTTTTGGAGGCTGAACACACCTGCATAACTTAAATATTCGTATACCACCACACTATATAAACATACAGAAAATAGGCCAAAGGCTACTTGATGGCAGATAAAATATGGCAAGGCAAGATAAATGAAATGCGTAGAGCAATAAACAGATCAGAGAATACATTAGAATGCCTTATACTAAATACCATGAATGCTAGTGTTAAATATGGTAACTGTTTTAGATTGGAATAATGCCAAAAAAATTGACCTGGTATACACAGAATTAATAAAGAACTGCACAGTGAGAAATACAAATGGCAATAACAGAAGTCCCACAGTAACTCTTCACAATAACCAATCAAAAAATATCCCAGAGTGCAATTTATAATTTTATTCCTGGATATGGGTATGTGTCACATACCTAACCAGAGGCTGGAATAGAGAGAGGGCTCCCCTTACGGCTGAGTGCAGTACGCCCCTGGAGGTGGTAACAGGAGGTGCAGTGCCCAAAGAAGCACGGGTTGCCAGGGGTGTTGCTGCTTGGTGATGCCTGATGAGACGGAACCCGTGGGTGATCAAGATGCAGGAGGAGTTTCTCCAGAGGACATGTGGATCTGGGAGGATGAGTAGAGTAGTCAGTAGCCAGAGCCAGGGTCAATACTGAACAGCAGACAGGAACAAGGTCAGGATCAAGCCAGGATCATACACAGAGCAGCAGACAGGAGCAAGGTCAGGATCAAGCCAGGGTCATACACAGAGCAGCAGACAGGAACGAGGTCAGGATCAAATTGGGTAGAGAGCCAAAGCAAGGCCAGGGTCAAGCAGGGTCCGTAATGGGTAATCAGCAGTATATACAAGAACACAGAACCCGGGGGCTGACAATAATCCAGCAATTATTGAGCAGAGCTGCAGTCCTTATAAAGGCCACTGAGAGTCAGTAATTATCGCACACTGCGTGTGCCGGTGTGCTTTCACGCACAGGAATGCGCAGTTACATGCCGCCCGCCTATGCGCATGCGCACATTCTTGCGCGAATTGGCGCTGACATATTGAGCATTGGCACATTTGCCAGGGCTTCCTTGTCTTTTCTCCTGACAGTATCCATAGGTGTTCCTGAACGGGGTACCCCTGGAAGGTGTTTATGTAATATCTGGTGCCTAATTTGCAGTGTTAATCTGGTTAACTTTGAGGCCTGAACTGTGCAGTGGTGTATTTATTACCATCCCTGCATGCAGTAAAAGGCTGTTGGGGTGCTTAGTAAAAGTATCCTCTGTCACTAAGCTGCTAAACAGTGGTGAAGTAAGTACAACAGATCCGCACACCAGTCCTGGCATATAGCCAACCTTATCCTGAATGCTTGGCAGTCTTTTGTCCTCTTCAATCCGGTCCCTGTTAGCTCAGTCTTCAGGATCAGGTCCTTACAAGGCTCATTCTCTCATATCTGGTCCTCAAAGGCTCTGTTCTCTCTGGTATAGGCACACATGGCTCCAATGTCTGCATAGCTCTAGTCTCAGCACACAAACACTGTCAGTGGCTAAGTCCCAGCACCCAGCTCACTGCAACAGGTCAATCCTCATTGGTTCCTCACAGATAAGAGATCAAATTTCCTCCTCAGAGCCCAGGACAAGTCTCTCTTCCCCTCCTCTGGTGTGCAGTAGTGCAGCTGTGGCAGGAGAAAAGAGACAGCCACAGCCAATAGCCCACACAGCCACTCCAGCAGTACAGAGATGTGTTGAAAAAAAGGAGGAGAGTGGGCACAGAGGAGCACAGCCCACTCCTCCAGCCGGCTACATACTCCCTCTACCACAGAACCTGTCAAGAGCCGCCGCGGTGTGTGGCTCAGCGCAGGCGCAGTGTGCCGATGCACACCGGCGTGCGGGCAGTAGGTCCTGGGCGGCCGCGGAACTCGAGCATGCGAACTCGCGACCACGGGCGCACGCCTGGCACCAATGACAGTGCAGGGCGTGGTATTTAAATCCGACCTGCACTGACACTGGTTGCCATATGGTCTTATCTGGTTGTTCCTGCTCCTACTGTCAGTTGATTGTTGCCGACCCTGAGTGATTCTGACCGTGCTGTCTTCTCCTGCCCTGACCCCTGGCTTGCCTGACCTCTCTCTGGATGCTCCCTATTGGATCTGACTCCTTGTTACTGACCCAGTGAGTGACCCGACTATTCTGTGTCTGCTGCCTTGTACCGCGCTGTTCCCACGGTTACCGACCCGGCCTGTCTGACCACGCTTCTGCTCAGCCATCCATCCGTCCCACACGGACCCATCCGCCTCTTCACGTCAGGCTCTTTACCAGCAGATACCTCTGGCGGAACCCTCTACCATGGGTTGGTGTACTCAGGGGCCGCGACCTGGTCTCTGTCTGCTCCAAGTCCATCCCCACCATCAGGGGCCCTGGTGAAAAAGCAGACTGGGACTTAGACTCCGCGCTCTGGGGAATCCTATTCCGTGGGTTGCTAGATGTACCGCCAGGCAGTACATTACAGAACCTTTGATCCCCAAAGAAGGGACTGGGTCCAGTAGCAAATAGCAGTCCATATCTTGGTACAGTTTTCATTTACAATGGGAGGCAAAACTAGGTTAACAGTTACACAAACTCAAGCAGTTAATATTAAAACCAAAGTTTGGCAAGGGAACCTCCCACTATTTGTTAGAAAGAGAGGTGTTGCTTTGACCATAGGCCACTGAGGTATGCCAGGCAGTGAGCTAGAGTTGCTCTCCACTGAAACTGCAGTAGGAAGGATTGGAGTTTTTTTAGCTCTTTGGGTGGTAAAGATGGCTTCCTCAGAACTGTCACCCACTGGGGGAGATTTAATAAAATTGGTGCACACAGAATCTGTTGCAGCTGTACACAGTAATCAATTTGGTTCTAACTTCAGCTTGTTCAATTAAGTTACTGTGAACAGCTGCACTAGTTTCTGTCTGCACCAGTTTTAGTAGGTCTCCCCCAATGTGTAATAGTTCAGCCTCTTAGGTGAGTAAACTGTCCTTTTTGGTTATTGCTCTTTTGGCTCTGATGGTCCTTCTTCTGGTGACTCTTCACCCTGTCCTTTTTAATTATTGATCTATTGGCTCTGATGGTCCTTCTTCTGGTGACTCTTCACCCATTTCTAGAGGCAATTGGAAGTCTCTGTATCCTTTGCACCCAGTATAATTGGTACATCTTCCTGACCTTGGTAGCTCTGAGGTATAAATTCTAGGGGCTCAGGCCTGAGAGCCATTGTGTCAGTCTCTGCATGAGGCAGGGGCAAAGTGACATCTGTAGGTGTAGGTGGAACCAACCAGTCCATGGAAACTTCCTCTTCCTTACATCTTTCTTCCTCATCGGAAACTGGTAATGATGGTTGTGATATGGTTCTTGTTCGTGACTTTTGAGGTGTAGTCTGAGAGGGTGGTGAATCTGTCTGTAGAGGTGTGCGGGTTGTTTCAGCAAATGGTAGAAGGTGGTTGCAATGCCAGACTTTCAAGGGCTCTGTTGTTCCTTCAGGGAGGATCGTATATACCAGTAGTCCAGAAAAATGCTTTCCCAGGACACCCAAATTCCTCAGTAGTATCCAATCACCTGTGTACAAGTCCTGGACCCTGACTCTCAAACCATAGCCCCTTTTATTTAATTACCCTCTAGCATCTGAGGCAGCCCGGGCATTTTCGTACACCAACTTCAGATTCTTTCTTAGATGATTCACATACCCCCTATGTGATATCACAAAGGTTTGACCTACGGATGTGCCGAATACTAGATCAACCAGTAACTGAGCTTCTTTTCCAAACATTGGCTTGTATGGGGAGTACGCAGTGGCATTGTTCTCTGTGCTATTGTAAGCATGCATGACTTCCAAGATATGCTTGCTCCAGTGTTACTTTTTTTCAGCAATGAGAGTCCTAGGCATATCTAAGAGGGAGCAGTTGAACCCCCTTGTGGATGGTATGGGGTCGTTCTTGACTTCTGAATTCCCAAGGAATCTAGTAGTTTCCTAATGAGTCTGCTTTTAAAGTATCTTCTTAGATCAAAGAGGATTCTTGTATCTGAAAATAATGAACAAACATCTTCTCCACCAAAACCTTGGCTACTGTGGATGCTCGCTGGTCTTTAGTTGAAAACATTTGGGCATAACAAGTGAAATGATCTGTCACCACCAGAATGTTTCCCTGTTCTCTCGAGCCAGATTCTAGGCATAAGAAGTCAATGCACACCAACTCCATACACCCTTGGCTTTGGAGTTGGCTAATTGGAGCAGCTTTATTTCAAGCGTAGGATGTAATGACAGTAGCTCTTCACTTTGACTTTCATACAGGGCTAGAAGAAGTGGTCTCTCACTAATGTAAAGTCCTTTCAGGCCCTAAGTGGCCATGGTCATCATGGAGGGCAGCCAACACAGTTTTTTATGTTTCTCTGGCAGGAACAGTTGCCACATGTCTTAGGAATCATCTGAGGGGCCCCTTCAATAGACTACCCCATCATGTAGCTTGAACCGATCCCATTATTTATGCATCAAACATTCTTCTTTGGAAGTGTTGACTAGTAATGGATCTGAGCACCCTCTCTACTGGGCTTTCAGGGTCAGACTGCAGTGGGGGTCCTCCATCTGATCTTTTCTTAAGTCTCTCTTAGAAAGTTTAAGCAGACCTTCATTTCACGTTAGGGTGAGAGCTTGGGAACACCAATAGCAGAATAGCTTTGGCTCCTGTCACTCGTTTGCCTCAGTACTCAGCTCCTTGGCACTGAGCTTGTACACCTTCTAACATTAAACAAAATACATAACACACTATATGTTACATAAGAAATGTACAAAAGAATGTATACAATATGTCCATATGTGAATTATCCACGATAAAAACAGTCCACTTGCAGAATTATCCAATCAAAGTCCCATATGAAAGTAAGGGATCAAAGGTCCACCACCACCACTTCTTGGAAAAACCACCACCTTGAAGGTACATATTGAAGCTTTTGACCTCTGATGATGTGCTAGAGCGTTAAACATGTTGGGCGGAGAAAGAGTGGTGATGTCATCACTGCTGCATGGATTGTATGTGGCAGCCACATTTGTAACTTCAGGACACTGCTATGTTTTATTCCTGTGTAATATATTTTTCAATAAATACTACACTGCATGTTCCATCTGGCTCCGGTCTGGTGAGCACTTGTTACACAAAAACTTGCCATCTACCTGTCGGTGTTAAACGTGCAACAACTTGGTCAGTGACATTACTAGTGGATCATTTTTTTAAAGGGACCATTCCTAAAGAGTGACTTGCTGTGGCCTGGTTAATTCCACTGAGCTCACTTGCTGCCCATAAATTGTACAGCTATCTGGTCTGGTGAGTGCATTGGAATGATAGTGGTACACACTTCATTTATAGTTTTAATTTGCTTAACTTAATATAATACTACACTATATATACTCCATTTGGCTCCATTTTGGTGAGAACAACCCTACTATTCATCCTTCGGTTCTAATGGTGTAACAGCCTGGTTGGTGTCATTCCCAGAGGGTCATCTTCTCAAAGAGACAGCTTCCAAAGACATTTTTGCTGTGATCTAGGTGATTCCATCGAGCCCATTTTCTGTCTCTAACGTGTGCAGACATATATTCTGGAGCATGCATTTGATTGATGGTGGCATGCACTGTGGAATCCTATGGAGAACATTATGTGATCCACACGTCATTTAGTAGAAATACACTAATGTTTTATGAACTGTTATCATGGATCCTATTTACTGTATTTTAATTATGGACTATTCTTTTTTTATATTTTAAAAGTTTTTGATAATATTGCATTATATGATATAGGTTCACACATTTGTTTACTATTTGAGTGCTGCACTCTTTATTTAATTTTTCAACAGTGAGGAATTGGCCTATGTTTACCATTAGTGCTAGCAGACATTTTTTCCACAGAGTGCCAACTTCTTTCCTTTGTTTTTACCAGCATCAGAGAACCCCTTGACTAAAGGGTCAAAAATGGTTTATAAATTGGTCATCATCCAGAACACATCACTTCCTGGCAGTGTTCAATAGCTTACACAAAGAATATTCTGTGTATCCTCCTCACCTCACATTCCAACCAACATTGAGAGGAAAATGAGAAAACAAATATACCGCACAGCATAAAATCCTTTTTAAAATTATTTATTTATGCTTAAAAATGTACTCTCAGAAAGAAAGTCAATTGCACAAGAAAAGCCTCCCAGCTGGCATATACGACATTTTACCATCACTTCTAGGTTACATGATGTCCACCCACGTGCTGATGTCATACTGTATAACTTCTTTTATTCTTACACATTAATTTAAAAAAAAAAAATATTTTCATAAGGTGTGTTATGTATTTTGTTTCACATCAGAAGGTGTGCAAGCTTTATATTTGTTTTCTAATTTCCCTCAGAGTGCTGGTTGGAAGGTGAGGTGGGGAAGATGCACAGTATATTTTTTGTGGAGACTATTGAACACTGTCAGCAGAATTGATGTCCAGTTAATGAGCCATATTTTACTTTTCTTTAGTTAGAGGGATCTCTGATGCTGGTAAGCTGCCATCTGTACCCTCAGGGTGGTGGTTTTTCCAAGAAGTGGTGGAGCTTTGATCACTTACTTTCATATGAGACTCTGATTGGATAAATCTACAAGTGGACTGTTTTTCACATGGATAATTTACATGTGGACATATTGTATAAATTCTTTTATTCTTACACTTGAAGTTTGTACATTTGTTATGTAACATAAGGTGTGTTATTTATTTTGTTTGGCACATTTTGTTCACATGTTTTAGTACTATGATAGATACGCTGATCCAGTGTGTTTGCAGCTTTGATATTTATTTGTTTTTTTTTTTCTTTTTTTGGATACACAATCACGATTTCCTTCCCCTTTTTCCTATACCTTCCGATGTTAGTTGGGTCCACTATTCTGGGGGAGTTTAAGGGTCATAAGGCCTTCTTAAGAGGGCATCAGCATCTCTGTTTCCAACCACTAAGCAATACCTTAAGCTGAAACAGAAACCAGATAGAGTGGCCAACCATCTATGCTCTATGGTATCTAAGTTGGCTATGGTGAGAATATACGTGAGCAGGTTGTTGTTGGTCTTTATCACAAAGTCTACACCATACAGTTAGTCTTTCAACTTATCCACTACACTCCATTTCAAGGTAAGGAACTCTAACTTGTGGGTGGAGTAGTTCTTCTCAGCAGGGGTGAGGCTTTGGCTCACATAGACAACAGGTTTAAGTGTCTGTCATGCTCTTGGTACAACAACTCACCTAGCCCATCTCAGCTAGCATTGCATGCAATTTATAAAGCTTAGTTGGATCAGCGTAGGCCAGGACAGGAGCACTTGTTAGACTCCTATTCAACTGGCAGAAGACTTCCTCACACTGATGAGTCCATTGATCTGGAATCGACTCTCGAGACTTCTGGGGCCCTTTTGCTTGTTTACACCAGTGAGTCTCCTTACAAGATCAGTGTTTTTCCCCACTAACATTTTAGCTCAAGGTGACCAAGGGAACACCACTAGAGAAAAATAGAATGTCAACTTGATCTACAGGTACCCATTGTTGGGGAATGTCAGGGTCCCAATACCCCAAATCTCTAGCTGCTCTAACCTCTGTAGGGGTAGGTGTTTTAGATGTTTGCCATAGAAGTCCCAGTATAGCAAAGTCACCTGTGTTCGAGTATCCAGAAGAACCTTTGTGAAGATGCCTTCTACTTGAACCGACACAAGGGGAGAGGGTCCTACTAACTTGCCAAGAATTTTGTTTGGGACAGCTAGGGCAGCAGGTCCTGTGGACTGTATTCACACCCCCATCTTGGTTGGCTGCCATTTTTGCTGGCGTCTCGATTGAGTTTCAGGAGGATGGTGTGCAGACTTTTTAAGAGCCATACCCAAGATCAAGGAAAGCAAGTTATATTGTTGCTCAGAAACAGCAGGGGCCCCTCTATGAGTTTTTGGACCTCTACTGTTGCCTCCTCACATCTTTGAATTTGGAGCTTGCTGTTGTAGGTGGATACCCAGTTGGCTTCTTCACTGGGGCACTCTGAAGTTTCCCACCAGCTTTCCAGCAGCTTCTGTAACATCTCTAGGACTTCTTCCACAACATCATGTGGAGCTATTCCCCTTTGGCATTGTGCTCTAAAGTGCTCAGATTCCCACAGCCATAACATTTTTCCAGAAGAAAGTTGTACATTGTCCAATTCAGTCTCTCCTGATGCCTTCCCTCCAGAGACAAAGGCAACCACCACCTGTTGCACATCAGTAAGGGATTTCTCGAAGCTGTACCACCTGTCCAACAGTCTTCTGGATTTCAGAGAAAGATTGCTGTAAGGTGAACTGAGATTAAGCCATTTGAGTCACAGCCTTGGTTAAGACCGCAATGATCTTCTAATCTCAACTCCTTTTTTTTCACCCAAACTGGTCTGAGCTGGGTATATAAAGGTGCCTTGTCCATGTCCCTTTAAACAATTAGATCTGTGGGTCTTGACTGTGAACAAGTCCTTTTCTTCCTGAATTGCTTTCATCATTTTGGAGTAGGCCACAGGATCACTCTAGTCTCTTCCCCAAACCTTGAGCATTATCAGATCTAGAGGTTGAGCTCTTTTTAGAATCTGAGTCAGTCAGGCCTTGCTTGCAGCCTTTGCCTCCATTCCCCCCTTTATGATGATTTGATGAAGGATCTTATCTAGACATGTGACAAAGTCTAACAGCTTCTCTCCCTCTATTTGATAGGTGTGCTCAAAAAGGTAGATCAGCTCTGCACAGTTCTCCACTCTTCCATAGCTTTCTCAGAGGGTTTCCAATCATTCTGCCGTGGTACAGTCAGAATTGTCTCACTTCAGGTTCTGGATGATATCTGAAGCTGGAGCTTGCAGACTTTCAATTACCCTCTGTCTCTTTATAGCACCTGCCACCTCCCATTCTTCAACAGCTTGTACAGCCTTGTCTATCCAGGTGTCAAAGTCATCTTTGCCTGAGGGTGTCTGGGTCTTCCCAGAGAAGAATTGCAGATTTCTGTACTCATAATTTTCTGGCTCAGAGTCATTCTTCAAGAAATACCAGCAGTGACGGGCGTGGCTTCAGACCCCAGCCCTTCTCACCAAACTCGTGACCGAAGGACTAGCCAATCTAAAACCGCGCTGTCATGTGCGTAACAATGCCATGCCCAGCTGCACCCTGCATACTGATGTTTCAGCTAATTGGACCACAATCGATGTACTGGCAGCCTGAATGCGCTTGTTACTGGGTCGGGTTAATTACGCAATTAACCTTTAACACTGCCACCACCTCCTTTTTATACAGAGAAAGAGGAAACTCAGCAATACACTAGGATGATTGGTTAATCGACAGTATACCGCTATCTCTACAGACCGGTTATACAGAGGGTTAAACACCCATAGTAGCGCTCTTTTTTTTAGAGGCAGGGATTTGTAAATTGCAAATAAGAGCTATAGAAACAATTCAACACTTTTAGAAAGTAAGATTTATTACCAAAAGGTTAAAAGGGTGCAGTACGAATATTTACAGAAAGAAGATGTAACCAATATATATATATATATATATATATATATATATATATATATAAATATACAGAGCACAGCAAACAGATAACAGAAAGAAGTTTAGGTAAATAAGTACTTGCCAAAAAAATACCTGGAGTTAAGCAGTGTCGAGTCTGATGAGCTACAAAAGGGATTTCTGGTCTCGCATTGGGTTTCGTTGTTGCCGCGAGATTCTCCTTTGTTTTCTGTCCAATAGATGTTGTATTGAGACGGTCCTCACTTGTCTGACGCCTCACAAAAACTGATGCAATAGTGACTACTTACGGCTGTGGTGTTGTCTGGCAGGACTGCTTTCTGGGTTGGTGTCTGTCACTAGTTATCTGGAAACTGGATCCTTGAAAACAGGTGGGAATCGTTCTTTGGTCCACCAGGGACCCTTCAGACACTAATTCGTGTTTTTCTATTGCCCTGTTACAGCAGTGATTTTTAGAAGCCTCATGTCATATGTCTCCAGTCTATGACTACCTCCTGAAGCATGTCCTTAGTCTCCAACAACTTCTATAGCATGTTTCCAATCTCCAGCAGCATATCCACAATCTCTGACCATCTCTTGGATCATGTTTGGCTTCTGGCCATCTCTTTTTATATGTTCACAGTCTCTGACTATCTCATATATCATATACATAGTCTTTGATTATATCCTGTAGTGTGTCTGCTATGTCTGATAATAATTATACACTGAATTTTATTTGCAGCCCTTTGATGATGTTGGGGGCCCCTATGCCAAAAAGGCTGACCATCACTGTGCTAGATGGATCAACCAGATATAGTATGTACCTGTACATAGTTACATTGGTCCAAGATAGACCATTGTACTCTAACTATGTACAAATACCCATACCTGGAATATAGCTTTAACTATTGAACGTAAGATAAGTTCGTATTAGCATGCACAGCTGTATGCTGATGGGATTTTTAGTGAATTTGGGGGAAAGGATATTGGTTAAAGGACATACCTTTCTGCCTATACATGCTATACTGTATATACTACTAAGCTCACTGTATATGATGCAGTTATTTATGAACAGGTGACTGTTGCTCTATGAAAATAACACAAACTCATCCTAATTAAATAACAAGCCCTCATCACCAAAACTTCTCATCACTCACCTCCTTTAACACATTTCCCAATATTTTGAATTGTGCAATGACAAAACCTAACTAGGCCTTCTTCACAAAGAATCCTCATCATTCAGCTATCTGTAACACATGAACACAACATGTCTCCCAATATAGTCAATCGTGCAATTACCTGAAAGACTCTATGATGAGTGAGCCTGCCACAGAAAAAGACTTTTCTAAAGGAAAATCAAAATAGAACAGAAAACACCAATGTGCTCTATCTTAACATTTCAAACTGTGAGTGCACTTATTACATGAAATGCCAATTCAGCAACAAATACAGTGAAACAATGCTAACTTGTCGTGTCATTTAAACCACAACAACATATGTAGAATATATATTAAAGCATAGGTAAAAAAGTATAGCTATATGTTAATGTACCACATCCCTATTGTTATTTCCAAAAAAATCATTGTATGTTGATAGGACTTTAGAGACGTCAATTTGCATATGAAAAACATACAACTTATAAAAATCCTTTCAAATTTAATGTCTGATCAAACTGGTTCTATGTTAGCTTATGTGACCATGCACATTAGGTGTTTAGATCAGAAAAAAAGACCAAAGCTGCAATCACAGAGAAGCTTATGAGCATAATTTATGAGCGCAAACATGTAAACGTACATATATACATACATTTGTATTCATAATATATAATTTGCATAAGTTCATATTCTATTCAGTAGAATGCATTTACACTAATTCCATACGTGCATAACTGTGCGTACTAAAACTCATAAGCGTGCATATGTATGTGATATTGGAAGCATTTTTTTCTGTCAAGTTCTAGCAGAAAAAATCAGCATATTTGGAGCTGTAAGGTGAACTGAGATTAAGCCATGTGCATGAGGCTTATGGCTGTTGACAATACAGTGTTCACTATCTACAATGAACAAACATATGAGACAAAACATACAACTATTCCTTCACAACTTGCCCTGGTTGCCCTCACCATTCAGCATGTTGTATTTAACGTTAACAGAACAGAACTTTAAATACTGATCATAGATAATCATAGATCATCACTGATCCTGGGCAAATGGTGGGGTCCCAGTCCAGCGAATACACTATTCATGGGTTATTAAACCCACCAAAGCCTGATTTCGGGATGATTGTGGGATTCCACAAGGTATCCTTTGTGCATAATGTCCACTCTTGGAACACCAAAAAGTGGATCCCTAGAAGGTAAAACAATTGCAATCCTGGGGCCAACAATACTGCATAATAATACTGTTGTCTGATAGAATTGTTCATTGTGAATACTGTATTATTACCAGCGTTAAAGAGGCTTTGTTGTATTAACTGCTTCCCATGCAGTCCATGTACATAAACAGCCAGACGGGATGCTGTTGATGCAGGTAGACATTCCTGAATGTCCTTCCACATCAGAGGCTCGTGTGCAGAGTGCGCACTTGGGAGCTCAGTGATCAGTGTATCCTGCAAGCACAGCGGATCACATTACTGCTGTGTCCGGGTGATTCATGGTGTTTTATCTTGTGATTGCTGTGTCCAATCACATAGTAAACATACCAAATTGAAAGTAAATGTCAGTTTGTTCACAGATTGCTGTGCCAGCCAGCCCCAGTGTAACCTGATCACTGCCCCTAGTGTAGTAATAATAAAAAATTCAGCCAGGCCCTGTTACCTTTCCCAATGTCCCCAGTGTTCACAATAACACTGCTATATAGCATACCAATGTCCTGATCACCGTCTTTTGCCATACCAGCACCCTGATCACCACCATATGCCATACCAGTGCCCTGAACATTGCCATATGCCATACCAGCGCCCATATCACCTCCATACGCCGAAAAAAAAAAAAAAAAACAGTGTTAATTAAATACCACCAAATGAAAGCTCTCTGTTTTAAAAAATGATAGGTACAGGGTTGCATAATTGTCACTGAGTGTGACCGCGCTGTAAGCTGAAAATTGGCCTGGACTGGAAAGGGGGTGAAAGTGTCCGGACCTGAAGTGGTTAAAGTATAGTTTGACAAAAGGCAAGATTATATTTTCAATTCAATTGACATCATTTACAACCTTTTGCGATCCAGTACTCCCACAGTTGCCCCTGTACAAATTATTAATAATACCTCATCTGGAATATGCAGTTCAGTTTTGGCCACCAGTTCACAAAATTGATATTGACGAACTAGGGAAAGTGCAGAGCAGGGGCAACCAAAGTGATAAAAGGCTTGGAAAAACCTTAGCTGAACTGTATACACCATGTAAAAATATATGTGATCCATATAGGGAACTTGGTGTACAGTTATTCACTTTCAGGTTATTACAGAGGACAAGTGGCCACTCTTTATTTCTGGAGTAAAAGAGGTTTAACCTCTCCATATGGAAAGGCTTCTTCATGGTAAGAGCTGTCAAAATGTGGAATAGACTTCCTCAAGAGGTAGTTCTGGCCAGCTCAGTAGATTGTTTTAAAAAGAGAGAGATGCATTCCTAAATGCACAGAATATAACTGGATATTATAGGTAATAACACCAGAGATTGTTGATCCAGAGAATATCTGATTGCCTTCTGAGGGATCAGGAAGGATTTTTTTCCCCCACTGGAGCAAATTGAACTATGCTTTATCATGTTTTTTTTTTTTTGCTTCCTCTTGATCAAGTATATAATATAGAGTTTTGTACATGGATGTTTTCTATTTACTTATTCTATTTGTTTATTTACGTATTTTCTAATGGTTGAACTAGATTGACTTTTTTCTACCTAACTATGTAATACCATTTTAAACAGTAATAATTATGCATCATTGTGATCAAAACAGAATAAATAATAAATAACATAAAGAAATATGATCACCCCCATAGCAGAGATTATTTTGGTAATTTCCTCTGTCCCTTGGTCCTGATATGAAGATATGGTTTATGCCTGCTTGGACTGGAAAGAGAGATTCATGTTCTTACTGGTTTGTAGCAAGCTCTCTGCACATATTGGCCTCAGGTAGTTTTTGTGCATTTATGCTTCTGGCATCTAGTAGAGTTTTAGCAGAGACATATAGTAGTCAACAAGCACATAGATTTTGCCACATAAACACACATAGATAATTTACATTAAGCTGATCTCAATTACACATGAATCCAAAACGGTTTAAAAATAATCTAGTTTTCTTTTGAAGAACAAAAATAATTGAAATGTTTAAAACCTTATGGACTCTGGGGACCTGTTCTGATTTATGGCTGGGCATTTGTCCACATTCTGATCTGTGGCCACATTCTGTACTAAAAAAGTCATTTTTTTCTGTGTTTCTGCTGGCTGTAGTTCCATCCTATACTGAAGCCCTATTTATGGGTGTTGCTATAAGGAAGTTTACAGCACTGCACTGTGGCTACCACCCTCTCTCTCTCTAGGTGAAAGCCCTTCTAAACACATCATGCTGGATGCTGCTGTCTGCCTGGCTGACTATTTGTCTTTCTGGAGAACCAATGACACACTAGGCTTGTAGCGCACACACTTTACAGGGCTCATTACAGAGTCTGCAATCACAGTGCCTGCACCCATTGTCTGACTCAGTGCTGGCACGGTAGTGATTGATCCTTTACAGTCATGGTGATAGCTAGAAGCTTGTTTTGTTGTACGTGGTGGCCCTTGTCATTCACAACAATGGAATGACAGCAACACAAGCTGATAGCTATTACTATGACTGTAAAAAAACTAATAACCACCCCACCAGTGCTGAAAGGGAGCCAACCATTGGATGAATCTATAGAGGAAAATGGGCACCCTGCATACCTGGCATCTGGGCTCCTTTGCACATCCATCCAGCAACGTCCATAATAGTCTGAGCAAACCCAGCCCTGAGCTTGCTTTTAAAGGGTCTAGCCCCAGCCACTGTCAATGTCTGTCTGTGTGCTTGTCCATCTCCAGCTCCTCTCCTTTGTGTACCCAGCTGTTCCCACCCCCTTTCCTCTGTGTTTCTGGCTGTTGCCATTCCTTTTCCTCTATGTGCCTGTCACTCCGTCCAAATTAAATATTTGTCTCCTTTCTAGCACTGTGGTTGGACAGCATTGGGGTAGGACGTAAGCTGATGACCACACTAGCTCAGAAACAGTAGCATGGTTTAGACCAGCAATGGGCAAACTATGGCCCGCGGGCCGTATACGGCCCGGCGGACCTTTTAATCCGGCCCGCGGAGCTTGATACTGTCAGGATGGCTGTCAGGATGTGTGTAGGTGGGGCAGCGTGACAAACGCGAGGGGAGCTAGGCTCCTCTCACAGTCCGCCCTGAAGACCGATGTAGCATGAAAATCTGTCTCCTATGAGGATCTGTCCCCCTCGACGTATCTGCGCATGTGCCGGAGATCGCTGATCGGCTGCTAATGCCTGAAACTGGCACATGCGCAGATACGTCGAGGGGGACAGATCCTCATAGGAGACAGATTTTCATGCTACACCGGAACGGCGCCGGAACACGGCGAGAGGAATGCGCGGAGCAAAGGTAAGTGAATTGACACAGGGGGGACTTAATATGGGGGATGAATTATTATAGGGGGGATGAATTACTAGGGGGGATGAATTACTATGGGGGATGAATTACTATATTGGGGATGAATTACTATGGGGGAGGAATTACTATATAGGGGATGAATTACTATAGGGGGGATGAATTACTATAGGGGGATAAATTACTATATGGGGGATGAATTACTATAGGGGGGATGAATTACTATAGGGGGGATGAATTACTATGGGGGATGAATTACTATGGGGGGATGAATTACTATGGGGGGGATGAATTACTATGGGGGGGGATGAATTACTATATGGGGGATGAATTACTATATGGGGGATGAATTACTATATGGGGGATGAATTACTATGGGGGATGAATTACTATGGGGGATGAATTACTATATGGGGGATGAATTACTATATGGGGGATGAATTACTATAGGGGGGATGAATTACTATAGGGGGGATGAATTACTATGGGGGATGAATTACTATAGGGGGGGTGAATTACTATATGGGGGATGAATTACTATATGGGGGATGAATTACTATAGGGGGGATGAATTACTATATGGGGGATGAATTACTATATGGGGGATGAATTACTGTGGGGGATGAATTACTATATGGGGGATGAATTACTATATGGGGGATGAATTACTATATGGGGGATGAATTACTATGCTTACTATGGGGGAATATTACTATACTTACTATGGATGACATATACACATCATTCATCTACTCTTGGTCTGGCCCCCGGGTCCAATATATGAACCCATTGCGGCCCTCAAGTCAAAAAGTTTGCCCACCCCTGGTTTAGACCAAGACCAAATGCTCTATGCACTATGCCACCTAGGGATTCTGTAAGGATTTAAAATTTTTAGTGATACTTATGTAAATACTTATTTGGATTACTTGGCATGTATTTGACCTGCTTTCAAATCCCAGCAATAGAAACACCTGATCATTTACTTATGCGTCATGAAGGGACAAATGACTAAACCAGCCATGACACATCAGGACAGGGGAAGGCTTTGCAGTAAGCATGTGGTGCTTCCCAGCTCCACAAGACTGACATATTCATGAAATATTGCTCTATCTGTCAGTTATGCTGTGGAGTGTATCTCCGCTATGATGGCCCTTACCACTTTTAGGATATGTGTGGCCTTGATTGAAGAGTTGTATAATACTTCATTCATGGCTCTGTGTCGTAGTGAACCCTGCAAATTTAGATCGGAAGTGATATTAAAGGCAAACATTTAAAAAAAAAAAATAACAAACATGTTATATTAACCTGCTCTGTGCAGTGGCTTTGCAGAGAGCAGCCTCGATCCTCTTCTTCTCTGGTCCTCCGCTTGCGCTTCTGGCCCCTCTCTCCTGCTGAGTGCCCCCAGAGCAAGTAGCTTGCTATGGGGGCACCCAAGTTTTCTCACTTCTGAGCTGCTGCTCTGCGTGCCCATTCACACAAAGAGCTACTGCTCGGCCCCACCCCCTCTCTCCTCATTGACTCACTGGCTGTGACTGATTGCAGTAGGAGCCAATGGCATTATCTGCTGTCTCAGCCAATGAGAAGGGAGACCCCCCAGAGATCTGAGGCTCTTGTGCACATCACTGGATTGCAATGGGGCTCAGGTAAGTAATTGGGGACTGCTGCACAATTTTTTTGTTTTTCAAAGTTGTTTTTTCAAAGTTTTTCACCTTCATACATATGTAGCACTACCCCCTTAGGAGTCACTAAGTTTTGGACCCCCCCTAAAGCTCTACACAGCCAGGCAGCACACATTTTCTTCCACAATTTGCATACTGGAGTTAGTAAACAGTCCTTGAGCTTGGTTTTGTGAATTTATTAAGGGGTTTAAGGACTTGGATGGGGTTGAGGGTTTTATTGGATGCCCAAGGAAACAGCAAACCTTAGGGCAACTTAGAGCAGCTATGTACAAACACGTGGACAGAAATAGTCTCACCTCTTAAAGCATCCAAAGCTCTTTTGTGTACCTTCTCAGGCCCAGACAAATCCTCCTCTTCACCCAGCTGCTTGAGGGTATTCCCTGGGCAAGGGGCCCCAGAAGCTATTTAGTACAGCAGTCCCAAATGAGAAGCTGGTTGGGTTTTCCACCTGACTGCCCTCTCTCTTTATCCGGACCAGGGGGTGCAAGAGTATTCAAACTATCCTTTCCTGTCAGCTTGGTGAGTTGGTGGCTGCCTTCAAGCCTTTTGCTTCCCTGCTGCTCAGGAATTCCTCACTAGGAGACGATGGCGCAGTGGAGATCCTCTTCGCCAGCAATTGCCCATAGGTAGGCCCCCTCCCTGGTGTTCCCTCCCAGGCTCCAAACTCCAGCTCCCCACTTCATCTTCCACATGACACTCTGTCTCTGCTGCACAGGCTCTGCCACTTTTGTGGGTTGCCCTGGACACCATTCCAAGCCTCCTGCCAGGGGATTGGCCAAGGTCTCTCAAACATGCAGATCTGGGCCTCCTCCACCCCTCTTCTAGAAGGTTCTCAAAGTTTATGGAAGGGTGGGAGGGCTCCAGAAGCCCTGACATGTGTGAGCTTCCCAGCCTGTCCTGAGGTGAACTCCTGCCTCACTCACAGGCTGACTCACCCGAGGCTTCTACTCAGCCTCTTCCTAAAAAGAAAACAACAAACAGCTATTTGGCTAACCTGGAGGGTATTACACATAGAATGCATGAAGGTAAACAATCTTGAGCCTTTACAACCACTTTAACTGTATCTGAGCACCACAAACTGAAGACACAATATCATTAATTTTAATATTTAAAGCAAATTCACCCATCCATGTCTCCTTTCTTTATTTTCTTGAGAAATCACTTTTGAGCTGTGGCCATCTTGAGTGAGGGCAGATAATTCATGGAGCATTTACTTCCCAAAATCCATCAGCCCTTAGCTCAGCATGCAGACAGGAGGCTGTGTTTAGCTGAGAAAGACCCTCCTCCCCTCCTCCAGATGAAAGAAAAGAATCCCCATGAAGACTCCTGAGATGTATGTTATCATTTTGGCCTAGGCCAGAAACCAGGAAGCAACTGAAGAAATGTAAAAATAAAAAAGTTTTAGAATATACTTACCTATCTATTCACTAAGCCTAGCAGTATAAGGATTGTTCCTCTTTAAGTCCAGTCTCTTAACCTCCCTAGCAGTCTGATTATTTCAGATTTTTGGTGCTGAAAGCGGTACCATTATTTTGCATGGAAATATGTAGTTTTTTTATTGTAGGCTGTAATTTTTAGGAATAACTCACTGAAATCTGTCCGAAGAAGAGTCTAGTAAACATCCCGGGTATGATAAAATTTGAAACACGAAATCATAAATTATAATATAAAAAATAATAATATAATAATAATACATTTAATTCAATAACATAATCAAACCAAAAACACTGAAATTTGAAATATAGCGCCAAGTTCGCACATCACTGAGCAAAGTCGCAAAATCGTTTTCAGTGTCTGATGACGAATTTCCCCACAAATCATTATCACTCAATTCTGCAGGTGGTTCTAATTTACTATCGCTGTTCTCTAGCTGGTCTAAAACCGCTTTTGACATAAAGGGACGCTTTTTGGACGCCATGGACATTTCTCAGTTTCCAGGCAGAAAGAACAGTAAAAATGCAGGCAGGGCACAGGACAAAGCACTCAGGACAAAATGTATGTGAAATGGTTTGATATAGTAATGTTATACTATGTGATTTCAGTGATTTCAGTGAATGTCACTTTTTGTCATTTTCAAATTTCCCGCTGTTCCGTCCCTCGTATGTCCCGACGCTCGCAGGGGACGGAACCCAGATAACAGATGCCGGCATCCGCCGGATTACATTGCCGGGGACACTGCAGGAGGGACATCGTGGGAGCGAAGGACAAGGTAAATGAACAAGGGATCGCGGAGCAGCGCTGCATAGTAAGCCCGAGTGTAGCTCGAGGTTACCGCTTTTGGTACTGAAACTTTACCCCGAGCTACACTCGAGAATACTGCCAGGGAGGTTAATTATTTTTACACTGTCTCTTTCATTTTTTTTTTAATCACTTTTAATGCTATCAAAGGGAATGCAAATATCCCCTATAACTTCAATGGGCATTGTCATATATTCTTTTTTGAGAAATCTGGGGTCTATCAGACTCTAGATCTCTCCTATGCCCCTACATTATCTAGTCAAATGAAGATCGGTGTGCTCAGATGCTTTCCCAATTTACAAATGGCACTGTTTATATCCTGAGAAACTGAAGTGATGAAATGCTCATAGTTTCTGATTTCTTAGGCTATAGAGATGATTGGCACCATTCTCGTCTCCAATCAGCTCTATGGTCAGCCGGCAGAAACACTGGCTGCATTCTCAGGTTCCCCGATGGCACGGGACTTCCTGAGAAGGCCGTGGAAGGCAGTGGGGGAAAGGGGGCATCATCTCCTGCTGCTTGTAAAAGCAATCCTGCAGCTAATTAGCCACTAGAATTGCTTTTACCTGAAAGCTGATCACCAGCTAAAAAAAATTATATCAGGATGATGCCTGCAGCTGTAGGCATTATCCTGGTATAACTATTCAAAGTACATCGCTGGTCCTTGTTGGGTGTATATGCTATGTTCTTTTTTTTTTTTTTTTTTTTTTTTGTATGCAGCCTGTGTGCTGAATGGGAAAAAAAGAGAAGTGTCTACCAGAAAAAGTGTGTGATATGCCCACCATTAGAATATACTGCCCTGCATCCACCAACTTCTAATGGTGGGCACAAACTATTGTACAAATGTCTGAATAGTGGCACGCTTGAATAAAAATTGTCCACGTATAAGTGGTACCCCATATGGAAAAAGGATGACACCAAGTCCCAAACTGTCTTGCCACTACTCCCCATGTAGTCTGGGCATCCGAGGGGCTCCACGTGACTATCTTTTACCTCGTAAATCCAAAACTTATAAGTATAGCCTGTTGCCCTCTCACAGGTCTTGTACATCCTGACTCCATATCTGGCACACTTGCTGGGGAGAAATTGTTTGAATGGAATGCTGCCAGAAAAATTAATGAGGGACTCCTCAACGCAGATTTTGCTGGGGAGTATAGACATCTGCAAATTTTTGGTTAAGGTGATTTTCAAGGGGCTGAATTCTATGTAGCCGGTCAAATTCAAAGTCACCCCGAGGATGACAGAGTGTATTGTTGTTGAAATGCATAAAACACATTATACTCTCATATCTATGCCTGGCCATGGCAGCAGAGAACACTGGCATATGATGAATCAGGTCTGCGGACCAATACAACTGCAATTCCTTTTTTTAGTAATGCCCATGTTGAGGGTTAAGTCCAAAAAAAATTTAAATTCGGAAACCGTAATGAGTTTCCATGTGAATGGTCTGGCAAGGTTTGAATCTGGATTGGCAGTGCTAAATTGTTGTGCATATAAATAGCTTTGATCCACAATCAATGCATACAGATCTTCCATGAAAAACAGCTCCAAAAGTCAAGAGGAGTAGTTACATTTGCTGTTTCCACCTGAATTCCAGGTTGGGTAGTGAATGGGGGAAGTACAGGTGCTGCAGAAATTGTGGGCTGCCAATCAAAATTTGCAAGCACATCCAGAAGGACACTATGGGCTCTACAGGCTTGGGTGCGAATTCTTGGTGGTTGGGGGACAATACTTGTGCTCGCCATAACACCAGCTTGTACTGCACTTATGGGACTCGCCGCGTCACCAAGTCATACTGCAGTGCTGGATGGTATGTGAAAGAGCAGGATGTACTAGGCCACTGGTGCTTGCCAGTTCATCAAAAGGTAGCACGGCACTAGTACTGGCACTCTGCTGCATATGAGAGTCATCAAAATTTACCAGCAAGTGGTAACAGAGATCTGGCCTGATTCTGCAAACACTGCGGTTTTGTGTGCAATGTATCAAGTGACAGTGACCTACTGACACTGCACTTGCTGGGGGAGAAGGGGGAGGTAAGCGTAGGGGCTAAACGCAGGTGCTGGCAGGTGCCAGGGCTGATCCCACTAACGCTGCGTTTTTGGGGATGCTATACTAATGTGAACGCTGGTATAGTGCTGATCTGACCAAAGATATTGATCCGTACAGACACTATACTAGCAATGGAGGTTTATTGTGTATGAGCGTGTTCCTAGCAATCAAGGGGTTAAATGTGATTACTGGTGTACTGACGGGCAATCTGACTCTATCTGGGAGGGGCGTGAAAACCACGGGAGCACAAATCACGTATATATATATATATATATATATATATATATATATATATATATGTGATTTTACGTACCCATGCCGCCCTGTAGCAGTATTTTTGCTATAGGGCGGTCAGGAAGCAGTTACAGAAGCGGTTTGTGTTATGGGACTGCGTTGATTTAACTGACAATTGGGCGGTCATGCAACGCTGCACTCAAATTACATTTATATACTTTTTTCCCCATGAAATGAGCTTTCTTTTGGTGGTATTTGATCACCTGTGCACTTTTTATTTTTTGCGCTATAAAAAAAAAAGTCCAACAATTTTGAGAAAAAGAAACAATATTTTGGACTTTTTGCTATAAAACATGTCCAGTAAAAAAAATTAACTGGTTTACATGAATGTTATAGCGTTTACAAATGGCGGTATAGATACTGGATTTTTTTTTATACTAATAATAGCGGTGATCTGCGACTTATGGCGGCAATCAGTGACTTATGGAGGGACTGCGGCGGACATTCTTACAGTGGGGGGGAACTGATTTGTGGTTACTGACATCTCCAGTGACACCAATACAGTGGTCAGGGCAAAAAAAAAAAAAAAAACTGACACTGTACTAATGGCACTGGAGAGGAAGGGGTTAACATTAAAAGGCAATCAAAGGGTTAACTGTGTGAGGGGAGTGTTTTACTAGGGGGGTGGGGGAGGGGTGTGCTTCACTGTTACACGCTGTTCTGGAAAGCTGAAATCTGCAATCCTGAACAGTGTGCTGGAAACTGACAGGGTGGAGAGCTCCATTGAAAACAATGCAGTCGTGCTCCCTGTCAGTGTTTGCCAGCAATCGCCGGGCTCCGGCAGGTAATCAACAGCCAGGACACGGTGATTGACACCCGCGGCTGTGATTGGTGCCACGTGTAGGGAGGTCATGCACCCCCAACCCTGAAAACAGGATGACATTTATAAACGTGATCCTGCTCACAGTGGCCGCTTTGCTGCAGTATATGTACTGTGGGTGGTCCCCTAGTGGTTAAAGTGGTTGTAAAGGTTGAAGGTTTTTTACTTTCATGCATTCTATGCAAGAAGGTAAAAAAACCTATGTGCAGAAGTGCCCCCAGCCCCCTCAATACTTACCTGAGCCTCATCGCGATCCAGCAATGTGAATGACAGCCTAGGCTGTTACTGGTCTTTGCCTCCTCATTGGCTGAGACTGTCAATCACAGCCAATTAGCCAATGAGGAGAGAGAGAGGCAAGACCAAGCCTCAGCTCCATGTGTGAATGGACACATAGAGCAGTGGGTGCCTCCATAGCAAGCTGCTTGCTGTGGGGGCAGCTGACAGACAGGAGGAGCCAGAAGAGCCTGTGGGGGACCCGAGAAGAGAAGGATCCAAGCTGCTCTGTGCAAAACCACTGCACACAGTAGGTAAGTATAGACATTTTTTTTTTTTTAAATGAACCTTTAGAATCACTTTAAGCCTACCTTAAGACCACAAGATAGCCATTGTGAATATCCTAGTTAAGTTAAATCAATAAGAACCTTATTTACCAGGAAGGACTAGAGAGACGGCCAATTTACTATATGAAACACATGTATAAAGTATCATTAAAAACTGACAGAAGAGCAGTGATCAAGGACTTTGGTTTCATGTTGAAAGGTATTTGGATTAAAGCAACCAGGGCATCCAGCAAAGGAAACTGTGAGGGAAAAAAAAAAAACTTTAAACAAGCAAAAGGATAAAAGAAAAAATGTATTACAAGTTACTGGGAGAGGTGGGAGATACGTTCTTTTAACATTGCAGGAACATGGTGCTGCTATTATGTTCAAGAGCAAGAAGGAGTTTAAACAGCACAAATGGCAATTCCTGCAAGAGACAGTTCTAACAGTTATATAATGAAAATGTAGGTTTTACATACCCCCATTTGTGACTGGTTCTCTTTAACCATTTGCTGTTCCTAGGTCACTTGTAAACAGCCTGGACTTCAAGTCTCTAAAACTGCAGCTGCAATCATAAGCTTGGTATAAGTTTTTTCATTCGGTGATCGTTTGCTTAGTGAATGTGATCTGGGCAGTTCTATAGCCCAGTCTAATAAACCCCTGATGACTCCATGGGGATTATTTACTAAAGCTGGAGAGTCCAAAATCAGACTCCCTTCTGCATAGAAACCAATCAGCTTCCAGGTTTCATTGCCAAAGCTTCATTGAACAAGCTGAGGTTAGCAGCTGATTGGTTTCTATGCAGAAGGGAGTCTGATTTTGGACTCTCCAGCTTTAGTAAATAAACCCCCATAAGTCACGTGCCCAAGCCATCACATGGGAGCTTGTTGACCCCATTGTGATAGCAATAAAAATTAAACATTATTTAAAGTGTTAAAAAAAATTAAATTTAAATAAAATCAATTATTAAAAAAAAATTCAAAGCAACCCCATCGCCCCATGCATATACACAAATGGTAACGCAAGCATAAGGTGCGCACATGTATGTAAACAGCAATTGAGCCACATGTGAGGTATTGCCGCAAATGTTGGAGTGAGGCAAATAATTATAATATTCACAGTTAACCTTAAACTGATAATCTGTAAATGCTTTTGTAATATTTTTACAATTTTATGGTCACATGCAATTTTTAGATCTGACATAGAGCGCTGAGCATAAATGAGTACACACCTTTTGAAAAGTAAGATTTTAATCAATATCTCAATGAATGCAAGAACAATTTCCAACATTTTTGCAAAACTGAATAGAACATTTGTTTAGCTCTTTACATGAAAGTAAGGATAATAATATAACTTCGATTACAAAATCCTCAGTTTTATTTAAATTAGTTGATGCAAAAATGAATGCACCCCACAACAAAAACTACTACATCTATGATTTGTAGGGGCAGCACCAAGTCTTCTAGGCATGGAATGGACAAGTTGGCAACATATTTCAACATCTATCTTTTTCCATTCTTCAAGAACGACCTCTTTTAGAGCCTGGATGCTGGATGGAGAGTGATGCTCAACTTGTCTCTTCAGAATTCCCCATAGGTGTTTTATTGGGTTCAGATCAGGAGACATACTTGGCCACTGAATGTCTTTCACCCTGTTCTTCTTCAGAAATGCAACAATGGCCTTAGATGTGTGTTTTGAATCATGTTGTAAAAGTGCACTACGACAAAGGGTACAGAGTGATGGAGTGATGGTAGCATGTTCTCTTCCAATATAGAGCAGTGCATCTGTGAATTCACGATACCATCAATGAAATGCAGCTCCCTGACACCAGCAGCACTCATGTAGCCCCACAGAAGGACACTGCCACCACCATGTTTCACTGTAGGTACCATGCATTTTTCTTTGTACTCCTCACCTTTGCGATGCCATGCAGTTTTGAAGCCGTCAGTTCCAAAAACATTTATCTTGGTCTTATCACTCCAGAGTACAGAGTTCCAATAGTCTTCTTTTTCAGCATGGGCCTTGGCAAATTCTAAGTGGGATTTTTTGTGCATAGTCTTTAGGAGAGGCTTCCTTCGTGGATGACACCCATGCATGCCATTCCTCTGCAGTGTATGCTGTATTGTGTCATGAGAAACAATCACCCCAGTTTGGCTTTCTACTTCCCTAGCTAACTGCATTCCATAGTGTCAAGGAGCAGTAATGAATTATATTAAGATTAGACGTCTGTAATCAATAAGATTACAGTGCATGCATGTGCATTACACAATGTGGCCCTATGCAGACATTTATATATTTTTACACGTGGTCTGTATGCCCCGTAGATGTATTCCTTTTCTCCCTACTGGTATCTATGTATTATTCAGCAGGTGCTGGTTCTTGTATATATCAGTACTAAATGGACGTGCAAATATATGTCAATTTCACATATGCGATTTGTATTATATACACTAAGTGTATTTTTGTCTTAAAATTTTTGTGTTTTTATATTTATTTTCAATTTAATTCTTATTTTTCTTTTAAAATTTTTATTTGTATTTCTTGATTTTATGTCATTTCAGTGTGTAGTAAATTTGTATTTGCAGCCATTTATATGTTTTTTATATATACACCCTCTGGGTCTGCCCATGCCACATATATAGGGGGAGCAGAAACGACCTCTCCTGCATTCTTTGACCCAGAGCAAGGGTGGATGGATGGAAACAGAACTTGAAAATTTTGACCACCAATGCACAGAAGGTTGCGCAGCTCTAAACAAGGCTGAGGAAGCCTGACCAGTACTGCAAAGTGAAACAAAAAGAAAGTGCACCAAAATTGCGCATTACCTCAGTAAACCATGATTCCATTAAATTGAGAGTAATACTCACAAACAACGAGCTAGCTCTGATGAAGAAGGGACCCCCTTTGAAACGCGTCAGTCGTACTTTGAGAGTCTACCCCTGCGATGTGACTCGCACAGGCTCTACACTCCTAAAGTTCCTTTGAGGAAGTATATGCTTGGTTTAGTTCATTGTTTGTGAGTATTTATTTTTAATTTAATAAAATCATGGTTTACTGAGGTAATGTGCAAGATTGGTGCGCTTTCTTTTTGTTTCACTTTGCAGTACATATATAGGGGGGACCTTCCTTCACCCCACCCCCACTATTGTTCTTTTTATACATATATATAGACTGTTTGCTGTCACACTCATTTGCTTCAGCGGTGGGCTTGTCACTCCTCGGCCTTTTTGTAATGCGAAACTTGCGCCGCTTCTGCCCGTTCGGGTTGGTGCGCTTCTGCCCTTGTCCCTATGATGCACTTCCAGTATGCCTTCTCTAGTTAGCGAGTGACAGAGCGCATGCGCCTTTACTAGATCCGAGAGGTGCACATGCGCATCCTCACAGGCGCATTTCCTGATGACACCATTTCCGGGTACACAACATGCACTCCACCAAACATGCAATGAGGCTAGAGGAGATATCTATTTTATTGTCCACTCACTTGGTGGGAACAAAAAATAATTTTGGCATTACAGTAAGTGATTTCTTCTGTTATTGTATAAGTCCCATACTTTTATAGAACACTTTTTTTGGCATGAAGCCTACATGCATTGACATAAGGGAGTATAATTTGTTCTTGCAGTTTTTTATTCTTTACAGCAGCTATGAGTGTGATGTACAGCCTATATGCAGGTATTCTATCAGCTGCAGGGCTTTTTAGTTGGGTGGGCCCTGGTCGGCTCCGCCTCAGGAACTTCGTTATGCAGTGGGTGGGGTAATGGTCTCAAAATGGTCTATAAATGGTCTTCCCCTATGTATGGGTCATTTGCTTATCTGGTTGCCTTGGCTCTGAGGAAGGGAGTGGGTCTCCTGAAACGTGTCAGCTATTACAACTGTTTTACCTACCTAGGACTGATTCTGTTGGCTACATGTCTGTTTTCATTGTCCTTTTGTGAGTATGTACTTGTCACTTTTTTTTATAATAAAGCATTTGATACCACAGTAATGCATGAGGAGAGTGCGCCCTGTTGTGTTTTTTTTTGTCAGTAATAAGATTTCCCCATCTTCAGAGGGCTGCACCTCAGCTAGTGACAGTTACTGCGAGACTCTGCTGAGCACAAAGCAATGGTGGTCTTTTGACTTTGACTTAGATTCTGTAATCAATAATCCATGGGGCTCATTGGGAGCAAACTTTGGGAGTTGTTAGATGGGCTTTCGCAAATATATACAGTGGGGAAAATAATTATTTGATCCCCTGCAGATTTTGCCCACTTACAAAAAAATTAAGGGTCTATAATTTTTATCATAGGTGTATTTTAAATGATAGAGACAGAATAAAAACAAAAAATCCAGAAAAAACACATTATACAAATGTTATAAATTGTGTTGCAGTTCAGTGAGTAAAAGAAGTATTTGATCTTCTACCAACCAGTGATAATTCTGGCTCCCACAGACTGGCTATGTGCTTATGTGGTACACAGATTTGTCTTGTCAATTTAAGAAGGCACTCCTATTGACAACTCATTATGTGTATAAAAGACAACTGTCCACAGAATCTCTTTCTTGGTCACCACCATGGGCAAGACCTAAGAGCTGTCAAAGGCCATCAGGGACAAATTGTAGACCTGCACAAGGCTGGAATGGAATACAAGATCATCAGCAAGAAGCTTGGTGAGAAGGAGACAACTGTTGGAGCGAAATGGAGGAAATACAAAATAACCATCAATCCCCCTCGGTCTGGAGCTCCACACTAGATTTCACCTCATGGGGCAAGGATGATCATGAGAAAAGTGAGGGATCAGCCCAGAACTACACAGTAGGGGCTTGCGAATGATCTCAAGGCAGTTGGAGCCACAGTCACCAAGCAAATAATTGGTAACAGAATACACTGCCGTGGATTGAAATCCTGCAGCAACCGCAAGGTCCCCCACCTCAAGAAGGCACATGCACAGGCCCATCTGAAGTTTTCCAGTGAACATCTAAATCATTCAGCGAAGGATTGAGAAAGTGCTGTAGTCAGATGAGACTGAAATTGAGCTCTTTGGCATTAACTCGACTCGCTGTGTTTGGAGGAAGAAAAATGCTGACTATGACCCTAAGAACACCATCCCTACAGTCAAACATGGAGGTGGAAACATTATGCTTTGGGGCTGTTTCTCTGCTAAAAGTACATGCCACCTTTGTCGCATTGAGAGGTCAATGGACGGCCCATGTATTGTAGAATCTTGGATAAAACACTTCTTCCCTCAGCCAGAACACTGAAGATGGGTCTTCCAGCATGATGATGACCTAAAACATGCCACCAAGGCAACAAAGGAATGGCTCAAGAAGAAGCACATTAAGGTCATGGAGTGGACTAGCCAGTATCCAGAGCTTAATCCTATAGAAATTTATTGAGGGAGCTAAAAATTCAAGTTTGGCAAGCAACAGCCAAGAAACCTTAAGGATTTATAGAAGATCTGTGAAGAAGAGTGGACCAAAATCCCTCCTGAGATGTGTGCAAACCAGGTCACCAACTACAAGAGACATCTTACCTCTGTGTTTGCCAACTAGGGTTTCTCCATCAAGTACTAAGACATGTTTTGCTTGGGGATCAAATACTTATTTTACTCACTGAACTTCAAGTCAATTTACAACATTTGTATCATGTGTTTTTTCTGGATTTTTGGTTGATATTCTGTCTCTATCATTTAAAATAACCCTATGATAAAAATTATAGACCCTTCATTTCATTGTAAGTGGGCAAACTTATCTGCAGGGGATCAAATCATTATTTTCCCCACTGTATTACAGTAGGAAGTGTAAAGGTTTTGATAATCTCTGAGGGTTGGGGGAGTGGGACATTTCCACTTTCTTGCGATTGATAGACTGGCCTCTATAAGGACATGAGACATAAATAGTGAAAGATGGTCAAGCCATGAATTTGCCTTCATACCCAGTAAGACTACATGTGGTGTGAGAGTATCAGAAACTTTAGTTACAGATGTGATAAATGTGGATATCTGACCAAAAATTATTAAGGCATGGGCAAATCCACCACATATGATATAGGGTTCCAGTAAGGCCACAGTTTCTCCATCAAGAAGGAGAGGTAGATAGGTAAATAGGGTATAGTACCAGTTGTAAAAATGTTTTTGGACAGTTTCCCAATGACTTATGCATTTTGAAATTGGCAGAGCCCTTTGTGCGAGATAAAAAGAGAGGTGAAGTGTACGTTCCAAGTATTTTATGAACTGCCACTGTTTTATTCTCCGGGGCTTTCAGAAAATAGATAATTGCTTGGTGGTTCTAATTAATTTTCTAGCAAAAAAATGCTGATTTTTAACATGTATGAGAAGAATAAAAACATTTGCCCTGGATGCAAAGTGGGTAAACATGTGACCGACAATCATGTCTATGCATTAGCCAGCCACAACTGAATATGGCAATAAAATGACTGGCTGATTTGCGGCATAGCCCACTACAGCAGAACAGCGTACATTAATGTGAAAATCGTGTCTTGTAAAGCAATGCTTGCCATGAATAGCTTTTATGCAGCCATTTTAACTTGTTCTCAAGGTTATTCCACACAGTGAAGGTTACTGGGTGATTACAGGCTATAATCTAATGCTGAAAGCAGCACAAATAGAGGCCATTCCTGTTTCATGACTCTGAATGTTAATGCAAAGCTGAAGCGCAAGAATATGGGGGGGCTGGTGCAAATAGCTGTAAGGATAATGTGCTAAGGAGCTGGGAATGTGATGGTTAATCCTACTTACTATAATTATGACCTCCTGACAGTAACTGTTAGAGGCAGATATAAAGCTGTGGTATTGAATATTGGTAGACCCCACTGTGACCTTGTATGCAGTGTGATCTTCCCCATCGTACTATAATGGTATGGAATAAAGAGGTGAATTTGCTTTATTCTGCTCTAGCAGGCAGCTTGGGAAAAAAAGAACAGATGTGAGCACAGAAAAATAATGGCTATTTTGCAGGATTTTTTTAGGCACCAAAATCCCTGGAGCTTTCAGAGAGTTTACTTGTAAAGCAGGTAAAATGGTTATCAATGAAGCGTGCGCTGCATCAAACACACAGCTGAATTCAAATATTAGACATAATACCTGTCTGTGTGTACTGGCAGCCTTACAAGTCTGCTAATATATCAGTTCACGAACTGCACGCTTGTTTCAATATATTCCAAATGGAGGATAGACAAGACAAGTGCAGTAAAAATAAATAAATAAGATTTAACCTGCAGGCAAAGGAGGACGGTGATTTTTTTTTTTCTGTCTACAAAAGTCAGATCCATCTGTAGTCTTTTTTGTGACAGCTGGGGCTGAAAGTAACATCACAAGGAAAAATTAAAATGGGCAGTTTGTCTCTCATCTTTCCAGGATGATACAAATCAGAATTGAGGTTTGGCATGACTAATGCATGAACAGACGGTAAAATTTCTCAGGGTCGGAGTGGCTTGGTGGACTAAGAACTGCCTTTAAACATTTTTTTTGGAAAGCAGGAATGTTCCTGTGAATAGTAGTACATGATTCAAAAATTGTAGCCCCACCGTTTCCTGATAAAATGCTGTGGTAGGACCAAAGCACTCCAATTCATCATTGTAGGCCTAACACACTCCAATTCACTATCGTAGAACCAACGCATTCCAACCCTCTATGGTAGGAGCAAAGCACTCCAATTCACCATAGTTGGACCAATGCACTCCAAATTATGGTTACTTTATTAACATGCACACTAAAGAAATTGCATATCGTGCTGTGTCCATTGTGCCTGGAGCACCTGGAATCCATAAGGAAGGTTATGAATCGTATCTCTTGCTGCTGCACCTAAGTTGAATGACCTTAGACAAAATTCTCCCCTAGGATCAAGAAAAGACCCAAATGAAAAAGTTACCAATATGCTTAAGAACATTGACACTAACAATGACATTAGGACTGTGATTTTTACCTTCACCAGGAGTCAGCAACCTTTTCCAAATTATGGTGTTTATAAAAAAAAGAATTAAAAACTGCAAAAATGGGCACTTTATGGGGCTGCGTAACATAGGCAATAAATATTTATTTTTTATACTCAGTCTAGTGGCCATAATGCAGTCTTTTCCTTAACCATTCAGTTATTTTATGAAAGAATAACATTTGACCTGTAGAGGAAATAGCCCGAGAACATTTGACTTCACCCCATTCACACAGAACGTATGTACCAGCTGGACAAAACACTATGCAATATTTTTTTCTTAATAAATACTCCTGTGCCAATTTACAAGCATTAACTTACCAGTGAACTACCAGTGTGGCAGTGAACAATGCTGCAACACAGAGCCCTTAATTAGTGTGTGTGTGTATATATATATATATATATATAAATATATAATTATTATTTTTTAAGCCCTGGGTGGTGGGGGAGGCTTTGGTGAAATACCATGGGTCTAGACCGGGTGTCGGCAACCCGCGGCTCCAGAGCCGCATGCGGCTCTTTTTCACCTTGGCTGCGGCCCCGTAGCACACTGCCCACCAGGTGACAGGCAATAGGGCAGCAATGGGCAAACTACGGACCTTTTAATCCGGCCCGCGGAGCTAGGCTCCCGCTAGGCTCCTCTCACAGTCCGCCCTGAAGACCGGTGTAGCATGAAAATCTGTCTCCTATGAGCATCTGTCCCCCTCGACGTATCTGCGCATGTGCCGGAGATCGCCGATCGGCTGCTAATGCCTGAAACTGGCACATGCGCAGATACGTCGAGGGGGACAGATCCTCATAGGAGACAGATTTTCATGCTACACCGGAACGGCGCGGGAACACGGCGAGAGGAACGCGCGGAGCAAAGGTAAGTGAATTGACACAGGGGGGACTTGGGGACTTAATATGGGGGATGAATTAATATGGGGAATTAATTACTATACGGGGGATGAATTACTATGGGGGATGAATTACTATATGGGGGATGAATTACTATGGGGAAAGAATTACTATGGGGGATGAATTACTATATGGGGGATTAATTACTATGGGGGATGAATTACTATATGGGGGATTAATTACTATATGGGGGATGAATTACTATATGGGGGATGAATTACTATGGGGGATGAATTACTATATGGGGGATGAATTACTATGGGGGATGAATTACTATATGGGGGATGAATTACTATGGGGGATTAATTACTATATGGGGGATTAATTACTATGGGGGATGAATTACTATATGGGGGATGAATTACTATGGGGGATGAATTACTATGGGGGATGAATTACTATATGGGGGATGAATTACTATGCGGGATGAGTTACTATATGGGGAATGAATTGCTATATGGGGGATGAATTACTATGGGGGATGAATTACTATATGGGGGATGAATTACTATGGGGGATGAATTACTATATGGGGGATGTATTTTCAGTTTTAAAAATGTGGCTCTCAAAATAAATTTCAATCGTGGTTTTGGCGAGATTTGGCTCAGTTGAAAAAAAAGGTTGCCCACCACTGACCTAAGGCTATGATTGTGATTATGACGATACACTGTGGCCCTGATTAACCCTTTGCTTACTGGGCCCTTAAACCCCCTTCATGACCAGAGCGCTTTTTGCAATATATGCAGTGTCGGATTTGTTTGAAATGTTGCAATGGTTTTGCGGCTCCCAGTCTTTTTTTCCCTCTCGGAAACGGGTCCAAGTGGCTCTTTATGTCTTAAAGGTTGCAGACCCCTGGTCTAGACAGACCTTTGATATCTTACATTTGAGACACAGAAAGTGATTGAAAATACAGATTCCTGAAACCTTTTATCTGCAGTCTCAGCTGCACTGGAGAATGAATGAACATGAAGTGCTCTGTACAGAGGATTCCTGTTCATTAACAATCAGACACATGGTAAAAACAGTGGGGAGACAGAGAAGCTGACTGTACAGCAGAGCAAGCCACAGAGGGAACACTTTCAGAGATTTCCCTCTGCCCATTCTGATCCATCCCCTCTCCTGTGCACAATCCCCTTCCCTCTGCTTGTCAGCTGCCTGGGCCCTTAATAAACTGATGGGGCCCAGGCCCCATAAAGAATGGCTGGTACTACAAAGTTATAGGTGGCCCTTTCTGTACAACTCTTTACCGTGTTCTCAAATGTCCAACTCAGATCAGTCCCTGCTGCAGCCTTTTACCTTGTGAGTTGCTGCAAAACTATAATGTTGCAGTCTGGTCCCTGGGGGAGAAATAGACTAAGGTAATGCTTCCTCCTGCCTGCAGCAGACTGAATCTTAGCCTAAGCAAACTCACTGAACTGGACCTCAAGATTTTTTTGAAAAATGTTGTTGTTTTGTATATTGTGACATGTTATTAATGTATTACGACAGGCTTATACAGTTCCTGAGACAGTGAATATAAAAAGTCTACACACCCCTGTTAAAATGTCAGGTTTCTGTGATGTAAAAAAATGAGACAAAGATAAATTATTTCAGAACTTTTTCCACCTTTAATGTAACCTATAAACTGTACGATTCAGTTGAACAACAAACTGAAATCTTTTAGGTGGAGGGAAGTAAACATAAAATAATATGGTTGCATAAGTATGCACACCCTTAAACTAATACTTTGTTGAAGCACCTTTTTGATTTATAACAGCACTCAGTCTTTTTGGGTATGAGTCTATCAGCAAGGCACATCTTGACTTGGCAATATTTGCCCACTCTTCCCTGCAAAAACACTCTAAATCTGTCAGATTGCAAGGGTATCTCCTGTGCACAGCCCTCTTCAGATCACCCCACAGATTTTTAATCGGACTCAGCTATGGTTTCTGGCTGGGCCATTCCAAAACTTCAATCTTCTTCTGGTGAAGCCATTCCTTTGATTTGGATGTATGCTTTGGATCGTTGTCATGCTGAAAGATGAAGTTCCTCTTCATGTTCAGTTTTCTAGCAGAAGCCTGAAGGTTTAGTGCCAATATTGACTGGTATTTGGAACTGTTCATAATTCCCTCTATCTTGACTAAGGCCACAGTTCCAGCTGAAGCAAAACAGCCCCAAAGCATGATGCTGCCACCACCATGCTTCACTGTGGGCATGGTGTTCTTTTGGTGATGTGCAGTGTTGTTTTTGTGCCAAACATATCTTTTGGAATTATGGCCAAAAAGGTCAACCTTGGTGTCAGGAATGGACTTGCCAGTAATGGTGGGACTCACCTGCCTTGTGGGCTGCAGTACCAGGGCTGGCCAGCGGGTGCTCTCAGCAATCAGAGACTCAACCCTGCAGCCAGCCAAACACCTGAAGCTGATTATGCAGGTGTATTTAAGGGATGGCCAGAGACTGCAGACAGTACAGGAGATGACCAGAGACTGCAGACATAGGACAGGAGATGACCACAGACTGCGGACACAGTACAGGAGATGACCAAAGACTGGGGACATACTACAGGAGATGACCAGAGACTGCAGACATAGTACAGGAGATGACCAGAGACTGCAGACAGTACAGGAAATGACCAGAGACTGCAGACATGGTACAGGAGATGACCAGAGACTGCGGACACAGGACAGGAGATGACCAGAGACTGCGGACACAGTACAGGAGATGACCTGAGACTGGGGACACAGTACAGGAGATGACCAGAGACTGGGGACACAGTACAGGACATGACCAGAGACTGCGGACATAGTACAGGACATGACCAGAGACTGCGGACACAGTACAGGAGATGACCAGAGACTGCAGACAGTGCAGGAGATGAACAGAGACTGAGGACATACTACAGGAGATGTCAGGGCTCCGGGTAGGACCAGAGGTATGTGAACTAACGCAGGGAAACGCAGGCTTCAGATATGTTATAAACAATAAGACAATTTATTAAAGACTAACAATACAAACATAAACGCAGTGCACCAAACCCCAAGCTAACACAAATACATACAACAAGGTGAAACAAACCTAAACTGATACAGATACACAGGTACATACACATATAGAGCACAACGTAATCGGGCAGGCCGGGTCAATAACTATCGGGCAGGTAGGTACAGGAGGAGCAGGCGGAGAGAATGGTCAGGGTCACAAGCCAGGGATCAAACAGGAGAAGTCAGCAGAGGTCAGGATCAGACCGGGTCGGCAACAAGTCAGGCAGAGGCAGGAGCAGGAGCAGGAACAGGAACGCAGGTTACAAGATACAGGGGCCCATGGAAAAACACACACCAAGGCACAGACTGCAGGTCTGGCCATCCCTTAAATACACCTGCATAATCAGCTTCAGGTGTTTGGCTGGCTGCAGGGTTGAGTCTCTGATTGCTGAGAGCACCCGCTGGCCAGCCCTGGTACTGCAGCCCACAAGGCAGGTGAGTCCCACCATTACTGGCAAGTCCATTCCTGACACTTGGTTTCATAAGATCATAATACATTTTCCCACATGCTTTTGGGAGACTTCAGATGTATTTTTGCAAAATTTAGCCGGGTTTGGATGTTTTTCTTCGTAAGAAAAGGCTTCCGTCTTGCCACTCTACCCCATTGCCCAGACATATGAAGAATACGGGAGATTGTTGTCACAGCCAGTACTTGCCAGATATTCCTGCAGTTCCTTTAATGTTGCTGTAGGCCTCTTGGCAGACTCCCAGACCAGTTTTCTTCTCGTCTTTTCATCAATTTTGGAGGGATGTCCATTTCTTTGTAATGTCATTGTTACACCATATTTTCTCCCTTTGATGATGACTGTCTTCACTGTGTTCAATGGTATATCTAATGCCTTGGAAATTCTTTTATACCCTTCTCTTGACTGATACCCTTTAACAACGAGATCCCTCTGATGCTTTAGAAGTTCTCTGCTGACCATGGCTTTTGCTAGGATGCGACTGAAAAAATGTCACGAAAGACCTACTAGAACAGCTGAACTTTATTTGGGGTAATCAAAGGCACTTTAAATGATGGCAGGTGTGTACTGACTCCTATTTAACATGATTTTGAATGTGATTACTTAATTCTGAACACAGCTACATCCCAAGTTATAAGAGGATGTGCACACTTATGCAACCACATTGTTTTAGTTTTTCATGTTTACTCTCCCCCCTAAAAGATTTCAGTTTGTTTTTCAATTGAGTTGTACCATTTATCTTTGTATCATTTTTTTACATCACAGAAACCTGACATTTTAAGAGGGGTGTGTAGACTTTGTATATCCACTGTATGGTCACTTTACAGCATAACCCAAGCACAGCAAGGTAAATATAAATAACCTATTCAAAGACAAAATAACAAAACCACTCTTTGCTGCAATATTCACCTTCACTCTAGAGATTTTCCTCACAGAACTCTTTCCTGCCATTACATGTCCTCAGTTTGATTGTTTGCATTATTCAACTGATTTCTTCTGAGCCCAGGTAATCCTGAACCCGCTCCTGGCCTGTCACTGGACAGTGATAGAAGAAGTAACGATGAGCTACTCTCTCTTTCTATCAGTATGCTTCTTTTCAGCACATGATTTGATTGGCTCCTTGTACTGCATCTTCCTCTCACACTCCAGCTCTGCTGTACAGGGAATGTAAGAGGCTGAGTTCAGCTTTAAGCACAACTATGTGTAAAGCCTATTTTAATACAAGTTGTCTGCAGAATCTACTATTTAGATTTAATTTCAGTGTTCATCCAAAAGACAAGTCATTTTGTCTCACTAAATGTGCTGATTCCTATTTTGAAACACAAAATGTATTTTGTGTCATGACACGTATCAAGTTCCACATATCTGAATGGCAGCGGCAGTGGTAGCTAAGAGCAGGGAGTCAGTAACAGAGAGGAGAGACGGAGACAAAGCGGGAGGAGATGGAACAGAGAGAGAAGAGAGGATATGACAGTAAAGTGCAGTCCCCTGTGAGCTCCCCTCACAGTTTTCCAACAGACACCAGTTAAGTGACGGTAAATGAGAGGGAAGACATTAATAGGCAATTTTCTACGAACAAACATTTTCTCTAGAATTGTATAGCAGAAATCACAGGGGTGCTATAGTGTCATTTGTACAAATGGGATGAAATCAGAAAGGCTCAAGCAGAGCTGTCAGATACACTGCAAAGACCACTGCATTAACATTCTGAGATACTCTAGGCACCTAAATGCAAATACATACATATATACATACATGAAAACACTTATGGATACACATTAAAGGGAGCATTTTTAATCATATATATGTTGCTTAGCTCTTTCATGTGTCTTTCAAAAGACTCACATTTGCAGGTGTTACTTTTTTTATGTTGCTTCATAACCAGAAATTATGAAAGGTAATTTTTAACGACATGTGGTCCAATTAGCAAAACATTAAAGGGTTCAATTAAAAAGAATCTATTGCAAAAATGTTTTCATTTTTCACAGAGTAGTGGATGGGGAAAAATTGTTTTTTTTTTCTTTCTTTTTTGCCATTTGTTTTTCATTGTAGTTATTTCCTTTTAAAGATGACCTCAAAGGATGAAAGAATGTTAGTTACCCTTTAACTGCTAGTTTTGCCTTGGCTGGGGGTGCTCAGCCTGTGACCCATGGGCCACTTGTGGCTCTTGGAGCCATCTAATGTGGCCCTCTACCTTAAACCAGGGATGCGCACTTCTATTATATCCTGCAGGTGCAAACTGACCACATCCACCCAACCACTGGTGTAGCATCAGGGGTCACAATGGAAGCCCCCGCTCCATGCTCCAGGGGGCCCATGCAGCCTCCCTATCACATTCAGTTTTATACTTGGACAGGAGGGGCGCCATATACAGGGATTGATCCTCTCCATTTTCCTCTTGCAATCGCTGAAGGCTGATTCCTCTCCCTCCTGCCAGCATTTAGCAGCTGCAGGAGGAAAATGTTCTTTATGATATTCAAAATAAAACATTAATTGTGAACCATTTCATTGTGACCCACGGGCGGTTAACAAATCATTTAGGTGCCCTCACTCTTCAAAAGGTTTAGCACCCCTGGCCTAGGCGATGATGAATAAGATTATATACAGTTGTCAGGGCAGGAGCTGCGTAACGGACAGGCAAGCCTAACAATGTAACGCACTGGCTGACGACAACCCTCAGGGCGCGGAGTCTAAGTCCCAGGCTGCCCTTCACCAGGGCCCCTGATGGTGGGGATGGACTTGACGCAGCCAGGAACCAGGTCGCGGCCCCCGAGACACCTCAGCTGCGGTAATGGCCGCCGCCAATGGCGTGTAGCTGGTGGAAGAGACAAAAGAGTAGTCAGACAAGCCGGGGTCAACAACAACAGGACAAAACAGTACAGGACAGCAGACGAGAATCACAGGTCACGAGCCGGGTTCAGCAACAGAGGGTCAGATCAAAGGAGAATACAAAGAATAGTCAAGTCACAAGCCGAATCAGATACCAGGAGAGTCACGAGAGTCAGAACAGAGTAATAGCAACACAAAGACACAAAACACAAGTGCAAAGAGCATGTGCGGGCCACAGGCTTATATGTCATCAGCCACACCCCTCTGGGGGATGGACCACAGAAACCTGAAGGCATAAAAGGATTCCCATCATGCACAGCAGAATCCAAGAGATGGACGCCAGCATATGGAGTAACATAACCTCAGGGAAAAGGTAGGACCTTGACAGTACCTCCTCCTCAAGGGCCCCTCCCCCTCCGCGGCTCAACAAAAGGTTTCTGAGGAAAGCGGGTATGAAAAGCGCGGAGGAGGGCAGGAGCATGGACATCCGCGGAAGGAACCCAGGAACGCTCCTCGGGACCATAACCGCGCCAATGAACCAGGAACTGTAATCGACCGCGCACCAATCGAGAGTCCAGGATCCGGCTCACCTCATACTCCTCATGACCGTCAACCCGGACAGGACGGGGCCGAGGAAGAGAGGTAGTGAAGCGATTGCAGATCAGAGGTTTCAACAGGGAAACATGAAAGATATTGGAGATCCGCATCCCAGACGGAAGGGCAAGGACATAGGCCACCGGATTCACTTTGCGGAGAATGCGGAAAGGACCGACAAAACGAGGAGCTAGTTTGGGTGTGGGTACCCGAAGGTTGAGGTTGCGAGTAGACAACCACACCCGATCGCCGACCTGGTATGAAGGAGCGGGCAACCGTCTGCGATCAGCCTGGAACTTCTGGCGCTGAGCTGAGTCCCTCAAGGCCCTCTGGATCTGCCCCCATGAAGAACGCAAGGCAGCAAGATGGTTCTCCACAGCCGGAATGTCCTGTGGTGAGAACCTCTCAGGTAATACCGCGGGTTGGAACCCATAGTTGGCCATGAAGGGAGACATCCCGGAGGAGGAGTTGACCGCCGAGTTCCTGGCAAACTCTGCCCACGGCAGGAGATCGGCCCAATCGTCCTGATGGTCTGAAATATAACACCGAAGGAATTGTTCTAAGGCCTGATTGGAACGCTCCGCAGCCCCATTGGACTGCGGGTGGTAGGCTGAAGAAAAGGAGAGACTAATACCCAACTGGGAGCAGAAGGCGCGCCAGAATCTGGACACGAACTGACTCCCGCGGTCTGAGACAATCACCTTAGGTAACCCATGCAGGCGAAAAATCTCCCTGGAAAAGACCGTGGCCAGTTCTTGCGCTGTGGGTAATTTCCTGAGTGGAATGCAATGGCACATCTTGGAAAACCGATCGACGATCATGAGGATGACCATATGACCCCGAGACACCGGGAGGTCTACAATAAAGTCCATCCCTAGATGTGACCAAGGACGCTCCCCATTGGGAATGGGTTGCAGAAGACCCAAAGGGAGATGCCGTGGAGACTTATTCTGGGCACAGATCGAACATGCCGCTACATAAGAGGCAATGTCGGCACGGAGGGTTGGCCACCAGAATAAGCGAGAGACGACCCAACACAGCTGGTTCTTCCCCGGATGCCCGGCAGTTTTGGCGTTATGGTAGGTATGCAGCAGGCGGGTTCGCAATCCCTCGGGTACGAAACATCTACCCTCCGGCTTCCCGGGAGGAGCATCAGTTTGAGCCACCAAAATCTGCTCCCCAAGGGGAGAGGTCAGACTGGTGCGAATGGCAGCCAGGATCTGATCTGGAGGTATAAGTGAGATTGGCTCAGAGTCCTCCCTGGACAACTCAGAGTATTGCCGTGATAACGCATCAGCCCTGACATTCTTGGAACCAGGCAAATATGAAACCACATAGTTGAAGCGTGACAAGAACAGAGCCCATCTGGCCTGGCGGGGTGTCAATCTCTTGGCCTCCGAAAGATAAGTCAGGTTCTTGTGATCGGTAAGAATGAGGACTGGAACCGCGGAACCCTCAAGCAGGTGCCTCCATTCCTTGAGAGCCAGAATGATGACCAACAACTCCCGATCTCCAATCTGGTAGTTGCACTCAGCCGAGGAAAGCTTCCTGGAGTAGAACCCGCAGGGAAGTAGGGGTCCATCGGGCGACCGACGCTGAGACAGGAGAGCCCCTACTCCCGTCTCGGAAGCATCAACTTCGAGGACGAAGGGCAACCCAGGATTGGGATGCGAAAGAATCGGAGCCGAAGCAAAGGCAGCTTTCAGAGCCTCGAAAGCTATGATGGCCTCGGATGGCCACTCGTGAGGGTTACTCCCCTTCTTGGTTAGGTCAGAGAGAGGCTTTGCCAATGTGGAGAAGTTCCTGATGAACTTCCGATAGTAGTTGGCAAAACCCAGAAAGCGCTGAATGGGCCAAAGACCATTGGGACAAGGCCACTGCAGAACTGCCGCAACCTTCTGAGGGTCCATGGAAAATCCCTCCGCGGAAATTATGTAGCCCAAAAAGGCAACCTGGGATCGATAGAACTCGCACTTCTCGAGTTTACAAAAGAGTCCGTTCTCACGCAATCGTTGCAGCACCTGCTTGACATCCTGGACATGGGACTCCATGGAGGTAGAGTAAACCAAGATGTCATCCAGGTAAACCACTACGCACTGCTGCAACAAATCACGAAGGACATCGTTTATGAATTCCTGAAAAACCGCGGGCACGTTACACAATCCGAAGGGCATCACCAGGTATTCGTAGTGCCCAGTTCTGGTGTTAAACGCGGTCTTCCACTCATCCCCCTGTCTGATCCGCACGAGGTTGTACGCCGCCCTAAGGTCGAGTTTGGTAAAGACTGTTGCTCCCTTAAGGCGGTCGAACAACTCAGAAATCAAAGGAATTGGATATGCATTTTTAATGGTAATCCGATTGAGACCCCTATAATCGATGCAGGGCCTCAATTCCCCACCTTTCTTCTTTACGAAAAAAAACCCGCTCCTGCTGGGGAAGTAGACTTACGAATGTGCCCCCAGGAAAGCGCATCCACAACGTACTCCTCCATGGCCTTATTCTCCGCAACCGAGAGAGGGTACACCCTGCCACGTGGAGGAGTGGCCCCGGGTTGCAAGGATATGGCGCAGTCGTAAGGACGATGCGGTGGTAAGGTACCAGCGCGTACCTTATCAAACACGTCCCGGTACTCCCCATAGTCGGTGGGCAACGCAGAGTCCGAGGAGGCACACAATACCTTATCCGGCCCCCAGATGCACCCGGCCCCACACTGTGGAGACCATGAGAGAATCTCGGCTGTTTGCCAATTGAAGGTTGGATTGTGCCTCTGGAGCCAGGGATACCCCAAAACCACTGAATAGTGTGGGGAAGAAATCACCTGAAAACAGGCCAACTCCCTGTGAACAGCCCCAATGGCTACCTCTATTGGCAGAGTCTCGTGGGTAACCTGCGGCGGTTGCAGGGGCCTGCCATCTATTGCTTCGAGAACCAATGGGGCAGCACAAGCCTGCAGGGGAATGGAGTGCTGTGCAGCAACGAGCTGTCCAAGAACAACCCACCGGCCCCAGAGTCTACCAACGCCTGGGCCGTCACCGAGCCCCCCGTCCAAGAAAGGACCACGGTGATCAGTGGCTTATCCTTGCGGAACGCCGGGGACTAGGAAACTCCACCCAAGATCTGTCCCCGACATGATCTCAGGTGCGAGCGTTTCCCGGACGGACCGGACAAGACTGCCGAAAGTGCCCACCGAGGCCACAGTACAGGCAGCGACCCTCCCGATGCCGAGCGGCCCGCTCCCCCTCGGAAAGGCTAGCAAACCCCAGCTGCATGGGTTCCCCACCAGACAAGCTATCCCCAGGAGGCGTGGGAGGAGAGGGAGGAACGGGTGGGACAGAAAACGCAGGTGCCAGTCGATTGGAAGGCCTCCGCAGGCGTTCCTTGAGTGAAGGCCTCTCTCTGAGCCTGGTGTCAATCAGGATCAGGAAAGAGATGAGCTCCTCCAACACCACAGGTAGTTCCTTAGCTGCAATCTCGTCCTTCAATGTGTCAGAAAGACCATGGGAAAACGCAGCCACCAGAGCCTCATTGTTCCAACCGACCTCTGCCGCCAGGGTACGAAACTCTATAGCGTACTCGGCCACGGTCCGTGAACCCTGATGCATGGTCATGAGCAGCTTGGCCGCCGAGGCGGAACGAGCCGGTACGTCGAATAACCTACGGAAGGCATCGACAAAACCGGAAAAATCTTGAATCACCGGGTCGTTCCTCTCCCATAAGGGATTTGCCCAGGCCAAGGCCTTGTCTGAGAGTAGTGAAATTAGGAACCCCACCTTTGACCTCTCAGACGGAAAGGCATGGGGTATTAATTCAAAATAAATACCCACCTGGTTGAGGAACCCACGACACTGACTCGGCTCACCCCCAAAGCGCTGTGGAAGAGGGGCAGAACCAGTCATTCCTCTGGGCGCCGCTGATGTATCCGTCGAGGTGGTGGACGCAATAGGCGGAGAAGCAGCGTGAGAGACCACCGGAGCGACTACCGGCCTAATAGCACCAGGAGCAAGGTGTGCAGTGCGTGCAAGCAGAGTTTGCAACGCCTGAGCAAACTGATCCAACAGGTGATCCTGTTGATCGAGTCTGGCGACTAGCATTGGGAGCGAAGGCGTGCCTGCACCGTCAGGGTTCAGGGCACTTGTGTAATGTCAGGGCAGGAGCTGCGGAACGGACAGGCAGGCCTAACAATGTAACGCACTGGCTGACGACAACCACCACCCACAGACCGAAGTCCCTCAGGGCGCGGAGTCTAAGTCCCAGGCTGCCCTTCACCAGAGCCCCTGATGGTGGGGATGGACTTGATGCAGCCAGGAACCAGGTCGCGGCCCCCGAGACACCTCAGCTGCGGTAATGGCCGCCGCCAATGGCGTGTAGCTGGTGGAAGAAACAAAAGAGTAGTCAGACAAGCCGGGGTCAACAACAACAGGACAAAACAGTACAGGACAGCAGACGAGAATCACAGGTCACGAGCCGGGTTCAGCAACAGAGGGTCAGATCAAAGGAGAATACAAAGAATAGTCAAGTCACAAGCCGAATCAGATACCAGGAGAGTCACGAGAGTCAGAACAGAGTAATAGCAACACAAAGACACAAAACACAAGTGCAAAGAGCATGTGCAGGCCACAGGCTTATATGTCATCAGCCACACCCCTCTGGGGGATGGACCACAGAAACCTGAAGGCATAAAAGGATTCCCATCATGCACAGCAGAATCCAAGATGGACGCCAGCACATGGAGTAACATAATCTCAGGGAAAAGGTAGGACCTTGACAACAGTGGAGAAAATAAATATTTCATCCCCTGCAGATTTTGTAAGTTTTCCACTTACAAAGAAATTAAGGGTCTATAATTTTTATCATAGGTGAATTTTAAATGCTTGAGACAGAATATCAACCAAAAATCCAGAAAAAACACATGATACAAATGTTATAAAATTGAGTTGTAGTTCAGTGAGTAAAAAAAGTATTTGATCCCCTACCAACCAACAATAATTCTGGCTCCCACAGACTGGCTATGTGCTCATGTGGTACTCAGATTAGTCCTGTCAATTTAAGTAGGTGCTCCTAATGACATCTCGTTATGTGTATAAAAGACACATTTCCACAGAATCTTGCACCACAATGGGCAAGACCAAAGAGCTGTCAAAGGACATCAGGGACAAGATTGTAGACCTGCACAAGGCTGGAATGGGCTACAAGACCATCTGCAAGAAGCTTGGAGTGATTATTCACAAAGAAGAAATACAAAATAATAATCAATCGCCCTCGGTCCATACAAGATTTCACCTCATGCGGTAAGGATGATCATGAGAAAAGTGAGGGATCAGCCCAGGACTATACAAGAGGAACTTATGAATGATCTCAAGGCAGTTGGGACCACAGTCACCAAATAAACCACTGATAACACAATACGCTGACAAGGTTCCTCTCCTCAAGAAGGCACATGTACAGGCCCATCTGAAGTTTTCCAATGAACATCTAAATCATTCAGAGAAGGAATGGGAGAAAGTGCTGTGGTCAGATGAGACCAATATTAAGCTCTGTGACATTAACTTGATTCGCCATGTTTGGAGGAAGAAAAATGCTGACTATGACCCTAAGAACACCATCCCTAAAGTCAAGCATGGAGGTAGAAACATTGTGCTTTGGGGCTGTTTCTCTGTTAATGGTACATGCTAACTTTGCAACATTGAGTAGCCAATGGATGGGGCCATGTATTGTAAAATTTTGGATGAGAACCTTCTTCCTTCAGCCAGAACACTGAAGATGAGTCGTGGATGGGTGTTTCAGCATGACAATGACCCGAAACATACCACCAAGGCAACAAAGGAGTGGCTCAAGAAGAAGCACATTAAGGTCATGGAGTGGCCTAGCCAGTCTCCAGACCTTAATCCTACAGAAAATTTATGGAGGAAGCTGAACATTTGAGTTGCCAAGAAACCTTAGGGATTTAGAGAAGATCTGTAAAGAAGAGTGGACCAAAATCCCTCCTGAGATGTATGCAAACCTGGTAACCAACTGCAAGAAACATTTTACCTCTGTGCTTTCTAACAAGGATTTCTCCATCAAGTACTAAGTCATGTTTTGCTTGAGGATCAAATACTTCTTTTACTCACTGAACTGCAACTCAATTTATAACATTTGTATCATGTGTTTTTTTTCTGGATTTTTGGTTGATATTCTATGTCTATCATTTAAAATACACCTATGATAAAAATTATAGACACTTCATTTCTTTGTAAGTGGGCAAACTTACAAAATCTACAGGGGATCAAATCATTATTTTCCCCACTGTACTCACCTGATTCCTCATTCCTTCATCAGGAGGCACTATCCTCTGCTGTCCAATACTTTGGGTTGTGGGGGACCCTTGGTGATCTCCAATGAAGTTCAGGACTGCTGATCCAATATAGTACAAGATGACGTCAGAGAGCTACAAATGGTTGGGCAGCAAAGGAAAGACTTTGGGAAATTGATCACATGAAGCACATGAAGTCTGCAAAAGCAAGGAATAGAGTAAATATATCACATAAACCCTTGCAGTGGAGAGGGGGACCAACTGCAAGGGTAAAGATGTTTCATCCCTGTTCAGCTTTAAGAGTACCTCCAGCCAAATCAGATGGGTTTTTTTCTATTCCCCCATCAGGAAATATTCTGATAGTTTAAGGAAATCCCATATTGGGCAGTTGTTAATAAAATAGGTATTCCCATTGGGTGAACTTAACTCCTGTTTTGGTGAAAACTTTGAATTTCCCACCACTTCCTGTACCAGTGACAAGGGTATCCAGGACAGATACAGCAGCACAGTGGCTAGCACTTTTACATTGCAACACTTGGAGCCTTGATTTGAATTCTGGTCAGGACACCATTTGCATGAAGCTTGCACCATCTCCTGTGCTTGTGTGGGATTCTTTCAAGACTCCAATAGCAAGCTGCAAGGATGATTGGCTCCTGTCTAAATTGGCCCTAGTATCTGTGTGTATGTACTGTAGTTAGATAAGATTCTTAGATTGTAAGCTCCTTGAGGGCAGTGATTGATGTAAATGTTGAGTATGTAAAGCATTGTACACATTGGTGGCACTATATAAATGCCTTTAAAAAATAGTCTTCCCAGACAGCAATAAAAACCTGGAAGTAAATCACTTTACAATCACTTTAGGGCTCATTTACACCTGCTTTGGCTTCAACACACATTAAAACATCTACCACCTCAACATGCTTTTTTGATGTGTTTTTGATGCTTCAATGATGCTTCGGTGATTCTTCAATAATGCTTCAGTGATGCTTTTTTTGAAGCTTTAATGAATCTTGAAAAATGTCTTGTATGTGTGTTGATTCTCTATTTGTTATAAAGGGCCCAGTAGAGCCCTAGATTAGTAGTACCCCCAGTCAACAGATCCCCAGCTTATTAGTATCCCAGTTCAGCATATCCCAAGCTCATTGGTACCCTCATTCAACAGATCCTCAGCTTATTACTACCCTGTTGATGCCCCACTCAGTAGTAACCCTCAGCTCTGCTGATCTCCCACTCAGTAGTAACCCCCATCTCTGCTGATCCCCCATTTAGTAGTAACCTCCAGCTCTACTGATCCTTCACTCAGTAGCAACCCCAGCTCTTCTGATCCCCCACTCAGTAGTAACCTCCAGCTCTGCTGATCCCCCACTCAGTAGTAACCCCCAGCTCTGCTGATTCTCTGGTTTGCTGTTCCTCCTCTCTCTGGTCCCCACTCACCTCCCACTATATTGCTCCCACGCTGCACAGTTCTGCTGATCCTATGCCACTCAGTCTTCTCTCTCCAGGCCCTGCTCACCTTATGTTATAGTGTCCCCATATTGCACAGCATGTGTGCTGTTTGCTGCACTCTGGTCTGAACCCCGCTCACCTTCCTGCTGCTTCACACTGCACACTAGATGGGGCCTCTGCACCAAACAATCCCAAAATATATACAAATGAACTGGAAGTGACTGCTGATGATGTCTTTCTGAGAGCCAGTTGTTGTCATATCACAAACTCTCTAACATCTCGTGGAAAGCCTTCCCAGAAGAATGGAGGCCGTTAAAACAACAAAGTAGGAGGGGGAGAGGGGGGACAGGGGGAGGGCTTAGTGGCAACATGGCTATGATTTGGAATGGGATGTCCAAAAAGCTCATCTAGGTATTCTAGTCAGGTGTCCACACACTTTTAACTATATAGTGTATGAGCTAGAAATAAATATTACGTTGCTTCACAATGTACGTTGAGTACACAGACAGAATTGCCTTTTATGATATATATATATATATATATATATATAAATATTGCATTATAATTTGTGAAGTGAAGTGAAGCAAAGTAAAGCAAAAGCAACCTGTAAGCAGGACTGTATACTAACCATTTTATTTAGTGAGGGCTTTGATTGGCATTCAGTGTTCTTTATAAAAGCTTGTCTGAAGTTACATTTTGAAGCACGTGTAAACAAGCCCTTAAAGTCTTACTAAACCTATGACCCTTCATTCAGTATATCTGGTCTCCCACAGTACACAGAACATGGAAGTGCAATTATTTTAGTATATATAAACTAATAAATACCTTTTCTCAGCAGTTAGAACAGTCTTGTGGCTTCTATCAGTGTCCAGCCCAGCACTAGCTAAAACTTGTAGGATGAGTTTTCTTTCTGCTTTAGGAGGATGGAAATTCCCTAACCTCTGTCTGCACAGTGTTGATTGGCCCTGTGCTGATCACATGCACTCTCCCAAGAAAAAAAAACCCTTTCTAGCAATATACACCAAACTAAGCATGTGCATGCCTAAGGTTCAGTCTGGAGATAAGTGGTGGTCGCTTCAAAAAGGGGAGGAACAGAGATGAAAGGATCAAACAGCCTTTTTGCACAATGCAGAGGATTAACCCCTTGGGTTCCACAGTAAGTATAACAAGCATGCTTCACTGCATATACAGACTGATTTTACTGTTGTGGGTTTAGTAACACTTTAAGGTTTTAAGGCAAAACTCCAGGTAAATATAGAAAGTTAAATATCAATAGGCCATTACAAGAAAAAAACAACAAAACCAGTGTTTGCTGCAATATTCAACAATGCAGATACTTCCATACTTCCATCACAGTACTTTGTTTATGCCATTAGATGTCCTTTAGCTTAATGGCTGGCATTATTCAACCCACTTCCTCTGAGGCTAGGTCTTTCTGGACCCATCCCAGCCCATGGGATGAGTCCTATAGATTGGGATGGGTCCAGGACAGTGAAAGGAGAAGCTGCACATTGATCAGCTCATGTGTATGTCACTCTGCTTTCTCTTTCTGTCAGCAAGCTTCTTCTCAGTTCATGAACTGATTGGCTTCTTGTACTGCTTCTTCCTTTCCCACTCTGCTGTACAGGGACTGCAAAAGGATGATGCCAGGTCAAATTCAGGGACTTACACTGCTTGCATTTTAAAAATATAATTATTGATATATTAATGATTACGAAGCTGCATTAATTCCTGTCATGTATACCTGAATAGAGTTCAGCTTTAATTGCCTTAATCATTCCACATCAACCTATCTGTACGAGAATCAAAAATTTCAGATTTGACATGTACGACCATCACTATTATCTAGACCTTGTGATCAGTGGCATAACAAAACCTATGGCAACCCATGCAGTTGCTATGGGCCCTGTTGTGGGGGGGGGGGGGGGGGGCTTTTAGGGAGGCTGTAAAAAAACAAAAATGGTAAGAGCTGAAGTCACAAACCCCCCTCTGTGCTCTAAGAAGCATTTGCTTAGCAATCTTAGCAGTGTAGATTTATTGGACTCTGAACTTCTTTCACAGACTGGAATTAGCCCTGTATGTCTATTGCAGTGACGAATGCCAGAGTTTCTCCTCAGCTAAAACCTTATAGGAGAGCTGCGGTTTGTATATCTATAAAAAATTTAAGGAAGCTAAAGTGTAAAGAAGTTTGCTTTAGGGTCATACAGTAATTGTGTGCAAGAGCATTAAAGTAATATTAAAGTGATTCTAAAGGCTTCATTTTTTTTTAATAACAAACATGTTGTCAGGAATGGACTCGCCAGTGGTGGTGGGACTCACCTGCCTTGTGGGCTGCAGTACCAGGGCTGGCCAGCGGGTGCTCTCAGCAACCAGAAGTCAGCCATCACCTGAGGCTGTTTGCAGGAGGTGTATTTAAGGAATGGCCAGACCTGCAGTCAGTGCCTTGGTGTATGTTTCCCATGAGCCCCTGTACCTGCATCCTGTCTGCTTCCTGATTCTGCTTTGATCCTGACTCTGAATGAACTCAGCCTGTCCTGACCTTGGCTATGCCTGACCACTCTCCAGCCTGCTTCTTTGGTACCTTGTCTGCCTGATTGTTCCTGACCCAGCCTGTCTGACTACGCTCTGCCTATTCCTTTGTGTCTTGTCTGCCCGATGGTTCTTGACCCGGCCTGCCTGACCACTCCACCTCACCAGCCCTGACTGCTCTTGCCTGTGCACATTCCGTTATCAGTTGGAGGTTTGGTTTTGTTATATTGTGCATTTATATTTGTGTATAACCTTTAATAAATTATATTGTTACACCATACTTGAGCCTGTGTTTCCCTGTGCCAGTTCACGCATCTCTGGTCTTACCGGGAGCCCTGACACATGTCATACTTACCTGCTGTGTGCAGTGGTTTTGCACAGAGCAACCCTGACCCTCCTCTTCTCGGGTCCCCCACCAGCGTTCCTGGCCCCTCCCTCCTCTCGGGTGCCCCCACAGCAAGCAGCTTGCTATGGGGTATCCCAAGCATGTGCACTCCCCAGCCGCTGCTCTGTTTGTCCATTCACACACGGAGCAGCGGCTTGGCCCTGCCCCCTCTTTCTTATCATTGGCTCACTGGCTGTGATTGACAGCAGGGGGAGCCAATGAGGAGAGGGAGTCCCGGGATAGCCGAGACTCCAGTGCACCTCGCTGGATCGAGAGGGGGCTTAGGTGAATATTGGGAGGGGCGAGAGGGGTGCTGCACAGAGAAGGTTTTTTACCTTCATGCCTAGAATATATGAAGGTAAAAACCTTGAGCCTTTACAACCACTTTAAACCTGCAGCGCATTTTTTGACTACACTTATAAAATAAACATTCCCCAGTAAGCTATTTCTTAAAATGCTTCCCCAAGCAATTGCAGTTTATGACTTTCAATGCTGCTGTTTCCTGCTCTCTCAGTACTGCTTCCCTGAACATCAAAGGAAAGAGTTAACAGTCTGTTAGCTTACAGTAGGGAAGGGAGGAGGAGGGAGGAACATGGGAGGGGTGCTTTGCCATCCTAAACTACAGGGAAATGTGTACTTCCACTGATGCACACAGTGCAGGGAGACACAACTCTAGTCCCTGCATGCAAGGATGGCTTCATAGGATGCTGCAGGAGGCCACATATGAACAGGAAACCTTGGGCAGCGGTTATGGCACCATTTTTAACTGGAACATAGGCAAGGATTAAAAGAAGAAACTGCATACTCAGAAAGTGAATACATCAGCTAAAATGCTTAAAAACTGAAGGTTTCATATCACTTCAATTGTTTGTCATACTATAAAATATCATTATGGTTGTTATTATTATTATTGCTACAACAACTGTAACTTCTATCTACAGCATTGCTCCCTTGTAGTGTACTGACAATGCTGACAGCTCCTCTGTTGCCTGTCCTTGATTTAGTCATTGTTTATGTTAAGATAAATGATACATATTGTCATAGCTGGCATTGCCAGCTGCTACAGAGAGTTAGCTGGGGGGGGGGGGGTCATATCAAAATTTTGTTATGGGGCCCCATGATTTGTAGTTACTCCCGTGCTGTGATTATACAAGTATTACGCCACCTTGACGTCTTCTAAATTCATCTACTTCAATTTCCCTGATACGGAGGGAATGTGTAATTAAACTGCTGTTTGTCATTGATAAAACACTGCTTTGCTTGATTTATCTTTAAATGTTACAGCTTTTATTCTGAAATTGAGTTGTGGAATTTTATTCACCTATCCTAATCCACAAATAAAGAAATTCTTCAGTTCAAATCTTAAATTCATATCTTCTGAGCAACAGACACTTCCACTGAAGGCTTTTATGGCCATTATCAGGTTACGGGTCTTTATATACTTTCATTTTAGATAGTGGGATTATTTATTGCCTTTTTTATAGGTGCATCATTCAGTCCTTGTCAAATGCAAGAAAACTGACAGTGTTTTACATTTTGTAGCAAACGGTCTGCTGTAAGAAAGGAAAGCAATTAGTTTCCTTGTTCTTAAGATTAGAACTAAAAATGCTAAGCCACTGTCGTGCTATCCCCAGAGGAGCCCCTGAATTTTTTTGTGATTTCTCTCTACACCTGAAGATGTCACACCTTGATGTCACACCTTGCTCACCCAGCACTTACAGACATACCTTTAGGTATTTCAAAGAATGTATTAGGCCAAGCATAACCTTAAAGAAAAATGATTAGTAATGCATTTTTACAAACAATCAATAATAATAACTTTACTCTGAGAGATATGGTGAAACACCCACAGTATTCTGTTCTTACTATCAGTAATCAACAGTACTGAATTGTTTTTACCTAGCAACAGTATATAAAGAAAGTCCTAACTTGCTATAACAGTCCCAGTTTTATCCCAGTGGCCAATGGTTGACTAAAAAAAAAAGAAAACTATTGGCCGGCAAAGTTGGGGCCCCAGAAGAAAGCACAACAGTTTCCAGCAGCCAGCAGATGCAACAGATGCAATGTTAGTCACCAAGTCTCTAGACATGTGCACTAGTTCAGCTCAAGTCCTTAGATAGGGACATGAATTGCTGTGATGTCTATCTTTCAATGCTGAGACAGTCTTCCTTTCCTTTCTCCCAGGAAGAAAGTTACTAATCTCAAGCAAGGTTAGTAGTCTGCTTCTGTGTGTTCTCACCCAACAGGGATCTTTTCAGCCAGCATCAGAAGCTCAGTCATTTCCCCATACAGCTGCTTGCTTCTTCTCTCCCTTTCCTCTCGAGCCTGCAGATCCACTTCTCCTCAACCTGTTGCACCAGACAATCATCTTTTGGATCAAATTAGACCCAGCCAAGATAGCTGCCCTCTGCACTGGAGACACTTGATGAACATTGCAAAGTGGTCTCCTTAAAGATGGCTGTTGTACTTCTGCATTAATGAATATTCATTTAAACCCTGTCCACACTGCAGAAGGATAACACAGCAGAAACAAAGGAAGAAGTTCTGCAGCAGTTATTAGCTACAGTTACAACCAATGACTAACTGAAGGAGCATGCATAGCGGCGCTGTCAGTCTGCAGAAAGACCTGTTACTGGAAGGATTTTCATGTAGGAAACTTTTCAAAAGAATCACAATTTGCATTAGATAATGTCAGCATGTTCGGAATGATGCCAAACATACTGAAAATAGGCTTTGCAAATCCAGGTCCTCTTCCTACTGTGCACACGTGCTGTGTTCCCATTCAATCCCTTTCAAATAGCCATACCCATTGTGGCCTCCACCTGTTCACATGGAGTTTGGCTCATCCATAGGAATGAATGGGGCCACGGTACACATGTGCAGTAGAAAGAGAACCCAGACCAGTACATTTTCCTTGCAAATCCCCAATGAAACAACATACATGTGATATTACAGCATTATAATTTATATTTATATAGCTATATATAATTCTTGCAAGTTTCAGTGCCCTTCAATATCTGCATCTTACATCATTAAAAACAAAAAAAATTTGTTTAAAAACCTCATTGTTTAATATCTACAGTATTTCTTATATCACAATAAAAGAAATAAAAAATATTTTTTCAAATGTAATTTTTTTTTTGAGTATCTACATCTTACACTAGTAAAAAAAATAAATAAAAACATTTTTAAAATATAATTTTTTAAAAAATTTTTTGTCTAGACATATTAAATAAAGAAAATACATACCAAACCATTATATACTTTATTTAGTTGACTTCCAGTTTCTTTCCAAATTCCTTTAAATGGTTTCCACTTGTAACTGTATTTTTCTTTCTTCATCAACCTAAAAAAGTAAGTGTTCAAATATGAGGCTTTTTGCAGAAGAAAAAAAAATCATACAAAGAATGTGTTTCTATATCCATATGAACTTCTAGGCAGCAATGTTTGCTGATTTCATGAATGATGGTAATTTACCTACACGGGATAACTTGTGAGTGGTAACAGTTATTTTTCCCCCAACTGCAAATTCCTGTTTCATAATGGTGGCCTCGCTCTGAGATTGCAAGGTAATATTTATTGGTCCTATTTTATCAATTCAAAAAACTGAAGTGCTGCCATTACAGTGATACTTTAAAAAGGAAAGGCTGTAATGATCTAACAAGAATTGTGCAAATGGTGTATAAGTAAAAATACCTTACTTTTCAAAACAAAAAAAAAAGACTCTGTTATTGCACACTGTAGGTGTGTAATGTTGATAGAATTTGCACTTAATAATAGGAATTTATACTGTTAGAAACATGGAGGTTGCTGACCTTGCCCTTTGAAAATGGTAGTTGTCAGGGCATCATGCTGATCCTTTGGCTTTGTTACTTTATGAAACCGATATGCAGAACAGGAGCTCTGGTTCACATGCTGCTTGAAGCCAAAGGCAGCAAGGTAACTAGTATTTTCAGGAGAGCAGCTATATATTTCTTTTAGCACAGATGTTTTTTAACCCTGTTCACATTTGCAAACTGTAGATTAAAGCCCAACTCTGAGAACATTTCCAATTATCTCTTATCTCTTGCAGTGGACCTGTACTGCAATAGTTTATAGCTTGCTTTGTCTGGTGGAGAGGAGAAACCGTTATACTTACCTGATCCTCCACTCCCCTGGCAGATGGTTCTCCCCCATGCTCCAGCAGTGGACTGTCCCTTGGCGTTATCACTTCCAGTGCAGGACTATGAACCCTGTTTTGTCTTGTGAAAATGAAAGGCATATTTCACAACATGAAAGGAGGTTTTTCAAGTAAGATTATTTTGGATTGTCAAATATAACTATTGTTTATTTTGTTATTATAATGGCGATGTTAGAAAATGAAAGTGTATGCTGTGACTATAGATCTGTTTAAAGTGGACCTTCTCCCCCTTATCCTCATATGAAAGGGCCAGAATTACATGAAGCAGTATGAAAACTGAATATAATAAATTATTTTTACTTATCTCAGATATTGTGCGCTGCAATTTTTTCATGGTTCTTTGCAACCCCTTTTGTAAAACTGCCGTCTTCAAAGTCCATGTCATTGGTGGCTGGCTTCCTCCCACCATTGATGTCTGTACCAAATCTCAGTGAGGGAGAAAATGCTTTTTCTTCCACCGAGATCTCACAGTTTACAGATGAGAATTCCCTGGATGGCTTTGGTGACAAAACCTTCCCAGTGGGGAGCTATGAGTCCCTGTCTATGTCACCAGTGCCTCAACTAAATGAGGTTGTAACACAACAACCCTTGACATTGCAAATTATTTTTTGATGTTTTAGGATCTGCATGCAGCATACATTTTTACTGTTGGGTAAGGGGAGTGGGGGTGAAATCTGCTTTAAAGATGATCTCTATAACTGATTCAGTTGTTGTGAGATACTATAGCTATAACTTGCAATCTCAGCATTTGCAGATAGTGACTCATCCAAATGATTCAGCCAGTAAGTCTGTTGTTTTTCAAAAGCACAAGCTCTCTTCTAGATGTATCAGTTACAAGGATGCGACAAACAATGTAACACTAACAGGGGTGCTTACAATGAAAAAAAAATCTTCTTTTATTTATGTAAAACCTTTATCCAAAAAGGAAAAGAAAAACCAATGCTGTAACTGCTTATAAATTATTAGCTGGAGTTTGGTTAAAATTTGTTAGTATATTTAAATCTGCTATTATATCTAACACTCTCCTCCCCCCAGATTGACAATGCTACTTTCCAAAGGCCCCCCTTTGTGCTCCTTCATCCAGATCGGAGACACTCTAATACAGGAGGTGTGATACTGGCCCAATCAGGTGAAAACAGAGGGCAAAAAGTCTAAAAAAGAAAACTAATGCAGCCACCACATCTAATAATTGGTTAGCTGCAGTATATTACTTTTTTGGTTTGGGGTTTAATACTGCTTTACGCATATGAATTAAGAGTCTTTATTCAACACAGTCTGTACCCCTGCTAGAGCTGATCGCATGCCTGTGCTCCCTGCACAGCAAGGCCTAGTTTACTCTTGTAATTGGGGGCAGTAAAGACACGGGGTGTTACTTTGCCATGGCCACTATAGTTTGCTTTGCTGCACAGCAAAAATAATCTTTTGCTCTTGGTGAGCAGTAACTCCCTCCAAATGTGACCTACTCACCTGAATAGGACTGCACTACAACCTAGGCATTGGTGTGGGTTTTAGCGGTTTAAACTGTTTTTTGTCACTTCCCCACTGCCTGTCAAGCACCCTTTAAAGAGTGATCCACTGAAGATCTCTCTTCAGAGGGTGCCGTAAGTGTAACCCAGTCCCAACTCAGTTACCTTTTTGGATTATGCCTCATTCACATGGTCCTCTAGGGGTGGATAGTTTGCTGCATTCAGAAGTGGTTGAATGCTGCCTCTGGACACAGCTGTACTCCATGCTATGGCTGTATACAAACTGCCCATTTACTGTAGCTGTGGCCAGTTTGTGTATGGCCAGAAATGCCATAAAAGCACCAACCGTGGGTGCAGTCTGTGTCCAGAGTCAGTCGGAGGCTCTATTCGCATGTGATCTCTTCTATGAGTGGTTACAAGAGAACAGCGAGGGCACAAGCCATTGATTTGAACAGGGTACAAAGCTGACAATCATTGTTGCTGGCCATAGTAATTTGTACACAGTATGTGCATGCAGCATTTAGCTGTGCTGGCACAAATCTACAGCGTCTTGCTGGTGGCCAACCTCAGCCTCCTGTGTGAATGGGTCCTTGCAGACTGCTAATTTAGCCACTCCAAAGGTGCTACTACAAAGCAGAGATTTCCCATACACATTCAAAGTACTATTGTATAATAACATACTGAAGACTGTAAGACCTTATTATTACTGCTGCACCTTCAATTACTTTTTTTGGTGGGCTGAACTCTAATCCAGTGGATTTTGCCATATGCTGAACTCAACCAATAGCAGGAGTACAGCATCTGGATGCGCAACAATACTGCATTGTTCAAGCTTACCCCTAACAACAGCTATTACAGTATGACTTTGTGCAACGTTAGGCACATGAATTGTCTTTATTCAACACAGCTTGAACTTTTTGCATGATTAGTTCTTTATTTTTCTCTGAATGCACAATACTTTATTACAGTGCTAACCGATTTGGGATGTCTTTGTCAAACAACTTTGCCGCATGGGTTCATATGTGAGGCCCCCTGTTGTTTAAACAGTGCCTCATATACAAAAGAAAAATTATGAATTGGAGACTATTTTTTTACTTTTTTAATGTTAGGTCTTGTAGGCACTGCCATTTTTATTAGGGTTTTTCATTTTTATACTTTAACAACATGCACACTATAAATAAAGTTTTTCTAATATTTGCTAAGGCCTCAGCAAGTTTGTTTATGTCTTGTCTTTTATGGACAGTCTAGTCCTTCTAATTGTTATATATTTTATTTTTATAGACTAAAGCAATTAAGAAATTCAGTGCTAATAAAGTATAATAGATGAAATATTAGCAGCTAGTATTCAGGATAAATATATAAATCCACTGATCATAAACAATGCATATTACTCTAGTACTCTACTGTGGTAAGCCTCCAAGGCCCCTTTCACACATTCAATCTGATCAGGTCTGCCTGTCTGTTTTTCATGCATTCCTATGGACAAGCGGGTGAAAATGGAATTGTGTCTATTTACACCTGCCTTCCTCCAGGTCTGATCCAGCCTGCTAAAACAATAGGAAAGGGGATCCATCTGCTTTCGCTTAGGCAGAGCAGATCGGAGGGTAGTCAGGTGTAAATGGACAATTGTGTCCGTTTACTCCCAGCCCCCCACGAAGCATAGCTGGCTGTGTCTCTGTCCAAACCCTGGACCCTGCATTCACTATATCTGGTCTCTCTCAGTGCACAGAATTTGGAAATGCAATTATTTTAGTAAAGATAATCTGCTAAATACCTTTTCTCATCACCAGTATATAGCAGCTTGTGTCTTCTATCAGTGTCCAGCTGAGCACTGGTTAAAGTTTGTAGAAGGAGTTTTCAATCTGCGCTGACTGTCCTTATTAGGCTGAATAACCCCTGACCCTCTGTCTGGACAGTGCTGATTGGCCCTGTGCTGATCACATGCACCCTCCCAAAGAAAAAAAACTCGCTAGCAATATACACTAAACTGAGCATGTGCAGAGTGACTCCTAGAGCTCTGTACTATCAGCAGAAGGATTGGGGACAATAGAAGATGGAGAGGATCAGAGATGACAGGATTTAACAGCCTTTTTACACAATGTGGAGGATTAACTCCTTAGGTTCCACAGTGAGTATAATAAGCATGCTTTACTGCATACGTAGACTGATTTTACTGATGTGGTTTTAGTAACACTTTATTAAGTAAACTTTATTGAATATTCTTACCTGCTTCTGTTTTGACAAGTCTGAAATAGACACATCTGTGTGTTTCCTGAGAAAAGTTTGTTTTTTTTGAAAATGCTATTTGCCTGGCTGTTATGTTGATCCAAATGTTACAAATCTTTCGGAGTCACTGATCCTGAACAAATATGCACATCAGGAATTTTGACTTCCCCTGACTTCACTTGCTGCATGCTGCTTCCATGTCTGTGACTCAGAAAGATCCAAGACCAGAGACAACCAGACAACTGGCATTTTTAGAAAGGTTGGCATTGGCAGCCTGCATATTTTTCTCCATACCCGTTTCCTTTAACAGCCGGCAGTGAAAGTGATTTACAGAAAGGTCACACAGGGACTGCCAGTACAAAATACACACCTTTTGCTTAATTATGCGCATAGAAAAGAGAAATGTGCAATGGAGATGGTGAATATCTCAACACTGCCAAATAAAGAACACAATGCAGCAATAACATGGAGTGAAAAACCTACATGATTCTTTGGAAATCTCACTCAGTGCTTTGGGACCCTTGTTTGTTTTATAATGAAAAGAGCTCCATATACACTAAACACTGAGGTTGTAGTTATATACATATATCAATCATAAATAACAAACACCGGAGAACAATAAGGAAAATACACAATTCAAAAATTCATATATACCATAAATAAGTAAGCAGCAGCCAGTAACACTCTGGCTGCAGTAAAAATTTGAAAGAATTCACCTGTCGGTATAGAATCCTGTTGATTAATAGTAAATCCGTCCCAATGCAGCATTCAGTTTTACAAATGTCACGGTATGTTACAGAATAAAGAGCGATGTGTAACAGAATGTTGGTGAAAGGAAAGCATAAAACTAGAAAATAAGCAAGAAAATTCAGTAAATAGACTGATCAGACCTTTGAAATATCCTCTTTTTGTTCAGTATGGAGGCCTGTCATTCAATGCATGTCAGAGAAACTTTTTAACAAGTGACGAAAATATGTAAGCAATGGAAAAAATCGAACACAGTTTTCCAAGCTGTTGAGTCATTTCCATCAGTGATCCTGATCCCATGAGATGCTCTGTTGCTGTTGCTTCCACCACACATCGGGCATCTGGGCTCATATCCTTTGTGTCACTTTTGTAAAGGAAAAATTGGACCAATATTGACAATTCTCTTAAGGGTTGGATCAACTGCTGGTTTGTAGGAGACTTGTTCACACTATATCTTTTCTTTTTGTAGACATTCGGTTGGTATGTCTTGACATTTGGTTGGTAGGTCTTGATAGCCATACAAATACCAGGTCCCAGACCTGCATGGACCTGCCTGTTAAGTCATGCTTATTGGTTGGGGGCATGTCCTACTGGGCTATATTGCTATCCACAGCTTTTGGACCATTTTGGACCTACGTATTATTTTTTTCCATGTGGAAACGTTTCACATGGCTACTAGCTTTTTTGCACCTGTATGGTATCTGGAGACTAGATACTATATAAGCCTATATGAGTAGTGATGAGGTTCAAGTTTGCAATCCTGGAGAATGCATGTGCTGGTCACCGAGAATGTTTTTAAACCATAATGCACTGCATGGCCTTTGAACTATGGCCAACAGGTTTAAAAGAGCTAACAATGGGCTTTTAGTTATACCAGCTCATTTATTATAAAAAAAACTAGGACCAGAGACAGCCAGGCAATTATCATTTTCAAAAGGAGGCTGTCATTGGTAGCCTGCATATTACTCTCAGTACAAGCTGCCTTTAACAGCCGACACTGGAAGCAAGTTAGAGAAAGGTCACACGGGGACTGCCAGTACAAAATACGCTCCTTTTACTTAATTCTGTACATAGGAAAAAGAAATGTGCAATTGAGATGGTAAATATCTCAACATTGCCAAATAAAGAACACAACACAGCAATAGTGTGGAGAATAAAACCTGCATGACTTTTTGTAAATCTTAGTGTTTTGGGACCCTTTTTTGTTTTATAAAGTAAAGAGCTCTATATACAGTAAACACAGAGGTTGTAGTTTTATATATATATATATATATATATATATATATATATATATATATATATCATAACTAACATTCTAGAGGACAATAAGGAAACCATAAACTACTTTTTTCTGCAAGTCGTCCTTTTAAAAAAGAGGACTTTTGTTTCAGGGGTGGTATTCTGGGGTATGTATTTATTTTGTGGGATTTTTAAATTAATATGCGTTCCGCTGTGTCTATTGAAAGAAAAAAAAATGAAGTGCAAGAAAATTATGCACCCAAACCACCTTATATTATATCCCCCACATTCACTGCATACCCTCTGTCCTCATAGATAAAATAAAAGTTAGGCATACACTAGTTAGGCCCATTATCCTTGATTAAAGCTGTTCTGTTTTCTGGGAAATTGTACATTGCTGTATCCTCTGCAGTTTATTAATTCTTGTAGTAAACCCCAACCTGTGCTTTTTGTCTTAAGTAAACCCGGGCCTAGCCTTGTTATTTAAAAAATATCTTGCTGTTGGCTAATTTGACACTGCTGTGTCATCTGTGGTCTCTTAATTATTAACAAGAGCTTGATGGAAATTCTCCAGCTGCAGTTTTGAATTAGTGAGGAGAGAAACTACCACAGCAAACTGCTAAGCTATTTCTAGCTGCCAATCAAAGCAGATCCAATATTGTTTGATGGAAAAGCATATGTCACTGCTAAAGCAACCTGGGGTGCTTTCACCGTATGCAAGCCAAACTAATTGTAAAAGAAAGAAAAAGTTACTTCCACAGCCAAATACGTCCTGCCAGTGTATGTTGTCACTAAGACTGTCCATGAAAATTGTACTGCTGCACAATGCCAAATGCAGCTTTAAGGAATCCCCTAAGCGTGTTATTTAAATGGTTTATTTTTTTTCAATGTTGACTTCAAATTTTCATGAAAATACCCGCTCCCCATTGTGGAGTATTAAAATGAATTTACAATGGAACATGCCCCCTTGACAGTGCCCAACTTCCCATGCCTTTTTTTTTAGTAGCAATTTGCCTATTAGCACTAAAAATGGCCATACTTTAACAATAGGTTTCAACCCCCCAAGCTCTTGATGAATCAAATTCAAGCAGATTCATCCATGACAATCCACTAGTTTGTTAGACTGGGTCCTGAAGACTATAGCAGATAGTGTCTTACCTTACCTACATGTCACCAAACCCATAATACAAAATCTTCCCCAAAAATTATACCCCACTTTATTTGAAATTGTAAAGGTTATAACAGTCAATTATTGCAGTGCATATAAAATATGTTACTTACTGATACAATCAAAGTGCAAGTAACATTTCATTGTACCATGATCGCACTAACTAAAGAACTTCATATTTGAGACAGGTTCCTGCAGTAAGAGTGTAATGGCCTTCAAAGATCCTAAAGCTGCTTTGACAGAATAAAGTCAGAATAAAGTCTGGTTGAAAAAAGACACAAGTCCATCCAGTTCAACCAATAAAACGAAAAGAAAAATTATGCAATTTTATATACACATATTATATACCAAAAGATGATCCAGAGGAAGGCAAAAAAAAAAAACAACAATACAGCTTGATCCAGTTTGCTCCAGTGGGAGAAAAAGTCCTTCCTAATCTCCCAGGAGGCAATCAGATATTCCCTAAATCAACTTTACCTATACATATTAGTATCCAGTTATATTAAGTGTATCTAGAAAATAATCCAGGCCTTTTTTCAAACAATCTACTGAGCTGGCCAAGATCAGTTCTTAGGGGAGTCTTTTCCACATTTTCACAGCTCTTACTGTGAAGAAGCCTTTCTCTACTTGCAGGTTAAATCATTTTTCCTCCAGGCATAAAGAGTGCCCCCTTGTCCTCTGTGATGACCTTAAAGTGGAGTTCCAGCCAGCCCCCTTCACCACCCAGAAGTTGCTGACTTTTATTAGTAGGGCATTTATTTGTCAATGCATACAGCGATGTCCTCACCTCAAACTCTTCAATCGGTTGTCGGGTGCTGGCGCTGCCATCTTGACTAAGGGAAACCGGCAGTGAAGCCTTGTAGCTTCACCACCGGTTTCCTACTGCTCATGTGCACAATTCTTTGTGAAGGGGCCGCAGTCCTCTGGGACCTTGGAAATTTCATAGAGGGCTGCAGGGGGTGCCAAACTTCTGGCTTAGTTCACTGCGGCGAACTGAGCAGGAAGTGGGAGCATGTACCTGTCAAAACCAGATACCCACTCCCCCCCAAAAGATGCCAAATGTGGCAGCGGAGAAGGGGGAGGCATAAAAGCGGATCTTCCACTTTTGGGTGTAACTCCGCTTTAAAGTGAAAAACTCTACACCAAGTTCACTATATGGACCACCTATGTATTTATACATGTTGATCATATCACTGTTAGTTTCCTCTTCTCAAGAGAGAATAGATTCAGTTCAGCTAATCTTTCCTCATAGCTGAGCTCCTCCTTGCCTCTTATCAGTTTGATTGCCCTTGTCTACAGATCCCCAATATCCTTTATGTGAACTAGTGCCCAAAACTGAACTGCATATTCCAGATGAGGTGTTACTAATGATTTGAAAAATGATATATCTCTCTGGAGTCTTTACCTCTCTTAATACAAGAAAGGATTTTGTATATTTTGAAAGCTACAGCTTGGCATTGCATGTATTATTAAGTCTATGATTTACCAGAATACCCAGATTCTTCTCCACCATTGATTCCCCCAGCTGTTCGACTAACATGCTGCATGCGTGTTTTGCCCCCTACCTTACATTTATCAACATTAAATACTATACCCATTATATCATTTTTTTTCAGACAGATAGAACTTTCTTTTGGTTGTATTTTATCATCACTGGGGGGTTTGTTATATAAATAAAAAGACTGAACATTTTTTTTAAATATTTGTTGCTTATTTTTTGTTAATACATTTTGTAAATATATAATGTGTCTTAATATATGTCATAAATGTAGGCAAAAATGTATTCTGCTATATTTCTAGAGTAAAAATAACCCAAAACAGTGTATATTATTTAGTCTGTGTGAAAGCTATAGAGTCTACAAACTATGGGATATACAGTACACTATATTGTCAAAAGTATTGGGAAACCCCCCTAAATCATTGGATTCAGGTGTTCCAATCACCTCCATGGCCACAGATGTATAAAATCAAGCACCTAGGTATGCAGACTGCTTCTACAAACAGTTGTGAAAGAATGGATTGCTCTCAGGAGCTCAGTGAATTCAAGCGTGGTACCGCGATAGGTTGCCACCTGTGCAATAAGTCCATCCGGGAAATTTCCTTGCTACTAAATATTCCACGGTCAACTGTTAGTGGTATTATAACAAGGTGGAAGCAACTGGGAACAACAGCAACTCAGCTAGGAAATGATAGGCCACGTAAAATGAAAGAGCAGGGTCAGCGAATGCTGAAGCGCACAGTGCACAGAAATTGCCAACTGTCTGCAGAGTTAATAGCCAAAGATCTCCAAACTTTATGTGACCTTCAGATTATCACAACAGTGTGTAGAGAGCTTCATGGAATGGGTTTCTATGGACGAGCAGCTGCATCCAAGCCTTACATCACCAAGTGCACTGCAAAGCGTTGGATGCAGTGGTGTAAAGCACTCCGCCACTGGACTCTAGAGCAGTGGAGACATGTTCTCTGGAGTGAGGAATCCAATGGACGTGTCTGGGTTTGGTGGTTGCCAGGAGAACGGTACTTGCCTGATTGCATTGTGCCAAGTGTAAAGTTTAGTGAAGGAGGGATTATGATGTGGGGTTGATTTTCAGAGGTTGGGCTTGGCCCCTTAGTTCCAGGGAAGGGAACTTTTAACCTCCCTGGCGGTATGATTATTTCAGATTTTTGGTGCTGAAAGCGGTACCATTTTTTTGCATGGAAATATGTATTTTTTTTATTGTAGGCTGTAATTTTTAGGAAAAACTCACTGAAATCTGTCCGAACAAGAGTCTAGTAAACATCCCGGGTATGATAAAAATTGAAACACAAAATCATAAATTATAATTTAATAAATAATCATAAAAATAATATAAAAATAATAAAAATTTAATTCAATAATATAATCAAACCAAAAACACTGAAATGTGAAATAGAGCGCCAAGTTCGCACATTGCTGAGCTCAGTCGCAAAATCGTTTTCAGTTTCTGATGACGAATTTCCCCCACGAATCATTATCACTCAATTCTGTAAGTGGTTCTGATTTACTATCGCTGTTCTCTAGCTGATCTAAACCGCTTTTGACCTAAAGGGACACTTTTTGGACGCCATGGACATTTCTCAGTTTCCAGGCAGAAAGAACAGACAAAATGCAGGCAGGGCGCAGGACAAAGCACTAGGGACAATATGTATGTGAAATAGGTTGAAACAGCAATGTTTTACTGTGTAAAATGAAAAAAAAAAAAAATGACATTTTTTTAAATTTTTAAATTTCCCGCCACCGGCGGCGGCAGCGGCGCCCGTACGTCCCGACGTCACAGGGACAGGACACAGAAGCCGGATGCCGGCATCGGCCGGAGGAGATGGCCGGGGACGCTGCAGGGGACACATCGTGGGAGCGCAGGGTAAGGTAAGTGAAGAACACATGCCGGAGCAGCGCCGCATGGTATTCCCGAGTGTAGCTCGGGGTTACTGCTTTTGGTACTGAAATGTTACCCCGAGCTACACTCGGGAATACCGCCAGGGAGGTTAAGGCGTCAGCATACCAAGACATTTTGGACAATTTCATGCTCCCAATTTTGTGGGAACAGGTTGGGGATGGCCTCTTCCTGTTCCAACATGACTGCTCACCAGTGCACAAAGTAAGGTCCATAAAGACATGGATGAGCGAGTTTGGGGTGTAGTCCTGACCTCAACCCAATAGAACACCTTTGGGATGAATTAGAGCGGAGACTGTGAGCCAGGCCTTCTCGTCTGACATCAGTGCCTGACTTCACAAATGCACTTCTGGAACAATGGTCAAACATTCCCATAGAAACACTCCTAAACCTTGTGGACAGCCTTTCCTGAAGAGTCTATAGTCTATGGGTGGCTGGGAAGAGGTTAAAAAGTGGAATGAGGTCAGCTTGTAAGTTGGAGACAACCTGTAAGGACGTAATTCCACTGCATAACTTGGTGTTATCTGCAAACACTGAAATAGTACTTTTAATCCCAGACCCTATATCATTTATAAATATCCTAAAAAGTAAAGGTCTAAACACTGAACCTTGGGGTACACTACTAATAACCCTAGACCATTCAGAATATGAATCATTAACCACTACTCTCTGAATACGGGCTTTTAGACAGTTTTCTATACATTTACAAACTGAATTTTCTAATCCTGTAGACTTTACCTTACATTAGCTGTCTGTGGGAAACTGTGTCAAACACTTTTGCAAAATCTAAGCATACTACGTCCACAGCCACTTCTTTGTTTAAGGGTTTTGCTTACATCCTCATAAAAAGAAATCAGATTTGTTTGACAACTTCTGTCTTTCATGAATCCAAAGCTGCCTATTGCTTAAAATATTTTTCTCCTACAAGAACTCATCCAGTATTTTCCTGACTATAGAAGTTAAACTAACAAGTTTATAGTTTCTTGGTAAAGACTTTGACTCCTTTCTAAATATAGGCACCACATTGGCCTTACTCCAATCCAGTGGTACTATGCCAGTCATTAAAGAGTCCCCAAAAATTAGAAACAATGGCTTTGAAATGACAGAGCTCAATTCTTTACGGACCAATGAGTGTATGCCATCCGGTCCAGGTGCTTTATTCACCTATATTCTGTCTAAATATTTCTGGACCAGGAAACAGTTGTTGGTCCCGCTTGACTTTTGCAAGGCTAAATTATACTGAATCATGGTCAATGATAGACACATGTGCATTCTCCATAATAACATTGGGAAGTTTGACAGAACCTGGTATCCATGGATCCGCTACATAACAGTGCCTTAAATGTTTTGAGTCGACCCTCCTATTTCCATACCTTATTTCCATTCTTGTTTGTTTTTGGATTTTTCCTTTCTTCTATCCTTTTTTCATTGGTCACTCTCTCTGGGTTTTTTTTTTCTCTTTTACACTACGTAACTTGTATGCAGAGGTCCTTGAGTCCTTATATGGCTCTGGATCCATTCATACCCTCAGGATTGTTATGCAATGGTTTTTCTTCCCTCCCCATTTCCTTCTTCTTCTCTCTCTCCCTTTTCCCTTCCCTCCCCACTGTACAATTGTTATTACATTTATCACGTGCTTATGTAATGTTGATGACATGTGATGTTTTGTCGCTATTTGGGCTCATTTTATCTTTGTTTATTTGTAAGCTGGGCTAGAATCCATCTTCCATTATTGTCTATCATAACCTCTAGTGACTATTTGACTTAGACCTGAGACCATAATATTTTCCTGTTTGCTCATTTGATTATGGATCTCTTTATGTTGGTCACTTGAAGGTGGATTCCTGTTTTCATGTAATGTGTCTACGCTATGTAGTAACATATGGTTGATTGTTTTCATTGCATTTTCTTAATAAAAACATTGAAATATAAATATTTCTGAACCATATCAGTTTTGAGCCATAATGGTTCATTTGAGACTATGTCAGTATTATCCTTATTATGGATTTCAGCTCGTCCATGCTCCTTTGTATACACAGAGCTGAAGAAGGTATTTAATAAATTTTCCCAGTCACCGACTCCAGATCATTTTGTAAAGGACCTGCATGCTCAGACCTGTTCTTTTTACTATTAATATATTTGAAGAATTTTTTTTCTTTTGCAATCTGTCATTTGTTTTGAATTTTTGCAGCCCTGATTTCTTTTCTACATATTCTGTTATATTCTTTGTAATCTTTAAACGATGATAGTGTTCCTTCATTTTTAAATATTTTAAACTGCTTTTTTGTTATAAATCATAGCTTTTTTAACTTTGGCATGAGCCACATAGGTTTTATTTTTAGCCTTTTAAACTTATTGCCCATGGGAATATATTTTGCAGTGTGTTCACATACAGTGGTTTTGAAGAATTCCTATTTCTGTTCTGTGTTCTTCAGTGCAAATATTCCCTCCCAGTCTAAGTCTTAGAGAGCAGCCGTCATCCTTGGAAAATTTGCTCTCTTAAAGTTGTGTTTTTATCTTTCCAGTATGTGTTTGTTGCTTACAGCTTACATTAAAAGAAACCATTTTAAGGTCACTGCTACCCAAGTGTTCTTTTATATGAACATTAGTAATTGGCTAAGTATGGTTTGAGATTACCAGGTCCAACAGAGCATCATTTCTATTTGGGGCCTCTATGAACCATACCATAAAATTGTTTTGTAATAGATTTCTAACTATATAGCCTTTAACTGTTCCAGCAGTGCCATTACTCCAGTCAATATCACAGCCCTTGCTGTCCTTTCTATCTGTGCAAGGAGCTAAGTCTCCACCTCCTCATTAACACTAATTAGTGTTAGATACTAATTAGCTAGGTGCTACCTGATATGCTGGGGCTCATATTTTCAGTTCTGCTTTCCTTCTGTGCCATTCTCCTGTCTATACCAAGCTGATTTCTCTGCCTCTTGTCATGTCATGTGTAGTGTGTTGGCTCTGATTGGCAGATGACAGTCATCAGAAGCAGTGATGCAAATCCAATGTGGGAGCATTGATTTGTAAAGGGGCTGTAATGACCATCATCTTCGGTAGTCTAATGTAACATGTCCCAGTCTCTGACTGTTTATTGCATGTATGCCCCCAGCCACACCTGTAGCATGTTTTCAGTCTCTATCTTTTGTAGTATGTCTGCAGAGTTTAAAAGTCGCTGGGCTTACATAGACAAAATATTAAGATTGGTCCCTTTGAGGCTCCTTATATCTTGCAAGTCATCCAGCAATTAATTACAGCCTCTCAAACACCTCTCAAATATTTCCAGCCCAGCCAATAGTGTTTTTACCTACCCTCATACTGCATCCTGCTCACTGGAATTGTGATGTAGAAACAATAAGGCAGGGTTCACTGGAACCCTAAGTTTGGGTTCATGTATCATTCAGCGGTTCAGATGGGATTCCAATGTGAATTGTTAAAGTATTTGACACCTGCACTGGGCTGAAAATCATATCTGACTCTTTTTTACTATAATGCACTATCCCAGCACACACATTACTGCATTTAGAGATGGCTGTGTGTGTAAGCAGGTGCTGCAGCAACCATCGGCTGGAACCGAGAGCAGTCAGAGAAGAAGAATGTCACCAGCACACCGTAGCTCTCCAAATGTACGTCCAGAGCTTTATTAACCAATCACATAGTTACATCAAGAGCAACTTTTAGAGCCTTGTAGGACACATGTTTGATGAAGGTGTCTTGGAAGGCTCCAAAATGTTGCTTTTGCTGTAATTATGTGATCGCTTAATAAAGCTTTGGACCCACATTGGAGATTCATGATGTGCTAGCAACATTCTTCTCCTCTGACTCTTTTTTAAATCGCACTGCAGCCAACTTGCACATATGTGAACTGGCTCCATAGAAAAGGATTTTGGTTCAAATGTCACGTGAATTGTATGCGGTTCAAAATGCATTCAATTTGCATATTTGTGAACCAGTTCTAAAGAAAGCAGCATGACAGAACTGAAAGAGAAATTTAATATCCTCAAATTATATTTTGTCTATTTACAGTTATGGCATGCTACTGCCACACATTCTAGGTTAAAATGGATGAACCTACAGACTTCTCAGAAGGAATGTCTTTTGGCCAAAAATGATCACATCAAATTAATATCCAGATATGATTTCATCCCAATATGTATAGAATAGAAAAAATCTAATGACAATGGCAGAGGGATATCCCATCCATAGATGATAAAATGTGTGACTATGCTTAGAAAGTGACTGCTTTCTGTTATCTGTGCCAAGAATAAATTGATCCAGCTGGGACACCTACACATAATCTATTATACACCATGCAGATGATAAAAAATAGGGAGAGCTCTCACATTTTTGTGTATCATATGAAAATGAGAGACCTATTTCTCGTGATTTGGACATGTTCACATATTAAAACCTTTTGGTTTTCAGTGACTGAATTTTGCTCTGAAAAGTTGTCCCTGCCAAATATATGTAATCCTGAAAGGTGTGTGCTAGAAGACTTTTCTGGGGAAGAAATATGAACTAATCAGAAAATATGACTTTGTCTTAAGTTGTTTATGCCAAAACGCATTGATTCTACATTAGAAAGATCCAAAACTGCATACACTACAACTTTTGATTGACTTAGTTAACAAATCCCTTCCCTGTATGGCTAGGGGTTGTCCAAAAATGGTTATCAGTGTGGGTGTTTTTATTATGAGCCATCTCATATGCTCCAGTAAATAATTTTCAGGACATAGCCTCATGCATTTTCCTATAATATCATACAAATGTGATTTCTTGTATCTTATGATTGGTAGGTAAGGTGCCAACAGAAAAACGTTTATTGCACTTTCATACCTGCAGACTGCTATAAAATGTTATTTTCCATGTAGATATATTTATCTTGTTATCTTGTTTTTGTCTAATGCATATGTTCCTGATGCTATAGTATATAACACAATTTTATTTTGCATACTCTATGCCGTGTGATACCATGCAATACGTGTGTGTATGTTCACCTTTTTCTATATAAAAGTGGACATGAAAATCTTAATAAAATGTATGTTTTAAACAAAAACAAAAGAAGGCAGCATGACAGCGCCAACACCTTTCTAAGAGGAATAAGTACATGCTATGAAATAGTTTGGGAGTCCTATACCACTGGGAAATGATCTTATATCCTGCTTCTTGAGAGCATTTGCAAACAGAGGATTTAAGGTACAGAGAGTTAAAAGTTTATTGATTTGTTCCTGCATAAACTTGACATTTAGATCTTTCCATTTAGATGTTTTTTTTTTACATTAGCTTTATTGCAGAACTTGAAGAACAGAAGGGGTGGATGTAATATCCTAAGGTTCAGTTCTTTAAGGTGTGCAGTCTATCAATGGATGCTCAATCTTCTGTCACTAATTTGTACTCACAGAAGGTTGAAGTAACTTCCTTGAGTCTATGATCCTGAGATTATACTCAGATTTTAGGCCTAAGAAAAGAAGATGCTAAAACTGTGGGTATAGGATTATAACTTTTTTTAATGATTGAACTGGATTGACATTTGTCTTTTTTCAGCCAGACTAACTATGTAACTCTGTAAAGCTATTAAAGCACTAACCCATGCTGATCCTGAGTGAATGACAAAAGAGTTGGGGACATTGGTGTAATGCTAGATCCCTCAATGGCCTTTCACTACAGTTATACTCCTAGTGCAGCGTAAACTCTGCTTTTTGGAAGTTACATCAACCTTCTGTGAGTACAAATTAGTGACAGAAGATTGAGCAAAAGCAGAGTTTACGCTGCACTAGGAGTATAACTGTAGTGAAAGGCCATTGAGGGATCTAGCATTACACCAATGTCCCCAACTCTTTTGTCATTCACTCAGGATCAGCATGGGTTAGGGCTTTAATAGCTTTACATAGTTACATAGTTAGTCTGGCTGAAAAAATACAAAAGTCAATCCAGTTCAATCATTAAAAAAAAAGTTATAATCCTATACCCACAGTTTTAGCATCTTCTTTTCTTAGGCCTAAGATCTGAGTATAATCTCAGGATCATAGACTCAAGACTCTACAGTTTTTACATTTTCCTCAACTGCTTAAGCAGTTGCTGGCCTTGAAATGAGCTCCCATCCCTTAGTTGGAAAATTCATAGTTAAGTGCTGTTATTGTGTCTCTAATGTCAGTAGCCCCAGCAGCCACAGATCTGTCAGGTTATTCTGTACGAGGTATAATCCTGGCTAAATATGCTTTTCATGACATAGTGCAAGCTTGAGCAGGGAGAGACAGTAGTGACTTTGCACAAGGGGACATAAGCAAGAAGTGCTACAAAGTTCTGACACTCCCAGAAGTGTCGATTTCAGCAACAGTAAAAGGGTGGCTACAGCTGGGAATTAGCTGTTAGGCTGTGAAAGTAAGGAGATGGATGCTGAGTATGCTTTTTTGCATTTGTTTCCACTGTAGTCAGTTGAAGACAGATGTAGTGATTTGATTTCTGTAAATACAGATGTTAAGGAATTAAAGCCCTACACCTGTAAAATAATTGGCATTGACATTTTAAAATAAGCCAATTAGAGGCATACGTTTGCAGATAGTGTTTTTCTGATACAACTTTGCAGTTACACAATCTTTACAGTTTAGATGTATAAATTCTTTAACAGCATCTCTCCATCCTTAGTATTGTTGCTTTACAGCCAATGCCGCAAGCTTCACAATCAGTCATAGGATGTTGCAGGAACTTTGCAGCACTTTGCCAGTTTGTAATGAGCTCTGATCTGTCTGGTAACGTTTCTGAAGAGCTGTGACCGGTGTGCAAAATGAGAATTCATCTGTGTTTTCGAAGCCTCTTTATGTGCCGGCTGCCTGATTGCCTCTTTCACCATAAATAAGCTTGTTACTCCATCTTTTACATGTTGTCTGAAGATATGTGGGCTGATTAGACTTCACTTACTCCTGACAGCTGGAATGTGTGATAGCAGCAAATATGTTTTCCAGACAGTATTTAAAGATTTGTGTTTGGCTCTAGTTTTTGTCAGTTCTAGCTGCAGCTCTTATATAGCACTTTGTTCTTCCAAAAACACAGACTGTCAAGGGGTCACTGGCTACCCAGAAAGAAATTAGGAACATCAAGCAAATATCCTCATGTCAAAAAACTTCATCATGCAGAAGCTGCAAAAAAAAAAAAAACCTAAATACTGTGCCTACATATTTTATTGTCATTGTTCAGACATTCAGATTTCATCTGCAAAAAAATCCAGACAAGATTGAAATATGTTCAATAGTTATTAATATTGTTGAAAATTATGGTCAAGTAGTTTTGCATAAAACTTTAACCACTTGAGCTCCAGAGGATTTACCCCCCTTAATGACCAGGCCTCTTTTTGCTTCTCGGCGCTGCACTAATTCAACTGATAATTGCGCGGTCATGCAATGCTGCACCCAAACAAAATTTGCGTCCTTTTTTTCACACAAATAGAGCTTTCTTTTGATGTAATTTGATTACCTGTGCGCTTTTTATTTTTCACGCTATAAACAAATAAAGGCCAAACATTTTGAAGAAAAACAATATTTTTTACTTTCAGCTATAAAAAATATATAGTAAACTCAAAGTTGGTTATAAATTTAGGCCAAAATGTATTCTGCTACATGTTTTTGGTAAAAAAAATCCCAATAAGTGTATATTGATTGCTTTGTGTGGAAGTTATAGCGTCTACAAACTATGGTATAAATACTGCAATTTACGCCATTTTTCTGCTATACAGCGCTGCGCTAGTTTAACGGACAATTGCGCGGTCATGCAATATGGTACATAAATTAAATTTACATACATTTTTTCCCCCACAAATTGAGCTTTCTTTCGGTGGTATTTGATCACCTGTGCGGTTTTTATTTTTTGTGCTATAAAAAAAAAGGCTGACAATTTTGAGGAAAAAAAAACAATATTTTGGACTTTTTGCTATAAAACATGTCCAGTAAAAAAAAATGCAAAAATAAAATTTAGTCATAAATTTCTGCCAAAATGCATTCTGTGACATGTCTTTGCTAAAAAAAAAACCCAATACGTGTAAATTAATTGGTTTACGTGAAAGTTATAGCGTTTACAAATGGCGGGAAAGATACTGGGATTTTTAGTTTTTCTTTTATACTAATAATGGCGTCGATCAGCGAATTATGGCGGCGATCAGGGACTTATGGCAGCAACCAGCGACTTATGGCGGGACTGCGGGACTGCGGCGGACATTTTGTCATTGGGGGATACTGACTTGGGGTCACTGACATCCCCAAAAACACTAATACAGTGATCAGTGCAAAAAAAAACTGACACTGTACTAATGGCAATGGGGAGGAAGGGGTTAACTTTATTTTGCAGGGAAGGGTTATAGGAGTGAGGGGAGTGTTTTACTAGGGGGCGGGGTTGTGTGCTGGGCGGGACAAGGCTGATCGAGAAAGAGAAACTGTTCTTTCTCGATCAGCTCATCCTCGAGCTGACAGGGAAGTGACAGACAGCACAGCTACTGCAGCTGTGCTCTCTGTCACTGATTGCCGCCGATCGCTGGGAGATAGCCGCTAAGGAGCAGCTATGACCCGGCGACTGACATCTGCGGCGGTGATCGGCGGGACAACTAGGGCGGCGGCGCACCCCCTATTTGTTTACAAAACACACGTTTTAAAACGTGGTTTTGCTTGTGAGTGCCGCCGTATATGTACAGTGGCTGGGCGGCATGCGGTTAACAAAGGAAAACAATTGTGATCTATATAAAATCAAACAAAAAAATCTAAAAAAGTAAAAAGTAAATACCTCCACATACAACTGAACCTAACAATGACCAACATATGTGATCAGATTTAAAGTGAATATGTGCCTTGTCTTTGGAGGATAAAGCAAAAAGTGCAATTTAACCCCCCCCCCCACACATACACACACACACACTCACACCCACACACACACACTCCCTGGAAGAACATTTTCACCTTTCCTTCATTCTTCCAAGGATTATGGTTAGCTGGCAGTAGCAAAAGAAGCGTTTAAGCTTCAAGTCATAGATGGAGCATGTCATATATATATATATATATATATATATATATATATATACACACAGTATATAAGCAGCATACTTAGCTCATAGTTGGCTGATCAATGGAGGTGCAGGAATGTCTAGGATGCTCCTTTTGGGTACAATGCCAATGGTAGTTGTCTGTCTTATTTCTCTCCTTTCTCCCCTACTATATGCTTTTAGTGACATATACCGATGTCACATTTGTGGACTTTTTTCAACTGAATTAACAGTGGCATATGGAAGTTTGGAAGAGTCTTCTCTATTCATGGCATCTTGGACACCTATTGAAACTTGGGGTGCTTGTTTTTACAACTTTTGACTCTAAGAGATACACCCCTTATAAGAGAATGTAACTTTCTTTTTGAGGTTCACATATATCTATTACATTTTGGGGATTATTCCGATCTAGAGATGCTAGTTTTCTTTTTCTTATATGGTATCAGGTCTGATTTATTTTTCAAGCCTCCCCACAGGTCGGGTGATTGGGGGGATAATTATTTCTATCCTCTTGTTGACCCTGAGTTGTAGGTGTGTATATGTTTTTAGGTAAGGGCATATATCGGTTTGGGTTTGAGATGGATGTTTATTTCCCTTTTTTTTCCTTCCCTCACCACAATATATGGGACAGTTAACATTATATATTATTGTTATAGATGGACTGACTTTGAAATTATTGCAAATACCTATATGAGAATACATCCCAAGTCCTGAGAAAACTGAACACCCCTAAAACACTTAGACTACTCATGATTGTGATCATGGGGAGTAATTTGTATTTTCTTTAGAGATATATCTATTGGTCCTTATGTTTTTATGTGGGGAGGATTATTTAATATGGATTATATTGAAAATATCTATTGATTTTATTTTTATGTTCTTTTGCAATGATTCAATGACTTCATGAGGTGCACATTTGAAAGTCCCTTTTGATCTATTTACTGTTTCCACAAATCAGAGCTTGCTCCGCACTGTGAACTGTCCCCTATGTGACAGCGGTGCTGCTTGCTGTTTGGCCCAGTGCTTCCAGAGGCATAACTAGAACCTTCAAAACCTTGGTGCAAGAAACAATAAAGGGCCCTTTCACATGTTCCGCAGTGGGCCCCCTTCCTGTCATCTCAAAACCCCCCCACAGTGGGGGAATGCCAGGGCTTAGTGGCAAGTGCAACTTTTGTGACCCTGGTAGTTCTGCCAATTTTTATTTTGTTTTTAAAACATTTTTTTACTGTTTTATTATTTTACAATTTTATTTTTTATATATATTTTTTTTTTACAATTTTAGTAGCCCCACTGGAGGGCTTTGACAAAATAGCAGGGGTCTAAACAAATCTCTAATGTTTAAACTGTCAGATAGAGAAAGGAGATTGAGGACTCAAGCTCCATCTCTGCAGCCTCAGCTGCACAGAATGAATAGACAAAAATAGCTCTCTGCAGAGCTTCCTGTTCATTCACAAAACATAGTAAACATGCTGCAGATCACTGACTCTATTCATTAAGACAAGGAAGGGCCTGTAAATTACATATTTACCAGCCCCTTTACCACTCCCCATCTTGACAGCAAAGTTAAAATCAATAATGCAAAACAGAGTCAGAATGGTAAAGAGCATGCACACAGCACACTGCAGAATAATGCAAAACAATTTATGAAAGCTGCACAAACATGGACTCTGCAGGTAACAGGGTGTTAGTTACCATTTGTTATTTACTTAGCAACATTTCTGGGTAGATCACACTCCTGCCACTTGGTGTCCCCAAGTGTCCCTATTTCCTGATAGTTCAACACTACAGGGAGAGCCCAGAATAGGACAAATATGTCCTCTGCACTTGGCTTCCAGCAGCCATCCTGGGGAAACATGTGCCAGTGATAGCCAATTTTGTGTGTCCTAAGAGGTCCTTTGCGTGGAAAGAGAGAGAGGAGGCATACATATTATGTGAGTGAGTAGCTGAGACAGTTAGCTTCCCCTTTAGGGGTAAAGCAAAAGATCCCCTGCACCTCAACTATGTATACCTTGTAAGTACCCACCCTGTGAACAGTTTTTATTCTCCCAATAGTGGAGCATATTGGAGAGTCAGCAGCACGTGAAGACCCTTCCCTGCAGGTCTCCCTGGCATAGGTTAGGAAGGAGTGACTAATGCAATAAAAGTGGGAACCCCTGTGGACCCTTATGAGTTGTCCACACTTTTTTTCCTGAAAAATGTCAGGGCTGTTAGCCCTGTTGTGCACCTGGTAAAAGGTGATAAGCCTCTGATGCAGCCTGGGGGTCCGGCGAAACTGGTCAGGTGGGGTAATCTGTCTTGCCAGGATCTATGATGCACTTTTTTACGGACTGATAAGTATATATTCCTCTTATACTTTGAAACAAGGGGCAACTCTTTGAATAATGGAATGGAATATGGCCACTATTCTTACACAGCTATACCATCTGTGATTCTCACTTTAGGATGGCGTCAACAGACACATGGAAGATATATTTGTTGTTGACATTTGCATTGGTGGCTCCCAATTAAGGAGGTGCAAACAGCACTCCAAGTGGCTACTTGTGTGAGGGAGGTTCATGTTTATATATATTTTGGCTGATATACATTGATAGAGAGCCATTACAATTATTTTTCTTCCTCTGGACCTCATTCACCTGTCTCCTATTTGGTTGGGACATCTCACAGCCATATAAATTCATCCAGAATGGCTCAAATATCATCTAGCGGAATTACCAGTCGGTTGTTCTCCAATGTCAAATATACCAGTACCTATTTTGGTTTGCATCACAGTACCACGCTTTGAGTTCTAATGATTGATTCAGCATATTTTGAATATAGTCTGAATCTGAACAATGAACTGAGCAGGGGAAACATCAATTTAGCAGCTGTATATTTTATTGAGTGGCCATTTTTTCCATTTTTCTTACTCTCTATGTCTGTCTGTCCATTCTGAAAGCTCTCGGTCTAATTGATATAACATGAATATTGAGTAAAGAAACAGTTACATGTAGATGTTTTTAGGTCCAATAGATTCATGGACATGACCTTTAACCCATAAATTCTTTTAAAGGGGTTTATGTATGTGTGTAACGTGTCCTGTTTTTTCTTTTTAATTAATAAAGGTCATCAGCGCAGTCAATGATCTCTGTCGATATCTAAATTATAATATTTCACCTTGACACTTGAATTATTTGGGTTTGAGATGTTGAGCCAAAACCATTCTTTTATGCAAGGAATATCTTTGATACATTAAAACTCATGTATCATTCTGGCATTTTTTGTGCAGGCATAATGCACAGGTGTACCGTCTAGCCCCACTGCTAAAAACTATGTGAGGCCAAAAAATGCGTTGGCTGGAGAGTGCAGTAAGTGGAAAGAATGTTTAGGGCTGTGTACGCCCAGGAATGATGCCCAGAATGTAAGAAGTCTGTGTTCCTGGACATTTGTCCCTGAGGCATACAGCCATAAATTTCAAATGTTAAGGAAAATCTACTCTGAATTTAGAAGCAGTGTAGCACTGCTGCCACACCATCACAGGAAGCTTCACTGAGGGGAATTCGCTGGCAGGATTAATCAGTATTTTTGGCACTTTGCTGGGTGACTATTAGAAAACTATAAGTACAGATGTAGTTATAACTAAATGCCGTAACACATATTTTTTCATGTTTTAATTGAAAGGTATAGTTCTACTTTAAATTGTTACATTTCTTCGTATGTGCCTGACTGTTAGAAACATATAGAATGAAGAATGCTTGTTTTTTTCCAAAGAAAAACACTTTATTGTGGTTATGTTAAATGGACACATTGGATATAGTAAGTGCTTAGTGGTTATGTTAAATAGCCTCACTGAATACAGCAAGTACATAGTGACGTTCCCAAGGTGTACTGAAGCTCCTGTTAGCCAAACCGAAATGATGTATTACCAGTATATACTGTATATTGCCAGTGACTGTATGATAATGCTGCTTTACACAGGGTTGCCTAATGATAGGTTTCCTTTAGACATGCCTCTAATCATTTCCTTTCTACAAGGATAGGGTCATTTTTGTCATTGTCACTAGATCACTGTTGTTCCAGCTGCAAAGTGACCCCCGTTACCCATGAAACATTGCACTCCTACAGTGTGCCTTTGATTATTCAGCCCCAAACAGTGAATTATAGAAAGAAAGAACAGTACAATAGGATGTTTTGTTCAGTGAACCAGAGTTCCCCCCTTTACAATAGGAATGAATGGGTATAAATATTTTATTCTAGCTCTGGGTAGATGATATGTGTGCGGTTTGTCTGAGTAGGTCTCTGTTAATGTTTGCCCTTGTAATGATGATATTATCTCCAGTCTGGAGTCCGTAGATTTGAACGCATGCAGTTTATTAATACAGGATATTGTGCTTCTTGAAAATCTTTTTTATCGTTGTGTGCAAATACACAGAGGATCCTAATTAAATTGACATAGAGCCATTGTGTGTCTTTAACAAAACACAAGGTGCATTCTGGGAACTGCCAAGGAAGAGGGATGAGTGGGTTTTATGCTGTAATAATGGTTTGTACATGCTTGGGCTATCAGCAGCCTCTTGTCTTTTTAGTATTGAGTCATAACTGAAGGAATAAAGTTTGCTGCTTTAAAATCATGCTGTCTAAGGCTTTGAGGTCATGGGCAGAAAGAGTAAGTTCCCCCTTTCCCTGAACTAACCTACCTCACTAACCCTTCCAGAGATGCATATGTACCTCAATCTGATGTTTTCTGTTCCTCTGTTTGCTAACATCTAATGGTTTAATTATTCACTGTTCTGGCCCACCAGCATATTAGTACCCTTTAGGCTTCTATGGGGTTGTGCCTCAAGGCTGGAAAATATGTCCTAAGGATGGAAGTCTATAGAGATGTAATGCACAGGGGCAGACAGGATAGTGAAAAACTATGGACAGGCTGCATTGCAAGAAATACAATGCAGGTCAAAGGCAGCCCTTGAACTGTGATCTACACTACTCCATTGAAGTCAGTGGGAATGCAGTGACATGTGTTTCATGTGTGCTTCAAACGTAAACCAAATGCAGGGAAACAACAAATTTGGTTACGCTTTAGTTGGTATTAGGGTTCATGTTAACACCTAATGCTAACTAAAAAAGAGTAACCAAAGTAAACCCTTGTGTAATGGTTGTGTGCATTGAGCACATGAAAACTGTATGCATCATCCATTTTGTTCATGTCTCAGCCATTTTATCATGAGAAAAGGCATAGCCACAGTGACCCCCCTTCCATAATATAGCTATAATTTTAAAGGTGCCTCTTCAGTGGCATGTGGCTAGAGTAAACAAGAGTCTGGGTTTTCAAAGAACCTGCTGTTTGCACTGAGACTGGAGATATGGCAGTGTCTGCTAGCAATCAACCTCTACAGCGTATCACTTTCTTGAGGGGATTGGGATTGACTCATTGTAAAACTATAACAAAATCCTTCAGTTGTCTCACCCATGGTTTGTAGGGCAATTAAATCCATTAGGAATATATAGCATGCCATAAAATGTCTACCCGGAACTAATGGGTATGTTAAAAGCCATTCAGGGCTGAGAGACCTTTCAGAGACCCTTGCCTAAGTCAAAATTTAAAAAATCTACACATAATTGATAAAATCAGGCAGGACCAAAACATATTCATGTTAAGTATATATTTACATAGGGAATATCAAATGGAACAAATCAAAATCATACACGACTAAGCTATAGCATCCAGAAGGGGAGATAGCAGTCTCCTACCTCCTGAGTGACAGGTCTCTCCGAGATACCCTGTGTTTGGTATCTCTGGACACAAAATATAATGCTGAACAATAATCTACCAGTTTCCAGAATACAACCTGTACATAGTGAAAGATATTAGTATTCGTATACAACTGTATGCAAGGGATGGACACGATACAGTCCCACACACCGTGACATCCCATAGCCACACCTCCACCACTTAATTGGTCAGATGGTCTCTGAAAAAAAAACCCTTGATATCAGAGAAATAGAAACTGCTCCAGAAGCTCACAGTTCTTGTGTACCATCAAGCAAATGAAGAGCTGTCAAGTTATGAGAGCCAATATATCACCTTGTTCATGGACTGAAATCTGCTGAAACAGGACTTGCAAGTTACATAGTTAGTCTGGCTGAAAAAAGACAAAAGTCCATCCAGTTCAACCGTAGAAAAAAAAAGTTATAATCCTACACCCACAGTTGATCCAGAGGAAGGCAAAAAAAAACCAGCAAAGCACGATCCAATTTGCTCCTGCTGGGAAAAAAATTCCTTCCTGGTCCCTCGAGAGGCAATCGGATATTCCCTGGATCAACTTTATCTATAAATGTTAGTATCCAGTTATATTCTGTGGATCTAAGAAGCAATCCAGGCCTTTTTTTAAGTAATCCACTGAGCTGGCCAGAACCAACTCTTGAGGGAGTCTATTCCACATTTCCACAGCTCTCATTGTGAAGAAACCTTTCCGTGTTTGGAGATGAAATATCTTTTCCTCCAGACATAAAGGATGCCCCCTTGTCCTCTGTGATGACCTCTGTGAATAGCTCTACACCGAGTTCACTATATGAACCACTGATGTATTTATACATGTTGATCATATCCCCCCTTAATCTCCTCTTCTCAAGAGAGAATAAATTCAGTTCCTCTAATCTTTCCTAGTAGCTGAGCTCCTACATGCCTCAGTTTGGTTGCCCTTCTCTGTACTTTCTTAAGTTCCCCAATGTTCTTTTTGTGAATTGGTGCCCAAAACTGAACTGCATATTCCAGATGAGGTATTACTAATTAATTTGTACAGGGGTAATATGATATCTCTCTCTCTTTTAATACAAGAGAGGATTTTGCTCGCTTTAGAAACCACAGCTTGGCATTGCATGCCATTATTAAGCTTGTGAACTCCAAGATCCTCCTCCACCATTAATTCCCCCAGTTGTACCCCCCCCCCCAGTATGTAGGATGCATGCATATTCTTAGCCCCCAAGTGCATAACCTTACATTTATCAACATTAAACCTCATTTGCCACATAGTTGCCCAATTAAACAGTGCATTGAGGTCGGTTTGTAAGTTGAAGACATCTTATAAGGACGTTATTCCACTGCACAGCTTGTTGTCATCTGCAAAGACTGAAATGGGATTTTTAATCTCAGACCCTATATCGTTTATAAATATATTAAAAAGTAAGGGTCCCAACACTAAACCCTGGGGTACACCACTGATGACCCCAGAGCATTCAGAGTATGAATCATTAACCACTACTCTCTGAATACGATCTTTTAGCCAGTTTTCTATCCATTTAGATATAGATTTTTCCAAGCCCGTAGACTTTATCTTACATATTAGCCGTGTGTGGGGAACTGTGTCAAACGCTTTTGCAAAATCCAAGTATGCCACATCCACAGCCACCCCTCTGTCCAAGGTTTTTCTCACCTCTCATAAAAAGAAATCAGATTTATTTGACAACTTCTGTCTTTCATGAATCCATGCTGTCTGTTGCTTAAAATATTTTTTTCCAGCAAGAACTTATCTATGTGGTCTTTTGGTACTATGCCGGTCATTAAAGAGTCCCTAAAAATTAGAAACAATGGCTTTGAAATGACAGAGCTCAATTCTTTAAGGCCCCATGGGTGTAAGCCATCCAGTACAGGTGCTTTTATCATCTTTATTCTATTTAGATATTTTTGGATCATATCAATTGTGAGCCAATGTGGATCATCTGGAGCTGTGTCAATACCATGCCCATTATGGACAAGAGCTCCCCCATGCTCCTTTGTATACACAGACCTGAAGAAGGTATTAAATACATTTGCCTTCTTTTTGTCCCACTCACCCATTCTAGAAGTATTCTTCAATTTTTACCCCTTTATCTTTCTGTTTGTTCTCTTTGTTTCATTGTAATACCTTTTTTTGTAAATATTTTATTAACACCAATTTTACATTATCATTATTAAACTATATTTTGAAAACTGTCTCTAAATGTGCTAAAGCAAACTCAAAGAATCCCTCTTTCTTGAAGAGTGCTACTGTAGTATAACCCTCTGAATATACCTATACATGGTAGTTTACAGAGTTAATTGCTTAGTTAACCCAGTGACAATCACTCTCAGGCTTATGGAACCTAGATTGTGGTCCTGTGAGCTAGAGAATCTTTGTGCTGGGTGAGGCTAGGGGTGCCATTGTTGCGTAAGTGACAGCGCGGTGTGAGGTTGACCAGTCTTTTGTCACAGGTTGGTGAGAAGGGCAGTGGTCTGACAACGCGTTCGCCACACCTTGCTTTGCCTATTCAGGGTAAAGCAACATGTTTGCTTATCTTTCCATTATTCCCCTACCATTTGTGCAGCATTGGGAGCCAAAGGAAACACCCATTAATTCCAGCTATGCAGGAATATGTCACCCACTCCATGTGATAGTGCTGGACCAATCAACCCTACCACACAGACAGTCCATAACCCACATCTAAGATATGGCTCTAGCGTCTTGTAGATCACACAACAATTTCTTTTCATTCCAGTCATCTGGATGGAGTGGCAGGAAAGAGAAGGGAAGGTAAGTATATGTGTCTGTGGAGGTCTGCATTAGAATGAACCTGCTTCTTTGCCCTTCATGCCTAGCTGTATTGCTGATCCAGCTGATTCAGTATTTTGAGTTATTCACTTACAACAGATATGGAGATCAGGAGTTCCTACTTCACTTGCTACATGCTTATCCTTAGCAGTCAACCTAAAATTGCTAGGCAGACAGACAGAAAGACACAGACAACTAACCCTTTCAGATGGTCTCAGCAGTATCAGCCTATAAATGTTTCCCAGTACAGGATTTCAGAAGTAATTGAAAAGATCTTCAGCTTGAGATGTAAAGCATGCTATTTTTTATTGAGATCACCCATTTAATGCCACTCACATGAATTATGTGAAGGAATTGCGAAAATACTTACAACTCTATACTGTATATAAAAATACCAATAGAATTATTTGACAGTAATGACATTTTTATTGCTCCATATAAGCTGCCACTGGTGGCAAGGGGAGGTTACAAAATGAGGCAGTTTTTTTATAGTTCTCATTGCTAAATGCTCTTAGTTTTACATTTCTTCTAGTCTAATCACCTTCCGAAGCATGATTTTTAAACTTTTTTTTGCATGAACCTGTGTATAAAATAATGCAATTTGTGGATAGTGGTCTTTAAAGAAAACACAATGCATAAGTGTCAGAGCTTAACCAAAAAAATGTAGGTGCAACCAATACTGGTCATTTAGCATTGCTAAAGGGCTAAAGGGCATTTTTTTTACTTGCAACGTTTCTTTGACATCTTATGCACATAAGGTCACCCTGCTATGAATGAACAGAGAAGTTACAATAAAGCAACAATAACATGGCTTTATTGGGCTTAATTTACTAAAGGCAAATAGATTGTGCACTTTACAAGTGCAGCTACACTCAGTTGCACCTATTTTCCCCAGAACTTAGTAAATGTAGTGAAGCTTCCCATTGTAAAGAATGCCTAAGCAGGTGCAAGGAAAATTTAAAAAAAACATTTTTGCTTGCACGATTGAATAATGAAAATTAGTAGAGCTTACAATGAGCTCTCGGGAAAATTAGTGAAGCTGCACTTACAAAGCGGATAGCCTATTTTCCTTTAGTAAATAAACCCCATCACATCTCTTCTTGACACTGAGGCCCCATTCACACTTCATGTAGCAGAAACATCTGTTTCTGCATACGTTTTTGTGTGCAACTTTAGTACTCCACTTGCATGGGCTGCCCTATGCCTGACAAATGTGCTAAATAGAATGTTGCACGTTTTTTCAGTGTGACTTTTGGAACATTTGTTGCCTAGCAAAAAAAATGACAAAATGTGAGTCTGCTAACCATGTATGAATCTTTTTCCACAATGTTAGCATAATCTGGAATCTCAGGCAGAACTGCATGATTCTGTCTATGATTTCAGATATGGAAAGTGTGAATGGAACCTGAAAAAGGATCTACTTCTGTGTAAATAAAGCAAGTTCCAGCTTGCATGGCACTAGAGACCTATGGGGGAGGATAAGGGGCAGAGCATATTACCCATGCCCAAAGTATGTTTAGATAATACCCAATGTCCATACCTTAGATTGTTCGCTCCTTGAGGGTTAGGGACTGATGTGAATGTACAATATATATGTGTAAAGCGCTGCGTAAATTGACGGCGCTATATAAGTACCTGAAATAAATAAATAAATGTCCATAAATAGTTAATGATGCCATAGTAAAAGGATCAAGGTGACCCTATAGTGTGGCTATAAATGCTGGGGTATGACACCGAAGCTCATTAGAGCAAAGAAAACCATTTGGACAAGTAGTGAAACATGTTTAATGCTACAGAACAAGTTTAGACGAATGTGACTAACTACTACTAGCAATACAACCTCACAATTGCTAATTATAAGTTAGCTATGAATTGATGGATTCTCGTTTACACTAAGACATCTCTCCACCAATTTCACCATAGCTTTTCGACATATTTTGTCCATCTGTCTCAGAATCCATTTACACATAGATCCTTTGTTTGATCATAACAATCTAAGCCAGACATCAAATGTGAATCTACTGGAACATCTTTGGCAATGCAGGACAGGTGGAATAAAGTACAATAAATCCCCTGCATCTTCTAATGAGTCCTCACCTCACACTAAATTAATAGATTTGTACTTGTCCCTCCTGATAGAGTCATGTCAGATACTACCCCAATATTCCCCCAGGCACCATCTGTGTTTGGGCAGATTACTTCTAAGGAGAAACTTCATATGTTCTTACCTGCAGGCAAAGACAGAGAACTTAAGGGAGTGCTGCCCCGAACAGAGGCGGACTGAAAACTCATGGGGCTCCCGGGCAATAGGGGATCATGGGGCCCCTGTGTCCTTGCCCAAACTCAAAAAAACCTATGAAAAGGTACCAGCGGCATATCATGGGGCCCCCTACTGACCCCGGGCCCTCGGGCAGTGCCTGAGTTTCCAAATGGTCAGTCCGCCCCTAGCCCCGAACATCTTTTGTCACACACTAACTTACAGCATCAGGAGGCATCAATAGAGTTAGTAGGAAAACTGCCCAATTGTTGATGTTATTGGTATTCGGAATACCCCAGGATTTGTTTTCAACAGTCACTTACCTGAGAAGGTGCTCCATGTCAACTAGTCTAAGGTCCTACACAAACTTGTGGTTAGCTGCTCTGCCTTAAAGACAGACATGAAATATGAATAAAGCATATCCATCTGTAGTGTGTACTTGTCTCAGTCCAGAGCACTAAGTTTCCTTTCTGTCTGCTTCCTTCTTCCTCTGCTATTAGCGTGAGTCACTTCTGATAAGGTTTGCTGGCACCAAGAAAAAAATGCCTGTGGATGACAACCTTGGCTCTTTCCTGTGTGCTGCCTGAAAGGGGGTGTGTCCCTTCCCTCCAATCAGTTCTCAGAGCTCTCCTCACTTAATGTGAAACTTCAGATCTCCTGCGCTTCAGAGCTGAGAGTTCCTGTGTAAATTCTGGACTTTGAATGGATTTAGAGGAGAGAGCTGCAGATAAACAGGTACAGCTTATGTAGGAAGATTTCTTTAATCATTGTTTATCACATGAGGCCAGTCACTTCACTGGGTATATGGAAGGATTTACAACCACTTTAATTGCTCTCCTGTGATTGGAGTGCAGTACCCCCCAGCCAAGGCTAGGGAAGAAAGACCTTTGGATCCCTCTAGAATTTCTGTGCAGATCCTAAAAATACCAACAGCAATAATTCTCTTCTTTGGTCCTTACACCTAATTATGCATTCACCCTATTGGTGTGACATGAAGAGTTTATGTCAGCCCCTATGTTGGCCTATTTCTCCCATTTACTTCACTAAACCATATCAGATCTCATTTATCTTTTAAGGTCACTGCAATTAAAATTTCAGCATCCATTAGCAGAAAAAATATTACCTGTGATAGAAACAATGCTGTTTAAATTCATTCAATGTAAAAGCTGTTGAGTAAATAAAATGCTCAACATAATTGCTGTACTCTACAGTAATTAGCGATCTTTAGACTATGTATAGTCTCACAACTCAAAAATCAAAACGACTAAATATAATTACAGGTATGGTATGTATTATCCAAAGTGATGTCATTTTAGGATTTTACATGTAATCATGAATTTTTGTCTTCAGTTTAGAGCGCCACTACTAAGGAAATAAGTCAAATAAAGGTACAAATTTCCTTTGTCCTGCAAGCAATGATAATTTTCAAAGTGCAGTTGCTCATAGCAGGCAATCCTAGTTTACTAGACTGTAATTAAATTAGTTAAAGGTATGTAAAACACTATTTTTAACATCATTTATTTGTCCTCCTTTGGCTTACTAAATATGAGAATGAACGTGTTTTGTAATTTTGTTTTCATACATGCAGAAAAATACCTATTGATTCTACCAGAAGTCCAATGCTTTTCTGTGTTATGTTGCAGTTAAATCAATTTTATCAACCCTACTAATTTCACCTCTGTAAACTACAGAACTCATCCTGCTAAGTTATGGAGATGAGGAAGGCAAAGGTGGTGTGTAGTAGTAACACATTTCCTGTCCTAGGGTGACAACGCTACTCTTTCATAGATACAGTACAATGAGTGAGCATTGTCATCCTAGGACCGGAAATGGGATACTGGCACCATCATCAGGTGAAATTTGCAAGATGCATTGCAGATCCATTCAAAATGAATGGCACCACAGTGCACAATAGCTCATGCATTATAATACAGTGGGTATAGAAAAGAATCACCCCTTTAAAATAACCACATTTTGTTGCGTTCAGGCCTGAAATGAAGGCAGACACAGTTTTTGTTTTATCCAGCTGTATATACTTAGTGCAACTTCTAACTTCTAGGTGAAATATATAACACCAACATGTCAGAAAAAAAAGAAAAAACACCTTTTCCTTTCATTTCAGCCTTTAGTCTGTTCGAATATGTCTCTACTAACTTTGCACATTTAGACTTTGCAATATTTGCCCACTGTTCTTTTCAGAACTGCTCAAGTTCAGTTAAATATGATGGTGACAGTTTGTGGACTGCAGTCTTCAAGTCATTCCACAAATTTTTGATGGGGTTTAAGTCTGGTCTCTGACTAGGCCATGCAAGGACATTCACCTTTTTCTCCTTCAACCACTGTGTGGCCATTTTTGCTGTGTGCTTTGGGTCATTGTCACATTGGAAGGTAAACCTTCTGCCCATTGACAACGTTCTGGCAGAGGGCAGCAGATTTTCCTCAAGAATTTGATGGTATTTTTCCCCATCCATTTTCCGTCTATCCTGACAGGTGCTTCAGTCCCTGCTGCACAGAAACACCCCCATAACAGGATATTACCACCTTCATGCTTTACTGTAGGAATGGTGTTATTTTGATGGTGAGCTGTATTCAATTCAATTTTAGTCTCATCTGACCATAACATATTTTTCCATGTTTCCTCAAAATCTTCAAGGTGTCTTGTTTGCAAAGCCCACAGTCAATATGGCCTTTCTTGAGAAGTGTTTTTTTTTTGGAACCTTCCCATACAAGCCACACTTGTGGAGAATTTATGATATTGTTGTTACATGCACACAATGACCACTCTTAATATATTTTATATATATATATATATATATATATATATATATATATATATATATATATATAAAATAAATTCCTGCAACTGCTTCAGAGTTGCTGAAGGCCTCTTGGTAGCCTGCCTCTATGACCAGTTTCCTCCTGCTGCTTTCATCCAGTTTGGCATGACGTCCTGATCCAGGGAGGGTTTGTGTTGTACCAAATACCTTCTACTTCTTAATAATAGACTTCCATGAAGCATTGATAAAGCCTCTGAATTTTTTTTTGGATCCATCTACTGACTTGTGCCTGTCCACAACTTTATCCCAGGGAGATCTTTTGACAGTGCCTTGCCACCCATAGTTGATTGTTTGCTTCAGTTGTACTATCAGGGACTGAAATGCTCAAGGAAAGCTCTTCTCATTCTGAGCTAATCAAAAGGGCCACAGCTGATCACAGTTGATAGTCAAATGGCTTTGTGTGCCATTGAGAAGGTGATTAGCTATACCTGATTGAGTTTACAAATCATTTTTAGGAGGCGAATGATCCTTTTTCCAACTCAGCGATTCTGTTGTTGAAAAGTGATCACACAGTGGTTGTAGGAGAAAAAGGTCAATGTCCTTGTATGGCCTAGTCAGGGCCTAGACTTACCCCCATTCAAAATATGTGACTTGGAGAAAGACTGCAGTCCAGAAACTGTCATCATCAAATTTAACCGAACTTGAGCAGTTCTGCAAGGAAGAATGGACAAATATTGCAAAGTCTAGATGTGCAAAGTTAGTAGAGACATATCCCAACAGACTAAAGGCTGAAATTAAAGGAAAGGGTGTTTTTTTTATTTTTTTCTGACATGTTGGTGTTTTATATTTCACTTGGATGTTATAAGTTGCAGTAAATACAGTTGGATAAAACAAAAACTGTGTCTGTCTTCATTTCAAGCTGCAAAGCAACACACTGTGATTATTTTAAAGGGGGTGGTGATTTTTTTTCTATAACCACTGTAAATTTGGGTAATATGCACCTTTTACTGTGCATTACTGCAACCCAAATATGTAAAGCATACCTGTGCTTTGCCCTTTAGGGAGCAGCAACAGATTTTTCTTAACACTCCCCATCCCCCTTCTTTTTCTTTTCTCGTCATTTATCATTTCTGGGTATGGAGGAGAACTCAATCCATGTGATAGCATTGGACCAATCAGTCATATAGTGAATCCATATCCCTGACTAAGGTGACAGGATAACTAAAATGTGCAGGGAGTACACTCACCTGCTTTGTTTATGTCACCCCTCAGCTGGAGGGGGCAGGGCACTGACTGGAACAGCAAGGCATCATTCCTTCTTCTACAGAATGCAAATCACCAGCAAGAGAATGACAGCTTGCTTATCCTGCTGGGAAGACAGTGACATATGCAAGCAAGGTCCTCCATAGAAATCCTTCCACTGGAAAGGTCTCACCAGCAGTAGGATCACAAGTGTGCCATTGCTCTAATCAATGACTCTGACGACTCATAGCTCACATAGAGCTTTCCTTTTTGCTCCATGAATTGGGTAGGGAGCAAATGGACAGTAAGTGCTACTGACATGCTCACTTTTAAATCAAGTAGGTGTGTGGTAGCACTCTAACGTAACTTAGAGTTTGATTTATGTTGTACATCTAAAGGTTACTTCTTCTTTGAAGAGGTTATTTTCCGACAAAGGCAACAGTAAAAAGTGGTCTAGACAGGGTACTTAAGCTTCTGTTCCTCTGATAGTGGCGAACAGACCACTCAACATTAAAAATCTATTTTTATAAGGTTAGGAGCACCTCATACAACTAAGCAAGTAGTTTGAAGCTGATTTGAAAAGTTTTTTTAATAAAATACAGTCAATGCGTTCAGTGTCACCCGTGTGACAATTAAATCTAGACTGAATTGATTAAATTGCAATCTTTGAGGGGGAGAATAGCTGAAATATTAGTGTTTCCATATGGAGAGGAAATTGGCCATTGCTCACTTTAAAGACTGGAGCAAAGTCGCGCTTACCTCTAACACACAGTGCTAAGAGAAGCCCAGCTGTTACTGTTCACCTTCACCTTCACAGAAGTGAGAACTCAAAAGCTGAGCTCTAACCATCAGGGGAGAGAGAGCGCATGGGTTTTGACACAGAGAAAGAGCTCAATTCTGTGATGGTGGAGGTGATCAGTAACAGCTGGGCCTCTTTTTACAACATCCAGGGAGTTTTCCAGTCAGGCTTCATGTGGTACATAAATGGCCTATGCTGATAGCAAGGCCATTACTCAACTTTAGTCATACCTGCACAGTTTAATTTATCTACAGACATCCCTTATCTGAAAAGGTGGTTTTTGACAAAGGTGAACTATGCCTTTAAAGGATAACTTAACCTTTTTGCACAAAAATAATAAATGTACATTTTTTTGCAGGTAAAAAAATGTGTATTTATTATTTTTGTCCAAAGGAGCCTGAAAAGCATTGCACCAGCGATCAGTAGATCGCTGATGCCATGCAGGTCTCCTGCAGACCTGTCAGAATATCTCCTTGCCATCCGGGATGTACAAGCAAGCAGATATTCTGACAGGAAGCTTCAATGAACTACCACAATGCTCCACAGTGCCATGGTAATTCATTGAAAACTACAAGCCTACAGCCACTAAGGCTGTTGGGACTTGCAGTTCGTCCATTTACAGAAGTCTGTGAATGAATGAATGACGTGTCCGTGTTGATGGAGCCCCACATGGCTGCGCTGTTTTCAAATCTGACAGATAGTATGGGGAGACTTCTCCCTGTACTATCTGTCAGAGGGAGGGGGGTCGGCAGGCGCAGCTGCAGCTATGGAAACCTGTTACATGTTCCACCCTAAAAACAGGTGAAACATGTAACATGTTCCCAAAAGTGAACTTATCCTTTAAGGACATTACTTACATTCCCTATCTCTTCCTTGGCATTCTACAGGAACACATTAAATATATAAAATTTCTCGCAAGTGGCAAAGACTGAAGGATGAATCTATGAAAACACAACAAAAAATCCTTTTATTTGTCATACAATCAAAGGACATAAAGACCTTGATCAAGACAAGGGCCAAAAAGAAAATCAGTGGGAAGGGACTGTTATTAAAAAGACTGAATTTGGAGATGTTGATTGAAGGGTTGCCTTTATTTGAGGATTATAAAAATATTTGAATATTTTGAATAAGATTCAGTGACATGATCCTGGAACAAAAGCAGTGACATTTAAACAGACATCAAGTGAAAAAATGGTTTATCAGTAACAAAAAAAAAACTGTTTCATTGCAAATGTTCTCTGCATCATGGAAATTTTTACAAAAAATAGATGAAATGAATATCCACTAGTGCCTACCTTTATAGAGTACATTTCTCTGCTGCTTCCTGCTGTCTATTACATGTTAATTGAAAAGCGCCCAAACAGCATTACTACTTTAATACATCCTATCTCTGCTAACTTCCTGTCATTTCAAGAAATGGTCCCATTCTCATATCATCTGTTCTTGAATTTTTTGTCCTCAAGCATCTCTTGTTTTTGACCAGCTGGTTATAAAAAGTGCTCTCTTTCTGCATTCTAATCTTCTTATAGGCTTGTAATAATTGTAAATCTCTGATGTTTAATGTTATCTTGGGAAGTATAAAAAAGAGATAAAAAGAAAGGAAGCCAGTATATCACTGCCCTGTATAAGACTTTGTACACAAGGACGTTGTTTAGAAAGATTGTATAGCATTTTGTATATTTTTTCTTTATTCTGTCCAGAACTAAAATTTATATACAACATATTTCAATTGGGGTTTTTTTCAGTATAGCCGAGCTTATATGGAACATTCCATAAAATATTTAATATTTACCATTTGTCGTCAGCAGAAGGTGCATTAGAATGAATTTTGCACCACATTTGCTGTCATTTTACCATTTGCTGTAAAAAGCCTGTAATTTGATCTGCTGTTCAGGTCAGTTTATAAAAAGCATAAAAACTAAAAATGGAAATAAAAATGACTTAAAACTATACATAATTTCCATTAAAACTTTCCTTGTGAATGTTATTTTGAAGAGCGTTAGAGTCAGTACACGTTTACTGTATTTAAAAGATCTTTTTTAGGCTCTGCTTTGACCTGGGTTCACACTGTACTGTATTGTCAACACATTTGAATTAGCCAAAACTTGGAATATTCTTTTGTTACCAGCAAGTTATTCCCAGCAAGTGTTATTGCATCATCAGTAACCTGCACTATCTGTTGTTATTATTATTATTATACAGAATTTATATACTGCTAGCAGCTTGTTCAGTGCTTCACAACATGAGAGCAGACAGTACAGTTACAATACAATTCAGTACAAGAGGAATTAGAAGGCCTTGCTGGTTAGAGCTTACAATCTAAAAGAGAGGGTCAAGTGATACAAAAGGTAATAACTGTGGGGGATGAGCTGATGGAGAAAACAAACGTACAGTTGTTAAGTGGAGGTAGGATAGGCATCTCTAACAGGGTTATCAGGGATTGTCTAAAAGTTGACAGAGTAGGAGAAAGTCTGACTGATAGGGGTAAAGAGTTCCAAAGGATTGGGGAGGCTCAGGAGAAGTCTTTGGAGGCAAGCATGGGAGGAGGTGACAAGGGAGCTAGAGAGGTCTTGGGATGAATGCAGAGAACAATATGGTTAGTATTTTGAGACTAGGTTAGTGATATAGCTTGGGGCAGAATAGTGGATGTATTTTTGTAAGTTGTTGTTAGTATTTTGAATTTAAAGAGTAACTCCACATTTGTTAAGAAAAAAAAAACTCTGGGTGATCTATGTAAATTGCAAGGATTTTAACACACTTTGTTATTCTGAAGAAATACTTGTTTGTTTTTCTCTGTCCATGTGCAGAGTGAATCTGTATGTGAGTGGTTTTATAATTATCAATCAGCTACTGCACCTGCAGGGCTCTAATGGGAAATTTGCAAGGTCTGCATCCCTTTAAATGTGATTTTCCTTTGGGAGTATCTCACCAAAAATTGCGAATCAGTGAGACAATCACACAAGCAGGAAATTACATTATGGACCTGGAAGAATCCTGTGTATATAAGGTTTGAGAACACCAGATATGCTAATTCTTTTTCCAGGTCAGTGACTGAGTAGTGAAGCCAGAATCAGATTGATCATCTTAGACCATGCACCCTCAAGAACAAGACACAAATGCCTCCTCCCATATTTTTACACTGATGGGCTTCCTTTAACAAGTTTTGAGCCCATTGAAGCCCATAAAGATCAAATTCCTTAACAGATGGGGAGCAGTGAATATAGGTCCCAATCAAAGTGCTAGCTGTTGCTTTAAACACATTTTAGCAGATATTTATTACTTTGTTTAAAGCTACGGCAGCATTCCCATGAAATTATTTACTCAATTTTCATACCCTGGAGCTGTTCAAGAAAACTGCTCAAAGCTTGTTAAATGCTTTGCAAATACTTACTGAATCTGTCTTTCAGGCTTCCGTTACAAGCTAAATTTAAAAAATCTCTTATTATGAGGCCTAAATCAATATTAATGTTTTATCTTGAACATGGCACAGAGATTTTGGCACCGTTTTTGGTATTGTTCGATAATACCGATCATATACAGGGTCAATGGTTATCTTATTATCAGCTTAGAAATTTTTATTTAGCTCTCCCAAAGACAGGTTCTTTACATAGAGCTCCACAAGCTCCAAAACATTCAGTTTCAACAATATATGCCTTATTATTGTCTCACTCAACTTCAAACCTTCCATAGTATATTGCCGACTAGGAAAAAGAACTACAGTGTACAGTATCCTGAAAAGATTTTATTAAGGCCTTAATGCTAATTCAAAATATATGTCTATCACCAGCAGGATACAAGAATTTTAAGTTTCTATCTAGATGGAAGCAATATTCTGTTAGATTGCATACTATATATTCTCATGTGTTTAATGTTTGTTGCTGGTATCAATGTTATTTAAGTTTGTTTCTGTGTCTGTGGTGGTCATGTCCAATCATTTTGGTCATCTATATTTGATATACTGTATTTGGTCATATACTAGATAGATACTCAAATAGCTTGTGTCCCACAGATAACTATTATCTATTTTCTCAGGCTCTATAAAAGAAGCTAAAGAGGGTCTTTCACATGTTATCTTGATGGCTGCTAGACCAATTATATCAAGATTATACTATTGGAAGTCTTCTTCCCCACCAAACTTTGGGGAATGGGTGGATTAAATGCAGTATCTACAAAGAATGGAATAATTAACTGCCAGGAGATGGTGCAGTGGGAGGGTTTTTTCCCTGTGTGTTTTTATTTCCTGTGAAGGTATTTTTCCTTCCTTTCCTTTTCCTTGTGTTCACTTTCCTTTTCCTTTCCTTTTTTTTTCCTCTCCCTTTCCTTTCCTTTTCTGTTCTTTTTCCTTTTCTCTTTCCTTCCCTGTTCTTTTCCTTTTCTTTTTCCTTGTCCTTTTCCCTTTCCTTTTTCTTTTTGCATGTACTAAGACTTGTAGTATTCATGCGGAATGATATTTAGTTGAAGTTATAAATTGACAACTTATGACTTATATATGTACAGTTGCAAGAAAAAGTATGTGAACCCCTTGGGATTACGTGGAGTTTTGCATGAATTGGGCATAAAATGTGCTCTGAACGTCATCTAAGTCACAACAATAGAAGAACACAGTCTGCTGAACATAATACTACACAAACATTAGATGTTGCCATGGTTTAATTGCACATAGCATGTAAACATTCACAGTGCAGGGAGGAAAAAGTATGTGAGGCCCTAGCTTAATGACTTCTCCCAGAGCTAATTGGAGCCAGTAGTGAGCCAACCTTGACTCCAATCAGTGTGATGATATTGGATGTGTTGCTGACAGCTGTCCTGCCCTTAAAAAACACACACCTGTTTTGGGTTTACTGGTTTCGAGAAGCACTGTCTGATGTGAACCATGCCTCGCAGAAAAGAGCTCTGAGAAGACCTACGATCAAGAATTGTTGACTTGCATGAAGCTGGAAAGGGTTACAAAAGTATCTCCAAAAGCCTTGATGTTCATGTGTCCACGGTAAGACAGACTGTCTACAAATGGAGAAAGTTTAGCACTGTTGCTACTCTCCCTAGGCGCGGTCGTCCTGTAAAAATGACTGCAAGAGCACAGCGCAGAATGCTGCATGAGGTAAAGAAGAATCCCAGAGTGTCAGCTAAAGACCTACAGAAATCTCTGGCACATGCTAACATTTTTGTTGACACATCTACAATAAGGAAAACATCAAACAAGAATGGAGTACATGGGAGGACACCACGGAGGAAGCCATTGCTGTCCAAAAAGAATATTGCAGCACGTTTGAAGTTTTCAAAAGAGCACCTGGATGTTCCACAGCACTGCTGGCAAAATATACTGTGGACAGATGAAACCAAGATTGAGTTGTTTGGGAAGAACACACAACACTATGTGTGGAGAAAAAAAGGCGCAGCACACCAACATCAAAACCTCATCCCCACTGTAAAACATGGCGGAGGGAGCATCATGGTTTGGGGCTGCTTTGCTGCCTCAGGGCCTGGACGGATTGTTGTCATTGATGGGAAAATGAATTCCAGAGTTTATCAAGACATTTTGCAGGAAAACGTGCGACCATCTGTCCGCCAACTGAAGCTCCGCAGAGGATGGGTGATGCAACAGGACAATGACCCAAAGCATACAAGTAATTCAACAAAACAATGGCTGCAACAGCACAGAATACGCCTTCTGGAGTGGCCCAGTCAGAGTCCTGACCTCAACCCGATTGAAATGCTGTGGCATGACCTTAAGAGAGCGATTCACACCAGACATCCCAAGAATATTGCTACACTGAAACAGTTTTGTGAAGAGGAGTGGTCCAAAATTACTCCAGATCGTTGTGCAGGTCTGATCTGCAACTACAGGAAACGTTTGGTTGAGGTTATTGCTGCCAAAGGAGGGTCAACCAGTTATTAAGTCCAAAGGTTCACATACTTTTTCCTTCCTGCACTGTGAATGTTTACATGTTATGTGCAATGAAACCATGGCAACATCTAATGTTTGTGTAGTATTATGTTCAGCAGACCATGTTCTTCTATTGTTGTGACTTAGATGACGTTCAGAGCACATTTTATGCCCAATTCATGCAAAACTCCATGTAATCCCAAGGGGTTCACATACTTTTTCTTGCAACTGTATTATTGGTAGCAAAACAATTGTTAATACTGGATACAAGCTTTTTGATTTGGAAATCATGTGATTGGCTGTGAAAAAGGTGTTAAATATGTATTAAGAAATATAATATAAAAAAAGAGAATTGGCCACCATACTATGAAAAGAGTAAAGAAGATTTGGGCAGGGTACAATGGCAGGCAGCTAATAAAATGGACTGGTGGTTTCACTTGTAATGAACTATTTGAAAAACTGAGCTTGTTTAGGAAAAAAGACATCATAAAAAGTGAAGTACAGTAATAAATAGGTGTAATTGTTTCCAAGGTTAAAGTCTATCTAAACCCACAACAAAATTTTTTATATATTTCAGCTTACTAGTCCTTGGTGTGGTGGTTGCATTTGTTTTCTTTTTTGTGACACTTCTTTCTTGATTTTCACCTGATAATTAATTTCATGTCCCTAGGTGGCTACGTAACTCCTCCACTGTATCTAAGGAGGGAGCAGGGGCGGACTGACCATTTGGAAACTCGGAAACTGCCCGAGGGCCCGGGGTCAGTAGGGGGCTCCATGAGATGCCCCTGGTACCTTTTTCATAGGCTTTTTTGAGTTTGGGGAAGGACACAAGGGCCCCATGATCCCCTATTGCCCCGGAGCCCCATAAATTGTTAGTCCGCCCCTGGGAGGGAGCCATGGTTGTCACCCTAGATCGATCTTCCGATATTAACTACAAACATGTTTGTATCTCTTAATTTACAGTACATAGACGGCAGGGTAATTGGTACAGAAGATATCTAGGAAGAAAAATATTCTTCAGTGCAGCTCACAGTGACAAGGACACTGCATTTCTGGCAATATCAACACATATTCTCTGTATTAGATGAAAATGTTCCTAATATAAAAAAGGAAACCAGGGTAGCCACCACATCTAAGGACTGTAAGCTGCAATATGATGCATTTATGGTCTTGGTTTTAGTTATACACTGCTTAAAAGAAGAAGCACTTTTTAATCAGAGTATAGCATCAAGTCAATTAAACTCCTGGGATATTGATCTGGTCAGTTAAGTAGCAGAGGGGGTTGTTAATCAGTTTCAGCTGCTTTGGTGATAATGAAATTAATAACATGTGCACTAAATGGCGAACAATGAGACGGCCCCCAACACATGAAAGGTTTTACAGGTGGAAGCCAGTGACATTTTTTTCCTTACTCATCCTTTCTGACTGTTTCTCACCAGTTTTGCATTTGGCTAAGGTCAGCGTCACTAATGGTAGCATGAGGCGATACCTGGACCCTGCAGAGGTTGCACAGGCAGACAGGCAGTTAATCTAGGAGAGCTGGACAGGGCCGTAGAAGGTCCTTAACCCATCAGAAGGACCAGTATCTGCTCCTTTGTGCAAGGAGGAACAGGATGAGCACTGCCAGAGCCCCACAAAATGACTTCCAGCAGGCCACTGGTGTGAATGTCTCTGGCCAAACAATCAGAAACAGACTTCATGAGGGTGGCCTGAGGGCCCGACATCCTCTAGTGGCCCCTGTGCTCACTGCCTGGAACCATAGAGCTTGATTGGCATTTGCTATTGAACACCAGAATTGGCAGATCCACCACTGGCGCCCTGTGCTTTTCACAGATGAGAGCAGGTTCACCCTGAGCACATGTGAAAGACGTGAAAGGGTCTGGAGAAGTCGTGGAGAATGTTATGCTGCCTGTAACATGGTTCAGCATGACCAGTTTGGTGGTGGGTCAGTGATAATCTGGGGAGGCATAGCCATGGAGGGACACACAGACCTCTACAGGCTAGACAATGACATCCTGACTGCCATTAGGATGAAATCCTTGGACCCATTGTCAGACCCCACGCTGGTGCAGTGGGTCCTGGGTTCCTCCTGGTGCACAACAATGCTGCCCATTCTCATGTGGCGAGAGTCTGCAGGCAGTTCCTGGAGGATGAAGGAATTGATACCATTGAATGGCAACCATGCTCATCTGACCTAAATCCAAAAGAACACCTCTGAGATATCATGTTTCAGTACATCCAACGCCACCAGGATGCACCTCATGCTGTCCAGGAGGTCACTGATGCCCTGGTCCAGATCTGGGAGGAAATACCCCAGGACACCATCCATCATCTCATTAGGAGCATGGTCCGACATTGTCAGGCATGCATACAAGCATGTGGAGCCATACAAAATGCTGAGTACCATTTTGAGTTGTTGCAATGTAATTTTAGCAAAATGGACTAGCCTGCTGCATAATTTCTTCACTTTGATTTTTGGGGTGTCTGTGAATTCAGTCCTCTGTAGGTTGATCATTTTCATTCCCATCAAACGATGGGGCATTTTTATGATCCTAACACATTACCCAGTCCATATCAGTATAGATACCCAGCATGATATTTTTCCCCATTGAGATCCCATGTGTTTTCAATGTGTTCCTTTAATTTTTTTGAGCAGTGCACTTTAATTCAAATTTAGCAAATGACTGTCTGATCTCTGAAGAACATATGAAGGACAAGGGGACATCAGTTCAGTATGAAAGTAAACATGATTGCATGCTTTTCTTACAAGTAATGGCATCTACCATTGCAATTACTAAATACAGTAGGGTCATATTTAATTCCCAAAATCAAGCATTTACTCTCCCATAAAATAAAAATGTCAGCAATCGCCCAATGTTAATTTGCCTGTTGGAAGCTGAGCCTGTCCTGTGCCTTTTTCTAATCCAATTAACTGTTTAACTATGTAGTAGCATTTAAAACATAAAACGTTTTTTTTTCCAAAGTATGTCATACAGCAAGACAGCACAAAACAGAAACAGTGAGAATATGAATGAATTTTATTGTAAGATCATAGTTTGATTCATAAATTTGTCCATCTCATGCTCAATATTAGCACGCCATTCTAAAGAATAAGTGCACATGTAGTTTAAAGTGGTTCTAAAGGTTTAAGGGTTTTTTTTTAGCTTAATTTAATGCATTATACATATTAAGGTGAAAAACAGTATAATTTCCCCCCAGAGCCCCCTAAATACTTACCTTGCTCCTCTTTCAATCCAGCACTATGCCCAAGAGCAGTATCACTGTTCTCTCTCTCTCTTCTCGCAGGCACAGAGACAGCAGTGGGAGCAAGTGGCTCCTATTATTGTGTTCTTGCATGGCAAGACCACTTACTGTTATCTCACATATATATTCTTATTATTATATCCAAATTTACCACCCTAACTCCTCCCACAGTTTTTACACTACATAGACAGTAATATACCGAAACGTGCAGATTGTTCCTGATTGGTGTACTATTACTTTGTGGAACGTTTCGCCGAATGGTTCACGAAATATCAGCGTTTTTGTGGTGAAATTGGTCTCATAGGAATGAATGGCAGAATGTTCAAAACTAGAGTGGGAGCTGACAAAAGATAGAGTGTGAGCTGAAAAATCAGGACATGATTTCTAAACTGCCACCACTCCCTCATTTTCAAGCCCACCTACACAAATCTTATATCAAAATGTTCAGCTATCCCTGCTGCCACTAAAAATGCCCACGGCTAAGCCATAGTCCTTATAGTTTTCACAATATGACCATTTGTTTGCAACTCATGCCGCCCAATGACATTCATTGAAACTCCACTCTAGCCACCTCAAATTTGAAGGGCAATTTCTAAACTGCGTAAAATAAGAGTGTAAGCGCTTCGATATAGATAGAAGCTGCTATGCACAAAAAGGTAACCAATATCACACTAGAACATCAATATATACAAAAGAGTGCAACGCTAAAATAACCAAAAACAGATGAATATATATTAAGAATTGGTATGGATGAGTATCCCTTCTCCATATATATATATATATATATATATAAAAGTTCAAATGATGTGAACCAGGTAAAGTGACTCTTGTGCTCTGGTAACTCTATGGTCCGGTATCAGTGCAATAATGGTGAAGGTAATGCTCACTCACCAGACACGCATGTTTACTGCGCTTTATGTAAATAATCCACATGTCATCAGATAGTGGGTGGTCTTCCCTCTAATGCTAGGTAGTATGAAGCTGGTGTAGGTGGTCCTCGTCTTCTAGGGGTCCCCCTATCATCCAGGTGGGTAGTATCCCTCTGAGTGGGCAGACTTTCACTGTGCAGCAATGATCCATCCAGGTGGTGGGTCTGTGGGCTACAGTGTGCACCAGGAGCCTCACAGCGAATGTCTCTCACCCTCCGGTGCTGAGCCTGGGACTATGGAAGAAGAAGAATGAGAAGAAGGGCTTGCTCACTCTCTCACTTCCTTCGTTCTAGTGGCAGCTTCTGAGGTGACAGAAGAGGAGCCATCAGTCTCCAGGACCGTTATCTGCACAAGGAAACGGTCGGCGGCACTGACCTGACTGAAACCCTCCAGGAACGGCTGGCGCTCGAGAAACAAATAGTGGGTGTTTGCAGTGCCTGTGCTAAACTGCGACTGTGCCTTCAGTTTTAATATTTCAGAGACATACTATGCATCAAAATGTAGGTCTGGGTCTTGTGATTCTCACAATATAAAGCTCTCCAGTGTAGGATTTATCATTTGTAAGCTACAACTGTCTGAAGATGGCAACCGCCTGTGAAGTGAGCAAGTTGGAGCAGTTTGTTTTTAACCACTCTTCTCTGCCCTTGCTGTACAGTGAGTTGCCATAGGAACCCAGGTGTGTGAGCAGGCAGCAGAGTGACAAGCCACTCCACCCAGTTACTCTGCCCACTCCAGTTGTAGACTACTGGTGGAGGCAAGAACACTTCACACAATTTCCCCAGAAATTGTAGCTTTTCTAGTTGTCAATCAAATCCTGTAGGGAGGGAGTGGGGGGTGGGGTGAGCAGTGATGTGTCTATGGACACAGAGTGCCCGGTTCAGAAGTGAGCCCTCATGTCTGCCCCCATATCAAGTTCTTGCAATGGGGGCAGACACAGAAGAGGAAAAGTGAGCAGCACCAACAGGGGACCACAGAAGAGGAGGTTCAGGGTCATTCTGTGCAAAACTATATACAGATAAGTATAACATGTTATTTTAATTAAAAAACTCTGAGCCTTTACAACCACTTTAAGGTGAAAACGGATGCACGTGATGTGATAAATCTATCGCAGATGGTTGCAAAGCTGTTGCATTTGGATTTCCAAGAGTGCAGGTGTATTTTGCTAAATTAGACAGATCCCGATATTACCTAGGTAAGTGCCTCACTGTGTCACCTGATTGCAGTTAGAGTCCCAGTCAGAATACTATCGCCATGGGGTTTTCATGTTCTCTTTGTTATAGTGTACCTTTCCTCTGGATACTCCCTTTTGAGGTCATTGTAGATGTATTAGTGCATTTGCAACAAGAACAACTGAGTACTGTCTGTAATACTGCTTGGGCCTTGAAGATAGAGACACACCCCGGAAGCTTGTCCTAAAAAATTGGATGTTAGTGCAATTTTTTTAAAAAAGTATCTTGGACAGTACTCAGTTGCTCTGGGTACTCCAATTTCCTCCCACACTCCAAGGACATACTGGTAGGTAAATTGGCTCTATTATGATATTCTACTGAGAGTGCCCAAGATGGCAATCATACCATCTGCCCCAACAGTAGATAAGGCGATTTGAGTCCCCAGAAAGAAAAACACTATAGAAACACTAACACTGAAATAATAAATAAAAAGAAACTCTCATAGGAGCTAATTCATAAATACTGAAAATAAAACAGGTACAAAAGTAGAATTGTTGCCTGTACTGACCAATCAGAATTCTTGTTTAATTTTTTTTTAATTAAAATTAACCTACCTAGATGGTTTTGGCTACAAATCTTGAGCTTATAACTCTTCTCTAATTTTTAATGAATATGTTCTTTCAGCAGTGGATTACTTGTACCATAGGCCCTATAGCTGTTTTCATTTTGTGGGCCCCCCATCAGTTTCATGGGATGATGCATAAGAATCATAGTAAATGGACATTTGTATTTTACTTCTGGCGTAAGCGTGTGAAACATTTCTGCAGGATTTGGACTGCAGTGTTGGAACTGTGCATTGTATCTTATGTACCAATTTCATCTTCGAAATTACTCATAAGATGGTGCCAGATAATACGGGAACAATACTTCAAGGTACATGGAATATGTATTGTGCAAGATTCTTTGACCATCTTAAAAGGAAATCTTTATTGAAAGCAACACAAAGAGTGCCATTGCTGACCTCCTGCTGAAGAAAAATCTAAAGGCTTGCAAAGCAAAAACTGAATTAATAGGAAGAACACTGAAATGTGGAAAACCTTGACATCCTTATGCACCCCCCAGAGTTTGGGGCCCTAGGCAGCCACCCATTCTGCTTTTATGAAAATCTACTGCTGAGTTCCTTTGTTTGTGACATGTTCGGTTACAACAAAGTACCCCGGATATTAATTCACATTGTTAGAAAACATCATGTTGCTAAATAAAACACTTTTCTGTTTGCTGGTAGGAGGAGATGAGTATAATTTGAACATCCATCCAAGCTTTACAGTGCACTACCCGCCAATGAAAGCAGCCATCCTCTGCTATCTCTGCGGTGTCACTTCATTTGCATTGTTCTCATTTAATTGTGGTAATTTTGAAATGAAGGCGATGATAACAACGCAGCCAGCATAAAATAAAAATCTAAATATTTCTATGGAACTAATTAACAAGTCATGAATGTACACGGGAGAACATTGATGTATCTCAGGGGATCATCTTGTATTAATATCTGAGACATGTCACAGGCTTTTACACTGATTAGACATTAGAATATTGAGGAAAAAGTCCCTTTTTTTTCGATGAATACAATTTTAGAAATCATAGGAAAGTATTTTCAGTATAATTTTTGTACACATTTGTAGTGGAGTGCTCTTGGTTGATATTTCTTCTTTCTATGAAAGCCAGGAGATTGAGCAGTAAAGGCTAGAAGCAATGAATCTCCTAAAGTAGAGCTAAAGGCAAAACCTACACTTTGGGTAGAATACGGAAGGCTTATAACCCCTTTCTGAATTTTTTTTTTGCCACCGTGTCCCATTGGGGGGATTTCCCTTCACTCCCTCTCCCGAAAAACAAGAAGTAAGTGGAAATCGCTTTAAAGGGAGAGAATACCAAGTTGTCACCAGAACTAGTGCCTCTATTCCTTTTCTGGTGGCAGCCTAAAATTTGGGATTTTTTTCAATTTAATTTCAGTGAAAATGGTAAACTAGACAAATAGAGAGGGTGAATCTTGATATTTGGGACACAAAGAAATCTGACGAATATTATAATTGCTCTCCAATTTTTGCCTATAGGTTTACTTTCAGATGACCAGAATTTCATTTGAACTATTTCATGGGATCAAAGCAACATTTGTTTTGTAACACAGTGACAAGAAAATTCAAAGGAACAGGATGAATTTTTTTCCTGAGCGAATACATTTTTAACATTGAATGCGCTTTTTGTTTGTGAAATTCTATTCATTACAAAACTGAATGTAAAATGCAACAACATTTTGAAGTGCTTTCAAACAGCATTCATCGAGTCATTGAATGTGCTGAGAAATTTTTGTACACATATTAATCTACATATGGGTTCCTTGGAGTGAAGTTTGGGCTGTTACAAAGAATCTGAGCTGTGTAAAACAAGGAGGATGTAACGCACACAGCACTTCTTTCAAAAATGCTTTCTTGAAAATTGGGCAAATACATTAAAAAAGACATAATGGTTGATTTGCTAAAACTGGAGAGCGCAAAATCTGGTGCAGCGCTGCATTGAAACTAATCAGCTTCCATTTTTTTTGCCAAGGCTTAAGGAAACAAGCTGACGTTAAAAGGTGATTGGCTACCATGCACAGCTGCACCAGATTTTGCACTCTCCAGTTTTAGTAAATTAACCTCACAATCTGCTAACACATTTCAGCTGGCTTGTGGCCTTAATTATAGCTGATTGTGACTGAGATACCTGTTTAGATTCCGAGGGGACAGTGCAAATAAAATTAACCCCTTCAGATAATGCTATCCCTTTCTGTGTGTGAGCAAACAACAAAGTTGTAACAAAGGATTAAAATGTTAAAGATACTAAGCTAAAGCAAAAGAGGACAGCATTAAAGGGTAACTACACTTTTGTGTGGAAAAAAATAGCAAATAATAATTTAAAAAAATATAGCGTAAACAATTGCAACACAAATCATATTGTATTTCAAAATTATTAAAATTACCTTTCCTTTATATTCTGCAGCACTGTATTTTTCTGTAAAATGTAATGTAACATGGTAACCTGGAGGCGTTCTGTACACAGATGGTGTATAGAAAGCCCCCAGAAATGTAATTTCCTGCTTGTGTGATTGGCTTACTGATTTTCCCAGAAGTCTGCACTACGATACAAGTCAGATTTTAGCCATCCCCTGCAACAAAACTGCCATTTTTGGTAATATACTTCTAAAGGGAAATCAGGTCAAAACGTCTTTTCCACTTTCCTCCATAGAGCCCTGCAGGTGCAGCAGCTGATTGAGAATATAAAATCACTCCCATTAAATTCACTCTGCACATGAACGCAGACAAACAGCTTTTACTTCAGAATAACAAAAGATAGGATTGGGCAACAAAGTTTGTTAATATCCTTGCAAGATCCATTGATCACCCAGAGAGGAATGTTTTTTTCTTAACAAAAAGTTACTCTTTAAACAAAAATCTAAAGAAGCGAAGACACAATGTTATTGCAATGTACCATAAACATTTTTTTAATATATTACAATAAATTCTATGTCTACATACATTTTTTAATGATAGTCAATGACCACCTCAAATAGTATAAAAGAGTACAACTTCCTAATCCTCTGTTCAAAGAAGCCTCCACAGACTATACACTTAATAATTAATTTATTGAGGAATTTATTTAAGAAATACATCAAGATCCCATCAATGATTAAGTCCAGAGGGTGTACTGGTGACCAATTTATGTATCCAATAAACCTCTTTTTCTAGCAATTTCTTATGTAAGTCACCACCTTTATCTGGAAGATTCATCCTTTCTACACCATGGAAATCAAAAGAAGAAAATGTTTGAAGGCTGCAGAGGGATGAAGAACTTCTGGAATATATTACATAAACTACAAAATACGTATTACAATTTATGAGGCACTTTAATGTTACAATGTACTTTGCAGGATCTGTGAGTTATTACTCCACACCAGGGGCGGACTGACAATTCATGGGGCCCCCGGGCAGTAATAGATAATGGGGCCCCCTGTTCTCCCACCTACACTCAAGCCACACCCACACGACACCCTACCTACATATTGCAGTTCAGCTGCATAGAAGTGGCATTTAAATATTCACTGCAGCAAAGTCTGCATGAATGTTTCCGGCGTCTTTCCGTAGAAGCCACTGGACACTTCCAAGTTTAAAGATGGCTGTCGTGGGGGAAATGAAATAGAGAGGGAAGTGAGAGGGTGAAAAAGAGGAGGGGTGTGAGAGAGAGGAGGAGGAGGAATGAGAGAGAGAGGAAGGGATGAGAGAGGTGGGGTGTGTTTTAAATTGCTCTAACAATTGGGCATGGCTTAAAAGGGGTGTGGTTAAATAGTGTCTGAGATGACTTATATAGTGCAGAATGAGGTAATGTTAAATAGGGAATGTACAGTGTGGAGTTTATGACAGTGTGTAGTATGTACAGGGAGAGGAGTGCGGAGTGTATGGCTGTGGGTATTATGTGTAGGATGGTGTCAGTAGGTGGTGTCAGTAGTTCTTCATTTTTATTAGTATTATTTTATTTTTTGTTCACAATTTTAAGACTTTTTTTTACAAATTAATGTTTTATTATTTTTATAATTTTTTTTCAAAATGCTTTTTGGGTGGCCAGTGGATGGTGGCAGTAGAGCAATGGTGTGGGTGTCAGAATTTTTTAATTTTTATTATCTAATTTTTAATTATTTTTTACAATTTATTTCAGTATTATTTTTTTCACAATGATTTTGTGGGGGCAGTGGACAGTGTCAGTAGGGAGTGAACAGGGAGCACTAGTATATGTTGGGCTGTCAGATTGGGATGAATAAACAGAATCTGTACCCCCTTATATCAGAAGGAAGGGAATGAACGAATGGAGGGAAGGAAGGAAGAAAGAAAGAGGAGGGAGGGAGGGAATGGATGGAGGAAGGAAGGAAGGGGAGGGAAGGAAGGATGGGTGGGAGGGAGGGAGGAAAGAACGAAGGGAAGGGATGGAGGAAGGAAGAAAAGGGAAGGAGGGAATGGATGGAGGAAGGAAGGAATGAAGGAAATAAATAAAATGGATGGAGGAAGGATTGAAGGAAACGGAAGGAAGGGGAGGGAGGAAAGGAAGGAAGGGAAGGAGAGAGGAAGGAAGGAATAAAAAGGGAGAGAGGGAATGGATGAAGAAAGAGGAGGGAAGGATTGAGGGGTGGGAGGAAAGAATGAAGGTAGGGGATGGAGGAAGGAAGGGAAAGAAGAAAAGGGAGGGAGGGAATGGATGGTGAAAAAAAGGTAAGAAAATGGATGGAGGAAGTAATGAAGGAAAAGGAGGGAAGGGAGGAAGTTAGGGAGGGAATGGATGGAGGAAGAAAATGGAGAGAAGGAAGAAAGGGAAGGTGAGGAAGGAAAGAAGGAAGCAAGAAAGGGAAGGTGAGGAAGGAAAGAAGGAAGCAAGAAAGGGAAGGTGAGGAAAGAAGGGAAGGAAGAAAGGAAGGAAAGGAAAGGAAGGAGGGAGGGAGGAGGGAGGAGGGAAGGAGGGAGGGAGGAGGGAAGGAAATGAAAGGAGGGGAGGGAGGACAGAATGAAGGGAGGGGAAGGAAGGAAGGAAGGAAGGAAGGAAGGAAGGAAGGAAGGAAATGAAAGGAGGGGAGAGAGGGAGGAAAGAATGAAGGGAGGGGATGGAGGAAGGAAGAAAGGGAGGGAATGGATGGAGGAAGGAAGAAATGGATGGAAGAAGGGATGAAGGAAGGGGAGGGAAAGAAGGAAGGGATGATTGAAGGATGAGAAGGGAGGGAAAGAAAAAATGAAGGGAGGGGATAGGGGAAGGAATGAAGGTAAGGAAGAAATGGAAGGGAGAGAATGGAGGAAGGAAGGAAAGAAGAAAATGGATGGAGGAAGGAATGAAGGAAGGGGAAGGAAGGGAGGGAGGAAGGAAGGAAGAAAAAGGAGGGATGAAATGAAGGAAGGAAAGAAGGGGAGGGAGGGAGAACAAAAGGAAGGAAGGGAGGGAAGGAAGGAAAGAATGAAGGGAGGGGATGGAGGAAGGAAGAAAAGGGAGGGAGGGAATGGATGGAGGAAGGAAGGAAGGAAGGAAGGAAGGAAGGAAGGAAGAAAAGGGAGGGAGGGAGGGAATGGATGAAGGAAGCAACGAGTGGATGGAGGAAGGGATGAAGTAAGGGGAGGTAAGGGAAGAAGGAGGGGAGGGAAGAAGGAAGGAAGAAAAGGGAATGGATAGAGAAAGGAAGGGAGCGAGGGAAGGAATGGATGGAGGAAGGAAGGAAATGGATGGAGGAAAGAATGAAAGAAAGGGAGGGATGGAAGGATAGGAGGGAGGAAGGAAGGAAATGAAAGAAGGGAAGGGAGGCAGGAAGGAAATGAAAGAAGGGGAGGGTGCAAAGAATGAAGGAAAGGAGGGGATAGAGGAAGGAAGGAATGAAGGGAGGGAGGACTGGAGAAAGGAAGGAAGGACTGAAGGAAGAGGAGGGAAGGGATGAAATGAAGGAAGGGAAGAAGAGGAGGGAGGGAGAGCGAAAGGAAGGAAGGGAGAGAGGGAGGGAGGGAAGGAAGGAAAGAATGAAGGGAGGGGATGGAGGAAGAAAGGAAAGAAAATGGATGGAGGAAGAAAGGAAAAAAAATGGATGGAGGAAGTAATGAAGGAAACGGAGGGAAGGGAGGAAGTTAGGGAGGGAGGGAATGGATGGAGGAAGAAAAGGGAGAGAAGGAATAAAGGGAAGGTGAGGAAGGAAAGAAGGGAAGGAAGAAAGAAAGGAAAGGAAGGAGGGGAGGGAAGGAAATAAAAGGAGCGAAAGGAAGAAGGAAGAAAATGAAAGGAGGGGAGGGACGACAGAATAAAGGGAGGAGATGTAGGAAGGAAGGAAATGAAAGGAGGGGAGAGAGGGAGGAAAGAATGAAGGGAGGGGATGGAGGAAGGAAGAAAGGGAGGGAATGGATGGAGGAAGGAAGGAATGGATGGAAGAAGGGATGAAGGAAAGGGAGGGAAAGAAGGAAGGAAGGAAGGAAGGATTGAAGGGAAGGACAGGTAGGGAGAAAGAAGGAAGGGATAATTGAAGGATGAGAAGGGAGGGAAGGAAAAAATGAAGGGAGGCCATAGAGGAAGGAATGAAGGTAAGGAAGAAATGGGAGGAAGGAAGGAATGAAGAAAATGGATGGAGGAAGGAATGAAGGAAGGGAGGGAGGGAGGAATGAAGGAAAAAAAAGGAGGGATGAAATGAAGGAAGGAAGGAAAGAAGGGGAGGGAGGGTGAGCAAAAGGAAGGGAGGGAGGGAGGGAGAGAAGGAAGGAAAGAATGAAGGGAGGGGATGGAGGAAGGAAGAAAAGGGAGGGAGGGAATGGATGGAGGAAGGAAGGAAATTGATGGAGGAAGGAAGGAAGAAAAGGGAGGGAAGGAGGGAATGGATGAAGAAAGGAACAAATGGATGGAGAAAGGGATGAAGTAAGGGGAGGGAAGAAGGAAGGAAGAAAAAGGAATGGATAAAGGAAGGGAGGGAGGGAAGGAATGGATGGAGGAAGGAAGGAAATGGATGGAGGAAAGAATGAAGGAAAGGGAGTGATGGAAGGATAGGAGGGAGGAAGGAAGGAAGGAAATGAAAGAAGGGGAGGGAGGCAGGAAGGAAGGAAGGAAATGAAAGAAGGGGAGGGTGGAAAGAATGAAGGAAGGGAGGGGATAGAGGAAGGAAGGAAGGACTGAAGGAAGGGGAGGGAAGGGATGAAATGAAGGAAGGGAAGAATGAAGGGAGGGGATGGAGGAAGAAAGAAAAGTGAGGGAGGGAGGGAGGGAGGGAATGGATGGAGGAAAGAAGGAAATGGATGCAGGAAGGAATGAAGGAAGGGGAGGGAAGGAAGAAAAGGGAGGGAGGGAGGGAATGGATGAAGGAAGGAAAGAAGGGAGGGAAGGAATGGATGGATGGAGGAAGAAAGGAATGGTGAAGGAGGGGGTGGGAAGGAGGAAGGAATGAAGGAAGGGAAGAAGGAAGGAATGAAGGAAATGAAATGAGGGATGGGAGGAAAGAATGAAAGGAGGGGATGGAGAAAGGAAGAAAAGGGAGGGAGGGAATGGATGGAGGAAGGAAGGAATGGATGGGAGAGAGGGAGGGAGAGAGAGAGGAAGAGAGAGGAAGAGAGAGAGTGGGAGAGAGGGGGGAGGGAGAGAGAGGGGGAGGGAGGGAGGGCAAGAGAGGGGGAGGGGGGGAGAGAGAGGGAGGAAAAGAGAGGGGGGGTAGGGAGAGGGAGAGAGAGAGAGAGAGAGAGAGAGGAAGGGAAGAAGGAAGGAAGGAATGAATGAATGAAGGAAATGAAAGGACGGATGGGAGGAAAGAATAAAAGGAGGGGAGGGATGAAAGAATGAAGGGAGGGGATGGAGGAAGGAAGTAAGGAATGGGAGAGAGAGAGAAGCATCACAGAGCTGCTGGTTGATCTGGACAGGGGAGGCAGAGCAGATCCTCTCTCCTCTGCTCTGCCGTGGAGGATGGGGAGAGGGGCTGGACACTGTCAGAGAAGATGAGGCATCAGAGACCTGTGAGGGGGGGTGGGATGAGGAGCACAGAGGGGGGCCCAGGAGGGAAATCTGATGCACAGTCAGGGATGATCAGTGCAGTGGAGCGACAGTGACAGCACCGATCTCCCTGCATGCATTTCAACAAGGCAGCTGGAATCCTCCCCTCCCGTCACACGACTCGCTCTGCCACCATGTAAAGTGACAAGCAAGCTACTTCTGGGTCAGGATCTCAGACTGCCTACTCCTCTACTCCCCACACTGTCACTGGACAGTGATCCTCTCACTGGCCCCCTACTGACTCGGGCCCTTGGGCAATGCTGGAATACCCAAATGGTCAGTCCACCCCTGCTCCACACTGAAAAAAAAACAAACCTGTAGCTGTCAACCACGTTCTAGTGTTTCTCCTCTTATCAACATTAAGCAGAGAAAGAATATAACCCAAAGTGGGTACATTGTGGCTGGAAAATCCACAACCATCCTTCAAAACCAGGTGCATTTGTTTATTCACATACAAAATTGGTAAATTTATTTTTTAATGTTAACTACCTGAAACTATTTTTACTGAAAGTGTGGTGGAAAAAGTAGTATTTGTGCCCTTGGTCTAAATTTGTTTATGGCTATTGTCTAAGAGCTCCTGTATTGATCTTCCATTCACAGTTTCCTTGGCCCTCCATATGTCCCATGAGTGATAGCCTCTCTCTAATCAGTTCTGGACAGACGATGCTTCTTTATCATAGAGGGCATCCCTGGAACAGTTTCCCTAATTAATTCACCCACTATAATTCCCCTTATCGTGAGGAGAGGATGACAACTGTTACAGAGTATCTACTTCAGGACTTGAATGGCTACAGGAAACTTGACACGTATACTGTGATACAGCCCAATGATGTCAATGGTTCTCAACCTTTGTAAGACCTGGGCCAGCTAAATTATTTTAAAAGCTTCTATGCCCCATCAGTAAAAAATAAAAAAAAGTTTCCATACCCTAAAAGTAGGAAAAAATATTTACTCATAGAATAAATACTGTATATGGGAATGCAAAATACGCGTTCATTTTTATGGCCTCATTTGTCTAGCCTAGCAATTCTGTCAGTAGTTATTTACTGCCAGCAACAGGATTGTAAGTGCGACATGGGCCTAAAATCACACCACAATTGCATTTTATGCAAAGCAACAGCATATTTTACCAGTATTAGTATTTTGAAATTAGGTAATCAGACTATCACTTGATAGCGTCCACTCAGTACCTTTCTCCAGTAATCCACAAACCACATATTACCACCATAAATATAATTCCTAGCAACTCAGTAACTTCACATCAGAAACACTACTCCTTCCTTTTAGTTATTCATCCCTGAGAAGCACCTTGCTTTAACTTTCTCCAATCTTCACACCAAGCTCAATTAATTTAATTCCTAGCAAATTGTAGTTATCCACAGAACTCCCTCCTTTCTTTTCAGTGCTTTTTTTTTTTATAACTCAAGTGCTGCTCCCATTCTACTTTTGTGCACACTGCTGCTATAATAAGAGGAGTGATCCACACAGCATTTCAGCTCCTCTCAAGCAGCAATCTCCCTGTCCTGTCCTATAGAATTTAAGTTAGGTGCCACCTACCTGCTGGGAAGATGCAGAATGTAAACAAACAGTGCCAGATAAACTGTGCAGAGACTCTGCAGAGATTGTGACAGCAAGGGAAAGAAGTCAGTGCAGGCACACAGAAAGAAAAAAATCTAACTCTGCAAACATTAATAAAAGGAGCTTGACAACTATCAAGCCACGGCCCTACAAGAGGAAGACAGTGGCCCAGCAGGGTGCCATGGTTTGATGGTTGAGAAACACTGGTCTAGATATTAGCACCTTCTTTATTTCTGATGAAGGGGGCCTCTTCAAGCTCCTGAAATGTCACTAGCCGAATGGGATACTAAATATTTGGTTCCGAGCTACAAAGAAGAGCACCCACTCTTGATGCCAGCAACACTGTATTGTGTGAAAATTTACAAATCTAAGGCAATTCTTTTTGTCTGCCATGAGTAACAGCCAAACCTGGTAACCTGGTGTCACTCATTATATTGGCCTCAGGGTCATAACACGTGTGTCATGATGTCCACCAGTGCTCAATTACAAGAGCTTCTCATGTCCACACTCAACAAATCAGATAATGGACTTAGGTTCCCACATTAAGAGTTCTGACATCACATGCTACATGCTTGTTGTAGGTCTTTGTGACTGAGAATTGAAGCCAGGGACAGGCAAACAGTAAGCAATTTCAGAAGAAAGTCCGCAATGAATGCTTACATATTTCTCTCAATAAGTTTTCCTTCAGTAATCAGTGCAGGTGCTTCCAGTGCCACCCTAATCTGGCATTGCATTTGGTATGCATCCACCTCAAGTCCAAAAGTTATAACTTACCTGGCATGTTTTCTTGAAATCTAATTTTGCTCAGATACCATGCTCCTTCTTTCACAATGAATTTGACAACTGGCCTTTCTGTAAATAGCCTGTCAGTTACTTAACTGTGAGACATCCACCCTCTGGTAGCTGTCATGCATAAACCCCCTGTAGTTCTTAGAATAAAGGAGCACCTATTAGGATATATGATCCATGTGTGACTGGGCGTGCCACCGCGTGACAAGTGCGCACCTCCACTACCCGCCCACAGCGATAAGGATAAGCAAAGGTCATGTGACCCTAATATTTAACAGCCTGAGGGTTTTAAAGGTAGGAGATGTATCCTAAAAATTTTGAACATTTTCTAGGATGTATCTCCTACATTTAGCTCTGATCCCCCTGCCAGAGCTTCCCCTATTACCGCCAAAATACCAGCAGGCAAAGGACAGATTAAAAAAAAAGTAGTTACTATTAAAAAAAGGATACTTTTTTCTAACACTAGTCAAAATAGGAAAATTTATCTCAAGATTGCATCATGTTTGCAAGACAGTAGTACAAAATAAAGCCTAAGTTGTTAAAAAAATATATATATACAGTATATATGTATTTTTTGTTATCTTCATTAATCACAAAGTTATTGCCAAAAATCAGGCCCATACTGGAAATGTAAAAACTTCTCTTCTCCATAAAAGGGTATAAAGGTACCAGACCTGAAGTAGTTAAGGTATACTTATCGGACAAATAAAGAAAAAAATAACAGCATTAAACCATGGGCTGAATGTGAGGGATGGGGTATTTATTTTTTTGCTACTTGGAGTTGGGCTTTAAAGCCATGTAAAATTTCATATTTTAGCAAAATATTCTTCTTCCATGGCTAGCCATTGTGAAAAGTACTAAAATGTCATGAATACAGGAATATTTTGGCTAATAAGAGAAATTAGCATTTTTTGCTAAATGTTTACAAACAGGAATGTGATTAACATTGAGCAGCTCTGAGACACAGAGAAAATAATCACAAAAATATCAAGTTAGAGAGGACATTATTTGCACTTACTTAGGATATTAACATAGATGCCTCCAATTCAGGCAGTAATGAATGGTGCTAGCTGGCAAGAGTCACGCTGCCTACTTAAAATATGCTTTCTGTTGCCTTGTTAAATTAGTGTTACCTTCTGGCTTTGGATAAGCCTTCAGCCATCCTGTAATGGCTTTCTGTGACTTTGAGTCATCTCTATCATACTGCACACACTATGATGTGTTTGTCAGGTTCAAGCAGCAGTTATTAGCTGCTTTAGCTCCCTTAAAGGCAAAGTTAATCAAAACTAATATACCAGTACTGAATCTAAGTATATAAAAATTAAATCACTTAAATCTCATTAAGACTTTAACATGTTAAAGTAATTTCAAAATTAATTTACAGTGTTTTTAAATCTGTAGTTTTCGTTTAAATAATGTCTTGAGATCCTGTACTGAAGGTCCTGTTATAGGGTGAAAAAGCTCTGTCTTTCAATTTGGGTTTACATGTTCTCTGAGGTGAATTATGTTCAGTTGGGTTCCTTGCAGTGAGAGTGCTCTGCCTCCTCATTGTGACTATATTGTTCCTGCTGGGGTTTTAAATGGCTAATAAGCTCCTCTGCCCCAATTTTGCCCACTCTGTTTCCATGCTCAAAAATGGTAATAGAATCTGTTGCTTGTCCTTTTCAGTGAAAAGTAACGGTCTTATGCTAGCCCACCCCATACCCACTTTTCCTGCTTTTTTCCACAACTTTACTTCACGTGGACACCTGAAGGAAGACCCTTTTCCTCTGCAGTGAATAAGATAAAAGACTTGGGATCAAGAGCATCACGTGACTACAAATTCAGGTAAGTAAATAGAGCTTTTCGCTGAGTTTTTTTTTCCAAGTTAATCAAGGTAGCAATTAGTTGGGGGAGGGGGAAGTTGTTATGTCTGGAGTTCAGCTTTAAGGAAACTTATGGGAAAGGACTTCTACATAGTAACAAATGCATCAGCCACATTTGACTTTTTTCTGTTTAAAATGCCTAAACTAAAGACCATAATGTTTTCTGTGTTGCCAAATCAGCAAAGGATCATCAGCATGAAGTGCAGTGTATGTCTCTTGTATCCAGGGGTAGACTGACCATTCGAGCACTCAGGCACTGCCCGAGGGCCCGGGGTCAGTAGGGGGCCCCATGAGATGCCCCTGGTACCTTTTTATTGGCTTTTTCATAGGCTTTCTTGGGTGTGGGAGAGGACACAGGGGCCCCATGATCCCCTATTGCCCGGGGGCCCCATGAGTTGTCAGTCCGCCCCTGCTTGTATCCAATGGTGCTATCAAAGAATTTGTGTTGTGCGAAGTAAAGCGAGTGGTGGTCGAGGGACAGACATTGAGCCAGAAGCAAGGTGTACAGCCACCATACAACAGTGGTCACACAGAAAGGGTTCCTTAAAGTGTAATTGCACTGCATATGAGCACCACAAAACCAACATTCTAGTTAATTCATTGTTAATATTCAAAGCAAACTCACCCATCTATCCATATCTCCATGCTTTCTTTTGCTGAAAAAAATCATTTTGAAAAACACCCCTTGGCATTACTGGTAGTGGCCGCTTTGAGTAAGGGAAGATGATTATGCAGCATTTACTGTCTGGAATCCATCTGCCCTTAGTTCAGATATTGGCCGAGCTGAGACCCTTCTTTCCCTTCCTGAAGACTGCAGGGATGTATGACATCATTTGCCTAGGAGCAGAAAGAAGGAAGTACCAAAGAAATGTTAAAAAAATTTAAAACTTTAAGTGAGATCCTCAGCTTAACTATATCATTCCTGCCTTGGTTGAAACTCTACTATATAGGGCCCCTCTACCCAAATTCTGTTACCATATGTTCATATAATGGTAAAAAAACATTTCTGACCTCTTCAGTAAAAAACTATGGGCTCTGTGATCTCCTCCTAGCACACAGAGTCCAAATACTGTTGTGTGGGGACAGATCAACTTCCCCCTTCTTGTATGTGCTTAGTCACCATTTGTCTTCTAATTATGGTAAAGAGAACCAATCATCTTTGCAAGTATCTGACTATATATTGTGAAATATTATTCTTGTATGGGCTTACGTACAAAATAGCTTTATCTGCCCTTTAGAATTTGCCTTTATTTATTTAATTTGCCTACTTCCATTTGTGACATAAAGTGTTTAAATATTCAGATTCTTGCATATCCAGATTCCTCATTCAGATTCAACCAAAAGCTGATTCATGACTGGTTTTCTTTAAAGCAGGGTGATTGCAGACAATTATCCTGTGCGTCTGATTTTGAACATAAGTTGATTTGCATATTAGTAGCTATCCCATCTTCACACACTAAAATGTGATGATTAATTGGTTTTATTAAAACCTTTAAAAAGCCATACCCATTAGAAACTATAGACAGGCTTTTGTTTAGACAAGAGCTGTTCATGAACATTTCCCCATAGACTTCCCAGGGATGTATGAGAAGCCAGTAAATAATTCTGTCTGCTGGCATCCACCCAAAGCCAATATATCAGATTCCAGTGGACTAAAGACAGTACTGGCACATTATACTGTGGTTGAAGTTGTGAGAATGCACTGTACCCTCCAAAGTCTAAGCTATTAGAGCTGGGAGTTATACTATACAGCTAACAGTGAAGAGTAGTTTATGCAGGCGTACCCCAGTATGTGGAGCTATTGCCCATAACAGCAAACAAACAGGAAAAAATGTTGGAAAACATCCCCACAAAAGTTGTTGGACTTTACAGGCACATCACGAGACAAACATTAAAATAATAGAAAATGTTTATTACAATATCACCATAAAATATGCAAAATACATTCATAAAAATGAACATGTGTACTGTCACATTTGATTTTGTAGTATAAAACAATACCCCCAAAGGGATTAGGACACAAAAACCTATATATATGTATACACCCAACAAAGGTGAAATATGGTAGATAGGTCCCAATTCACAGGTCAATGCATTTAACAAAGAGCGTAGCTTCTTTAGGACAATACATGGTAGGGCCAATTGCAAGAGAAGCAGTGGTGTGACTTGGCCTGCAGAGGACGGACATTACAGTAGGCTCTGATGACTGGATTATGCTGAAGATGTGTTTGCTAATAGACCACTAACTTGTGAACAATTTCAGTAATGGCGGATTTAAGAAAATGTCAGTGACAGCTTAATTAGCTGGAGAATGGGACTCTCTCACACAATCTGTAGCATCATTCTGGTTACATAGTTACACAATTAGTCTAGCTGAAAAAAGACAAAAGTCTATCCAGGTCAACCAAAAAAAAAAAGTTATAATCATATACCCACAGTTGATCCAGAGGAAGGCAAAAAAAACCCAGCAAAGCATGATCCAATTTGCTCTGCTAGGGGAAAAACGTCCTTCCTGATCCACTGAGAGGCAATCAGATATTCCCTGGATCAACTTTACCTATAAATGTTAGTATCCAGTTATGTCCTGTGTATCTAGGAAATAATTCAGGCCTTTTTAAAGCAATCTACTAAACTGGCCAGAGCCAACTCTTGAGGGAGTCTATTCCACATTTTCACAGGTCTTACTATGAAGAAATCTTTCTGTATTTGGAGATTAAATCTCTTTTCCTCCAGACGTAAAGAGTGCCCCCTTGTCCTCTGTGATGACCTCAGGGTGATTAACTCTACATCAAGTTCGCTATATGAACCAATGATGTATTTATACATGTTGATCATATTCCCCCTTAATCTCCTCTTCTCAAGAGAGAATAAATTCAGTTCCTCTAATCTTTCCTCATAGCTGAGCTCCTCCATGCCTCTTATCAGTTTGGTTGCCCTTTCCTGCACTTTCTCCAGTTCCCAAATGTTTTTTTTGTGAATTGGTGCCCAAAACTGAACGGCATATTCCAGATGAGGTCTTACGAATGATTTGTACAGGGGTAAAATGATATCTCTCTCTCTCTGGAGTCTATACCTCTTTTAATACAAGAGAGAATTTTTCTCACTTTAGAAACCACAGCTTGGCATTGCATGCCATTATTAAGCTTGTGATCTACCAGAACTCCCAGATCCTTCACCATTGATTCCCCCAATTGTACCCCCCCCCCCCCCGTATGTAGGATGCATGCATATTCTTAGCCCCCAAATGCATAACCTTACATTTATCAACAATAAACCTCATTTGCCACACACCCCTGGTAAAATGTCAGGTTTCTGTGTGTAAAAAAATGGGACAAAGATAAATCACTTGCCACATACAGTAGTTGCCCAATTAAACAGTGCATTGAGATCGACTTGTAAGTTGGAGACATCCTGTAAGGACGTTATTCCACTGCACAGCTTGGTGTCATCTGCAAAGACTGAAATGGTATTTTTAATCCCAGACCCTATATTGTTTATAAATATATTAAAAGTAAGGGTCCCAACACTGAACCTTGGGGTACACCACTGACAACCCTAGACCATTCAGAGTATGAATCATTGACCACTACTCTTTGAATATGATCTTTTAGCCAGTTTTCTATCCATTTACATATGGATTTTTCCAAGCCACTAGACTTTACCTTACACATTAGCCATGAGTGGGGAACTGTGTCAAAATCTTTTGCAAAATCCAAGTATACCACGTCCACAACCACCCCTCTGTCCAAGGTTTTGCTCACCTCCTTATAAAAAGAAATCAGATTTGTTTGACAACTTCTATCTTTCATGAATCCATGCTGCCTGTCGCTTAAAAGATTTTTTTCCAGCAAGAACTCATCTATGTGGTCTTTTATTAAACTCTACAGTATCTTCCCAAATAGAAGTTAAACTTACAGGTCTATAATTATTTGGTAAAGATTTTGATCCCTTTTTAAATATAGGCACCACATTGGCCTTACACCAATCCAGTGGTACTATGCCAGTCATTAAAGAGTCCCTTGAAATTAGAAACAATGGCTTTTAAATGACAGAACTAAATGAAAGAACTAAATTCTATAAGGACCCGTGGGTGTATGCCATCTGATCCAGGTGCTTCATTCACCTTTATTCTGTCTAAATATTTCTGGATCATATCAGTTGTGAGCCAACGTGGATCATCTGGGGCTGTGTCAATACCATGCTCAATATGGAGCTCCCCCATGCTCCTATGTATACACAGAGCTGAAGAAGGTATTTAAGAAATTTGCCTTCTCTTTGGACTGGTAACTGCATTCCTTCGGTCTCTCCTGCTGAGGTCATTCCTGACAGCAACATTCTGGATCATCAGCCAACAGGATAGTTCTCCAGGCTTGTTGGCAATGTCAGCAGTCAGCTATTCCTCCCTTTTTCTCCACTCTCCCACTTTGTGGCCTGGTCCTCCAGCATTCCGAACAACCTTATCTGTGTCTTCAAGTCTCCATTTCTCTCCTGCTTCTGTAGATATGAGCCTCCACCCACATTCCAGCTCCTCTGGGAAATGTAGTCTATTAATTCGCTGTCTCCCAGCAAAGTCCTCTGGTTCAGCCTAAAAATCCATAAAGCTTTTCACCAGAGTATGTGCCAATGACTTGCAGGACACTGCCACCTTGTGTCTCTTTTAACCACATGCCGCCCAGCCACTGCAGAAATACATTAGCACGGCGGCACGGCTGGGCAAAACCATGTTTTAAAACTTGTGTTTTCAAAACAGGTAGGGGGCACGCGTGAGGCACACCGCCGCCCTACCTGTCCCGCCAAACAAGGCCACGGATGTCAGTCGCCGGGTCACAGCCGATCGTTACCGGCTGTGTCCCGGCGATTAGTGGCAATCACTGACAGAGAGCAGGGCTGCAGTAGCTCTGCTCTCTGACAGTTCCCTGACAGCTCCTGACATGCTGATTGGGACAGAAAAGTTTATCTGTCCAGATCAGTGTGTCTCCGTGCAGTACGCACCCCCGCCCCCTAGTAAAACACTCCCCTCACACAGTTAACCCTTTCACCGAATAATAAAGTTAACCCCTTCCTCCCCAGTGCCATTAGTACAGTGTCAGTGGGTTTTTTTTGCACTGATCACTGTATTGGTGTCACTGGGGATGTCAGTGACCCCAAGTCAGTCCCCCCCCAGTGTCAGAATGTCCGCCGCAGTCCCGCCATAAGTCGCTGATCGCCGCCATAAGTCACTGATTGCCGCCATAAGTCGCTGATCGCCGCCATTATTAGTATAAAAAAAAATTAAAAATCCCAGTATCTTTCCCGCCATTTGTAAACGCTATAACTTTCACGTAAACCAATTAATTTTTACACGTATTGAGGTTTTTTTTGTAGCAAAGACATGTCGCAGAATGCATTTTGGCAGAAATTTATGACTAAATTTGATTTTTAATTTTTTTTTTACTGGACATGTTTTATAGCAAAAAGTCCAAAATATTGTTTTTTTTCCTCAAAATTGTCAGCCTTTTTTTTTTTATAGCGCAAAAAATAAAAAACGCACAGGCGATCAAATACTACCAAAAGAAAGCTCAATTTGTGGGGAAAAAAAGGATGTAAATTTCATTTATGTACTGTATTGCATGACCGCGCAATTGTCCATTAAACTACGCAGCGCTGTATAGCAAAAAAATGGCGTAAATTGCAGTATCTATACCATAGTTTGTAGACGCTATAACTTTCACACAAAGCAATCAATATACACTTATTGGGATTTTTTTTTACCAAAGACATGTAGCAGAATACATTTTGGCCTAAATTTTTAACTAACTTTGAGTTTACTATATATTTTTTATAGCTGAAAGTAAAAAATATCATTTTTCTTCAAAATTTTTGGTCTTTTTATGTTTATAGCGTGAAAAATAAAAAGTGCACAGGTGATTAAATTACACCGAAAGAAAGCTCTATTTGTGTGAAAAAAAGGACGTAAATTTCGTTTGGGTGCAGCATTGCATGACCGCACAATTATCAGTTGAATTAGTGCAGCGCCGAGTAGCAAAAAGAGACCTGGTCATTAAGGGGGGTAAATCCCCAGGAGGGCAAGTGGTTAACATCCTGTGGTCTGAATAATAGCAGGGTGTTTCAATAGTATGCTACTGCCAATAGTAGTTGAGCCTGCCCCCCCCCCCCATCCTTACAACTATGTTTAAATATCTGTATTTATTAAAAAAATAAATTCATGCCATCTATGTAATTTCACTCTGCAGCCATTTGTTCTGTGTTACCTGCCAAAGGAGTTTTAAAATTATGGGATTACTGGAAAAATATATGGGATTAAGTGCAGGCAAAACAGAAACAGAACCTGTCCTTTGCCTTATACAGTACAAAGTGACAATTTCTTGCTAAACCTCCTCAGACCTACTTATACTCACTTTCCCTGCTTTTCTGCATTGCTCCGTTAGATGTGGACACCTCTATGAGAACCCTTCTCCTCTGCAATGAAGAAGAAAGAAGACTTTGGACGAGGGGTGTTACATGACCATAAATTCAGTTAAAGTGTTAATAAACAATAGTAAAATCAGTCTTTATATGCAGTAAAGCATGCTTGTTCTATTCACTGTGGAACCTAAGGGTTTAATCCTCCATATAATGTAAAAAGGATGTTTGATCCTGTCTTCTCCGATCCTCCCCTTATTCTAATCTCCATAATATATCTCCTGATAGAACAGAGGCTTGGGGGCAAACTGCACATTCTCAGTTTGGTGAGTATTGCTAGAGAGTTTTTTTTTCATGGGAGAGTGCATATGATCAGCACAGGGTCAATCAGCACTGTACGGACAGAGGGTCAGGGGTCCTACAGCCTCACAGGGGAGAATGAAAACTCCTCCTACAAGCTTTAACCAGTGGTCTGCTGGACACTGATAGAAGTCACAAGACTACTCTAACTGCTGATGAGGAAAGGTATCTAGCGATTTATATCTACTAAAATATTTTCATTTCCATGTTCTGTGTACTGTGGGAGACCAGATTTAGTGAATTCAGGGTCCTGGGTTTAGTAACATTTTAAGTAATTTTTTTTTCAATTTAGTTAGCAATTACTTGGGTGGGGGGAGGTTATGCCCAGAGATCAGCTATAAACAAACTTTAGAGAAGAACTGCTTCATAGTAACAGATGCAGCAAACGTAGTTAACTTTGTTTTTCCTTTTTAAGTGTCTAAACTAAAGATCAACATTTTGTTTTGTACTTCAGATTTCAGCAAAGGATCCTCAGCATGAAATGAAGTGTATATCTATTGTATCCAGTGGTGCTATGAAAAAATACTGCATGTGCTGTGGGAAGTGAAGTGAGTGCTGGTCAGGGCTGGAAATTGATTAGGGATAAGTTTAGTTCGAACCTAAGTTCAGACCAAACTTTGGCTGTTTGGACATTTAAATGAACACCCAAACTTTTGCCCATTTGGCGCCCTGTTTGTCAGGTGCTGAAAATCATATAAAGAATCAGTATATCTATAATTTCTATATCTGACAGCTTCCAGCTGTCACTATTTCCTAAGCAAGCTGCAATAACTAGCAATCACTGTGTCCCTAGGAACCACTAACATCATCAAGAATGGCCACTGGCCATATTTAAAGCAGAGTTTCAGCCATTTTGGCCAGGGTTGTGGCAAAGAGGTCTTTGTCCTCATCAACATGGGACAAGGTGCTTTGTCAGGGAGGTACCCCCTGGTATGGAACCTCCCATGTTGAGGGAATGTGGACTGGCATGGTTGGTTGTATATGCACATGAAGGGCCTTGTATGAATTTCCAGGGGGATCTCACACTTTTTTTTTTTAGTGCAAGGTACTCCCTTAAATCCACATCAGACTCTTTGGGGGGGGGGGGGTATACACAAATTTTTTTTCAATCTAGCTGTAAGATGGGCTACAACAAAAGTGACATTTAAGAAAAAAAATCTACAGTTTAAAATGCTGGCAAACAACATTATTTGCCATTCAAATGCACACAGACCCCATCAAAAGTCACCCAAATACATAGCAGACCCTTCAATGGGTCTGTTCTGTGTGTGTTTTATGAAGCTGTCACTGACATGTCATTCGCTGGCAAAGTTAAACACTTTTTTCTGAAAATATCAGTGCTGCAGAGGCATTTTCTGTACATCACAGGAAGGATTAGGGCACCCCTCAGGCATGTTATTTAAAGGATTTGGACATTTTTCAATGTTTCACTTTAAACATTTACAAAAATCCCTACTCCTTTCTGAATAGAATTTTTTCAAGAATTTTTTTTGCATTGGTACATTTTCCTCATGGCAGTGCGCCACACCCTACTAGTGATGTTTTCTTCCACCCTTGGGGAAAACCGAGCATTTTTAATATAACAGATTCTGCTCCCTTTGACTTCATTGGAGTTCGGTTTGGCAACTGAACTTTACACGATTGAAACTCAGAGCAGTTTGGTTCATCTCTGAAGACAGAAGCAAGATGTGCAGTAGCCATGCAATAGTGGCCACACAGACAGAGGACTGTATGTCTTTCTGGGCTGGTGCCATGTCATGAGTCGAAATGGAGTAGACCCATAAAGGATCATGTACCAGGCCACATGGGATGAGCAGTGGGGTCAATGGGTGAAAGTAAGTTCTTGCCTGCAGAGGATAGGGCCAGGTCTCACATGCCTTCATAGGCATCTGTCCTTCAGGTTGCAGCATGGAGGCATTGACTAATTGCTGTCTCAAAAGATATGTGTATATAGGCGCACGTATGATGATTTTCCTCTTCACTTCACATATGGTTCTCCAGGCTTGAGGTTAATGATCATGCAATGTTTCAGTTGAGAAATCTGTATGCAACAGAAGATTTATGGGTAAATGAATGTAAAGTATGTGCAACCACTCTTAAATACATGCTTTGAGAAAATATTAGGCTCCTTTCTATGACAAGTTTAGTATAAGGATCATCAGCAACTTTCCACGGCACTGTGTGAGGAGAAAGATGAACTGCCTACACACTCCTATGCAAATGTATTTCAGGAATAGCATGCATCAGTCCATCCACATAGAGATTTCTGGATTAAAAAGATTTTACAATGACAGAAGAAGCTCAATGTATGACAATGACACACAAAGGTGGCATTTTAATAGATTTTCTTCCCTATGTGCTTATAAATGCTCCCTAAAGGTACGTGGGAAAATCCTTCCGATACATCTCAGTCAGCCCTATCTGCTGGTTAATTAAAGGCTCCTGGAGGTTTGAATTACCTACTGTGCTGATTTACTGTAGATTACATCCTTGGTAAAAGGGATCATATATCAGCAAGACGTGTCACTTTAATCTCTGCTGATTCACTAATTTTATTCTCATTTCTCAGTAGGGCTCAGGGGCTGGGCAGTGGATCCACTGGAAATGCATCTGGAAATGCCCTTGTCCAATAAATGGTTCAATTTTCTTGAGAGAAACATGAAAAACTGGCTATTCAGAGGTGTACAAAATATATCAGGTCTTCTTTTTCATCAAAATGTTCTTACAACTCACCTGATAAAGGAAACCTGTCACAAGAGAAATACAGGGTCTGGTATTGCTCACTTTCTTCTTAGTAAAGTCAGTCCCCTGATCTACCTATATCATCCAGATTAGTGACATAAAGGCAGAAGACAGCTGGCAAGTGTGTCTGTACACTAGGGATGTTTTAGTGTTTGGTCACATCCCAGAAGTTAGCTGTCCTAGCTGGCCAATGAGCTGCAGGTGGGAGATTCCCTACGTTGCATCTGGAAAGGGGCAGGGACAGGGGCGGACTGACAACTCATGGGGCCCCCGGGCAATAGGGGATCATGGGGCCACTGTGTCCTTGCCCAAACTCAAAAAAGCCTATGAAAAAGGTACCAGGGGCATCTCATGGGGCCCCCTACTGACCCCGGCCCTTGGGCAGTGCCGAGTTTCCAAATGGTCAGTCCGCCCCTGGGCAGGGATGTTTATGACATCAGTGCCTTAATGTGGGTACATGGCTATACTAGGTCAATAGCATTGACAAAACAAGGCCATGTGCCCATGTTGGTTCCATGATGTCACGAACATCCCCTCCCCTTTGTGTATGCCAGTTGTGGGGTGGATAATCTCTCTCCTGCAGCTCATTGGTCCAGCAATGACAGCTAACTTCCAGGTTCAGCCAAATTTGGGTTCAGACTCATGACTGGCTTTCATGGTAATGACATGATAATTGGAGTACACCAGCACGTTCCAAGCACTGGGAACACACACATCTGTGCACTTACTACTAGCATTACAAACCCAGCATTGGAGTGCATGTAGACAGGAAGTGCGTGCAGGAGATCAGCAGCACTGAGATGCAACAGAGGATGATAAAAGTTGAAAACAAGTATTTTTTATAATAAACTGTGCTTTAGCTTAACTAATTATCACCCAATTAGGATTTACATCTACTTTGATGTTCTTACAGCACAGGGACCCATTCTTTGGAATGTTAATCTACTGATTGAATGTCTAGGTGGTTTCCCTTAAAAGGCCCAATCATCACTATTGAGGATCACATATTTTATTACTATTTGGTGGTTGTGTGCAGCCACCATAAATCCCTGGTGCCCAACATGATCATACTTATTGTGCTGTCCTTAAGGCCCCAGCATATAGTAGTATGTGCTTTGGTGCTAATTTAAAGCTGAATTCCAGATGTTGCAATTTTTATATAGTTACGTTGGTCGAGCTGTGCAAGATGGAAATCACTCATAGCACTGAACACAGATGTTGGCATAGTGGAAAATATAGACAAATCCAACAGCCAGTCATTTTCTTTTCCATGGTGAGTCCCGCCTGCATGCCAACTCCAGTAATGCCAATCAGTGGTGTTGCTATGCAGGTGTGCAGTACGCACCCGTGTGACACCCAGCAGAGGGGTGACACCAGGGTTGCCAACCATCCACCAAAAATATGGCAAAGCCGGCTGGATTCAGATGTGCTCGGCCATTTTCGGCCCAGTGGGAGCATGCGTAGTGAGACAGTGACGTCATGGTACCGCTTGGCGCCATATTTGAATGAACGGCAGCACAGCAGCATGGCAGTGGGCATGCCTCCTGAGTCCCACCCTGGAGATCAGATCCTGGTCTGCAACATCCCACCACCCTGCCACTGTGAGTAACATGGGCATGGAGTCCCGGAGACTGGACTCCTGCCCTGCACCATTTATCCATGGCTGCTGGAGACTCCCACCACATCACTGAGATCATGGCCACCTAGAGCCCCATAGACCAGACCCCAACACCATCCATCCATGGCTGCTGGATACTCCCACGCCACTTTGAGCATGGCTATGGCCACAATCTCTGGCTATCTCTTGTATCATGTCAGCACAGTCATTGACCATTTCTTGTACCATGTCCATACAGTCTTTTACCATCTCTTGTATCATGTCCATAGCATCTAACCATCTCTTCTATCATGTCCGCAGTCTCTAACCATCTGTTGTGTCATGTCCACTATCTCTGGCTATCTCTTGTATCATTTCCATGGGGGGGTTGAGGTGACACCATGTTTTACCTCACCAGGTGACACCATCCCTGGTGAAACCACTGAAGCCAGTCAGAACTGTTACTACCTATTCTCAGTGATCTACCCATCTATGACTGACCATATATTTCCCATCTATTACATACTGAGGGCTAGAAGTCAGACATAGACCATAACTTTTAAAATTCTTTCACACGTGTTTGGCCGCTAGGAGTTTTAGGGACTTCATAAACAGTAGTATTTTCCACAGAAGATTATGCAGTTTTATGTTACCAATTTAGATGCAAATAGAGTTTAGCAGATTTCTTTGTTAAGAGGCAATTTGGCCTAACCAAAGGCAGAGTATACTTTTAAAATGACAGATGTTAACAATTAACACTTTACTTTTCAAGCAATAGGGGGGCTTCTAATTTGCAGCATTCTACCTTACGCATAGCAAAGCAGAAAAGTCTGCAAATTACAATGAGAACTGAACTTTTATCCTGGTTCTCAGCTACTTGACTGTAACATGACATGGACACAAAACTCCACACTTGTTTACATGTATTTCTGGCAGTTAGACACACAAATAAAAGATTTGTTTTTCCTAAAGTCATGATTGATATATCTTATTGGACCATTTGAAAGATAAATATTGCTCAGTGCTACTCATTTTAAAGCTGAACTCTGGTCCTTACCTTCAACCTTGCACAGTTGTACAGAATCCTCTGATGTATTAAAATTGCTTACTCTGATTTCACTGCACACTGTGAACTTCTTACAGTGTGGATTAGAAGCTGTGGCAATTTCCTTGCTGGAGGGATTTTTACATCATCTAGCTCTTTCCTTCGCAGCCTTACTGTCCTTGGCCTTGGTATTACTCATTAGATTTCAGTTGTTTCAATCAGTGAGGCACATGTGGACATGCTTTTTGGTATTTGTGTAGCACTACCCTCTTAGGAGTCACTGACGTTTTGGGTCCACCTATAGTCCTGCTCAGCCAGGCAACACGTATTTTCCCAATAACTTGCATGCAGGAGACAGTAACCAGTCCTTGAGCTTGTTTTGAAGTTCTATTAGTTGATTTGATTAATAATAATAGGGTTGTATGGGATGCCCAATGGAACTGTGAAACTGAGGACAACTTCCTGAAACTATATACAAGTTAAAATATAAAAATCCTCTTCTTGGAGAACTAGCCAGTATCTCCCGTTGTACCACCCCAGACCCTAGATATTCCTTTATCCAGTTGTTCTGGATGAATCCCTGGGCAGGGGATCCAGTGCCCATCCCTTTAAGAGATAAGACAGTCCCGAGTAGTCTGATTTCCCACCAGAGTGCTCTTTCCCCTATCTGGCCTAGGGGGTGCAGGTTTCCTCACTTAGTCCTTCTCCTGTGTCGCTGGTGAGTCGGTGGCTGCTACCAGGCCTTCTAGCTGGGCCGCTCCTTCCCTGCCACACAGGGGGGTTCTCTCTCAGGGGGGGGTGAAATCCCAAGCTTTCCTCCTTGCAAGTTCCTCCTGCCTGGAGTTCAGCCCCTCTCCCATCTGGGTCCCCTCCAAGGCTCCAGCCTCACTTCCTCACCTTCTACCCCAAACTCTCCTCCAACTCTCCTGCTGCTAAGCAGGCTCACTTACTCTTAAAGGCTGTCCTGACCCCTTGCCAAGCCTCCTGTTGGGGATTGGCCATGATCCTCTAAGAGTACAGGCCAGCCACTCCTCACCTCCTCCCACTGCTTTAAGAGCTTTCTCCAAAGTCCTACGGCAGAGGGAAATCCCAGAGAGCTGGTATGCAAAGCCTCTCAGCTCTGACCTAAATTTGATCAACCTGGCTATCACACCCAGGCTGCTACTCAGCCTCTATCTAACAACTGAAGCTACAGCTCCCCCTAGTTAACTAAGAGGGTGCTACATTTGTATAACCCTTCCAAAGAGCAAGCCCACTGCTTGCTTCAGGGCTGTAGGCTTTTGGGAAGAGTACATAGGCAGGGTGCTCTGATATTTTCAGGAAGCTATGTACAGCAGCTTACCGACCCCACCCACCAACCATAATCTGCCAGCATTGTATAGAGAAACACAGAGACCCATCACTGAGTTTAAAAAAGGTATTTAATAAAAACAAAAAGGCTGTTAACAAATGTCATTGGCATTTTGATATATAGTAAAGCAAGGGAAATATAAGCAGATTAAAATGTAGCTTTAAAGCTAAATTCCAAGCAGCTAAGTATGCGGGTAAAAAATAGAAGCCTTTATAACAAGCTGTAATCTATAAATGAATGCCCATATCTTTGTTTTCCTTGTACCCTGCTGTGTTCTGTGGCTGCATAATGGGGGTGGGCAATCCGCCAATCACGATCTACCCATCGACCATGGGCAGCTGATGGGTAGATCGTGAACACAGTCCTGCTTTGCTAGTTTTCCCCTCTACCTCCGCTGCTCTCTTCTTCACTGCAGAGCAGAGAGTGGGAGGCAGCACAATACGGGATAGTGGGCGGTGCTACCTACACACTGGTATGTCTTTGAGTGTGTATGCGGGGGGATGATATGAAGGGGCAGAGGACAGAGCCGGGGGGGGCAAAGGGACAAGGGACATTACAATGGGTGGAAGAGGAAAATTAAGGGGGGTCACAGGACACCACTGTGGGGGGGCAGAGGAAACTGCTATGCCATGAAGGGGCAGAAAATACTAAAGTGGGGGGTGCTGTGAAGGGGCAGAGAAAACTGCTATATGGGTGGGATAGAGGACACTACAGTGGGGGGTTATATGAAGTGGGACAGAGACCACTACTGTGGGGGGGAGGGCAAAGGAAACCACTGTAGAGGGTATAATGCGAAGATGGGCAAAGACCACTACATCATTCCTCCACAGTAGTGAGACCCCCCAACCACAGTAAAGTGCAGGATACTATTGTGGGGAAAGTGATGTCAAGGGGGGCAGAGGACACTACTATGTCACGCTATTAGTTCTTCATGCTGTCTTTTTTATCGGGAGCTTGAAAGTTCTTTTTTTTTCCAAAAAAAGGATGTCTCCTTCTCCCTGGGGATCTTTATTTCCTCCATGTTGTCCAGGTAGATCTCAACCTCTGAAAGATTGCCTACCCCTGCTGTATCAGGTTTTAATTGTTGTTTGTGTCCCTGCTGGGGAAATTTTGAATCCTCACTGCCCCAGGTGGCATCAGTAACTAGAACTGGAAGTGTAGGAAATTCTCCCTTGGTGTTACAGACAGTAAAATGTTTCCATTATATCCCTTATTGCTGAAAGCCATCATTTCTTTTTACTTTTAGTCCCAGGTGGCACTACAGCCACAAGAAAAGGAGATCAGGGGAGCCTTTCGCATTGGGTTCACAGGCAGTAATAGATAAAAACCCAACAACATTTCAAACCACTCTCCACAATATTACAATTAGTGTGTTTATTGTTCTGGGCATTTATTTCCACTGGATTCTTGTCCTGTGTGTCTCCAGTCATCAGATGAGAAAGCGAGGATGTAGGTCCATACTGTCCGTTATCTGCAGGGTTTCACTGCTCCTCTTTCCTACTTACTTGTCCCTTTTTTTGGTCTGATGTATAAATAGGTATTACATTTTCTATTTAACAACCAAAAATGTTACGCTTTACCTAATTTTTATCCGACCTTTAAATATTGCTTTTGTTGTTTTGAAAAGCCAGCATAAAGGAAAGTTAGCTGTGAAAAAAAAAGACTTTTTAACTAAGGTTTCCCTAATCTTTTTTGTATAATAAAGTGATAATAAAGCTTGTTTTTTTTCCTAAAATGAAAAAGGATGTTATACATATCTGCTCTGTGCATCGATATTGCACAGAGCAGTCCCTTATCTCCTCTTTAGTACTCTCCCACCAACGTTGTCCACTTCTCCTCCCTTCAGGTGCCTCCTTAGCAAGCCAAGTACTATGGGAGCACCTGTGTACCAGCACTCACGAGCCGAGTTGTGTGCATCCATAGGCCACACCCCGCTCCGTCCTCACAGGAGTTTGAATGACAGTAGCAGGAGCCTATGGCTCCCACTGCTCTCAGTGTTTCCTGTGAAAGCAGGAAGTGAGGGGACCGGTTCTGCAGCTGAGCATGACCTGGAGTGGTGAGGTAACTGCTTAGGGATTGGAGGGGTAGGAAAGATAGTGGGGGATTGTTTACCTTAATGCAGAGAATGCATTAAGGTAAAAAAAAATTTGACTTTAGAACCACCTTATCTTTGACTGGTCTGCCTAATTTTGGGATGGTGGAGTTGTGTTTAATGTGTCCCTCTTAGGGAGTATGAAATGAAAATGTACCTAAATGGTAAATTTTCAGGCATATTTCTATGTTAAGGATTTAAGAAAAACACATACCTGCATGAATTGGTGTGTTTTTTTCTGACTATACTAAAGAGAAGACGCAGTGAGGAAAAGACACCACCTATGGCATATCCCCATAAAAATTCTGATACTTTATTCATACATAGAAATATGTACCACAAAGTGGAAGTTTAAAGTGGAAGAAAACTTTAACTATAACTATTGTTAAAAATGTTCCCCCCTCTCCTCTTACCTATCCTTCCTAACATGTATAAATAAGATGCGCATACTTATCTATTTTTAATCAACTCCAGTCCAGTCGTGTGATCTTGCATCACAACAGAGGTGTTCTCAACAATGGCTCCAAATTCTGGGAGCCATAATGTCACCAATGGGCTCCAATAGCCCAGTTGTTGTCGGCATTCCCTCCTCTCCCCTGCATCAGCCACTCACTGACACAGGGTAGCCGTTGCTGCGAGCTCACATGACCAGACCAGAGAGGAAAGTATATAGATCTTATTAATACAGGTTAGGAAGGATAGATGGGGGGGGGGGATATTTTAGGCATAGTTATAGTTAGGCTTTTCTTCCACTTAAAGGGGTCTGATTGCTTAGTGTGATTACACATGCTCTAATATATGGAAAGCAAATCCCAGTTATTATTGAATGTTTTACAGTACATCTCAGTTCTATATTTTATTGGATTATTCAACTTTCTTTCTCTGCCTGGAGTTCAGCTTTAAAGGACAATAAGATGTGCAGGCATGGTCCAAGCCCACCAACCATTTATAGTTATTTGGTTTTATCCTAAGACATGACATTCTGCAGACACCTCCGTTCCAGCTAATTATATGCCTTTTTTGCAAAGTACCCTCTTTATGAGTGTCATCACTGTTTTAACTTACAATAAATATTCCAAGTGCTATTCAAGGTCAACACAACTCTCTCCTTTGCATCTTTCAGTCCCGAGAGTGTATTCACTCTTCCAGGGTCTGACACATGTTTAGCTTCTGCCACCACTGGGAGTTTCTTTAGTTACCTCTACTACTTTGTTTGCACTGCTTTCATGGTTTTCATTCTGGCCTGAGAATTGCATTCACTTTAATTTATTCAGGTATAGCCAGTTGATGTTATGTTTACTTAGTTGACTGCATTTGTGTTTATGAATATTTTTGTTCATCACAATTGCTTTGAGATGCGAAAATCAATTGCAAGATTTGTTGCAATAGTTTAGGACATCAAGTGCAGGCAATTTTATTAATATTACCATTAGTGAAAGCTGATTCAATTGCTGCAGGAATAAAAGATTATGTTGTGAGTTGGCGGCACACATGAACAAGGCTTTAAAATGCATCCAAAGCCAACACTTATTTATAGTCTATGTTTTTTTTTTTAAAAAAGGAGGTACATTACTTATTATTAATGTAATGTAACCCTTGTTGTGCTGACTTTCTCCTTCGATCCCTTCTTTAACCACCATCAGTGTAATCTGTTGGTCAGCAGGGCTTAATAGTCTTGGGACTTGTCATTTGCACTCATCAAGATACTATGCTTAACCTTTCTGCCCATTCCTGCATTCATAAAAGCTTTACTATACTTTCTGTGAATGAAAAACAATTTATGAATGGAGGAGGTAGACCTTTCATTTCAAATTTCACTTGGTATCAGCGATTACTTGACCAAAAGTATTGGTACTCATACTCGCTGGTAAAAAAAACGGTATCGGTGCAACCCTAGTTAAAACCTCTGTTGAAGTTTATTGCTTTGTGTATCTTTGCTGGAGCCATTCATCCACCTTCTTTTTCTTGGCCACCCTTGTCTCTGGGACTGAAAGTAATGTAGAATCCAATATTTTGAATTGTCACTTGAACAGTAGAAGTCTTTCATTCGGGACACTTTATTTAATGAGAATAGTCTAGAAGTAGTTTTACATTACTTTGGAGAGATTTTTTTCTTGCTTCCCTTTGTCCTTGTGACTCCAGGACAAAAAGTGAAAAGAAAACTCACCAATAGGACAAAAAAGACATGAAAGAGGTTTTCATCAATCCCTACACAATCCAAAAAAGAGGTTTGGGCTTCAAATATACTTTAAATCATATCGTTAGCCAGAACTAATTTTCTGATTAGAGTAGGAATTAGGTATATTCCCTGTCAGGTTTTTACTGCTGTATGTGCAGAAATGTGTCCTATTTGTCCTGGTCATTATTTTCACCAAGAGAGAAAGTAATGAGAAATCCAGAATTTTACATTTGTCACTGTAACAGAAGGTGAGGGAAACATTTTCAACAGCAACATCTGTTCTGGATTTTAGTTTCCCCTTACTTTGGAGAAATTTCATCTTACTTCCTGTTGTGTCTCTAGGATTGGAAATGAGAGGAAATCTTTCCTTTGGACTATAGTAAAGAAAAATCTGAAAGGTCTTTTAAATCTACCGCATCCCATCCAAAATTTAAAAAAAAAAACTGGCAAAAGATATGTTTTAAACGTTTTTGCGTGTAGCGTTTTATCACTTTAGCTCCTGCTCTGTGTTATTTTTTTTTTTACATATACATGTGAAATGCTGTTTTACACAGTAAAGCATCTACAGTATATCTGGAAGTCAGTCACAAGCATTAGTGGAGGATTACTAGTTAAAGGTTTATTAATTCAATATGTTCGCTGACAAGCCTGTGCAGCATTAAGTATATTAAACATCAGGGAAAGCCATTGATCACTGTATGTAAAGTACTGTGAAGAGGCAGGAGCTCATTTTCAGGTTTAAGCTGTAATTTTCTGCTGTAATATTACAGCCACTTAATTAATTTCAGTCCAAATGTCTGGTCTACTTGGTCTGTAACAGGTGAAATCCTCTAAAGTGCAGCTATCAAAGCCTGGGAAGGGATCAAACCATTTCTTCGCTGGAAAGTGTCTTTGATAGAAGACAGTGTAAGGTGCTTTGGAACACGGCGCTGTTTGTTCTAACAGCGGGAGATAGAAAGAGCTAAATGCCAATTCTATGTCACCTGTCTGTACTGATCTGTGGGTGCTGAACCCCCTGCGCCCACTTTCATCCTCAAACCAAGATGTCTTTTTATGAAGCCGCCAGATTCACAGATTCAAGGAAGTGCTGCAAGGAGAGTGAAAAATGTGTCTTGTGTGATATATAATAGGGTAGATTTAAAATATCATCACATAGACAGCTAGGAGACTGTGCTGACAGCATCTAAAAAGAGAGCAAGGATAAGGTGAAACCATAGAGAAAGAGATATATAGAGTATGAACAACTGCATTGGGACAAGATGGAATTTTCACCAAACTGTAAAAACAACTTAAGTAGGCTTAATTAAAGGAAAACTGTAATCTTCCAAATGTTTTTTCTTATCTCCTGTATATGAGAAGGTAATCAACATATAGAGAACCAGACATGGTTTATTTCAAGTGTAAATGCGCACAAAATAAAAAATGGAATGTATGATGCAGGGTATCGCCAGCATTAGAGAGCAATTCTTTTTTTCTGAGCTTCCTTTGTAGTATAGTTTTATTGCCTGTTAATCCTGCCAATAAGTCTATTATTTTTCCACCTCCTAAAAGAGACCAAGATATCCAACATACGTGGCAGAGGGTGAAGTGAAATGTGTGCTTTGCATACTCTGTGCAAACTTTAAAGCAGCATTAAACCCAAAATAAAAAAAATTATATTTTGCAGCTTACCAATCATCAGATGTTGCTTGCTACATGAGTTTTCTTTTCTTTGGCTTTTTTCTCTCTGTTTTTACATGATGATCTGGCCAGTAACATACCTCCTGTATTAGTGAGACACTACTTTGGAGGAATGAGCACAGGACACATCAGGCAGCAACATTGTCAGTCTGGGAGGATAGGAAGGTTAAATGTATTAGCAGATTTGAATACAATAACAAATTGAAGCCAATCTCCAGCTAACACTTTATAATCAGCTACAGAAACATTTTTCTTCCTTTGGGATAAAGGTTTTATATAAATAAATAAAAGCTGGCCATTTTAATCACCCCTGTCAGTGGTAAATGGATTGTCATGTTTTATAGCTAATAAGTAGGTTTGTACTTTTTACTAGTAAGTCTACGTTGTGTAAGGGAAATTGACTAAATTAACCTTGAAGATGGGCTAATTAGGGAGCAAGACTTCAATAGAAGGAAAGTACATTTCATTAGTGTTCCCCTTTAATGTTATGTTATTCATGCTTATGACATAATAACCACAGCACAGTGCTCAGTCACAACGGGGTATCTAGTATTATGAATTAATCTACTGTAAATCTAGGTCACTGGCAAGTATAAAAATGGATATGGATATTAAGAAAATGTAACTATTGAAGTGAATCTGTAGTAAAATGTTACAATTTCATTTTAATCCAATATATTTATCTGTCTGTAATCTGTTCTGACATATTTTCTGACAAGTGCTGTTACATACTGTACCTATTTGATCAGCTGGTCTTAACTATGGGGCATGATGTTGGTGTGGACCAGAAATTATATTGGCAATTTGTCTCTTTGGGGGTCGAGTCAGCACATGCCACTATATGGCAGGTTTTAAGCACCTGGGGATGCTTGAGGAATTGAACTGATGAGTGGAGAAAATCTGTTTGTCCAGGTTTGTTCCAGAACTCCAAAATTTATTTAGGTTGAGCGCAACACATTTTATTTCAGCTTGTTCCAGAACTCACCTGATGTCATTGGCAGCAATAAGAAAGAATCAGGAGAAGTCCTCAAAGGAGTACAAATAGCAGTGATGCACACCCTGTATAGTGTAATAATGTCCTGGGTCACTACCCCCCATCAGAAGAGAAGCTGTTTTAGATGCATGGGATCATTGGGAGGTATCTGTTGAAGAACTGCTTCCCATTTCTACAGACTGGACTGCCAGAGGTTTCTGGGAAAAGTGAGAGAATTCAATTGACTGTGTTGTTTTGTTGAGACATCAAAACTGTACAACATACAGGCTGGCATGAACATAGAAGGAGGCTCGTGCTACAACATTACAATGTTGCAGTGCCAAAGATTGTGGAGTAATGAGAAGTACATGGAGAAGGATCAGCAGAAAATAATGGCAGAGAGAGCTCAGGCCAAGTTAGAAGTGTGTCATGCAGAGGTCAGGTCTGGAGTAAGTCAGAAAGAGCAGAGGTCAGATCAAGAGTGAAGCCCCTTTCACACGAGTGGACCGATCGAGTCCACCTGTCAGTATTTCAGGCGGACCCGATCAGACCCTCTATTGTCCTCTACAGTGCGATGGGTGCAAACAGACATGAGTCCATTTACACACACCTACATCCAATCTGATCCGCTAAAAACGAACAGATGGAGATAGTGACAGACCCAACCAGAACAGGACTTTTGGAGGGAACTAGGGGCTAGCCTTCTACCATATGTACTCTCCAGCGCCTCAGGATATGCACAGCCAAAATGGAAGCCAAGGGTACTAGGACAGCGACAAACAAAGGAAATGCTTCAGGGGTGCAGCCCTCCTCAGACGGTGAAATCAGCCACTGGATAAAGAGAAAACAGGTGGTGCACACACCTAGTGCATTATCCAAGGTTTATTGTAGGAGTGAAAGAATAATAAAAACATACTCACAGACGAAGCATGTATCTAAAAAGCATAGAAAAATGACAATGGCCACAACGGCAGGCAAGGTGTTCTCACTGTCAGTGCGGTCAAATGGTTGACGCGTTTCGGGGACGAATCCCTTTCCTCAGAGCTGAGGACCAAACTCTGATGCTGATGTATGATGAATGGAAAGTAAGAGCCTTGCTGTTGATGCCTGAGTGGGATGGTGTGGGAGTGTGCTTTATGCCTGTGGGGAAAACGCGTCAGCCATTTGACTGCACTGACAGTGAGAACACCTTGCCTGCCGTTGTGGCCATTGTCATTTTTCTATGCTTTTTAGATACATGCTTCGTCTGTGAGTATGTTTTTATTATTCTTTCACTCCTACAATAAACCTTGGATAATGCACTAGGTGTGTGCGCCACCTGTTTTCTCTCTAGCTAGCCTTCTACCCACTGATTATGGCCCATGAAGGAGAGAGGGGATTTTGCCTGCTTTTCACAATCAGAGCATGGAAAAGAACTCACTTCAGCCTCTGATCACATTGAGACATCAGATCAGTCTGTGATGATGAATGATGACGTGATGAACGCTGAGAGTGAGGCTTGGATTAATTCTCTGAATAAAGACAACAAAGCTTCCCTTCTGGAGTGGATGCAAAGGTGTAGTATTTATCTGGTAGAGGTTAATGGTCAGAGGAAATATGGTGACCCTTCTGCAGTTGGAGAAGCCTCTTCACTTGGGACAGAAATATTTATCACCAATCTCCCTAGAGAAATCTATGAAGATAAATTCATTCCACTTTTTCAGACTGCAATAATATTGTATGAGTTTTGTCTTATGATGCCTTCTCTAGTGGACAGATTATACAAGTGAAAGGCAAACACCCTAAAGATAGCATGTGCAATGTACTTTATATATCCAGAGGTGTGGGCTTATTGCTGGGCTGTCTGGGATGGGCTCTGGGGTGGTCTGGGTGCCTTGCCATTGATTAAATTACTGTTTGGTTAGATCACTGTTAAATTTTAGGTGTTCATTAGATGTACTGTTAGATGCACGGATGATATTACTGTTCACAGGTTGCTTTGTTTAGGATCATGTGATCAAGCTCTTATCTGATTTTGTGTGGTATAAATTCTGTGTGAATTTTCAATACAGTTGAGTTCCTTGTTGCACCTATGCTAGTGTCATCTAGTTCTTGGGTGCAATGCCCAGCTATAATATCTTGGTCCTGTGTCCCAGCGGCAAGGAAGCAGTTCTCTGACGGAAGCATCCAGGTGGGGTGCCAAGCGGTTTGTCACAGGGATCCATTCCCCTTCCATCTAGCCTATCGGATAGGAGTTGGGTGTAAGTGAACAGGTGGTCCACTTACATCCGACTGCCCATAGAGGAGAGCGGGCTGTGTCTGTGTCCACTCAGCATAAGTGGATTTGTTTGATAATTCAGATTCGGATAACAAATGGATTAAAATTTTGTTCCATTTGTTCATTTGGCTGCACATAACGTCAGTCAATATTGTTCAATCAGCTCATATAATTTCTCTTGGTGGGTTGGACTGGAAATATTGAATCCTTCAGATTCAATGATATGCTGAATATATTGCAATCTTATGGAAAAACTAATATTTTCTGAATCTTTCCGGAACAACTAATATAAGCAGCGAATGACAAAGATACAAAACAAACTCAGAAAATGAATCAGTTCAACATAACAAATATTACAGAAACCTTTGTTTCATTTTGTTTTAGATGCATTCATTCATTGAAGAATTTTGTTTCGTTATGTGTTTCGGTATATGTTGTAGTTTTTGGAATTTGTGGTGGTAAAATGCTGGCATTTGCATGTTACCTCTGATTCCTTTGAAAACCACCATGATCCATGGTCCCTAGAGCCTGAATTCCCATATACTGTATTTCATATGTGTTTTCACAATGTTTTTTAATGTATTTATTGTGTATTGATGCGTTGTTTTGTATTTTTGCTGTTTCCAAGACTACCTCAGGTCACCTGTTTCCAACCAGATAATTTTCTTTGCTCATCTTTTGAAAAGTGCACAAATATATGAATTTAAACTGAACTACAGGCAAACAGCTAAATAAAAAAGTTGAAATGCATGTATGAGTGCAGTTTGTCTGCAAAACTTTTTAATTGTGTTTAGCCTGTATTGAAATGTACATAACCCTGCTAGGTAGCACAGCTTGGTTAATGACCCCAATTTACTCTACAATATTTAAACAAAACTATCTTGTCATCTACTTGCCCTCAACTTAGGTTTGAACAATGAGGGAGCAGTAGCATATTGGTGAGGGCATCTTACTCTTCTATCAGTACCTGTGCATGACTGCCCCAAAGAACTGGTCCTTCCTCTCACAGTCTAAGTGTGTAGAATCAGGTAATTACACTTGTTCCATTTAAAATAGATTTCCATCTTCAGTTAAATTTCCCATTACACCACAACCACCACCCTCCAGATCTTCAGCCCTCCATAGAGTACATTTTTAAAAAATCTGGTGCCTTGAGAGTCACTTAAGAAGCAGGGTCTTTCTTCTTCTCCCCCAGCGTAAGCGGTGGGCATTCTTTGATGTTGCAAAGAATGACTGTCTTGATGTGACACGTAAGCAATGTTGTTTGCAAAATTGTATTGTAAACCTGGGTTGCTTCATGCAATGTGAAGGATAGTTCTTCAGAGGGTGAATAGTGCATAACAAACTCTTTTTACAGTATGTAACGTTAACAACAATAGAGGAATTAAAGAATTAGAAATGTAGGTCTGGTTTAATGTTCATTTTTAATTAATATATAACTTATATTAACTTGACTTAATTGGCATTTTTGTAAAATACCTGAAGTATAGTTATAGGGTGTATATATATATATGGAATATTGTCCAACCAAAGATGCTGCAGGGTAATGAACTACGTACATTGCAAGTGCACCAGTCCATAGTAAAAGTAAAATTCCTACGCTTTGGTAAAAATTTGGGTAAGCTGACTGCACAAAAATATGTGATATCAAAACGAAATATTGAAAAAACTTGCAGTGTTACAGAAAATTAAAACTTTTATGCATATACAAGAAGTATATCCCTATTGGACAAAAACATACAAAATCTTCATCAATCAATAAAAATAATGAGTAAATAGTGGAATTCAATAACCATAAGTGACCCAATATAATGCGTCCGTCAAAGTGTCCATATACACCAAAAAGGTGTGTTATAATAGTACACTTCTTGTGGTAATACCAAACTAAAGGACAACGTTTCAAACACTCTACTTCTCATGAGCAGCCATAACTGAAAACACCCACCAACCAGTGTTTCCCTCTGTGTCTATAGGAGGCTCTTACCAGAGCAACATGGCCATCATTAAATAAATGGTCAATATGTGTTTAAAGGGTGATAAGTCTTGGTCTCTACTGCACCCGCACATACCCATCCTGGAAGATGTTCCTTATTCCCCTGCAATAATCACATAAAGATGGAGAGAGGACTCTCATAGTGTAATAAAGCTAAAAGCTCCACATTTATTTAAAATATAGTGTGCACTCACATATATTGAGACCAGCACGGCTATCTCGCATTGCATGCATCCAATCGGCAAAGATACTCTTTCTGCTCCGACAACCAGAAAAGTGTGCATGATGACATCATGTTTGTCAGCCCCACCCAATGTGTTCTGTTGTAGCAGACATGCACCAGTTTCATCTATACTGTTTTCCTCCTTCAATTTGCCTAAAAGTGAACCTAACCCCACAATTTGTGATACCTGCTTCTTCCTTTTCTTTACTGCCCTGTATTGAAAATGGCCAATACAACCCTTCAAATACCTACAGAAAGGGAGGGAGCATTAACCAGACTAAATGCCAGATGACACTATTCAAAGCCTCTACTCCCCTCCCCTTTACCCATGTATGGTATCATGAAAGGCACTCTTTACTATTTCTACAGTTTTGTTGCATACTGGTTTTTTTAAGGTGTGACCCAGGCATGAATTGTAACTATGATGTTCTATCTTTTAAAGACTAATATGAGATCATGTGTGATATACAGTATATTTCTGTTGGTATTCTTTATATTAACAAGCCAATGAGATAGTAAACATCTTCCTCTCTAGTTAAACTTATCAAGAAGGACTTATCTTGCTTCTGCCAACAATTAAAGAGCTTTATTGCTGGCCTATGGCAATATTATATTTCATTTGAAAGTCCACTGTTATTTGAAATAGACTCTAGAGCTTCAGTTTCCTCCTCACTGAATTAAGTATTTTGAACCAGACTTCTTTTAAAGCCCAAAGTTCGACCCGCCGAAAAGCCACTTTATTTTTCAGCTCATCATTCCTTGATAATAGCTTTTGTGGTTCTTTGTCATCTCATCTGGGGTCACTTCAGCTTAAGACCTAGCTTTTTGATGCAGCTTCAGTTTCTTTTAAAGCTGCATGGCAATTTGAAAGTAAATTCCTCTCAGACTGTTAACATCAGGCAAAGGTCCATTTTTCTTTTCAGATTGGTTGGACAGGCCAACTAGCTCTTAAATTATGGAAGTTTTATCTTATATCTGTTTAGTTCTTCTTCCTATGCAGTCTTCTCTAACACATCTACATATATGAATACAACAAATTCTGAACCCACAAGTCTTCTGAACCCACTGGGCTTCTCTTCCTACAAACAGTAACATGCTGTTTGATGTGGAAATAATGCATAGTGTCGGAGGTCTTCTTTGTATCTCCACTGATCTGGCTAATTGGAATATGAATAGGACTTCAATAGGTTCTTAGAGGCTAGAAGCATCACTTTTTCTCTATATAATACTGACCAACTTTCCTCTGTGTCTCTGATGTTAATTCTGTACAGCTAATTATTGAAGAATCTACCACTGGGTTTCACTCTCCCAATAGAAGTGTTTTCTAAAATGAGCCTTACCAGTCTTAAAAAAACTGCCTAAACCGACATAGATGCTTAAGTGCATGCACCTTATGGTGCTTGAAATTACTTACCTACTCACTCTACAAATCCATGCACTGCTTTTTTCCATGTCAATGAATACAGCTCTAAGTAGTTTTCCTATATGGAACACTTGTAGGTTTGTGAAAAGCATGCACTCCTGAAGAAATAAAGCTGCACTTGCCCCCACCTTCTCCATCCCTGTCTCTGAACAGAATGATAAAGAGGTTGAATTTAGGAGGATCAGCACTGACTCCTTACAGAAACAGAGAAATGCAAACACATCCCTGGATTACATTTTCCACTTCTCACACCATGCCTCTGTGGAGCTATCCCCAGAGGAGCCACTAAATTATTTTGTGAATTCTGTGCACACCTGAAGATGACACACCTCGCTCACCCAGCACTTACCAACATGGCTTGAGGTATTTCAAATACTTTATTAGGCCAAGAATAGTCTAAAATGAGAAATGATGAGCAAATGTACTAATACAATCAATCAATAAGATAACAACTGAGAGATGGTTAAACACCTGCAGTATTCTAACAGTAATTAACAGAACTGAAAGTACCTAGCAACAGTATATAAAGACAGTCCCTGCTTTCTGTAACAGACCCTATGTTATCCCACTGGCCAATAAAAATAAACCCATTGGCCAACAAAGTTGGGGCCCTTGAAGAAAGTACAACAGTTCTCAGCAGTCAACAGATTAACCTGCATGATGTTAATCTATTACCGGACCCAGGGCACCCCCTTTTTTGCTTTGATTCATTAAAAGTCAAGTTAAACAGATATAGAAGTTGCTGTGGTGTCTATCTTTCAATCCTACTGAGGCAGTTCCTTCTTTTCCTTTCTTACAAGCTCTGAAATTGCTCTCTAGTAGAGTCTAATCTCACCAGGCAACCAAATCACACCCTGATAGGGAGAAGGTTCTCAGTCTCTTTGCTCACCTGATTGTGGTCAGCTGTTGCAGATAGCTGTTTATCCAGCAAGTCAGTCTCTTCTCCACCCCTCCAACTTTAACACTGTCCTCTCAGCCTGCAGACCCCTGCTATTTTCTTTGTTGCATTAGCCAATCATCTCCAAAATCAAATAAAACCCAGCCAAGATGGCTGATCCCTGCACTGGAAACACTCCATAGATGAGCATTGCAAAATGGTCTCTTTAAAGATGGCTGCTGCACTTCTACATTAATGAATATTTAATTTAACCCTGTGCACACAGCAGATACAATACAGCAGCAACAAAGGAAGAAGTTTCACACCAGGCATCAGCTACAGTCCAGGTTACATCTCTATATGTAATAAATACCAAGAAATAAACTACGTTGTATATGACTGGGAGGTATAGAGCTCCCTCACTACTCTCTCATAAATTCCCAGATACTGAGAAAAAATCCTGGAAATATGGAATAGGCAAATTACTCTGTCATACATATCTATTGGGATTGTCCCAAGATCAAGAAGTTTTGGTCCCTGGTTACCTAAACAATTCTCATAGAATAGAGCCAATTTTGCTCCAACTTGAGAGGGCTGGGCAGAGACACCTTCTGAAGGCCTTGTCGAAAGAATTAATTGGCTGGCTTGATTTGGACTTGTCTCCCTTGGGAAATGCTGCACTGACATTCTTCCAATGTCTACAAAATGGCCAACCAGGCCTGTACACACTGGCTTCTTTAACACGATTCTTAACTCTTCTGAAAGAGCGAAAGAACTGATGCTATCATCTCTTCTCCTGCAGGATAAAACCTGACTTCCCACTGGATACCTGCTGAGCCAGCTTTAAAGGTCTTGCCAAAAATGAGCTTCCAATCAAATAGAATCGAGCCAAGGCTGTGTTTAGAGGCAGCAGACCAATGCTTAGCCATAGGCCTCTTTTGGTGTTACAGTGTGAGCCATTAACTTTGCTGTCATTCTGACTAAATCCACTGCCACTTCAGCAATGAAGTCCACAGCTATCCTGAAGCATTGCACTTCTCCTGAACCACAGGACTCCATTTCTGCCACCCAAGCTTTGAGGGCCATAGGGGATATCACAGTGTGCGTCCTCTTCAGATCTGTATCAGTATTGTGGTCCATTGCCTAAAAGACACCGAACCTTCAAGTGGAAGTGTCAATCTCTGTAAAGAGGTGGCTACTTTTGGAACTATATTCCATAATTTGCAGGAATTTAAAAACATTAGATACCAATGGTGTTGAAGCATTCCAATTGTTGCCAGAAGAGAGCCCCCCAAAAGGCTTTCCATACCCAATGGAAAGTTGAAATAGCTGACTTTTTCCTAGCTTGCAACAAGGTGTCAACTATGCCCTTTGACATCTACAGATGTCTTAGAGAGCACTTCTCAACTTCCAAGCCATTCATTTCAGTCTCATGGGGTTCAGATGGAACACCCCGTTGTGAACCAGGAGATCCAAACAAACTGGGAGTGGAATTGGTTGTTCTAGCCTCATCCTCACAAGGGGAAACCAAGACCAGCTCGGCCAAAAGAGCAGGGCTATTATCGCCCCCACTTTGCGTTGTATCTTCTGGAGAACCCTTAGAATTAGAGAAATTGGAGGAAAGATGTGCACTAGGCGAAACCTCCATGGCCTGAAAAGAGCATCTTGTCCCAAGGATTGCAGGTCTGGAATTAGGAGAAGTAGAAGGAAGCTGGAAGTTCATTGCTGACACCATCAGATCCATGTCTGGTGTCACCCAAGCTTTTTCCACAACAATTTAGAATTGAGACCCCATTCGCCATGATCTACAAAACTCCAACTCTGGTCCTCCAGAATTTTCTCCATTCCTGGGAGGTATGAAGCGAGGTAAATTCCCTTCTGCTCAAAGGAAGATTTGACAGGCTATTCTCAGGAGAGGCCAGTTTCTGGTGTCCCCTTGACAGGCCAAGTAAGTCACTGTAGTCTGATTTTCTGAAAGCACCTTCACCACTTCTCTATATAACAGATACTGGAACGCAAGCAAAGTGAATCGGGAAGCTACTAACTCTATCAAATAGGAACTCTGCAAAGTTTGCCTCTTCCAACAACCTTAAACCTGGTGACCAAAGCAGTGGGCTCCCCCAACTAACCAGCCTTGTTCTGGAGGTTGCAGAGGGACACTGCCCTTCCGATTGCTGAATTTGACACTAATTATAAGCCAGGCCACTTTTAAACTATTTCCATCCCTTTGACAAAATGGGTACAACTTTGAAACTCTGTTATGGGCATTTAATCTTTTGTTAGGTGTTTTGCCCATTTATCCTTAATGGGCTCTTGGATTTCAAATATCAAAGGGAAAGAAGGAACTGTCCCTTTTTTTTCTTTTTTAATCCGGGTAGTATTTTTTTTGGGTGGAGAACTTTTTGCTGCGTCTCTAATGTACAATTTTACTTGCTGTGTGTGTGCAGCTTTGTCACATGCCCCCCTACCTAAGCTAGAATGTGCACACCAATTTTCCCGACAATGCCTCAGCTGAACAGGGAACCCAATGCACATGGAGGTTTACAGCACAAACGAGGGGTCTTCTTACCAAGGAGAGGCTGAACCTGGGAATGCCATAGGAGAGAGATTTTTTTTTTCAAGGTGTCCGGAGCAAGGACGAAAAAAGAATGCTGCGTGAGGGAAGACAGCCGCTCTTATGGGCTAGGAAAGAGGTTGTCCTGGAGGGGTCAGAGAGGGCAGAGCTGACTCATGGTAGGCTTACATGGGGAGGTCCAGGAAATTTTATATATATTGTGACAGTATGAACGGCAAAGTGATGGATGGACGATATGTGTCACCTCGCATGAGATCATACGGTGAGGTGTAAGGTGGAGTCCACTCCGGGTTTTCAGGGCCACAATGGCAGAGGTGGTTCCGGACCAGAGTTTGGACTCCACTGATGACCACCAACAGGTGGTATAAATAAGACAGGGCTGGAGCAAGGAGTTGCTCGTGGCCTGGGACTCAGAGAGCTATTCTGAGAGAGCTGTGTGTGCACTATACCTACAAGAAAAGGTTTGCGTTTGTTTTGTTTTTGGGTGACAGGGAGAAGCCCTTCACCTCTGAGAGAGGAAAGTTCCATGTTTAGTTAGTGCCTGGATGGCAAGGGTTTATTTTACTGTTTTGTTTGTTTTGACATTTTTGCAAACCTGTAAATAAAGCTGACAACCAGTCAGATTTTAAGAAAGCCTGCTGTGCGGTCTACCTTTTTCCCAGGGAAGGTGATCCCCCACCTGAGCTAACCCCACATAATATATATATATATATATATATATATATATATATATATATACACGCATACAGCGGATGTAAAAAGTTTACACACCCCTGTTAAAATTTCAGGTTTCTCTGGTGTAAAAAATTTAGACAAAGATAAATAATTTCAGAACATTTTCTACCTTCAATGTGACCTATAAACTGTACAACTCAATTAATAAACAAACTAAAATCATTTGGGGGGGAAGTAAACATAAAAAACTAAAATAATGTGATTGCATAATTGTGCACACCCTCATATAACTGGGGATGTAGCTGTGTTCAGATCATAATTAAGCAATCACAGTCAAAATAATGTTAAATAGGAGTCAATACACACCTGGCATCATTTAAAGTGCCTCTGATTAACCCCAAATAAAGTTCAGCTGTTCTAGTAGGTCTTTCCTGACATTTTGCTAGTCACATCCTACAGCAAAAGCCATGGCCCATAGAGAGCTTCCAAAGCATCAGAGGGATTTCATTGTTAAAAGGTAGCAGTCTGGAGAAGGGTACAAAAGAACTTCCTAGGCATTAGATATACCATGGAACACAATGAAGATAGTCATCACCAAGTGGAGAAAATATGGAGCAACAGTGACATTACCAAGAACTGAACTTCCCTCCAAAATTGATGAAAAGATTAGAAGAAAACTGATCTGGGAGGCTGCCAAGAGGCCTACAGCAACATTAAAGGAGCTGCAGGAATATCTGGCAAGTACTGGCTGTGTGGTACATGTGACAACAATCTCTCATATTCTTCATATGTCATATGGACTATGGGGTAGCGTGGCAAGACTGAAGCCTTTTCTTACAAAGAAAAACATCCAAGCCCGGCTAAATTTTGCAAAAACACATCTGAAGTCTCCCAAAAGCATGTGGGAAAATGTGTTATGGTCTGATGAAACTAAGGTTGAACTTTTTGACCATAATTCCAAACCTCAAAAGCTGCATCAACCCACATGGCGGCCGGTGGTGGTTATAAGCCCAGTGAACAGGTCGGTACTGCTGTAGCATGGGCCTGTGATCCCAAACTTCCCAGCGGGTCCGGCGCTCACCAACAGAGGCGCTCCCTGGAGGTTGGAGGAACATGGAGAGAGCTGGAAGGCGGAGGTGCCTGAAGGATTGAGCACGGAAGGACCCCGGTAGGGACTGCCCACTCGGGGCAGCGCCAACTAATTCTGGTCTCCACTGCGTCCACTCCTCCCTTTTATTTTCCTCTCTCTCTCTCCCACCACCCCTCTCACTTTTCTAGTGTTCCCAGGGAGTCGCTGAGGAAGTAGAAAACAGAGAAGGCGGGGCGTCAGTAGGCTAAATAGGAGAGCAGCTTTCAACCCTATGTTGAGAACTAGGGGTAAGAGTAGGTGTGCATGTTCAGAGTTGTACCCCAGAACAGGAATCACTAGTGGGGGAATCTCACGTCAGATTCCAGGGCAATGTGTAGGCCAGGGGTTTTTTAGGAGTAAGTTAGGTAAGGGGGGAGGAGTAGAGGGATGGGTAAGGTAGGGGGAAGGTCCATGATTTGAGTTGTACATATCCCCTTTCCTTTGAACAGAAACACAGAATGAGAAGAGAAACATCAAATGGGTATAAGTGGGATTAATCTCATGACCTATAATGTGAAAAGTTTAAATTCTCCCACTAAAAGGCATAAGATACTTAGAGAAATCCACCAAGATTCTATAGATGTAGTGTTTTTAAAAGAGACTAACCTGACATATGAATCCAATGTTAAGTTATATTCAAGGTATTACCCAACCTAGTACTATGCAGACTCACCAATAAAGAGGGCTAAGGGAATAGAGATTGGGTTCTCGAGGTCGTCTTTTGTGTGTAAGAGGGAAAACGCAAGGACAAAATTATACACTGGTCTATTGTCCGAATCAAAACCCAGAAGTATTTTTGCAGTGAGTGTTGGAGAAAATTATGGACTTTAAGAGGGGTAGTCTGATCCTGGCAGAGGATTTGAATCTATGTTTGGATCCATGGATGGATACAACTTCAAATGAGCCGAGAGGAGGGGGAAAAAAAATTAGGATTGTTAAAAAAAGATGTTTCATCAAAGTCAATTAATAGATACATTGAGGGTGAAACATCCCAGAGAAAGAGATCATACCTTCTTCTCTCTAGCGCATAGATTGTATTCACGTTTAGATTATATAATAGTCGAGCATAGACAACTGGACTTTTTGGTTAAATCTAATATAGAAGTTATGTCTATCTCGGATCATGCACCCGTCACAGTGAGACAACAGGTAGGAGGGGATGGGGTTAAAAGGGCTATGTGGAGATTAAATGAGACTCTGATACAGGAACCTGAATTTGAGAAAAGATTAAGGGATTAAATAGAGCAGTTTTTAATTCTGAATGAAACTGAGGGAGTCTCTGTGGCTACTATTTGGGAGGCACATAAGGCTTATATCAGGGGAATTTTGATATACAATATAATACATATACATTTGATATACAATATAATGTATATACAATGTATATCTAAGATATACAGTATAAAATGCTTACTGAACTGATGGGGGCGGGTCCTCCGTTGTTCTTAGAGAGATGGGGAACGGAGCTGGGAATGAAAATGAGTGAACAGCAGAAAAATAAATGCAGGGGAATGATGGCTTGTATTTCTTTTTTGATAATTATGAAAGAGTGTTGTTTTACGTATTGAAAGAAAAATTTAATAAAAGATATAATAAATAAAACAAGAAATCAACACACATAAAAAGAATTAATAAAAATCTGGTATTAAAAAAAAAGTGCATCAGCAAAGTATTAGTTTAAGGATGTGCACACTTATGCAACCATATTATTTTAGTTTTTTATTTTTACTTCCCTCCAACTAAAAGATTTGTTTGTTGTTCAACTGAGTTGTACAGTTTATAGGTTACAATAAAGGCGGAAAAGGTTCTGAAATGATTTATCTTTGTCTCATTTCTTTACATCACAGAAACTTGACAGTTTAACAGGTGTGTGTAGACTTTTTATATCCACTGTATATATATATATATATATATATATATATATATATATATATACAGTATATATATATATATATATGTTTATTTTGCTGGAAAGGAATAGATACATAGTAAAAAAAAATCTGTGCCTTATCTGAGTTCCCCTGTGTGCCTGGCTTTCTCATCCATTACACCCCACCTCTATACCCCCACTCCCTTCACCCTCTCACTGTACCGCCCACTTGTTGTGTACCCTAACTCCATATAACCCACTTCCCTCCCAGACTTACTGGTAGTTGGAGGAGTTCCAGTGCACAGCATGCCAGTTGGTGTGATCCTGGGGACAAGGGAGGAGAGGAAGGAGAATAGAGAACAAAATCATCCTCAATTGCACTGAGCAGCACACTGCTACACACTCAGTGGAAGAGCAGAGCTCACTTTCTTCACCTGTGCCCACTCTGACCTAAAACCACCCAGTCAGACTCACCCGCACAACCTAAAAGGAAGAGAGAGAGAGAGGAAGGAGTATGCTGCTGACAGGACTAGAACGGGAGCATGCACCCACCAAATTTTCCGTCCCTTCTCCCCCCGAATCTTTCCTACTTTTGCACCCCTAGGAACTTTGCACCAAAGGCAACTTCCCTTGTGGCCCCACCCATGGTATACCACTGTCTTCTATATATAATCTTCTGTTAGATCACCATTATTGAGTTTTTGGTTATTTTATTCTTTTTACTGAGACACGTAAACAATTGTATAATTGCTTATTCTGTTGTTTCAAGCAATTAATCTGTGCCTGTGATTATTTTGTATGTTTTGCAGAATCTAAATAAAGATTTTTTGCTTATAAAAATGAGCAACAAGGTAGGTGTACACACATTTCATGGTTAAAAATAGGGCATAAAGTGCCTTTCAGCACAGCTGTCTAAAAGATTTACAAAGTGATGGTTTTGTTGCAGGTGACATCTGACTGGTGGCGTAAGTCCCTGGCTTCCTATATGATTTGGAAACTCCCAACACTGAGATTATAACTTATTCTTGTCCATCTAGGAGTGTTCACATTTGCATGTTCCACCATCTCCATTTGCACTCTCAATAACATAAAAAAACAACATATCCAAAGTGAGAGTAGTCATATTTATAACAACAGCATGCAAGCACAGATATACAAGGAACTGACTGGTGAGTTTATTTTACACCATCTACCAAAAACAATGATATCAATTTCAGATGCAGTAATTCTTTTGCCAGTCTGTGTTCAGCCCTGTGCCTTCCTGGGTTTACTCTACAATTGTTTTTCAATAAAAGTATGCTGAAACAATACAGATACAATTATTATTTCGGTTTAGACAGTGTTATTGAAAGCAGACGTACCAGCACCTGAGTATAAGAATGACTTCAGGAAGTTGCACTACTTGCTTGCTACAACAAAGCTGCCACTTCAAGATCAGAAATTGTATTGCTCCTTGTCATTGATTTCCCAATTTATATTGCCTTCCTTTCCCTTGTACAAAGCCAAGTCTGTTTCAATGGCTGTTTTCACACTCCAGCCAAGAGATTCTTTCAGACAATTCTTGTTTGAAATTCGCAGGCTCCTGGTGTCTTTGTAGACAGCACTTGTGAGTAATGAACAGTCCAGTTCAACTACAACCTGCTTAGCTATCACCAGCCTCAATATGCTATGCAAGGCCCGTTCAGGATTTATATTTAATAATTCTGCATCAGTTCGGTTCAGAGATTTTCCACATACCTGATGTTCCCTAGTAATTTTCCTAGTACAGCCTGTGGCTTTGAATCCAAACTGGCATCTCATAATACAATTTTTGAGTTCAGTACTCTTAGAAGATGTATTCATTGAACAGTGTTTTACTAAAAACAAAAATCCAAATAGGGTCTCAGAAGACTATATGTTAGCAAAAGTGACCCAAATAGAAGAAAGTGTCAGTGAGCTATAGGATGTGACCATGTTACTCTTCCATAAATAGGCAAGGCTTCATGAAGTTTCAGTGAGGCTGGTACTGATGTTCCCAAAGGCATGCAGACAAGCAAATTGGCCATGGGATGGAAGGTCCAAATGCCTTGAGGTATTCCGAGCCAACCTGTGCATTCCCCATTGAATAGAGAGGTAACTTTGGATTTTGTGATCGCCAGGTGTAGGTTTTGTAACCTGTTTCTTCTTAATTATTTATGAAGGGCAAACAAGTGAATGGTGAAAAATTCAGACAATGGGTTGATTTATTAAAAAGGAAAAATAAAATAAGTAAATAAAATTGAAGATTTATTTTTATTTCTCTGTTAAATAAAATTTGAATTTTGTTTGGTTACTGTTGGAAACACCTCAACTTTGGCACTTATTATGTTCTCAATCAAAAACACTCCAGTGAGTCTGTCTACTTGTATGCCTTATTTTACATGAATAATACAATATTTCATCACCCCACCTCAATTGAATGTAAAGCTTTTGAAGCTTTTAATACCTAGACATATCTTATATAGCTTATAACTTCCCCCATTTTGGGATTCCAGTGCCACATTTTCTCCAAGGCAGGTATTAGTGGCCCTAGACAATGCCAGCCCACAGATCTCAGAAAAGAATGCAATTGGATAGGTTAAAAATCCATAACCAATTGCTGTTTTTTCCTTAGGGTATGGTAGTGCCTGGATTGTCTGCATTGTGAGTGGTATATGTCTAAACACAAATATACACAAAACCCAAGAATTCATGCTTATGGCCAAAATTAATCCAAAAAAAAAAATCTGCAAATGGCCAGATCATTATTATTATTATTATTATTCAGGATTTATATAGCGCCAACAGGTTGTGCAGCACTTTACAATATAAAGGAAGCCAGTACAATTACAATACATTTCAGTGCAGAAGGAATAGGAGGGCCCTGCTCGTGGAGCTTGCAATTTAAAGGAAGAGGGAGGTGGTACAAAAAGTGATAGCTGCAATGGATGATATGATGGAGGTGACTCAAGTACAGTTCTTAATTGGAGGCGGGGTAGGCTTCCCTGAATAAGTGAGTTCTCAAAGATCACCTAAAGGTGGACAGGGAGGGGGCTGACCAGAAATACTGGGGTAGAGAGTTTCAGTGGATGGGAGATGCTCTGAAGAAGTGTTGGAGATGAGCGTGGGAGGAGATGGCGAGGGAGCTAGAGAGTAAGATGTCTTGGGAGGAGCGGGACAGGCGATTTGGATGATATCTGCGGATGAGGTTGGTGATGTAGCTTGAGGCAGTGTTGTGGATGGCTTTGTATGCTGTGGTTAGAATTTTAAATTTTATATGTTGGGTTAGTGGAAGCCAGTGAATGGATTGGCAGAGAGGGGCAGCAGTCGCTGATCGGTTGGTAAGGTATATGAGTCTAGTAGCAGCATTCACAATAGATTGAAGGGGGCATAACCTGTGTGGTAGGCCAGTGAGGAGGAAGTTGCCGCAATAAAGGCAGGATATGGGCAGAAGAGGAGAGGCCCAAGGACAGATCCTTGGGTTACCCCAAAGGAAAGAGGAAGAAGAGCAGAGGAGTTGGTGTTGTATTTGATGCTGAAAGTGTACTGATAAAGGTAAGAGGAGAACCAGGGGACAGTAGAGTCATTCAGGCCAAGGCAGTAGAGTTTATTGAGGAGGAGCAGGCAGTCGACCGTGTCAAAGGCAGCGGAAAGGTCTAGGAGTACGAGTATGGAGTAATGGCCATTGGTTTTAGCAGTTAGCAAGTTGTTAGTGAGTTTTAGTAGGACAGTTTCAGTGGAATATTGTGGGTGGAAGCAAGACTGTAGAGGATAGAGAAGGTTGTTGTCGGTGAGGTAGCAATTCATCTGGTTGTGAACAAGGTGCTCGAGAAGCTTGGAGGCAAACGGGAGCAGGGAGATGTGTCTTAATTTATTCAAACAGTTGGGGTCCAGTGAGGGTTTTTTAAGCATGGGGGTAACCAGTACATGTTTGAGTGGGGAGGAAAAGGTGCCAGTGGAGAGTGAGAGGTTGAAGATGTGGGTTAGATCATCCCTAAAATTCTCACCATCCTAAGCTATTTACAGAGGGTGATGAGGTATGATCTAACTGACATTAGGTACTGCTGTTTGCTTACTCTTTCATGGTTTTAAGTACTCATCTTCAACTTGATCAAACACTCAAGTTTATGCTTTTGCAGAGGAGAGGCATATGCAGACAATGCAAACAGGCATCTCTGAATGGGGGAGGGAGCAGAAGTGATCAGGATAGGTAGATAGTGCCTTGGGTTAAAATGGAACCTCCATTGCAATAAGATGTTTGTCCTTAGGACCAGGACTTTTTTAAGCAACCCTGCCATTGAAGAAATTCAGGTCTTACAGTACTGGCCAATGCTTAAAACAGTGATGACTTGACTGATATGCTGACATTGTGGTTTTAAAACTTTTGTAAATAACTGAGCCACAGAAATGAAAGAAGTCAGAAGTCCTTATCTGCATGTTTATTCTGGATTCTGGCTTAAAATATTGAAGCAAATGGGATAGCATGACAGCTGGGCAGCTAGAATTTTCAGGAGAGGTCAGCATTGGCAGCCTCTCTGTTGGTCTTATGGCAGAATTCCTTTCAATCATGTTTCCTAGGGGTATATGAATTAATTCTGTTTTGCGATGAATTGTGAGATTATGTCTTACACATAAGATTGCATGTAAATTATTAATTGTAGCTATAGCAGCTTGTCAGTGGCAGACTCATATTACTGTTAGTTACTCTCCAATACTTTATAAATTAATATTCTAGCTATATGTAACAGCATTCATAATATGCTTATATCTCTTTTTAAGCATTTGTTTTTATTTACAAGACTGTAGGTATCTCTTTCAGCTGTATCACAAGCAGAGTGTAGATTCTAATGGGATTCTGAAAGCTCGGGCACAGCAGCCCATTCATTTGTATAGGCTGCTGTTCCATGTATCCCGCACAAAAAAGGTTCATGCACCTTTTCAAAAATGAATCTGTAGGGAAACCGCATGGTCTTTTGACCATGCGGTTTCCCTGTGGTTCCCACACTGGTGATCACTCTGCAGGTTGGGAGGCGTGGGGGTGCCAATCAGAATGAATGGCAGCCCCGTGTGTCTCACAAGAGCAGCGCGATTTGGCTGTGAGTGCAGAAACAGATGGAATTCCTGCACCCTCAACCAGCCCATGTAGTTTTGTGGTGTCGGTTTCTGCCCCGGACGCACAGCCTGAACTAGAGAAAGTCCTAATATTCTTGTATCAGAGGTTTCTGTTCAAATATGAGTCATGCACACAGAATGACACAGGTTAATGCACAACTTCTAACTGTAGTCTAAATTTGGCAATACATATGGATCAACTTCTTTCTCATTGGTATATTGGAAAATGTTTGTTGATCAGCGGCTCGCAGCCAATGATCATGGCATTCTGACAAGAAGATTGCTACTGTCAGAATGCAATGTCCCAGCGTTGGGGGAGGGGGGGAGGTAATGGATTCCTTCTCCACACAAGAGAGGTGGATCTTTTGTGTGCATGAATTACAATAAGATTTAATAATTAAGCAAAAACACATCCGACACCAGCAAACAGAATACAATACAAAAATGAAACCCAGTGACAGAAAAGCTAACTAGCAACCTAACTATAATACAATATATACAATGAAGGGGAGAACACAGATAAGCAGGGTAATATAGGTGATGCAAGGAACAATCAGAGAGATTGATCAGGAAGAGGATCAGAAACCAGGGGAGCAGATATGATGTACCATGGTACAGGATGTAGCTACTGGAATAAGAATAGGATTACAGTAGGAATCAGGACCAAGGTCAGGAGCAGAGCATCATCACCAGGTATAGTAAATGACACACAGGCAAAACACTAAGGCACTGAGGGAAGCTAGGGGAGTAGTTATATACCTTTCCAGTAGTCAGCATCAGGTAGAAACTGATTATTTGGATCTGCTGGCTGCTGGGAGACACCTGCTGGTGGACACCAGAACTACACCCTTCAGCTCTGGAAGCCAGTGCCACCAACAGGTGATCCAGGTCCTGATGCTGGTGCAGGTGAGAGCTAAAAGCAATTAGATCTGACACAGACGTAACAATTAACAGAGACATCATATGTGTTTTCATCACATTAGCACTCCCACATTCATGATACAATACAGAGGAAATTGCGAGGCATAGACTGGATGCTGTGTGACACAGAATAAGAAGTTGTCTGTCCCTTTATTATTATTATACAGGATTTATACAATTAATATAGTAGGAAACAGAGGGCACTGCTAGTTAGAGCTTACAATCTAAAAGGGAGGATCAGCTGATACAAAAGGTAATATTTGTGGGGATGAGCTTATGGAGAAAATAAAGTATAGGCATTAGGTGGGGGCAGGAAAGGCTTGTCTGCAGAGATGGGTTTTCAGGGATCGTCTAAATGTAGACAACATAGACAATGTAGGAAACAGCTGGACAGATTTGGGTAGGGAATTCCATAGGATGGGAGAGACTCGGAAGAAGTCCTGGAGACGAGTATGGAAGGAGGTGACACAGGAGCTAGATAGCAGAAGGTCTGGGAAGGAACAAAAAGAACGATATGGTTGGTATTTTGAGACTAGGGTAGTGATGTAGCTGGGGACTGAATTGTAAATGGCTTTGTAAGTTGTTGTTAGTATTTTGAATTTAATTCATTTGGAGAGCGGAAGTCAGTGGAGGGATTTGCAAAGAGAAGTAGCAAAAGCTGAACAGTTGGTAAGATGGATGAGTGTGGCAGCAGCATTCATAATGGACTGAAGAGGGGATAGCCTATGTAAAGGTAATCCAATGAGAAGGGAGTTGTAGTAGTCAAGGTGAGAGATGACCAGGGAGTGGCCTAAGAGCTTTGTGGTGTCATTGGTTAGGAAAAGAGTATTTTGGAGATGTTGCATAGGTTGAGGTGGCAAGCTTTGGACAGTGATTGGATGAAGGACCGAATGGATAGTTCAAAGTCCAGAATAACACCTAGCACCTTGGCATGCAGGAATGTGTTGATAGTTGTGCCATCTATCTTGTTGGAGAAGTCAAGGGAAGGGACACATAGAGGAGGAAATATTATGAAGTCGGTTTTGGATAGATTGAGTTTGAGGAAGTGGTGTGACATCCAGGCTGATATATTCGTTAGTAGATTGGTGATGCGTGTGGAGACTGATGGAGTGAGTTGTGGGCTAGAGAGATAGATTTGGGTGTCATCAGCATAGAAATGGCATTGGAAGCCATGGGAGGCTATCAACTGACCCAGGGAGGAGGTGTAGATAACGAATAGGAGAGGTCCAAGAACAGGACCATGGGGGACCTTGATGGGGAAAGGAAGAGGAGAAGAGAAAGTGAGATTGTAATTGACACTGAAGGTGCAGTGAGATAGCTAGGAAGAGAACCCATGAAGAGTACAGTCACGCAGCCCAATGGAGTGGAGTTTTTGAGGAGGAGGGGGTTGGTTCACTCTGTCAAAGACAGCAGAGAACCGAGCAAGAGGCGTGAAGGCACCTACCAACCCACTAGCTCACAGGAAAAATTACTGAGTGTGTAATCCTACACCCCCGGGACAGTTAAGGAGAAAGGAGCATTTAGGTGTGAAACCTGACACGCTTTATACCTGGGACTGTTTTGTCTGAAAGTGGCAGGCTCTGGATCCCCATGCCCAGTGATTCCCTCAGGCAACTGGGTGAAGAGGAGATTTCATCTGGGGTATGGGGAGGTACAACATGAGAGGCTGGAGAGCTCTCCCAGAAGAGCTTGCTGTCTAAAAGACTTGTGCATAGTTGCTAAGGAGCTTGTCTTCAGTACACAGTTTCCTTGGACATCCCATGCAAGTTCAAGGACTGTTTACTGTCTCCAGAATACAGGTCTGCATGCAAAGTCTGAAGAAAATGCATCTTGCCTGGCTGTGCAGGACTATAGGGGGACCCAAAATGCAGCAACTCCTGAGGGGGTAGTGCTACATTATCAGGTTTAGAATTAGCAGCAGTTGGTGAGTGCAGTAATAGGGAGAGGACAGAAGTGAGGGTGATATATACAGATTATAGGGTGGAGAAGTGGGGTGAAGGCAGGAGAGTTTAAGGAAAGAGGACAAAACTGTCAGAAGCAGTGGTAGAGATTACATGTTATAGAGAAGGAGAGCTGAATAGGGAAACAAGGTCACCTGCAGCTTGTTTGGTGTTTTCTTTTGCTTTCTGCAATCAATAAGTGCTCCCACATATTGAAATACCCCCACTTCTGGAAAGCAGCAAATGTGTTTCCCCCATAAAGGTGGTTTAGTTTTATACTGTTAGGGGTGAGGGTGGTTGCTTGCCAATTAACTAATCAGGAGTTAATAAAGGATGCCTGCCTCACAGAACAAACTTTCCACATCAGAGTCAGACTTGGAAGAGGGCAAGAGTTGTAAAGGTAAGATTAGGACATAAATTAGGTAAGACACTAGGGAGAAAATAAATATCACAATTAAGCAGCAAGAACATACCAGAGAAACAAACAAATACAAGGGGAGCAAACAGTTCTCAATGTTGAGTGGATATGAATTAGCCAACATACCAGGGACACATAAAGACAATGAAAGCATAATAAGTTTTGAGTTTTGGGTGGACATGAATCAGCCAACATACCTGTGGAAGGACAAAGAGAAGAGATGTTCAGATGAGACATTCATAGGAAGATATTCAGATGAAGTAGAGCCTGAAGTGCTCCCAATTATAGAAATATCCCCACTTCTGGAAAGAACTCCAGCAGCAAATGTGCCCCCCAGTAAATAGGGAACAAGCTAAGTGAATAAATACATCAACATCAATCATCCATGACACTACAAACTGCAGTCACAACATGTGAGACCATCATTATAAGATAAAGCAAACAAACACAGGGAATATAACTATACTAATACCTAGTTAAAACAGCAAAACATTTGAAAGTATACAATGTTTTAAAGAAAAAAGTAATGGAAATCAGACCCTGAGTATTGGTTTGTGTAAATGATCTCTTAAGTGACTGTTAGGTATATAACATGAAAACTTCTTTGTGGGCACAGCAGTTAAAGTATATCAACAAAATATCTTTTTTTAAATTTGAAAACAGTGAGGGGTTAGAACTGCTGTCATGTTTTTATTTCTGCTTGTGTCCCCATTAAGGAGATTTATTCTCTTTAATTGTTCTGATCAATTGTCACCAGAAACAAAAGTAAGGGTAAATGTAAGTTGTCACCAGAACAGGAAAGAAAGGGAAATCTTCCAATAGGGCATAAGTTACCCTAACAAGAGGATACTTTAAAATGTGATTTCCCTCACACTGGATAGATTTCCTTTTACTCTGTCTACAGGAGAGGAAGCGGGAACAGGAAGGGAACCCTTCCTAATGAGACATAGATACCAAAAAAAAAAAAAAGAAAAAAGCTGACATGGGTTTTTACCCTTCCATATTCTGTCCTAAATGTAAAAAAAAACATTTTGGCTTTAGTGGGACTCCTCACGTTCCATTCTTGGAGGAACATAACCAGTTTACTCCAAAATCACAGCCAACAGATCCTCACTTCTCTCACAAAAAAACCTGGGAGTTATATTTCACAACTGATGCAGAGTATAAGCAGGAAAATTAAAGGATGTCTCCATTCTACTGCAATTTTTTCTTGTATCTTTGGAATTTCTCTCTGAAAGCATAAACAATTTATTGCTCGATGACCACATACATAATACATATTTACCATTATCAGATATCTTTTTATTTTTATTCGTATATGCTCAGCCAATTTAGCTTCCCAGTATTTGAAATGAGTTCCCTTCCTAGGCAGAAATATTGGTTTTGTACGTACTTGGTTTTTAATCTCCAATTCAAACATTTCTGACTACTGTATGCCTGGGTCAAACCCTTTAGGAAATAGTAGGAAGCTCTTTCAAATGACCAGAATTTGAAAAAAGACACTGCTTGGAGATCATAGGGGGATTATAGTCAATAAGGTAAAAATTAGAGTTTGCTTTTAATGCACAATCATGACCTTAACCAATAAGAGGGCAGGGCCCACTACGTTATACCTTAAATAATGCACTCACAACTAGGGAACAGTAATAGCTTTCTCATCATATAAACCATCCAAGGGCTCAAAATAACCCAAGACTATCATCCGTGGCCAATACACTAATGGAGTCTCCACACTCCGGAAGTTCAATATCGTCCAAATATGAAAATCTTGTAGCCACATTCCTGCAAGACAACAGGAAGACTGTGAGTAATATAGTGATTGCTTTAGCCTGAGTTGACAGTAAAAATTGAATGATATTTTCGCGACCTTCATAAAATATTTAAAGGCAAACTGTTCCATAGCTCCTTAACAAGATAATTACTTTATGGATTATTCATTAGTGAATTTTAAAGGCCTAAATTAGACACAGGCTTAAATACCATAGTGTTTGAGAGCAGGCATGGCTAAGAGTATGGGAAAGTTGGTGAGCAGGATGGGAAGAACTGGTAAACCTAGCATCTCATTCATTAAAGACTGAAAAGGAGAGAAGAATATCTCATCTTCAGCTTCTCTATAGCTTCAATAACAACCACGTCATAGGAATTAAAGGCACAATCAACTCAAACCTGAAAATTAAGGCACATATCTCATACAGGGAACACATCCTACCTGCTCAGTAAAGTTTTTCATCCAGGTATTGCACCCTTCCAACAAATTAAATTTGCTGGTAATCTGGCAGTCTAAGAAACCCAGCTTGTGTTGCATGTTTGCTATTCCCAAATACACTGCCAGCTTCTTTTTTCCTCTCACATAAAAAACAGTATTTCAAGCCACCAATTAGATTTAACCTACCTTGAAGTTTAGCATGTGACTGGGGATACAGCAAGCAGAGAGAAGAAGCTATACAACACAGGCACCCTCTACAACTCCAATTCAACCTTGTGTGAAGTGCTCTCTGGATTCTTGCTGCAGCAGATTACAGCACACTCAAACTAAAGTAAGTTGAGTAACCTTTCTATTTTGCAGTGCTTATTGTATAGTATTGATGACTCAATGATTGCTTTCACTTGTTGCCTGCCTATGAACATGAAAGGAAACAAAGTAAAGTAATAGATAACCATTTAAACCATTCCCCTTTGTCAGGAATATCCAGGTCTGAATTTAAAGGTCAGATGTGTTAACAATTTATATTTCAGGCTCCATTATATATCCTTACTCTGTTTGAACTATGAGTACAAGTTCTGAAAATCTGGACTCTACAATCCCAATGAATATTTGTTTAATTATAGCATCTTCTTACTGTCTAATATGGCGTTACAGTACGTTAGCAACTTCACCTTCCAGATCTGTACTTGAGCATAAGATGCACTCAGTCTAAGTAATGGAGGCAATGACAGCTTGTCTATGACAAAACCTTCCATCATTTAGTCAGAAAGGGTCTCTATGTGCCAATTGAATGTAATTGTTACTGGCAAACTTTTTAAAATGTATTTACTTTGCTCCTAGCTCAGCCCATCATCTGTTAATCTGCATTCTCCTGCTCTGCTGTATTTTCCGTAAGATTCTTTTCCTCTCTTCTCTCTAGTTCCTGTTACTTTTCTCTCATTCTACCTCGGGTAATAATGTTTTTCAGCTCAGTGGCACATTATTCAACTTTGCCTTTCACTTCTAGAATGTCCCAGAAACTCCAAAATTAGAAATGATCAAGAATGTAGACTTTAACTTCAGTTCTAAAGTTAAAGGATACTTTCACCTTGTGTGAATAATAAATGCACATGATTGTGGAGGTAAAAAAAATAGCATTTATTATTTTCTTACAACGCAGTCTATAAGCATTGCACCCGCTATCAGTGAATTGCAGGTGCAATGCCAAGCTCCTAAAGACAATCAGTATAACTGTCTACCCCTACTTCCCATACAGGCAGACAGTTACTTAATGGCAGGAAAAATCAATGAGCTGGGAGGGCGCTCTTCAGTGCCCTCCCAGTTCATTGAAAGCTATAAGCTGTCTGCTGCTGTAGAAGATGGGACTTGTAGTTCATTCATTCATAGAACTCTTTGAATGAATAAATGTTGCAGCTGTGTGGGTTTCTGCCTACACAGCTGAAACATTCATTCATTCAAAGAGTTCTGTGAATGTTGTTTAAAGTGCTGTTTTTAAATTGTGACAGCCGGTGTAGGGAGAGGATCCCCATTGCTGTCACAAAGGGGGACCAGAGGGAGGGGGGTTTGATGCCTGGGGACAGGATATGTTACAAAAGATGTATTTATCCTTTAAAAGAGAACTCAGCCACTGCCAAAAATAAAAGGTAATGAATGAAGTTATATGTTTGTTGATAAAAAAATATATTTTTTTAAATGCAACCAATGTAAATACAGGCTTGTTTTCAGTCTCTTGTAATCTCCTGTACAGGACCACTCAAACTAATAGGCAGAAGGCTAGCATTCATGGGTAGTAGAGTATACATGCCAACAATTAACACGATGACAGGATGAGAGAGCAGAGAAATGACTTTGTCAGTTTGTTGCTGCTCTTTCACTGTTCAATCAAAGGCTGGGGTTAGAAAGCTGACCAAGCTTTCCTGTATAACTGCACTGGGCTGAATGTGCTGTCTGGCAGGGCTGTGTACATTTCAGGACTGAATAAACAGGTAGGTAAAATAGCATTCATATATGTATTTCAACAGTGTATTTAGTTGTTTGCCTGGAGTTCAGCTTTAAAGAAGCAGCAATCTGGAGTGCACTGTGGTTATATATGGATTAGATTGAGAGTAAATTAGTTGAAATATCCAGCAAAAGAAGATCCTTGGGAGTGAAAACATGTTCACTTCTTTCTTGAGAACAGTTCTCTGTGCCCCAATTGACACAGGTGGCTTCAGGGTACAAAGAAAGCTTTTAAAGATAATACTGAAGACTGCATCACACATACACACCACTCAGCATACAATAATTCAGACGGCTACTGAGCCTTACAGCCCTCTGGATTTGTTTAGGACTGATGTTTGATTACAATGAGAACAGCAGTCAACGTCTGTGAGTTTGCTGCATACATATGAGCTACATTGTAGAATGCACCAGGTTCGTGTAATTGTCCTTATTTCATCAACATCCCCCAAAGGATCACGGACATCTTTGATGATCAGTAAATGAACAGGAGAAAAGGATAGACTAGATAGACTGGTTCCTAACCCTTTAATTGGTCTTCTGGGAAGAATACAATAGGCTTTTTCTGGAAACATATCACATTTTTGTGACAAATACAGGGCAACATGTACAACCCATTTTGTGCCTCCTCCTCCAGCAGTAGAGATATTAGTCATAGACTCACATGGTGATATGATGGGAAGTCTGTGACAGATAATAGAGAGTCATTCATCTAACCAACAAAGGAAACAACTGGAATCTGAGGATGCTGTAGGATTATTTAACAAGTGGAAGACTTTATCTATTCACAGATTTAAGTGGCTCTTCTGGTCTGTCTCTGTCTTTTAAAGCAGTTTAGTCAGTTAGAAATGGGTTGAACTTATTTTTTAGACTGTTATTACTACCCTTGACCCCATTTGGAAGATTCAAAAGAAAATATGTGATGTTCACCCCAATGTGAAGGTCAGAAGCTAGAGCAGGTGTTAGTTCACCTGTAGCAGCCTCTGGTCCCTTAACCCCTTGGCTCCAATGTCACACAAATATACGGCTTCACAGAACTGGGACTTTTTTCTGTGGGGCAGCATATTTGCATATCTGTCTTTGTGTTGGGAATGCCCAGCACAGTGTGCTCCTAGCACAAAGAATGGGGTGTCACTGAGAGCCCTGGGCCCCATAATAATGATGCGCACCTGCAACTCCCCATTCCGGATCACCTGATTGCTGTCATATCCTCTGGTTATCTATCACAGTGATCAGTCACTGTGAAGCCCGCTGCTGTGTATTCTCTCTCTGAAGAGAGATGCGTTGTTTTGTTTTGCTTTTCTCTCTACAATGTGCAAAAACTAAATAAATATTTAAAAAAATAAAATAAAAAATAAAGAAAAAAAAAAACCTAGATCAAGGTTTGATCTAGGTCAGTGCTAGGGTTAGTGCTTGGGTCAATATCAGGGTCAAAGGTCAGGCTTTCTTTTTAATTTTTTAAAATTAGTATCACTGTCAGTGTCAATGTTAGTTTTTTAGGTAGGACATAAAAAAAAAACAAAATGCGCACTATTGTTTCTGGGCTGTGCTATGGGTACAAACAACAAATAACATACACATATATGGTATCACAGCAAATGTCAGGAGCATGATAATTTAGTTTGGGTTGTTCTTTGGTGATAGGTTATGGTAATAACAAGAAACACTAAATTTAAAAAACCTTTTTTACTAATTTGGGCCAGTTTTCCTTTGATAATAAAAGAAAATCTGTAGATATCCATTACCATTTACCACCAAATGAAAGCCCAATTTGTTTTTTCATTTTGAAGTTTTATTTTTTTTATTTTACTTGGGGGGGGAGTTGCAAGTAGCTGGTCTTGCCTAGGGTGCTAAGTAGCAAGATGCTATCACAAGCCTGGTCCGTGGCCCTGCTGCTGCCTAGCAACTATGACACTTTGTGGAAGGCAACCCTAAGTTTGAGGAGATTTCCTCTCAATTCTTGTCTCTAGGACAGGAATTGAGTGCTGTATAACCTATAAAACAGCTACAGTATAAAAGCTATAAAAACAGAGGTTATAACTCTTTTTTGCTGTATTCAAAACTAGAATACATTTTGCCTGGAGTTCCAATTTTGGAGTATTAGAAAGTCAAAATTATCCTTATAACGTATATGATCCTAATAATGAACATTTGAACTAAAAAAAAAAAAACTTTCCCATTGCGTTACCAGATTGGTTGGTTTTATTGCTCATGAATAAGGTACAAGCACAGGTCCAACAAAGTGCTCTGCCAAATTTCTAAAGTGCTATGTGAATGGTAACCATCCACATATTAAACTACATGACCTACTGATCCAATGACACTCATATGCTTCCTCTAAGTTTGGAATTGGGTAGAGGTCTCCACCTTTCTCCTGTGTGCAACAGATTTCACCTCCATGGAAAACATTTCAGAAAGGAATGGTGCGTGTTGCCATTTCTTACTTCTTATTTCTGCAAATGCTAATTTCTTGGTTGCCATACTGAAGCTGCATTCAATGCAATCACCAACACAGAACAGGCATGCATATAGGGACCTCTGAATTTCTAGGTATGAATATGCGTTTTGAGTCATTTACTTCAATTGCTGGAGGCAGTACAACAACTAGGCAACTAATGTTTTTAGGTCAGGACTAGCAGCCTCCATATTTCTCTTAGAAAAGGTTTACCAGTTTCAGTCTAATAAATAGTCCTCTAAGTGGCTTTTAACTAATGTCCTTGCTGTGCTTTTCTGAAACTGTGTTGAGATTATGTTACATAGCCAGGTTATATCCAAGAAGCTCTTAGCAATGCTATTCTCCCTTTTTCCCTTATTTTTTCATCACGACAGCCCAGGAGGTATGGCTTCAACATCTATGACCAATACACAACCTATGTTCCCATACACAGCCTAATAAATCAATTAAGACAGATGAAACAGTCATTGTGGAACTATCTCAGCCCAAAATCAGGATATTCTTCATTTGCACACAATGTATTTTCAGCTGCTCTGCAATAACTGCTGACTTGCAGATCTGCCTTCTACATTATTTAGCACACATACACAAGTGATCTTAAATAGTGCAAATGAACAACGACGTGTTTAATTATTAAATTTATTTATTCCGGCAAGATTTCCCACTGTGCTAGAGAAATTCTCCCACTTACATGGTTTTATGGCAGGGCTCCCACTCAGAAACATATTTTAGATTAAAGGGTAATCTCTTCTGGCGTACAAAACGCAGACTAATATTTTAATATGCCTTTTTAAGTGCCTAATAGATGTTTAATCCAAGGCTCAGAAACTTTCATCAAAACAGTAAATGAAGATTTTGTAAGTAGTATATCAATGAACAGTAATAAAGAGCAACTTAAAACTGAATTTACTGACAGTGAATAAATAGGCTTCAAGTGAGCATCAAAGTAAATGAGCCACTTAATACAATATCTCAAGAATTCTTCTCCGTCAAAGCACCACAAGTTTCAGCTTTCCTCCTGGCTGGGAGGGCAAGATGAGCCTTCTAATACTTAGTCAATTATATGAAAATTCAATTCAAATTCAAATATCTTTTTATATTTTTAAATCTATAACTTTCTTTGAAATAATACCGGGTGATCTTGCCATGAAGGCCCTTGTTCAGGCCCTTTCTGTTATAGGGTGACAACGCTCTCTTCCTGTCTCCCAGTTGTGTTTCTGCACTGTCACCCTGTCAAACTGCCAGCCGGTGGAAGCGACCTTTTCAACACACATTATGCAAGCGTGGTCCACTGTTATGATTGTAGCACCCGATAGTTTGTTAATAGAATAGTGTAGCGTATTATAGGCAAAATCATTGTTGTTGTGTGGGTCATGTGATTAAGGTTGGGTTATTGCAGGTCAGCTGGATGACTCAACAGGTTGTGTCCCTATCACCTCCTCCTGACTGTGGAGGAACACAGAACCTTCAAGAGGTCAGTAAGAAGGAAGCGGTGGAGGCCTAATCTGCATATTCCTGGTGGGTCTGGCTAATCCCAGGTTTGACGGCCTTGGTAGAGTGGTGGACTGGCCTATAAATATGGGAGAGTCAGGTTGACAGGGGAGTCAAGTGGAAAATGGAGGGCTGAGAAACTGTTGGTGTTTAGGAGAAGTCCCCTAGGTCTGGGGGGGCGGCCTCTAGGCTAGGCTCAGGCTGGCTCAGGAGGATACATTCTGCAGAGAGGCGCGAATGGCATCAAGGCCTGGAGCAGTAGGGAGCAATGAGGACAGTGTGAGTATAGCAGCACACTTTGTGATCTACAAGGGGAAAGATTGCCAAATGTAGCAAGCTTTCTATGGACAGCATTGAGCTCAATCCTTTATTCTTGTCCCTGGAGAGCTTTCAAGAAGCCAGTAGGGCTGGTAGTGCTTGCAGGCTGTGGAACTGTCACGTACCTGATAGGAGACTGAAATTACGAGGTCGGCCTCACTTGTGCCACTAGCCCTGACCCCACTGGAGGTGAAACAGAGGGTGTCTAGGGACCAGGGGGACAAGAGCGCCAGTAGATGTTGTTTTCAGCTCTTGCGGTTGGTGACCTTGGAAGACTGATGAACCTCTGATGCAGGCACAGTAGTAATATGCAGAGCTGGTATGGTAGATCTGCAGGTGTGCACCAGAACAAGGTAGGAAGCTGGGATGGGAGACAGGGGCAGTGTCAAAGAAATAGCAAGGGTCATCAACGGGCGGACAGCAAGGTACCAAATCATAAGCAAGCCAAAGTCAGGAGCAGAGCTGAAGTCAAGAACCAGTATCAAGCAGGAGAGTAATCAGAGTCAGGTCAGGAACAAGCCGGGTCAGCAACAAGGAAATCACACAGGAACGGGCAGGAAATGGGGAACAGCTGAAGACCAGTCAGCACTCAGCACAGGCAGAGGCATTTTTAAATAGTCTGTCTGGCGCCAATCTTTGCCGTGCGTGTGCACATGCGCATGCGTGAGCGCGATTGTGCATTTCTGTGCGCATGCGCACGTCTATTCGCCAGCCATCTCACGGGAATTGCCTTACAGGAACTCAGAGCTGGGAGAGAAAATGTCTCTGCATGTAGCTGATCCACAATGACTGATGGCTTTTAGGAAAAGAACAGTCCAGGATCTGCTTTTGTACATAGGAAGGAAATGTCCTCCTTCCATTGTTTCAAGCCAAATTGGGCATCTCATAATCCCGATTTCCCTATCCAAACAACAAAACCAAGTTCATGGACTGGTCACTGTCTTTGGATGCAAGTCTGTGTGAAAAATATCTGTTCCCTGGCTGTGCGGAGGGAAGCTTATGGATACTCACAACATAGCGGCCCTCACGAGGGCAGCGCTACATTATCAGAAAACGTACCCTAAGAAATGCCATGCGTGCATCTCTGGAGTGAAGGTAGGCTGGAAGAAAGTGGCTAAGCAGTATCCTCTTAGTTGTGTGTATACAGTGTGAGATCTAAGGCACTGCTGCTTGTGACTGCTAATCTCAGGAGATTTAGCATGAGGTTCGATGATGTCACAACTGTGATGCTCACTGTTGCTGGAGGCTCTGACATGAGGAAGCAACTGCTTGCCTCTAGCAAGATGGCAACCTCCATACAGAGACACAGTGCAGAACCAGGAATGTAAATCAGTAATAGAGAAAAGATCAGCTGCAGAGAGACCACAGGTAATACTAGTGACTGAACCTTTGTCCTCTGCCTACCTATTTTTGGACACAACTTCCAGAGTAAATCTTCCCTTCATTTATTTTATTTTATATTTGGGAAAGCAGGGCTTTCTTTTATACCACCAGCTGACCAGCATTGAGGGAAAAAAAAGGAGCAGAACTTACTTATTTAAAATTACGATTGGAAAAGTCCTATAGGTATAGCTGAAACCCTTTACTAAGTGACTCCATTTTTGCTGAGAAAAAAAAGTCATTGCTGATTTTTACCTTTTGTTATTCTGAAGAAATAGCTGTTTGTTTGACTGTGTCCTGTTGTGAAAAATGAATGTGAATGGGAGTGATTTTATAATTCATTCAGCTGCTGCAGTTGCAGGGTTTTAATGAGGAAAGTTGCAGGGTCTGCATCCTTTTAGACATGATTTTCCTTTGTGAGTATTGTGGGGAATGACCAAAATCTGATTTGTATCTTAGTGCAGACTTCTGGGAAAATCAATAAGCCACTCACATCCAGGAAATTACATTTCTGGGAGGTGTACTGTATGTGTACAATGCCTTCAAGTTGCCATATTGATGTTCAATTACAATTTGACTTGTGTAGCAATTGTATATGCTATATTATTTTTTTTTTTTTTTTTTTTTTTCCATGAAAGTTGAGTTATCTTTTAACCCCATATCAACTAAATCCATATTTGTCAAACCAGTAGAGTATGTCTGCAAAATCTGTTATATTTTATATATGCCTTTTCTTTTTAATTAGAGTATTTGGGATTTGTTGGAAGAAGGGCTTGATTATTCAAGTGGGAAATCCACTCTGATCATGGTGCGGTCAGTGTCACTACACATTTACAAGGCTATGCTTTCAGAACCTTGCATGTACTAATTTTCAATGCACTGCAGAGCATTTGAAATGGCGTGGCACAGGTTTATTGTAGATTTGCTGGTTTACTTTGTAAGGCAGCGCTGAGAGTAATGATGATGTGTAAAGGGTAATAAGCCATAGCAATCACCCTTTAGCTTGTTGTCAGTAAAGGTCAGTGTCATTTCAGTGAGCTTAGAATTTGGTTATAAGTGCAGTGTTTATCTTAGAGAAATGTTTGCTGTGGCTCACACATTTTTTTTTTTGCATTTTCTCTTCCATATTTTTCTAACTGCAATAAATATAGAGATTTGTAGATCAGCCATTAGATGGAGCTCTGTGTTTTACCGCAATTCTGCTTATGCTACATGTACACATTGTATTGCGGTCTCCTGTCACATACTGTGGTACCTCCTCTCATCACTACTTAGAGGATGATTTACTAAAACTGGACAGTGCAAAATCTGGCGCAGCTCTGCATAGAAACCATTCAGCTTCCATTTTTTTTTTGTCAAAGCTTAATTGAACAAGCTGAAGTTAGAAGCTGATTCGCTGCCATGCAGCTGCCATGCCACAGCTACACTTTTCAATTTTAATATATCTACCCCTATGTCTTGTAGTGACAAAGGGACCAATGATCAGAATCAGAGTGCGCAGTTCACTATAGTTCCTACTTACAATTACTGAAACCTGACTGCACAAATCTGACTTTTCCCCTCCTGCTGCCTTCTCCCATGGTGGCCTCTGCTGGACTCACTCTCCCAGGCCTAGAGGATGGAACTGTGGAGGAGTTGGAATCCTCCTATCCCCTCAAAGCACTTTTCAGGTCCTTCATTCACCTACTTCTCTGTCACTCTCCTCATTTGAAGCTCACTGTATTCACCTATTTTCCCCAGTTTCTTTAAAAATTGCTATGATCTATCAGCCTCCTGGACCAGTATCAAGCTTTCTTCATGACTTTTCTGCCTAGCTACTCTACTTTCTCTCTAACCTCTTCTTTTGGCCTGAAACACTGGACGCACACTTCTACTCACTCTAATGGCAACTGCCTTGACCCTAATGTCTGATCCTTGGCTTCCTCCTCCTTGCCTTCCAGCTACCTAACAGTTACCCATAGAAACCTTTGCCATCTTAACCCTTCTGTTCTTTTTTTCTGCAACAGATTGTCTCTATGGCAAAATCTCATCCCTGTCTTGCCCCAAACTGGCCACTTCTGTCTACAACAGTTCACTGTCATCCACCCTGAACACATTGGCTCCCTCACTATACACAGAATCAGTCCCCGATCACTACACTCCTGGCAAACAGACAATAACAGATGCCATAAAAAATTTAGCCATGCTCTTGAGCAACTGTGGAGTAATACCAAGTCCCAGCAAGGCTTCATCCAATCTGCCCTCCAAAAATACAATTCCTGCCTCCACACTGCCAAACAGACCTATTTTATCACTCTCATTAACACCCTTTCACGTAGTCCCCGTCAACTCTTTTCTACCTTTAACTTTCTACTTCATCCTTCATTACCTTCACCAACTAACACACTCACTGCCCAGGAGGTCGCTAATCACTTCAAAAGTTAGATTGATACAATTTGTGATGAGATCTCCACTGTACAGATATTTCCCTCACCTTACATTCCCTGTCCACCTGCCTGGTCAATACTTCCCTTATTTATAAAAGTTACTTTAGAGGATCTCAACTAAACCTTTTTCTAGCACCCAGCTAACCACCTGTCCCCTGGACACTGTTCCCTCGCATATACTACGGTCACCCTCTGGCTCTATCCTACACTCTTTAACTCATATCTTCAATCTCTCCCTTTCTAGAAGATGTAACTGGCATCTTCCCCAACCCTCTAAAACATGCACTTGTCACCCCCATACTTAAAAAGGCCTCACTGGACCCCACCAATCTTTACAACCTAAGACCTATCTCCTTACTCCCGGTTGCCTCCAAACTCCTTGAACGTTTAGTCTATAACCGGTTGTGCTGCCACCTCATTGAGAATTACGTTCGTCATCCCTGAAGTCTGGGTTTCGCCACAGAAACTGCTCTCCTAAAACTCACTAATTATTTACTAACAGCTAAAACCAACGGTCGCTATTCTGTACTCTTACTCTTGGACCTCTCTGCTACCTTTGACACAGTTGACCACCCCCTCCTCCTCAAAAAACTCTGTTTCCTAGTCTCCTTGATTGTACACTCCATTGGTTCGCATCTTACCTATCTCACTGCACCTTCAGTGTCACTTAAAACTCTACTTCCTCCTCTCTTATTCCTCTTACTGTCGGGGTCCCCCAAGGTTCTGTGAGATGGGGAAACAGCTCTCATTGTTTGAACACTGTTTGTGTGCAGTAAATTATTGTGTGGAGTAAATTAAATGTTCTGGAGTGACATTCTGCGGTTTAGCCACAAGATGCCACTGTTTTCCTAACACAGCCTCAGACTGCATAGATATTTCTATATTCATGAAGAGATGAGGTTTTTCACACAGAGTTTAGACAACAGGAAGGAGAGAGACAGCAGCCATGTTTTGGAGAATGGTGAATGCAGGAGCCGTGTGAGCAGAGAATCTGATGGCATCCAGGTGAGAGGACATCCCTCAGTAACCAGAGCTGCAGCTAAGTGAAGCTGATCGTGTCCAAGACCCTGATCCTGTTCAGAGAAAGGAAGATTGCTGCCAGGAATGCTGATGAGAGCAGAGGAACAAAGCAACATACACTGCGATACCGCATGCTTGTTGGAGATACATTTGTTCTGTACAGAGTCACCAGCGGATGCAAAGCAGACCCGGGTGGTAAGATCGTGCACGCACCTCATTTCAGTGTTGGCGCCTAGAGACTGAGACCAGGCCTATAGTTAGTTAGTTAGGGTCTCTGTTTGTGTCAGGCCACAAGTGTTATTACTGATCATTGGAAGGACTCCATAACTTAAAGTGACATTTCACACTGGAGAGCTGATAACATCCCACAAACTCAAGCCAGACAGGCGTTTTGCTCAGAAGGAATAATCAGGCACATGCTACAGGACCAGTTATGAGAGGGGGAATACTGTAGATTTGTGTAAGATTGTAAGCTGTTGTGCTGCACCGCAGGCTAGCCCATACCATACACCCATACACTGATTCCTGCTCTTTTAGGGTAATAACGGGTAAGGTGTGGCAGCTTAGCTGTGCTCGCCAGTAGGTAAATTACTACACCTTCTACCTTCATCCATCAGGAGGCGCCGTGCTGTGGAGCACAAGGGTCTCAGCCTTTGAGCTGGGTGTATGTAAATTTATTGTATGTTCTCAGCCTTTGTGGTTGTGTTTATTTGCCACATCTAAGTAAAATTCTGTTGTGGCAAAAGCTGGTGTTGGGGTTGCTTTCCTCATTCGTGACTTCACTGTATCCTGGGGAGCCCACCCCAGGTACATGGCTTACAGCTCTGTCCTTGGACCTCTCCTATTCTCAATCTACACCTCTTCCCTGGGTCACCTGATAGATTTCCATGGTTTCTAATACCATCTCTATGCTGATGACACACAAATCTATCTCTCTACCCCTCAGCTTACCCCATAAATTTCCTCATGTATCACTGATTTACTTGTAGCACCCTCCAAGTTTAGCTAAGAGGGGCTAGATCCTATTGGATAGACAGAAGCTGTTAGCAGCTCAGGTGTAATAGCTAGAGGGGTCAAATTGTGGTCAGGGCTGAGAGCCTCTGCAGGCCAGCCCCTCTGGAATGTCCCCCTGCTCTTAGGCTTCCAGAGGAGGGCCTTGGAGGTAGTGGGTGGATCTGAAGAGTGGCTGGCTGCACTCTTGAGCGATCTCAGCCAATCCCCAACAGAAGGCTTAGCAGGGGGCTGGGACTCCCATAAAAGTGATGGAGCCTGCTCAGTAGCAGGAGTGTGGTGGGAAAGGTGTAGAGAGTTGGAGGAAGCTGTGAGGCTGGAGGAAGAAGGCCAGCAGGAGGCCTAGGGGGATGGGGCCTGCCTGCGAGCCTGGAGCTGGGAAGGCAGAAAACTTAGAACTCACTGGCCCCCGAGTGAGGACCACCTGATTGGCAGGGAAGGAGCAGCCCAGCTGATAGGCCTAGTAGCAACAGTTAACCTGCAAGCAGTACAATGGAGGATCTGAGTGGGTATACCTGCACCCCCTGGGCAGAAAGGGGAAGGAGCACTCTGGTGGGAAACCCTATTAGCCCCCTACTAGTGATTGTTTACCCATTTAAAGTATCAGGAGCCAGATCCCCTGCTCAGGAAAACCTCCAGACTGCTGGGTGAAGAGGAAAATTTTATCTAGGTTCTGGGGTGGCACATCAAGGAGATTCTGGCTAGCTCTCCAACAGAGACTGTGCTAAAGAAGAGAATAGGTATAGGAAGTTTGTCCTCAGTTATCGGTTCCCTTGGGCATCCTATACCCCCCTTACACTATCCCAGTTTTAAATCCCCTCAATAAACAACAAATCAAGGACTGATTTCAGACCTTGAAAGCAAGCTTGTGTGGAGAATGCATATTGCCTAGCTGTTCAGCACTATGGGGGGGCCCAATTCATCAGCATCTTCTAAAGGGGTAGTGCTACATACTAACAGTCATATCAGACTGGATGTCAAACCACTTCCTCAAACTCAATCTATCCAAAATTGAGCTCATAATATTTCGTCCCCCATGTGCCCCTTCCCGTGATTTCTTGGTCACGATCTATGGCACAACTGTCAACCGTCCCCACATGCCAGAGTGCTAGGTGTAACCCTGGATTCTGAACTGTCCTTTCAGGCATCCAATTACTGTCCAAACCATGCAGCCTCAACCTCTGCAACATCTCCAGAATACGCCCCTTTTTGACCACTGACGCCACAAAGTTTTTAATGCACTCCCTGGTTAACTCTCATCTACAGTTAAGGGTGTCTAATTTTCAAAAAGGGGTCATTTGGGGGGGGGGAGATGTGCTATCCTGGACATTCAGGAAATTGTAATAGGTAGTGACGAAGTTAAATGAGGAAATTACACACTTTCACACGCTTTCAGAGGGGTCATTGGATTTCAGGTTCATGTATGCAGGTAGGCTCCCAAAAAGACTTGTAAATGTGGTATCCCCATACTCGGGAGAAGTAGCAGAATATATTTTGGGGTGTAATTCCACATATACACATGGCATGTGTGAGAAATATATTATTTAAGTGACAACTTTGTGTCATTTTTTCATTTTCCAAAAACTTGTCTACTTTACAAAAAGGGGTCATTTGGGGGGTTGTACTATTCTGGCATTTCAGGACCTCCAAAACTGTGAAAGGTAGTCATGAAGTGTAATGAAGAAATAAAGCCCTTTAAAAGCCTGAAAGTGCTTATTTGCTTATTGGATGTTGGAGTACTGTACGTGGCTAGACTGCCAAAAAGTGTCTCGTGTGTGGCATCATCATACTCAGGAGAAGTAGCAGAATGTATTTTGTGGAGTAATTGCACAAATACCCATGGTATGTGTGAGCAATATATCATTTAAGTGACAACTTTGTGTAAAAAAACAACTTTTTTCTGTCATTTTCCAAAAACTTGGGGGGGGGGGTTATCTTGCTATTTTATGCCTACCATTAGAAGTTTATGCAACACATCACTCACTCTTCTAACCACCAAGCCTTTTCAGACACTTTTTGTTCACATGATAAAATCAGTATTTTCTGCTAAAAAAAATTACTTTGAACCTCCAAATATTATATATTTTTTAAAGAGAATAAAATGGTGTGTGTTGCAATTTTTTATGCCACACGGTACTTACGCAGCGATTTTTCAAACACAAATTTTTTGTAAAAAATACCCTTTTTGAATCTTAATGCGCAAAAACACAATATGTTGGCCAATTGTTTGGTAAAGTATAAAAGATGATGTTATACTGCGCATGCAACAGTGACAAACTACATATTTTTAATATCCATAGGCAACACTTTAAAAGCCTTTACAGGCTAGCACTTTAGATTTACACAGGAGGTCTAGTGCTAGAATTGCTGCCCACAATCTGATGTTCATGGCAATACCTAACATGCATGGTGCTATTTACATACCGACATGGGGCCGACGTTTGCATACACTGTTGGGTATGAGCGTGGAGGGACAAGGGTGGTTTCTTTTTGTTTTTTTTATTTATTTTGATTATTTTTTTACACTGTCCCTTTCTTTTTTTATCACTTTTATTGTTATCACAGAGAATATAAATATCCAGTGACCGATACTCTTTTCTGAGAAATCTTTGGTCTATTAGACTCTAGATATCCTCTTTGCCCTTAAATCATCTGATCTCACAGAGATCAGTGTGATCAGATGCCTTCCCAAGGTAAAAATGGCGCTGTACATATCCAGTGAAAATGAAGTGATGAAATTCTGGTAGCCTCCAGTTTCTTAGGCTATAGAGATGACTGGAGTCATTCCAGTCTCCGATCTGCCCTATGGTAAACTGGTCAGCTGCATTCTCAGGTTCTCCCGATGGCACGGGACTGCCTGAGAAAGCCATGGAAGGCAGCGGGGGGAGGGGCATCTCCTCCTCCCACTGCTTGTAAAAGCAATTCTGCGGCTAATTAGCCACTAGCATTGCTTTTCCATGAAAGCCGACCACTGGCTGAAAAAAAGATACCAGGATGATGCCTGCACGCATCATCCTGGTATAACCACTTAAAGTGATATACCAGTATGCTGACCCTTGTTGGGCATATATGTTATGTTCTTTTTTTTATGCAGCCTGTGGGCTAAATTAAAAAAAGAGAAGAAATCTCTGCCAGAAAAAGTGTGTGGTATGTCCATCATTAGAATATACCACCCTGCATCCACCCACTTCTATTGTTGGGCATACATGAAATGCCCATTCAGCCCACGGGCTGAATGATAAAAAAAGGACCTAACAAGGTTTCTCTATTTACACCGATTGATGTAGATGAAGAAATCTCTGCTAAAAATGTTTTATTATAAAATATATGTCGAAGCATAGGAGCGATCTACCCACTGACCACCCCAGGCCCCCATGCTTGGGCATATAGGTTCTTTTTTTACACTGTAGATGAGAAATCTCATCCAGCAGCACAGCACATACTGATGTACTGTATATCCTGAGAGCACACCCTGTTGCTGTGAGAATAAACAAATTGGTGCTGCAGCTGAATGGTGTTCCTGCAAAGAAAGCAACAGTTTACAATAAAACAGTAACTCAATAAAACAACAACTATTTTGTTTTCTTTTTTTATGTATTTGGGTGTTTTTTTGCTTTTTTATTTTACTTTTTTTTAAAAAAAAAAAACTTAAACATTTGAGATTTTAGGGTCTATCAAAATGCAGTATCCAGTTTCCTGACTACCTAACATTCTTCTAGACCCTATGTAAATATGTGCCCTAGACTGTGCCATGCTTGCTGTACCCTATACTAATGTTCCACTAGTGTGTGGTAGCAACGGAAGAAGTCCTTCAAGCAGAGACCAGGTTGGCCAGGACAGGAGGGACACAAAAAGTGGGTGTCATGCCTAATTCCGTGTCTGCTACAGACACGTCATATTTTTGGGGGTGACATCTGGGTTGGGGTACCAACCATTGCATTAGGAAAATGCCTCTCATGTAGCCGGCTCACTGGATCTGGGTTGGGAGTTTGGGCCACAGCACCTTCTGGATATAAAAGGGCTGTCATGATCTCTTGCTGAAATTTTAGGAAGAATCTACTTTATCCAGTTGCTTTGAAAAGCACAAAAGCATTGTACAGAGCCAATTGAAATATATAAACACTTTTTTCTACCAGTGTCTGTCTTTATGGGAAACTAAATACAGCTTCATCATCTGGTCATTGAAGTCCACCACTTCCATGTTAAGGTTAGAGTCGTGGACACAGACGGGCTTCTCAACAACACCAGCTGCTGTGGAAATTTGGATGGTCATGTCTGCGCGAATGGAAAACAGGATGAAAACATCCTGTTTGTCCTTCCACTTCACTGTGAGCAGTTCTTCATTTTTCAAGCAGGCTTTCTCCCTCATTTGAGTATTTACAAGCCGTTGGGGGGCTCCACGTGACTATCTTTTCCCTCATAAATCTGAAAATTACATGTATAGCCTGTTGTCCTCCCACAGGTCTTATACATTTTGACCCCATATCTGGCATGCTTGCTGGGGAGAAATTGTTTGAATGCAAGGCGGCCCAAAAAATTAATGCGGGACTCATCAACGCAGATGTTTTGCTGGGGAGTATAGACATCTGCAAATTTCTAGTTAAGGTGATTTACAAGGGACCAAATTTTGTGGAGCCTGTCATATTCAGGGTCACCCCAAGGACAACAGAGTGTATTGTCATTGAAATGCATAAATTATATTATATTCTCATATCTATGCCTGGCCATGGCAGCAGAGAACACAGGCATATGATGAAACAGGTCTGTGGACTAATACAACCGCACCTCATTCTTTTTAGTAATGCCCATTTTGAGGGTTAGGCCCAAAAAATACTTTAAATTTGGAAACCGTAATAGGTTTCCATGCACATGGTCTGGCAAGGATTGAATTTGGGTTGGCGGCGATAAATTGTTGTGCATATATTGCTTTGATCCATAATCAATCAGTACAGATCTTCTGTGAAAAACAGCTCCAAAAAATCAAGGGGAGTAGTTAAATTTGCTGTTTCCACATGAATTCCGGTATAAACAGTGAATGGGGAGAAGTATGGGTGCTGGAAAATTTGTGGGCTGCCAATCAAGATTTGCAAGCACATCTGGAAGGACACTATGGGCTCTACGGGTCTGTGTTTGAATGTGCCTGTGTTTGAATTCTTGGTGGCTGCAGGACACTACTTGTGCTAGCCACCTCACCTGCTTGTACTGCACTTATGGGACTTGCCACGTCACCAAGTGATACAGCAGTGCTGGTATGTAAAACACCAGGATGTACTAGGCCGCTGGTGCTCACCAGTTCACCAAAAGGTACAGTAGCGCTAGTACTGGCACTCTGCTGCATATGAGAATCATCATGCAATTATAACACTTCAGCTACCTTGGAATGAGGTCAGGTACGCCTGACCTTAGTAAGGACCTCTACTCCATCGTCTGAGCTATCTGTCAGGGTGCTGCTGCTCTCTACAGGTTCGTATTCAGAGCCTGATTCTGTCAGTGAGGCTTCCCATTTGCCTTCATCTAGTGTACCTTTCATTGGACATTTTGGCCACTACATTTATAGGTACCTAGTGTGACTCACGGAAAAAGAGCACCTGGCTGTCAGGGACAGCTTGAACTGCTACAAAAACAATTACCTGCTAGTGCTAGCAGCGATTAGGCCTGATATTGTTAACCCTGCAGTTTTGTGTGCAAAGAATCAAGTGACAGTGATCTACCGGTACTGCACTGGCTGTGGGAGAAGGGGGAGGGTTAAGAGTAGGGGCTAAACGCAGGTGCTAGCAGGTGTCGGGTTAATCTTGTTAATGCTGCATTTTTGGGGGCACTATACTATTGTGAATGCTGGTATAGTTCTGACCTGATCAAAGATATTGATCCATTCAGACTCTGTACTAGCATATGAGGTGTATTGTGCATTTGAGAGTGTTCCTGGCAATCAAAGGATTAAATGTGATGCATGATGTAGTGGAGGGCAATCTGACATTATCTGGGAGGGACGGTAACTGACGCTAACGCTACCTGAAGTCGCCTGTAACAGTAATACAGTGATCAGTAAAAAAATATATACAAATGTAAATGACACTGGTGACAGGGCAGTGAAAGGCTTAATGGGGGGGGGGGGGGGCAGTGATTAGGAGGTTAAATGTGACCTAGCTGTGCTTTTACTTTGTAACTGTGCTGTTTTGACTCACGTGGATCTGTATTCTTCTCTCTCTGGAACAGAATGTGTTCCAGGGAGAGAAGATTGCATCATTTCATGTGCCAGTGTAATGTAAACACAGGCACAGTCTGAGCTCTGATTCGGTATAGCCAATCAGCAAGTCCATCATTGGCCTGAATCTGATGACAGATCAGTGTTGTATTGAACCACAGCACCGCCGGGCCAGTGTGCGCCCCCCTGCCCATGAACACAGTAGGAACGTGGATCACTTATATACGTGATTTTGTGCAGGGAGTCTACCCTGTAGCAGTAAAACTGCTATAGGGCAGAGGGAGGCTGTTTAACCCTGTATAGGGTATCCACATCTGAGATATAAGTTGTGGGTGTGCTTACCTTTTACTTCCATTGCAACATTTGGCTGCATCTTATATGTGTGGCAATGCTGAGAATGTAGGTAAACCAGGTGGGGATCAAATAAAACACTAGGTGGGCCTTTCATTGGTATTCTGAAAAGCTAATGGGTAGAGAAGGAGAGGAAAAAAGGAAAACATCCCTCTTCACAGTATAACTACAGTACATATATGAAGATGGAGTAAGATTAAAATATGGGACAAACACTCGGTCTAAATCCTCAAATAACTTTTATCATAATCCAATATCAGTCATATTTGCACCTACCTCAACCTTTGGATATTAGCATTGCTGGAAAGGACACATGTAGCCATTTTGTAATCACAATCCCAACCTTGGTAATTTTTAGCATTACTGTACTGTGCGTCATGGTTTTTCATATATAATGTGCCCATAAAGTCTTTGTCTCCACTGTAAAAGAACTCATTTATTGGGTTGTAATATACATTTTCTTGCTGACATAGCTTACATTAATGGCTGCAGCATCCTGGAAAATGTAATAATGGTTAAACTAACAAAATACTGAGTGCTTCCAGCAATTTAAGCTCTTGTTATTACTCCCTAGGTAAGCCCAACACAGACCTGTGCTCACCCAATTGTTGTAAATGGTACTCAGATCCATTTTATCAGTTTCAGAGATTGGGCCTGGATTCATACCTGATAATGAGTGTTTTCAGTCAATTTTGAATTTCTTTCTCATTTTTCCAATACAATTTAACTAAAAAATAATAAGTGCTGCACAACATACCATTTTATTGTGTGTGTATATATATATATATATATATATATACACATTTCTTTTTGGAATATCATTAATTGTTAACCATTGTCATTCCATTATTATATATTTTTATGTGGAAAATATAATTTATATTGTTTATATATTTTATGCGTTTTTTGCACTATTAATTGATTTATGCGCACCTGAATACTTTTTGAAGTGTTTTCTTGTTTTATATATATGTATATATATATATATATATATGTGTGTGTGTGTGTATTTATACACAACAAATGTGTAAAATGAACAATAAATAAATAAATATAGCCAATTCATGCAGTGAAAATTCATGCAACAGATCCCAACACTTCTGTGGTTCTCATGCCTGTGCTAACTACTAAAATGTTCAATATATATATATCAATACTACCAGCCTTTTGATAAAGTCACAATTGAGTAACAAAACGTGTCAGTGTCGTGGCCAGATGTAATCACTAGAGATGAGCGAATTATTCAAAAATTCGATTCGGCTGATTCGCCGAATTTGAGGAAGAAATTCGATTCGATGCGAATTAATTCGCTACGAATTTAACTTATTAAAAGGGTTTCTAGGCTTCAGAGAGCCTTTAAATTAGTGCAGAACACTGTACCTTTAATTTAAATGCCCTTGGAGATGAGGAAGGACAAGGAGAAGGATGAGAAGAAGGAGAAGGAGAAGGATGAGAAGAAGGAGAAGGAGAAGGATGAGAAGAAGGAGAAGGAGAAGGATGAGAAGAAGGAGAAGGATGAGAAGAAGGAGAAGGATGAGAAGAAGGAGAAGGAGAAGGAGAAGGATGAGAAGACGGAGAAGGAGAAGGATGAGAAGAAGGAGAAGGAGAAGGATGAGAAGAAGGAGAAGGAGAAGGATGAGAAGATGGAGAAGGAGAAGGATGAGAAGAAGGAGAAGGAGAAGGATGAGAAGAAGGAGAAGGAGAAGGATGAGAAGAAGGAGAAGGAGAAGGATGAGAAGAAGGAGAAGGATGAGAAGAAGGAGAAGGATGAGAAGAAGGAGAAGGATGAGAAGAAGGATGAGAAGAAGGAGAAGGATGAGAAGAAGGATGAGAAGAAGGAGAAGGATGAGAAGAAGAAGGATGAGAAGAAGAAGGATGAGAAGAAGAAGGATGAGAAGAAGAAGGATGAGAAGCAGGAGAAGGATGAGAAGAAGGAGAAGGATGAGAAGAAGGATGAGAAGAAGGAGAAGGATGAGAAGAAGGAGAAGGAGAAGGAAGAGAAGAAGGAGAAGGATGAGAAGAAGGAGAAGGAGAAGGAGAAGGAAGAGAAGAAGGAGAAGGATGAGAAGATGGAGAAGGATGAGAAGAAGGAGAAGGATGAGAAGAAGGAGTTTCAACCGCTGTATGGAGGGAATGTCACAGAACTGTCAGAAATAGCCTATTTCTGACAGTTCTGTGACATTCACTCCATACAGCGGTTTCAACTCCTTCTTCTCATCCTTCTCCTTCTTCTCATCCTTCTCCATCTTCTCATCCTTCTCCTTCTTCTCTTCCTTCTCCTTCTCCTTCTTCTCATCCTTCTCCTTCTCCTTCTTCTCATCCTTCTCCTTCTCCTTCTTCTCATCCTTCGGCAAAAAGTGTATCTGCAGAGCTCCTCTATTCTGCAGATACACTTAGAGGAGCTCTGCAGATACACTTTTTGCCGGCTTGGAATTCTTCTTATTTTCATCCTACTTCTTCTTCTTCTTCTTCATCCTCATCCTCATCCTCTTCTTCTTCTTCTGAGGATGAGGATGAAGAAGAAGAAGAAGAAGAAGAAGTAGGATGAAAATAAGAATAATTCCAAACTGGCAAAAAGTGTATCTGCAGAGTTCCTCTATTTCTGACAGTTCTCTGACTTTCACATTTACAGCGGTTGAAACATTGTATCTGTTTCCGAATAAAAACATCTGTATCCTAAATGGAAACAAATAGATACAATGTTTCAACCGCTGTACATGTGAAGGAACTGTGAGAGAACTGTCAGAAATAGCGGAGCTCTCTGCAGGGACACTTTTGCTGGCTGATCGGGAAAAATCCAATTCGCGCACCCGAAGTAGGCTAATATTCGGATTCGACGCAAATTGAATTTTTCCTGAAATTCGAATCGAATTCCACTTCGCCTGGTTCGATTCGCTCATCTCTAGTAATCACATTGTAGCGTGATCAGAAGTGTGGTTTATTATACATCTAATCAAACCTTTGGATTTTAGTATTTTTAAATTTTTCAATACATTGTCACCTTCCTATTATCTTTTCCTCTGTTTTTATAAGTCGTGCCATTCTTTCAAACCCCATAATAAATTAACACACATGTATATAGTACATAAAGTACTTAACATATATATAGTATAAATATATATATATATATAATTTTTTTATTATTATTATTTTAAATAAATATCACAAAATAAAAAAATTAAGCTGATTTAATCACCTATTCCTATCTACTATAATCTTACAGAAGAATGTCTGAGAAAGCACCCTGAAGACAGCTTTATCAGTTCACTTAGGAAATGTGGGCCAAAATAACTGAGTAGGCAAACAAGAAAATGAGATAACAAAAAACATTTCAAAGATGGTGTTACATAGGGTTTTTTATGAAGTCAGTGGGCCTGTGTGTAAGGTCATAAGCTGGGCCTCATTACTTTATACAAAAAAAGAATGTGTGATTAGTGCAGCATAGTGAAAAGTGGGCATGGTTTTAAATGTGCTTAGGGTGTTGCTAGGATTGTAAAAGACCTAGAACACCTTTGGGCACATGAAGTAGCAGAGAAATGAAGCTCAGCAGTGAACAGTGGGTGTCTCCAAACTGTGTTAACAGGGGGAAGGGCTTAAGGGGCGTAGTTTAGTAAAACAAGGTCAACCTGGGACATCCCATCTGGGGTCAGTCTGTCCCCGGATAAATTCTCCCCCCCCCCAGGTTAATATGTGCCTTAGTATATTTCCTCCCGGGTCAGGCTGTCCTTCAGTATAATCCCCTCCAGGCCAGGCTGTCCTCCAGTATGATCCCCACCAGGTCTGTCTGTCCCCTAGTATGATCCCCACCAGGTCTGTCTGTCCCCTAGTATGATCCCCACAAGGTCTGTCTGTCCCAAAGTATGATCCCCACCAGATCAGCCTGTCTGCCAGTATGATCCCCCAGGTCAATCTCTTCCGCCCTATACAGGCTGGAGGTAGGAGAAAGTTGAAACCTCCCTCCAGCTGCAGCTATCATCCGCTTCTCCTTCTGACAGAGGTGACACTGCAGTCATTCCTGTCAGTAAGAAGCGGGGCGAGTGGCTAACTCGTCAGTGCACCCCTCCCTCAACACAGCACCCCCCCAGTCCCTCCTTGCAGCACCTGAAGCCAGTGGAAGGGGAGAGGAGCTGGCAGGTGCAAGGAATCCACAGAAGATCCGTGTGGCAGGGGAAGGACCTGTGCACAATGGATGATATGCCAATGTGGTGGTAGGAGATTGGCGACTAGGAGGGGACATGTGTTGGCATTACCATGATCATTCCCTGGGAGGAAGGTGGACTTGTGAATGACGGTGGAAAAGGCAATTGTGGTGGTAAGGTGTAACGACCGTTGAAGGAATGTGTGGTGCGGGAAGTGGTAAGCGTAACTGTATTGTGCTGGTGGTATGTAGGTGGACCTAATGTGGATAGTTGTGCAGTAGAGATTGGATAGGGAATAGATGGACAAGAAGGGGGTGGAACAATATGAATAGCTGGAAGAAAAGAGTGCTGATGTGGTATTGGTAAAATGTTTGCTTAGGAGGTGAGGTGTGTGGGCATATGGACCTGAAAGTACTGATGGTGCAGGAGTGAATGGAAGGAGAAGAATGGAAGGTATTGTGGACGAATAAGGAGGAATGAACAAGGAAATGTATCACAAGACCTTGAACCACATCTCTGTCTGGGACCCTGAACACTTTATTGAAAAGGCCCAGTAGGCTGTTTGTTAAGGTCTATTCGTCAGATTCATCAGTGGGCTTAGAACCTCTCTGACATTATGGATATAATATCCAGCAGATAGTTGATGTTTTGGCCGGACGCTCTCCCTCTTATTGGTCTTCTGGTTGCCCTGGATTTTAAAGGAGCAAGGACTTGTAAAGGTGCAGACTACTCTTCAGGTACCAGTGTCACACAAAAAAAGCTGCTGCTAGTGTCTTGGTTTTCCAGTTCCTGTTGGTCTTTGGCCAAGTCGTCCCTTCTTAACTTATGTTACTAAAACCTTGGATCATCAGAAATGCTAGCTTGCTAGCTACTAGCTAGTTTTATTGGGCAACACACAAGGAGATGAGGTTTTTAGGGTCCCAGATACCAAGCAGATTACTTTCAGACTCTTCCATGTCCAACTTCACAGTGTCAGAACCTTTAAGCCAACCCAGCAACACTGCAAGTAGCATCCTAGCTGGTACACAGCCCTTCTCTCTCTGATGCTGCTCCCGGTGCTCTCAGTGCATCCTTTGCCAAGTGAGTTATCAAGACTAGTGAGAAACCAGCCTTTTTCTTGGCTTTCTGTAGCAAGGTCCTTCCCTGGGTCTTGATCTTGGTATCGCCATCAACAGGCAAGACAGTTCCATCTTCACATCCAGAGCACATATTAGGCCCTATACAGGCTATTGGGCCTAACAGCATAGTCCAATCCAGAAGCACCTCCTGAAGCGTCAGCCTGGAAAACTTGCCCAAAATATTTATATCCTTCCTCAACATTCACCAGTAGCCTGAACCTCCTATGGGGTTGGCTGAAGGAAATATTAATATTCATAATTCAGTCTTGTTATGAAATCTCATAATATTGTAATGATACCAGTGACACCTACTGGCAGAAATCACAACCCTACTGAACTTAGAGAAAAAACTATAAAAATCAGTCTGAGCTGATTACCATCCAGCCAAAAACTAAATTTGGGTATTAGGCCCTGTTTAAGACAGGAAGCTACATAAAGACAGCATTGAAGTTGCAAGTGACTATGAAGACTGATGCTGAGTTACAAAAAGCTGCTAGATTCTAGAATTTAAATACTGCTATAATTTTGCAGAAGACTTCTAGAGTCTTGGCAAAATTAAACAACACAGAAAAAAGATTACACTTCCTTTTCTTAATATGATATAATGCAGATAACAAGAACATAAATCATTGGCATGAATAAAGGCTATTAAAAAAACGAAATGGAAACATGACCAGGGGACTAAAGATGGCTTGTTCCTAGTCCCCTCTGACCTTCCCCCTTTTACCATAAGTAAACACTCAAACAACAAGCTGAAGTTAAGGGTCCAAATGGCCTTTTATTACAATCATCAATAAATAACATTTAAAATAACGTTAACACAGCATAACATAAGCTTCAAGGTCCCAATAGGCATCAAGAAAAGAAAATACCTGCGTCCTGCTTAAAATAGGCCTCCAGCCGCAACACAACTGACTCGGAGACAACCACCGCAGATACCCCCATCAGAACAACTGGGAGCCATACCTCAGACGGGTCTCTACAAATTACCTTTTTTGTGCCCACAGTAACCTACAAGAACCTTGCACCCCACAGGCTGCCCATCAGCACCAACTGGCACAGCTACCACCATAACAAACCATGAAACAACGGGTGGGCTGGAGGGAAGTTTTCCTTAGCTAATCTTCCTTCTAACTGAAGCCCCCCTGCCACACCCCGTCAGACCACCCCTTGAGGCTTCACCCGCTCCCTCCTTAAACACCACTTAGAACTCCCCCATCAACTAATAGGACTCTCCTCTCCCAATCCCCTTTAACCCTTGTCATGCAGGCTTTTCATTCATGTCTTCTTCTTTTCTTTTACTCCAGGCCTCCCTTAAGTATAATAAATGAGAAAAGTGTTTTTTTTCTGATGGAAATACATGGGTTCACCTATAACAATAAACACAATACTTCTATATTGTATACTGCATTGCATTAATACTGGTAAATATTGATTCAGAAACTGTCTGGCATCAGTGTGCAGATCTGTGTATTTAAAATACATATCAATTCAATATTACACATCATGTGGGATGTGTGCCTTTGGTGTTACTCAACAGGTTTGCCATGTTTAATATATGAAAATAGCTAAAGAAGGCTTCCAAACTAGCCAAACCTAGCTACAACCATGGTAGGAAATAGCTTTAGAATGAAAAACAGATATAAAGTAACCTAAAGCAGAACTACAATGTATTTGAGCAACACAAACCAAAAGCACTATTTAAAGTGCTATTAAAACCAGGACCCTGCATTCACTATATCTGGTCTCCCACAGTACACAGAACATGGAAATGCAATTATTTTAGTAAATATAAACCACTAAGTAACGTTTTTCATCAGCAGTTAGAGCAGTCTTGTGACTTTTATCAGTGTTCAGCAGAGCACATGTTAAAGCTTGTAGAAGGAGTTTTCTTTCTGCACTAGGAGGATGCAGAACTCCTGAACTCTGCCTGGACAGTGCTGATTGGCCCTGTGCTGATCACATGCTCTCTCCCAAGAAAAAAACCTCTCAAGCAAAACACATCAAACTGAGCATGTGTAGAGTGTCTCCACACAATATGTCTTATCAGGAGATGAGAGGGACACTGGAAGAAGGGGAGCATCAGAGAAGTCAAGATCAAACAGAATTTTTACACAATGCAGAGGAGTAACCCCTTAGGTTCCACAATGAGTATATCAAGTATGCTTTATTGCATATACAGACTTATTTTTATGTTGTGGGTTTAGTAACACATTAATTCATTTTTAATATTCAAAGCAAACTCCCCATTCCATCCATGTCTCCATGCTTTATTTTGCTGAAAAGTCATTTTAAAAAAACTAACATTTCTGGCCGTGGCCATCTTGAGTAAGAGCAGATGATTCATTTACTTCCTGGAATCCATCTGCCCTTAGGTCAGCCATGTAGGCAGGAGGGCGTGCTAAACTGAGAAAATCCTCCCTCCCCTCCTGAAGACTCCTGAGATGTATGACATCATTTACCTAAGCTTGGAAACTAGGAAGTAACTAAAGAAATGTAAAAGACAGTTTAAAACAAGTAAATATGTTATACTTTCCCATCTATTTACTAATGATAGCAGCATAAGGATTAAAAATAGTCAATATTCATTGAGAGAATGAAGTTCCACTTCAAAGCAGAACTAAACCTGTGCGCAGGGGTTAGTACCTCTTTAAGGGAAGTCCAGCCCCTAGGTGTGGGTTGCGGCCAGAAGGTTGATGGGAAGTGGTAGCCTGCAGAGAGTCAGGGTGCAGATTACTGATGGAGTGTGTCCTTCAGGGTAGTCTCAAAGCAAACAAAAGTGGAAAGCCCATTTCAGAAAACCTTTAGCAAGGGAAAAGTGGAAGAGCTGGTCAGCATCACCTTAAATAAATGAAGTTAAAATAAGGTGCCTGTGGAATTAGCTACTACTGGGAGCGAGCCAAATTCATACCTGCCTCTAGGCTGGGGTGTGGTGGCATTTCACCTAGTTATCTCAGAATTCCCTTATCTTCCTGAGACCCTTTTCCACATCATTGAAGCCAAATGCCAGGAACTCTATAAGTCGGCTGTATGGAAACATTTGAGAGTGTCCAGGTCAATGTGCTCTCTTGTAGGGGACTCTGTTACCATTCAAGATTTCTAAGGATATTATGAGGAATGGCAATAAGAACACATCTTCATTAAGGTGACAATGTCTCAGGCAGAGTCTGATGACTTAAACTATGGGAGAGTGGAGGAACCTCCTAGACCCCAGCTATTATATTCGAACTGTTTCTAGTTGTCCTTGATATGCAAAGCTGCTAAATTTTTAAAAGTGTTGTAATGTCACTGATTTTTTTTTTAGTGTTATATATGTAACTATTTAAGATTATGCCATGTATTGTACCTGTTTATACATATCTATTTTATATTCTCTATTTTTCTATATCTTACATTTTATATGTTTTATATGTTTGGTGTTGGGTAGAGTCGCCAGCCTTCCAGAGTTTATGGTACCCATGACATGTTAAACCGGGGAGTAATATAAAGAGGGGTTAGTACCCCTTTAAGGGAAGTCCTGCCCCTGGGTGGGTCAAGTAGGTTGGACTGTCTTTTCCCTTGTAAATCAGAAGCTGGGTGGGATGGGACTAGAGTGTTGATAGGAAGTGGTGAGAGTCATCACATAGGTTGCAGATTAGTGGTGAAGTGCACCCTTTGGGATAGGCTCAACGTAAGCGAGAGAGTATAGGCTATTTCAGGAAACCTACAGCAGAGGGAAAGTGAAATAGATCTCTGGGAGTTTTCCAGCCAGGCTTCAGGAGGAATGTAAATGGCCTACACCTATAGTAAGGGAATCATTCATCTTTCAAAGTTGCATAGTTTGTTTTTTATCTACATTCACCCCTTACCTGAATAGACAGTTTTCTAAAAAAGGTGAACTATGCCTTTCAGCCATGCATGCTGTAAATAGGTGTCAGAATTTCCTATCTTTAATACTTGTTTGAGATCAGACTCAGGAAGTGTTAAAGACAGATAAACAGTATGACAGCTATTAATTAAATCAGACCTGCGCCACAGGTTAATTTCACCAAGAATAAACTGTGCAGCTGCTATTTTAATTGATACAGTGATAAAAAAAAAAAAATTGACAGTGCTATCACAAAATTAAAGTGCATACGTATGGTGCAGTATACCAAAAAATATTGATTGGTAAAGTCTCATTACAAAAGTGTCTGATCCTGTAAACATAAAAGTTCATTCAAATTCATCAACATTCCAGTTTATTCAATAAAGTTCCAATAAAGTGATAAAAACTTAAGAACTAACACAAATTAAAGTGCATATGTATAGTGCAATATACCCAAAAATATTCTTTCTTCAATAAAGTGTCAATAAAGAGTGTGCATAGTGTATGATATCCAACATCGAATATCTTCTACCTTCTTGTGTAGATATACCAGATATGTTAGAAAAACTCACCAAATTTGTTGCTCGCATGTGAATATAACCAGCACAAGTGCTTATGTATGTGTAACCAGGATACACTACTATCCAGAATCAGCAAATCCCTCCTATGGAGCTTTCATCATTGCTTGTCCATCCTCCACTCACATCCAACCAATTCAGAAGAAAAATATTCACATAGTGTAAAAAAACAAATTTAACACTTACAATAAATAGTGACGCAAACGACACTAGGGAAAGTGCACAATATTATATTACTAAGCTGTCTCCGGCCACGTGTACAGACTCAGTATGCACAGTGACATTATGTCCAATGCGGGGCACGCTGTGGCATGATCTGTCACCTGCTGTGTCCGATGTCCACTGGACACAGCAGATGATCAATCAGTGTATCGTGCAGCTGCCGGTACCATGTGACCGCTGTGACCAGTCACAGAGATAAACACAATAGTACATAATGAATGGCTATGAATAGCCAATAACAGGGCCAATAACAGTGTATCTGTACCATGTGATAGCTGTGACCAATCACAACTTCACACTGGATGCCATTCATTAAAATTGTTGTTTATAACAGTGATTATCACTGTTAAAGGCAATCATTGTTGTTAAAAAAATGCTGATCACCTCCCCAGGGTAGTAGTGTAACTATGGTAACTCTATACTGTTCTGGTCAGAGTATGTAAAAAAAAGAAAAAAATTGTAAAAAAAAAGTAAACAAAATTGAGAACATAATTATTTATTTTTTTACATACTGTCACCAGTCAGTGACCCTGATCACCAGTTATATGATGACACTGTACTGCACTGATGACAATATGTAAAATAGAAACAAAGTGAAAAAACAGTTTCTAGTTTCTTCATTTTCAAAAAATTGTGACAAAAAAATTAAAACTTCTAAAAACTCACCATGCTAAATACCTTGGAATGTCTACTTTCCAAAAATGAGTAATTTGGGGGGTATTTGTACTTTTCTGGCATTTTTTTGGACCTCTAGAAATGAGATAGGCCATCAGTATGTAGTGCTACCACCTTAAGAGCCGTTCAGTATTTTTAGGATCCGTGTCTGTTATAAGCCTGATTTGGAAACACAGCCCCCTCTGACAGCACCTTAAAACCTTGACCAGGGGATAACCCTGGCACTGAAACTCAAAGTAATCACACAGTTTAAGGTGACTGATTGTATTGAGATCAAAGTAATAATTGTATAAGCACAAAAGAAATAACAGTAAGTGTGTATAAAAGTTAGACACTCTGAAAAAACTCACAAGCACAGTGCCACTTTAGAACAAACCCAAAAATGTCCTGCAGGACCAGAGTATTAACGCCAATTCCTGCACTGAGATATCTTTCCAAAAATGAGCTGAAATTGTCTAGCAAGAATTTGGGATAATTCACATTTGGGTTCTCACTGACTGGGAACAGGGTTTAACTCTAAAGCTGGGTATGTAAATTATAATGTCTTTCATGCTTCATTGGGGCCCTAGTTGGTGCACATTAAGGTTGAGGTCCTTTTTTTTTTTTTTTTTTTAAAGCAAGATTTCCTGAAGAAGAAAAGCTAGTAGCTGAACCGAAAAGGGTCCCTTTTTTAGAATGTAAGTGAAGGCAAAGATTGATATAGATGAAAAGGTGGTGGGAGTAGGCTCCAGTAGAATTTGTATTCCAATAAGTAGGGAATTGGCTTGATGAAGCTATAGTGTATTGGAGTTGAGGTACTAGCAGTGGTACTCTCCACAAAGACACATGTGCCCCAGGGGTGCTTATAGTAACACTTGGGTGTGGGACCCCAGTGTGTGAACCGGCACATAGCCACAGCTCCAAAGACTTTATCTGCACTGTGCCTCTTAGGGCTAGGCCTTTTGGCTAAGTCCTAGGAAATTTTTGCTACCAGTCCTCAGGGCCCAGCCAGTGCACTATTGCACAGCCACTTATTTATTTTATTCACTTTTTTGTCACTTTCACATGTGTGTTTTTTTCTCACTAGGATGGAGGGTATGGGTCCTCGGGCCTACCCTGAAGTCTAGGAGAGGATGTGTGGCCCTTACGTTGCTTCCTCCCCTGATCCTGGGGGATCTCTCTGTGGGAGAGCCCCTCAACCCAGTACTTGGTTGTCGGCTTCAGCTGGCCACAAGGAGAGGTATCCTCCAGGCCTTTAGACCATGTTGGAAACCTTGTCCCTGCCAGGAGCCTTGTGCCCTGGGGGATCAGGATAGAGGTCCTACCCCTTCGGGGGGGGGGGGGTTCAAAGCACCCCACCTAAGTGCAACTTTTTGTGTGGTGTTTCAGCACCTTTTTTTTGTTCACTTGTTGGGTTTTAGTTTTTTGCACGACCATAGACGTAACAATAAAAAATATCATTTTTTAGGGTGGAGCAGGTACCTGCTCCAAGTTCCTGCTCTCATTTCTCACAGCTTTCTGGAACAGTCACAGGTCCCCCAAGGCTGCGGGACCATTCAGAGAGCACAGCCTGGCTTGCACATACTCAGTGGGCAGTCGCCTGTGAAGCCACAAGCAGTCACAGACGGGGAACAAAAACTGGTGAAGAAACTGGCCCTCACTGACAGCACTGGATCCTGGATCAGGTAAGTGTCTGTTTATTAAAGATCAGCAGCTACAGTTTTTGTAGCAGCTGATTTTTAATTTTTCCACAAGTTGCTGAAGAACTGCTTTAAGCTCCCTGCCCCCTGCTTTGTGGGTCTGTGAAAATTCTGTTTTACTGCTGAGATTTACAAGGCTGTACAGAACAAATGCTGCAGATAAACAGGTACCACTTTTGTAGGGAGGTTTGTTTAATCACTGTGTATAACCTAAGGCCAGTCACTTCACTGGATATATATAAGGGTTTACAACTACTTTAAGAGCCTAACATTATAGTATTATTACATTTTTTTTGGACATGGACACTGAGCCTCCTGATGGAGTGGAGCAGCAGTACAACTTCCAGGGCAGATTTATATAACACTAGGATAAGATACAGGAAATCTACAGCTTTGCTCACTCTATCCAAATGTTACAGAAAATGTTTGGCTGGAGTTCCACTTTAATTGCATCAATGAATTTTGTCCTATGTTTAAAGCCAGACTAAACCCATTGATCTATCTGTTCTCCAAAATAGTTACGTTCAAGGCAAGCTGTGAATGATTACTGTCATGGTTGCTTGTGCTCTTATCAAGCTATCAATGGCTGGTATCATAACTGATCACATGTGCAGCACTATGGCAAATCAAACAGAGGTTAACATGGCAGCTATTTTGGCTGTAAAGGATAGGAGGGTTTAGTTCCGCTTTATGTGCTCATCTTTCAAGTGCAATAGTTTGGGGTGCCTAGTAATTGTTGATGTGAAGCAAAGACAGCCAGATTGATTTTCGCTCCTTAGTTCATTAAAACTCAATAAGAAATTCAGCATCCCTTTAGGTTTTAATTCTGGAAGATCAGGACGATAATTCCCTGGCAGGCCAAGAGATAAAATGTTTGCTGCTGCTGCTAGTGCAGAACGATGGCTGCCTGGAGTCAGTCTTCCATCTCAGCAGAGAGGTTGGACTGACACAGAGATAATGCACGGAAAATCCGATAAAGACAAAACGCTCTGTACCCCTCTCTAGAGGAGACGCAGCGCAGCATTCATTGTCACATGCTCAGTGCCAGGAGATGAACAGCTTAATTTGCAGATAAATAGCCTGCCCTGGAGGCTGGGGTGGAGTGGGACACAGAGGTGGAAGCTCTGCTGGCAGTTGGGGCCCAGCAATATGAGTGGCAACGCTGTGACTAAACAGAAACACCAGCAAAAACTTTCAATTAAAGGCCCAGTCTTGTGAAACATGATGTTTTTTCAATTTAACATAAATCAGGGGACATAGCTACCTTTTGAGAGGCGTACCGATATATTCCCTGAATGCAGACTTCACATGTTTGGGGAATGCGTCTGTGTTACTGACCTCCGAAATGTGATCTTCAGTGAATCCTGACACCTGTTTTTTGGGGGTTTTTTTAACAAATGATAATTATACATGGCAGGACTGCGCTGAAACTGTGAGCCAAACATTTGGCTCGTAGATGTAGTGTGGCCCCATTGATCTCAATGGGTGTGTCTGTCAGGCAGTGCTACCTATCAAACTATGCAGCCCAAGACATGGCTGCCTGCAGCATGTGTACAGCCCTGTCATGGTGCAATGTTAGCATTATTATTAGGTGGTAACACCGTAACTCAGCCACCTGTTTTTACTGCCCCCCCCCCCCCCGGCCACCACTGTGAGATAGCCTTTACTGTTCCTGGATGCTGCACAAATGCAAAGAAACTTCACCAAATTCATTAAGCTCTGGGTCAAATTAACTTGCAATGTGAACAGCCTATTTGCCTTTAGTACTTCAACCCCATAGTCTGTAACATGGTCATGTATTTTTGTCATATTTAAAAACATCTACAGCTTGTATTAAAATAACACTAACATCGTTATCCTGCCATGGAGGTCCTTGTTTAGTTACTTCCTGATTTGGGGTGGCAACTCTCTGTTCCTGTCTCCCAATTGTGCTTCTGTGTTGTCAGCTTGCTATATGTACTGTTGGTCCTGCCAGTACTGATGTCATAAACATGTTCCACTGTTGTGAACATCAGGAAGGTGGCCCTAAGCAATGACATGGAGCTGTCACTGGAGTGAGTGCATGGCCAAAAAAAGTGGCTTCAGGATATCAGCGGAACATAAAAAAAATAGAGAAGAGTGAAAGCCCATCGCAGCTCTTTATAGTTAATTGTTAGTCAGAGGCTGAGTATCAGCTTATGCAATAGTCAGAGGCAAGTAAAATTTCAGTCAGGGCTGAGAGACTCTGCAGACCAGCTCTCTGAGACTTTCCCTTGCTCTGGAACTTTGACAAAAGATCTAGAAACAGTGGGCGGAGGTAAGGAGTGGCTGGTTTGTACTCTTAGGGGATCCTGGCAAATCCCCAGCAGGAGGTTTGGCTTGGAGCCAGGACAGCCCTTAAGAGTAACTGAACCGGGGGAGGGGCATGACCATGGCACTCTGCAGCAACATGGTGTAGGAGGTCTGTGCACCCACCAAGAGATGGTGCATACCTGATCCTGTGGTATGCTTGCCTGCTGTGCCCGCTGGTGTTGCCGATGACCCGGTCCGGCCCGATGACCCGGTCCGGCCCGATGACCCGGTCCAGCCCGATGACCCGATCCAGCCCGATGACCCAATCCAGCCTGACGACCTGGTCCGGCTTGGTACCTCGGTGCCCACTGTGGAGCCAGTTGACTCGGTGCCCGCTGTCGTGCCAGATGACTCAGAGCCCGCTGCCGAGCTTGGTGACTCTGTGCCCGCTGTCAAGCTTGGTGACTCGGTGCCCGCTGTCGTGCCAGTTGACTCTGTGCCCGCTGTCGAGCTTGGTGACTCGGTGCCCGCTGTCGTGCCAGATGACTCAGAGCCCGCTGTCGAGCTTGGTGACTCAGTCCCCGCTGTCGTGCCTGGTGACTCGGTGCCCGCTGTCGTGCCTGGTGACTCGGTGCCCGCTGTTGAGCTTGGTGACTCGGTGCCCGTTGTCGTGTCAGTTGACTCGGTGCCCGCTGTCATGGCAGATGACTCAGAGCCCACTGCCGAGCTTGGTGACCCAGTGCCCGCTGTCGTGCCAGGTGACTCGGAGCCCGCTGTCGAGCTTGGTGACTCGGTGCCCGCTGTCAAGCTTGGTGACTCGGTGCCCGCTGTCGTGCCAGTTGACTCTGTGCCCGCTGTCGAGCTTGGTGACTCGGTGCCCGCTGTCGTGCCAGATGACTCAGAGCCCGCTGTCGAGCTTGGTGACTCAGTCCCCGCTGTCGTGCCTGGTGACTCGGTGCCCGCTGTCGTGCCTGGTGACTCGGTGCCCGCTGTTGAGCTTGGTGACTCGGTGCCCGTTGTCGTGTCAGTTGACTCGGTGCCCGCTGTCATGGCAGATGACTCAGAGCCCACTGCCGAGCTTGGTGACCCAGTGCCCGCTGTAGTGCCAGGAGACTCGGAGCCCGCTGTCGTGCCAGTTGACTCAGTGCCCGCTGCCGTGCCAGATGACTCGGTGCCCGCTGTCGAGCTTGGTGACTCGGTGCCCGCTGTCATGCCTGGTGACTCAGTGCCCGCTGTTGTGCCTGGTGACTCGGAGCCCGCTGTCGAGCTTGGTGACTCGGTGCCCGTTGTCGTGCCAGGTGACTCAGAGCCTGCTCTCGAGCTTGGTGACTCGGTGCCCATTGTGCCAGTTGACTCGGTGCCCGCTGTTGAGCTTGATGCCTCGGTACATGCTGCTCCGCCTGATGGCCCGGTGCCTGCTGCTCCTCCTGATGGCCCGTGCCTGCTGCTCCGCCTGATGGCCCGTGCCTGCTGCTCCGCCTGATGGCCCGGTGCCTGCTGCTCCGCCTGATGGCCCGGTGCCTGCTGCTCCGCCTGACGTGCCTCCGTCCGCTGCCCAGCCTGACGTGCCTCCGTCCGCTGCCCAGCCTGACGTGCCTCCGTCCGCTGCCCAGCCTGACGTGCCTCCGTCCGCTGCCCAGCCTGACGTGCCTCCATCCGCTGCCCAGCCTGATGTGCCAGCCCCTGATATTCAGCCACTTACCTGACCCGGGCAGTGGAACATTTTGCCCACTAAGGACTGTTTGGAGCGTCCTGAGGCCGCTCCTTGAGGGGGGGTACTGTCAGGAATGGACTCCCCAATGGTGGTGGGACTCACCTGCCTTGTGGGCTGCAGTGCCAGGGCTGGCCAGTGGGTGCTCTCAGCAACCAGAAGCTCACTCCTGCAATCAGCCATCACCTGAGGTTGCTTGCAGGAGGTGTATTTAAGGAATGGCCAGACCTGCAGTCAGTGCCTTGGTGTTTGTTTCCCATGTGCCCTGTTTCCTGTATCCTGTCTCCTGCCTGCTCGACTCTCCTGCTTGACTCTGACTCTGATAGAACTCCGCCTGCACTGACCCCGGCTATTCCTGACCATTCTTCTGCCTGCTCCCGTTGTACCTTTCTGCCTGATTGTTCCTGACCCGGCCTGCCTGACCGCTCCACCTCTCCAGCCCTGACTGCACCTGTACCTATTAGTTTAAGGTTTGTTTTATTTTGCACTGTGTTCGTTTATTTTGTGCAGCTCATAATAAATATTATTATTATTTAATAATTTCTGAAGCCTGCTGTTTCCCTGTGTCAGTCCACACATCTCTGGTCATACCGGGATCCCTGACAGTACCAAATTTAATGAGAAAACTGAAAGAATATGGAGAGCTATCTAACCTTAAAATCAACCCCTCGAAAAGTGTGAACTTAAATATAAATGTCCCAAAGGCTGAGAAAAAACTTTACAAAAAGAATTCCCCTTTAAACGGGGAGAAAAAGAACTAAAGTATTTTGGAATAAAATTAACATTGCCTATAAAAAATGTATATCAGGCAAATTATATCCCGTTAATAAATGAGAAAGGATGAATTGAGGAAAGCTTCTATGGGAAAGCAGTCATGGTTAGGCTGGATAAATATAATTAAGATGATAATAGTGCCAAAGGTTTTGTATAAATGTAATATGCTCCGAATACCTCTTCCTGGGTCCTTTTTTAGGTTTCTTAAAAAAATGATACTCAGATATGTGTGGGTTAATAGAAAACCAAAAGTTAAATATGAAGTTTTATGCAGTAACAAAAAAAGGGGGATTAAATATGCCAGATTTCAAGAAATATTATAATTCGGTGTTATTATCATGAATTGTAGAATAGATATACAATGCACAGGGGAGAAGTTGTGTAAAAATAGAGAGTTCACTTAGTAAGGCACCATTAGATAAGTATATCTGGATACCTCAGGAATTTTGTATGTGGGATAAAGACACATGCACTTTGACACAAAATGTATTTAAGATTTGGGATGAATTACACAAACGGAAGGAGTGGAAGTTTAATTCACTATCAATCCCGCTGGCGGGAACTAAATTCTTTCCACCCGGGAATGATAATATTTCAGGTAAATGGATTATTGATAGAAATGCATGTTTAAAAGATATTGTGGATAAAGGGGTTGCATGTTCTTTATATGATTTGAGGAATAAGGAGGAAATATTTTCTACACTAGATAAGTGGCAGTATGGTCAAATAAGACAGTTTGTTGCAAAGCTCCCACAACCACTAAAGACCTAAGAAGAAATGTATCCTTTAGAACAACTGTTGAGTACAAATAGAACACAAAACACACTACCTCTAGAATTTTTTGGAAAAGTGGGAAACGGAGCTCTGAACAAATTGAATGAGCAACAAAAAGTAAAACGACATGGAGCGGTGAATATGAATATAGTGGAAATTAATTATACAGTAAATGTCTGGTTAGATGGTATATTACTCCCAACATAATGCATAAATAAAGACCAGAGCTCTCATCCCAGTGCTGGAGGAGATGTGGGAGTAAAGGCACAATGGCACATATCTGGTGGGACTGTCCCAAAATACAGGAGTTTTGGAGGGAGTGCAATATATACAAGAGATCCAGAGGATCAGTGTACTGATGGATCTGTGGGTTTTCCTATTTAAATAAATCAGAGCTTTAGGCGAAGTAATATAAACATATGATATTGTTCCATCTTTTAAATGCAGCCAAAATCCTTATTCCTAAATATTGGCAAACAACAGAAGCCCCAAAATTAAAGGATTGGTTGGAAAGAGTTGAATATATATGTAGGATGGAAGAATTGTGCCATGTGGATAAGGATAAAATGGAAAAATTCAAGAAGGCCTGGAAAGGATTGTATATTTTCAAGAAATCAAAAAGATTTTCAGAAGTGGTTGGAGTGTAAGGGAACAAAGGAAATAAATAAGCTTCTAGGAAAAACAGAAAAGAGAAAGGGAAAAGATAATGAGAGGAAAGAGTAAGGTAGAATAATAAAAGAAGATTAAGAAGTAAATGGAAGGATTAAGTTGACAAGAGGATGAGGGAGGGTAGGGAAGGAGGAGGGTGGGTTAAATATAGGATGTAAATACGTATAGATTTTCTATTGTATGATGTTGGTTTGAAATAGATTTGATTGATAAACATTTAATAAAGATATAATAAAAAAAAGAGTAACTCAGCAACAGGGAGAGTTCGGGTGGAAGATGAAGTGAGGCTGGAGAGCAGGAGCCTGGGAGGGAGCCCAGGTAGAGAGGGCTGGAAAGGAGGAAAACTTAGCACCTCATCGGCCCCAAGAGAGAGGACTACCTGTGCAGCAGGGAAGGAGCGGCCCAGCTAGAAGACCTGGTAGCAGCCACCTACCCATCAGCTCACAGACAGAGGACTGAGAAAGTAGACCTACATCCCCTGGGCCAGAAAGGGGAAGGAAAACTCTAGTGGGAAACTGGAATAGCTGCTTACCCAGGACTGTCTTACATTGGATCCCCTGTCCAGGGATTCCTTCAGGCAACCAGATTAGGAGAGTCTGGGGTGGTACTACAGGAGATTCTGACTAGCTCTCCAGAAGAGAAATGTTGCTGTAAAGACTTGTACATAATTCAGGAAGATTGTCCTCTGTTGCCATACCCTTGGGCATCTCATACACCCCTACCTTCTCCAAGTTGAATTCCCCTTATAAAAAAACAAAGCTCAAGGACTGGTCACTGTCTCCTAGATGCAAGTCTGTGTGGAAAATGCATGTTGCCTGGCTGTGCAGGACTATAGGGGGACCAAAATATCAGTGACTCCTAAGGGGGTAGTGCTACATCTACTTGATAATTCACTCTCTCAAACAACATTGACTATTTGTAATTCTTTGCTGCTAGCATTATTAAATACAGAGGACGGTATAATATATTTACTTGTTTAAAAAAATGTTTTACATTTCTTCAGTTACTTCCTGGTTTCCATGCCTAGAAAAATGATGTTATACATTCCAGGAGTCTTGAAGAGGAGAGGAGGGGTTTTCTCAGCTAAGCACACCCTCCTGCCTGCATGTCTGGGCTAAGAGCAGATGGATTCCAGGAAGTAAATGCTTCATGAATGATCTACCCTTACTCAAGATGGCCATGGTCAGAAATGTTAGGGAGTGTTTTTCAAAGTAATTTCTTTCAAAGTAATTTCTCAGCAAAATAAAGCATGGAGATATGTATGGATGGGGGAGTTTGCTTTGAATACTATATATGAATTATATAGTGTTTTTGGCATGTGGTGCTCAGATAGATCCTCTTTAAAACCGTTTTTCAGTCTGAAAAAAATAAAAAAAAGTCAGCAGTTAAAATACTGTAGCTAATATCTTTTAACAAAAGGATACTCACCTGTCCAGGGATCCAGCACCATCCTTACTTGGACTAGTTCTTAACTAGTCTCCAGGTCTCCAGCATCTTCAGTGTGGGAAGCTGGTTGTGATTCCTTGCGGCTTCACAACTGGCTTCCCACTGTGCATGCCGGAGCCAAGCTGTGCTTTGTGAATGGTCCTGCAGTCTTCGGGAACCTGTGACGTGTCCCAGAAAGCTGCAGACAGGGAGAGACCTCCCTTAGCTCCCCCCCCAAAAAAAAATGTGCCAAAAGTAAAAGAGATGGGGGGGGGAAGGAGGAAGAAAAGTGGAGCTTTCCCTTTTCTGGGTAAAGTTCTGCTTTAAACCTCTTTATTGCTGCTCAGCTAATACAGTGTGTGACCTTTACCTTTGTGCGTGCCCGATTCCCTTTGGTGACAATATTGCTGTCACCTTTGAATGTCACTACATTGCCTTTATTGGTGAGAGTTTTCACTGTTAGCAGATTATTTTCAAGAGCAAGGGCAGATCTGATGGGGGTTAGGGAGACAAGGTAGTAAAGATAACCTTTTCTATTCTTTCTGGGACCACAAACACTCCATGGACTGTGGTAGTTGTCTCAATCTTGCTTTGATTAAGCTAAGCAAAGACTTTTTTTATCACAGGTCATATGACTTGTAGTTCCTGTGTCAATACTCTGGGCGTGTAATGAAAAGCCACCCCCTGTGCAGTGAAAGGAAATTTCAGTATGTGAACCATCTTCTATTTCTTTTACAGTCATGTCAGTTGCCTTGCTTTTTAGCTGCTTAATTCTAGCTTTCTAGCTCTGCAGTCTATCTTTTAATGGAAGGCACATTTCTGCAGTATATATTTTATTTATTCATTTATATTATCAGGGCTCAAAAAGAGAAAAATAAATTAAAATAATAATAAAATATTGCATGTAAATATTTTTCATTTTTAACCAGCAGGGGATACTTTAGGCTGCTTTTTAGATATTTCATAACACAGCTCTGTTGAATAAAGCATGTTTATGAGCTCAATAGCTAAAGCTGACTGAGTCAGAGTAACTGTTCAGGCAGGGCCAAATAGAGTTTTAATCACAGAGCAAGAGATCCTGAAAGTAAATGGCCTCTACTGTGCTATATATTTAAAATAATTCTATGGTCACAGAAAACACTTTATTTGCTTCCTGTCCAGTGACATACTGGTTTGTCGTTGGATTGGGTGCATAATTTTACAGGCGGCGAGGAGGTCCCAGACCCCCACCCACCTCTACCTTTCCTATGATCAGGAAGAAAGTTGTGACCAGTGGCATCCAGTTCTTAAAACACCGTGAGAGAAACAGATGTCGTTCCTCCCACTGTTTGATGTCGTAAACCAGAAGCGACAAGTCACTTCTGGTTTTGGTCTCATGTAAACCAAGAGATTATTGGCTTGTAAAAGCATCAGATCAAACCAATATCAGTTTGTTATGATACTTTGGAGGCCAGAGGAGAGATATGAGGTCTAATAGACTGCAGATCTCAATAAAAAGAGGATGTGTCACAGTCCATTCTCTCACAAGGGCTATTGTTCATTCCTTGTGATAGAAATAAAAGTGATTAAAAATATTTAAGGTTACAGTGTGAAAAAAAATTAAATAAAGCAAGTATTAAAACAAAAAAAAATTTAAAGCACCCCTGTTCCCATCTGCTCACACGTAAATGAGAATGCACACTTCGGGGTTGTATGCATATGTAAACGGCGATCGCACCACACAGCAATCACAGGTATCACAGTGAACGTCGGAGCAAGAGCAATAATTCTAGCACCAGACTTCCTATGTAACTCTAAATTGGTCACCTGTAAAGGCTTTAATCAGTAACCTGTAAAGGCACAGCATCATCCTTTATATTTTACCAAACAATTGGGTATTATAGTGTTTTTACACATTAGTACTCATTCAAGTGCATTTTTTCCAAATTATTTGTGTTTCAAATACCGCTGCACAAGTACTGTGTGACATAAAAATATACAACACCCACAATTCTCTAGGGTCTCTGCTTAAAAATATACAGTGTATAATGTTTGGGGGTTCTAAATGGTTTACTAGCTAAAAAATTAAGTTCTTTTACATGTAGGAGAGGAATGTCAGAATTGGTCTGGACTAGAAACAGTTAATTCTGTAACATCAGCATTGTAATAGAAATAGAATGTTTTGGGGTTTTTTTACAATCCAAAATAAACCTACTTGAAAAAATTTCCTTTTATGTTGTGAGTTCTGCCTGTCTGCTGGCCATCTCATTCACAATTTCTTGGATTTCCTGCATGCTTTGCAGCTTTTCCTCTGCTGTTTCACTTTACTAAGGACTACATATCCCATGGTACCTTGCTGCCTACAAGCTGTGATTCGTGTGCTGACTCCGCCTCCTGAAACTCCTCCTCTCAGCACCTCTGTAGGTCAGAAGGGAGGCTCTGAGAAATGTGACAGCAATGCCTACCCACAGAGCATAGAGAATATGTATCACAGAATTCAAGTAAGTGTGTGGGGTACGTTTACAAACTTCAAGATCATTCAGAATAAGGGAAGTAGGATAGAAATAATTGAAATACACTGTGGAAATGAATATAATGTTTTACATGTTTAATGTAAATCCAGTGGTATGGGGGAACCCAGCATTAATGTGTATTTGAAAAAAAAATTAAGTAAATAGTTATCAGTTTAAAAACATATAATCCTATCGAGTATGTAAATCTGATCAATAAACTTTTCTTATTTGCTCTCTTTAGGTCTGTTATATCTGTTTGATAAGCGCAAAAAATTACCTATTGGTCATGCCAGAAATTTTGTGAGTTGATAACTTACTCTGCTCTCTGTTAAAGGCTAAGTTTCACCTCTCTTGTTCCACTGGGAGACCCAAGTGTTCAGTCTGCGATTCCGACAGCTGACCATAGAGCTGATCAGATGCTGAAATGGCTCCGATCAGCTCTATGGCCTAAGAAACCAGAAGCAGTGAGCATTTCATCACTTCTGGTTTCACCGATTGTAAACAAAACCCTTAGGGGTTTAAAAAAAAAAGCATTGGATCATACAGATCTTGGTATGATCCAAAAATGTTGTTAAGGGCAGAGTAGAGATCTGGGGTCTAGTAAACCCCACATCTCTCAGAGTACCTGTCACTGCCTATTGCTATCAAAGTGGACATGTTATATTCCCTGTGATAACAATAAACGTGATAAAAACATGTAAAAGGGACAATGTAAAGATAAAAAAAAAAATTAAATTTTTTTTAAAGTGCCCCTATCGTACAAAGGTGAAAGCAAGCGTAGGTCACACACACACACATACATAAACATCGATCACACCACACATGTGAAGTATCACCGCAAACATCAGATTGAGGGCAGTAATTCTAGCACCAGGCCTTCTGTGTATATCTAAAATGGTAACCTGTAAGTCTTTCAAATATTTGCTATGGATAGTAAAAATTATGTAGTTTGACACCTTTGCACGGGTGTGCACAATTTTAAAGCATGACATGTTTGGTATCTATTTACTCATTTGAAGAACTACTGCACAAATACCGTGTGATATTTTATCCTCTAGGGCAGGGGTAATAAATTAAAATTCACGGATGTCTGATCAGTAAACTTTTCTTCCAGCCGAGGTCCGAATCGCATGTTTGTGTGATTACTCTAATCACAGCCCCCTTGCTCTTAAATCACAATCTCATTCTTATATCAGATCTTCTCCCCCCCCCCCCCCGGCATATCACAATTCCCCCTTCATATCACACTGTCCCCTTCTCAGCAGTGTCCTCAGCCCTCCTGCATGTCACCCCCCCCACTTTCCTTACAGCAGTGTCCTCTGCCCCCTTTCACATTACCCCCCAGTGGTGTCCTTTGCCCCCTCTTCACATTACCCCTCCACAGCGGTGTAATCTGTTCCCCCTACAGCAGTGTCCTCTGTTCCCTGATTCACATTACCCCCTTCCCCCCACAGCGGTGTCCTCTGTTCCCCCTTCACACTATCCCCCCACAGTGGTGACCTCTGTCCCCCTCTTCACATCTCAGAACTCCCATGACATTACCAGCCCCACAGCGGTGTCCTCTGCCATCACTCACATCTCAGCCCTCCTTCACAGGACTGCCCCTACAGTGGTGTTCTCTGGTCCACTGCACCCCCCCCCCCCCCCTTCACATCACTGCCACCACAGCGATCACCTCTGCCCCTTTTCTCTTCTACTTACATGGGCACACAGAGGAGAGTGGGAGTCTGTACAGTTCTGAACTGAGAGCAGAACCTGGCTTTTTCCCCAAGTTTCTGATGCTGTCATTCTCAGCAAAGCAAGGAGTGGAAGGCTGCACAGTTCTGAACAGCGAGTGGGAGCGGCCAGAGTTAACTTTTCTTGTTAACAAGCTGATTATTATTATTATTATTATTATTATACAGTATTTATAAAGCGCCAATAGTTCGCTCAGCGCTGTACATTACAGAGGGGAACAGAACATGTGACAGAACAATACCAATACAATGCAAAACATGAGGGGATCGAGGGCCCTGCTCTTTCGAGCTTACAATCTAGGAGGGAGGGGATGGTGGCACAGGAGGAGATAGCTGTGGGGGATGGAGTGGTAGGAAGAGTGGAGGAGGTCGGCAAGTTAGCAGGGGGCGGGGTAGGCTTCCCTGAAGAGATGGGTTTTCAGGGTGCGCCTAAAGGAGAGGAGAGTAGGTGATAATCTGATGGGTTGGGGCAGGGAGTTCCAGAGGATGGGTGACACCCTGGAGAAGTCCTGGAGGCGGGCATGGGAGGAGGAGACCAGGGAACTAGAGAGAAGGAGGTCTTGTGAGGAGCGGAGTGTGCGTGCTGGGCGGTACTTGGATATTAGGTCAGTGATGTAGTTCGGGGCAGTATGGTGGACGGCTTTGTACGTCAGCGTTAGGATTTTGAATTTGATCCGTTGCGCAATCGGAAGCCAGTGGAGGGATTGGCAGAGGGGGGTGGCGGAAACGGAGCGGTTGGAAAGGTGAATGAGTCTGGCAGCCGTGTTCAGGATGGACTGAAGCGGGGATAGCCAGCGGCGAGGCAGGCCAGTAAGGAGAGAGTTGCAGTAGTCAAGTCGTGATATGTTAAGGGAGTGGATGAGCTGTTTAGTGGTTTCTGGAGTTAGGAACGTGCGGATTTTGGCGATGTTGCGGAGGTGGAGTCTGCACGAGTTTGTTAAAGAGTGGACTTGGGGCTGGAAGGATAGGTTGGAGTCCAAAATGACACCAAGTACTCTGGCCTGCGGGGCGGGTTTGATGGTGGCGTTGTTGGACATGATGGAGAAGTCAATGGGGGGTGGTGTCCGGGCTGGAGGGAAGACAAGAATCTCGGTTTTGGAGAGGTTCAGTTTAAGGAAGTGGAGCGACATCCAGTCTGATATGTCGCTCAACAGGTGTGTGATTCGGGCAGAGACCGAGGGGGTGAGGTGGGGGGTTGAGAGATAGATTTGTGTGTCGTCGGCATAGAGGTGGTAGTTGAAGCCGTGAGAGTGTATGAGTTGGCCAAGGGAGGAGGTGTAGATGGAGAAGAGAAGGGGCCCAAGGACAGAGCCTTGAGGGACCCCAACAGAGAGGGGGAGTGAGAAGGAGGTGGTGGCATTATAGGTAACGCTGAAAGAGCGTTGTGACAGGTAGGATGAGAGCCAGGAGAGCTGATGATTGGTTGCTAGGACCACCCTGTGTCCTAGCAACCAGTCACCTGCTGGTTAAGTTGAAAAGTTACATACTACAGTTCCAGCTCCCGCCCACTGTTCCCAACTGTATAGCCTTCTGATCCTCTGAGAATGACAGTGGCAGAAGCTTGGGAGGAAGTTGGCTACTAAATGGTGTGATCGCGGTGGTCCGGATAGGACAGCAACTGGAGCCGGATCCAGACCGTGGTCCGCCATTTAGAGATACCCACTCTAGGGCCTCTGCTTTAAAAAACACATGTTTTGGAGTTTTAAGTAATTTTCTAGTGCATAAACATGTCAGAAAAGGCTTGGTCTTTATGTGGCTATATTACATTTTTGTTCTTGGGTTTGGATACACTAAAATTGTAAAATAAATACCATTAAAGTAAACTTTTATAGGGAGGAATTATGGTAGTGACCATTATCATCTTCCTTCTTTAAATGCTGTTACCTGTTTGTTGTGCTTACCCTCTAGCCTTATTGGAACTGGAAGACATGACAAGTATGCAGATTCGGAAAGTCAGATGTCCTGATCTGCATCTTGCTCCAGGTCAGCAATGTAAAAAGTATTAGAAGGCAGAAGAGTCAGCACAACACCAGCCACCTACCATTTTCAGTAAAGATTAGCAATGGCAGCTGATATGTTGTTTTTCTCATGACAGGTTTTCCATTAAATAACCTGCCCTTTTGAACATTAAACATGCAGTCTATTGCTGTTTTTCCACCAATTGCTAGTGTTTTACAAATTCTGCTCCAGGGCACTGCCATTGTTTGCGCTTTCTCTTTTACGCTTATATTCATCCACAAGCTTGCTCTTAACATATTCCAGTGTAGACTCGTCATCTGGATGAGCATCAAGGGCTGTGACAAGTGTTTCATAGCTGTCTGGCAGAGCACTGAATAGCAGTGCTGCTAGATAAAAGGCTCATTTCTTCTCCTATACATTACAATCGTTTCACCATTGCTAAGGCACATCTTATATAGCCCTGTATATGCTGGTTTCTCATCTGTTTAAACTGTATTTTAAGCCAAATCTTTTTTTTTGCCTTGTTTTGGATAGAGTAGGGGCAGTTAAAAACCATGCCATGTTTTGATTGCTTACATCATAAAATCCAGCACACCTAAAACTTTAGATCTCAGTGTTTACTGAGGTTATAATTGCAGCAGTAATAGCACACAAACAAAAAAGGACAAATAAACAATGATGTTTCAGAGACACATGTGTTTTCCTTTCTCAAAGTGACAGACAAATGTGCAAATATAACCTACAAATATGTATACACCCAGCAATAAAGATCTACATATACAGTGCTCAACATAAATGAGTACACCCCAACAGATTTGCCAGAAAACCTTTACTTTCAATGGGACACTATACTACAAAATACTGCCACAAATGCGGGCCATTGATTGCAAACAAGATTTGTTAATTTGCACACGAAAAAAAAGTATTTTTCCTAACAAATTAATTCAAGACTATGTTGCAAAAATGAATACACCCCAAAGAAAGTCTTAGGAGCAAAACTCAATTTTAGACAACAAAATCCTGATTAAAAAGAATTCAACTACAGGTGAGTCTAATTATTCATTAAACAGTTGTCCAACAGACAGCTGATTATAAAAGGGCATTACTTAACAAAGAAAACCCCTTCACATTTCATGCTGTCAGTAATGGCACCACATGGAAGAGAAATGTCACAAGCAGGAGCTGACTGACAACTCATGGGGCCCCCAGGCAATAAGGGATCATGGGGCCCCTGTGTCCTTGCCCACACTCAAAGCACAGCCAAAAAAGCCTATAAAAAAGGTACCAAGGGCATTTTATGGGGCCCCCTACTGACCCTGGGCCCTCGGGCAGTGCCCGAGTTTGAATGGTCAGTCCACCCCTGGTCACAAGGCCTAAGAAAGAAAATAACTTATTTACACAAGAAAAGGTGGTTAAGGCTACAAGATGATCAGCAAAACTTCACTTATTAATCAGAATACTGTAACAAAAGTGATACAAAAATTTAACAATGATGAAACTGCAACCATCACACAGAGATGTCTAGGCCATCCACGGACGTTAACACCTCAACAGGAGCATCTTCTAATGAGAAGGGTTGAAGAAAATCGCCATGCAAGTTCACTGCAGTTAGCTAAGGAAGTAGAAAGCCAAACTGGGGTGATTGTTTCCTGTGACACAATATGGCATACACTGCAGAGGAATGGCATGCATGAGTGTCGTCCACGAAGGAAGCCTCTCCTAAAGCCTATGCACAAAAAAGCCCACCTAGAATTTTCCAGGGACCATGCTGAAAAAGAAGAGTACTGGGACTCTGTACTTTGGAGTAATGAGACCAAGATAAATGTTTTTGAAACTGATGGCTTCAAAACTGTATGGCGTTGCAAAGGTGAGGTGTACCTTTAATGGCATCCCAGTCTTAGTCCGTAGGGTTCAATATTTAGTTGACCCACCCATTGCAGCTATAACAGCTTCAACTCTTCTGGGAAGTCTGTCCACATGGTTTAGAAGTGTGTCTATGGGAATGTTTGACCATTCTTCCAGAAGCGCATTTGCGAGGTCAGGCACTGATGTTAGACAAGAAGGCCTGGTCGCAGTCTCTGCTCTTATTTATCCCAAAGGTGTTCTATCGGGTTGGGGTCAGGACTCTGTGCAGGCCAGTCAAGTTCCTCAACCCCAAACTCGCTTATCCATGTCTTTATGGATCTTACTTTGTGCACTGGTGCACAGTCATGTTGGAACAGGAAGGGGCCATCCCCAAACTGTTCCCACAAAGTTGGGAGCATGCAATTGTCCAAAATTTCTTGGTATGCTGATGCCTTAAGCATTCACTTCACTGGAACTAAGGGGCCAAACCCAACCCCTGAAAAACAACCCCACATCAGAATCCCTCCTGCACCAATCTTTACACTTGGCACAATGCAGTCAGGCAAGTACCATTCTCCTGGCAGCCACCAAACGCAGACACGTCCATCAGAGTACCAGACAGAGAAGCATGATTTGTCACTCCAGAGAACACGTCTCCACAGTTCTAGAGTCCAGTGGTGGTGTGCTTTACACAACTGCATCCGAGGCTTTGCATTGTACTTGGTGATGTAAGGCTTGGATGCAGCTGCTCGGACATGGAAACCCATTCCATGAAGCTCCCTACGCACTATTGTTGTGCTAACCTGAAGGCCACACAAAGTTTGGAGGTCTTTAGCTATTGACTCTGCAGACAGTTGGCGACTTCTGCACACTGAGCGCTTCAGCATGAGCTGACCCCACTCTGTAATTTTATGTGGCCTACCACTTCATGGCTGTGTTGCTGTTGTTACCAGTTGCTTCCACTTTGTTATAATACTACAAACAGCTGACCATGGATTATTTAGTAGCAAGGAAATTTCACAGATATACTTATTGCACAGGTGGCAAACTATCATGGTACCACACTTGAATTCACTGAGCTCCTGAGCCCATTCTTTCACAAATGTTTATAGAAGCTGTCTGCATGCCAAGGTGCTTGATTCTATACACCTGTGGCCATGGAGATGAGTGGAACACCTAAATCCAATGATTTGGAGGGGGGTGTTCCAATACTTTTGGCAATATAGTGTATACAGTATACATATATATATATATATATATATATATATATATATATATATAAAAAATATATAATTATTTTTTTTTATTATCTAAAGCTAATTTGTTGGACTGAGTTTTTTCATGTTTCAGAAAATTTTACACAAATGTCATTTGTATGTAGTTGTGAAAAAAAGTGTTGGCTTGAAGCCCTGCAAATATTATTGAAAGGTACAAAGCCAGCATTTGTCATCAAAGTAGTTTAATTGAAAATGGTTTTGAAAAATAAATTCATTCAATAAAACAATAAAATGTGGCTTTCATCAAGGGTTCACTGGCGTTGGTTCAATCACTGTCATATAAAACACATGCATGGAAGATTAATTCATAGGTGAAGTCAAGGTCACTGCCTTATATGCCCCTAAATAATGAAAAGAAATACAGATAAATATTATTGGTTTGATAATATATGTTTATGAACCAAAGAACAAAAAATAACAAAGAAGGCATATTTATTTCAAATTAATCAAGGCCATCAAGTTGCCATGGGATCTGATCTGTGGGAGAGAAAGAGATAAAATAGAATGCAAACTAATACTTCACCACTTCTACTGCCCCAGCCTTCAATGCATTGCACTATATCCTTGTTGTGGCTCACGGAATCTTCAAAAAGGAAGTCACTATGTTGTCTGGCAAAGTTATCCATTTAAGCTCCGAAAGATTCTACCCCCTCCATTTTATGCTTTTCAGTGCTGCGCTACTTTAACTGAGCAGTTGCATGGTCATGCAACACTGTACACAAATGCAATTTGTCACATTATCTTCAGTTATTGTACTTTCCATGCTTAGGATTATTGAGTTGTACAACAAACACTATTAGAAAGGATTTCGAAAGCATACTCTTTGTGTCCTGGTAAGGCAATAATTGAATACATGCCTCTCTACATCTAGTAAGCTTCTGGAATGAGGCCCTAATATGTGCTCACCAGGGAAAAAGGCCTCATCCCTCACAAACACATTAGGCGGTTGGAGTCTGAGCAGCTCCGGTAGGATGCAGGGGTTGAATTACTAAAACAATCTAGTGCAGCTCTGCATAGAAACCAATCAGCTTCCAGGTTTTATTTTCAATGCTTAATTGAACAAGTTGAAGTTAGAAGCTGACTGACTACCATGCACAACAGCACCAGATTTTTCACTCTGTAGTTTTAGTTAGTCAACTTCCCAATGTCTATGTTGGTGAAGCGATATTTTGCATCATCCATGGCTAATAAAACAAAAGAAAAAATACTTCCTGTGATCAAAGTGTTTGTTCCCACTAGCTACTAACTTTATGATGTTTCCCATCAATTGCTCCCACACAAATGGGAAATTAAATTTTTTCTGGAAAAAATGAACACTGTTGGACCATTATTCCTTTGTTATCTTCTTCATCATCACCAAATTTGTCACCACATCCCAAATCAGGATCACACACTATGTGGCTTATATTGACCTCCCAACCATAAATTCATAGTGCGAATTAGCAAAAAAGACTGGCCAGTAACAAGGTACCTAAAAAGAAAACAGAAGTTAGAATTAGATTTTTGTTTATTATGCGAGACCCTGCCACTGGGTAAGATTAGGCAAAGACAGTAAGAATTCTCACAAATGCAGAATGAGGATCTTCAGAAGTTCAGTTAAGAGCAGGGCAAACTAGTCTATTGGTTTTCTCTGGGTTTTGTAATTTACGGATCAGCATCTAGAGTAAAGAAGCTTTTGGAGGGAAGAAGCCTCCATGTTCTGCAATTGATATCATCAAAATAACTAATTTAAGCCTTGATGAACAATTTTAATCGCTACCTAACAAAGCCAAGAAAACAGAAGTAGATCCATGGCATAAACATAGGACAAGTATATACAAGCCAGGGAGCACGAGGCCTCTTCCCATCCTCCTAGTCTCTTCTCTCATCACTCCCTCTACAACTTTAGCTTCACATAATTTATAACTCTACCAGACATATTCCCCTTTTCCATTTACTCTCTTGTTCCACAGATGGCTCCAAATAGAAGATGTGAGCAGAAAATAATGGCCCCCTACTGTCTCAGTCAACATACCACCATTTTTGATTTGTGGTTGCTATTTTTTGGCTTGTGGTAACTTTTTTTTTTTTATAAAATTTTGGAATTTTAGCAATATTATGGAACCTTTACTTGCATACCTATGCATGTATATTACCTGATTATGGTAGGGTTAGAAGAAAACACCTATTGGTGCTAAAAGCTAGAATACTTAGAACATCTGGGAGTAACTAAAGAATTTCTCTTCATGTTCTCAGAGGTCATTCTATATGATCCAAAACTTCCCTCTTTGTTCTTAGTTAGTGATCATTGGGCAAATCCAATGCCTTTGCCTCTTCTTTTTCCACCTCCACCCAGTCTAACAAAGCTGCTACCTTTGCTGCAGCTGAAAAACAGAAATTGCTCCTATGGCTCCTAAATACACCAATACAAACAAAAAAGAAATCCAAGAAACAGCCTACTGGTCAAAAATGGGCATACATAATTTTGGCATGCGATATTTCTAATTTACCTTACTAAATAATTTTAAAAAAGTAGTCCTAACAATTAAAAAAATAAATTGATCAGTTAGGATAATATATACAGAATAAGTACACGGTCTTTCTTTGTCATGGTTATTCCTTTATTTTTGCACTACAACCACTTTGTCCTACTGATTATGTTAATGCACTTTTAGAACTGGGGTTGTAACTTTGACCTTTTGGAAGCTGCATTAAACATGAATATTACCATTTACATGCTGAAAACTTGCCTCACTTTCCTTTATTACATTCAAGCAGTACATGTATAAGCAGGATGCTCCATCACAATAAATGCACTGTATCTATATAAACAATATAACAATGGTATTCCCCAAAGCACTCCAGTGCCTGCAGCATCAGGACCATTGAGATGTTATGTAGGAAACACAGACTGACCACAGCTTTTCTCATAAACATTTGTTCTTTGCTGAAGGACTTTATATGCCAGTATCTGGAATACTATCCAGTATGCCTATGCTGAGACTCTTTTGGAAGCTGATCAGTAATGAAAAAAAAAATTATTTTAGGATCAGTCCATCCAAAGTGATCTTTAAGTTATTGATGGAGGCTGAATACTTCAAGAAAGAGATTTCTTCCAGTTTTAAAGCTGAACTCCAGGGAAAGTAAGAATCCACTCTTTTCAGTGGGGGGGCCTCTGTACTGCAAGGATTAAATGCTCTTTTACACCTAGAGGATCAGGAAATGCAGTTTTACCTACCTGCTCCTCCGTGCTGCAAGATCGGCCTCGGCAGCCTCTTCTTCCCTATGTTTTGGTAGTCAGATGCCCTTGGCATCATCAAGATCAATGCAGTAGCTGGAAAATAAGGGTGGACCATCTGTTGGGAAGCAGGATCAACTAAAGAAAAAAGCCTAAAAAAAAGAGAATGAATGCAGCTGGTAAACTGCAATATAATCCATTTTTGGGTTTAAATCAACCAGTAAGTGCATCTACCAGTAAGTTAAAGCTTTTCTAAAGGAAATTTTTGAAAAATTAAAATAGTAAACATCTTACACTTACCTGCTCTGTGCCCCGAACCTCCTCTTCAGGAGTCCCCGCTGACACTGTCTGCTCCTTCTCTTCCCCATCTGGCTCCAAACAAACTGCTTGTTGTGTGGGCAGACATGCGGATTCGATCCTAAACCAGGCTGTGTGCCTTAGCTCAAACCTCGCCCCTCATTCCTTCCTGACAGAATTTAATTGCCAGCAGCAGGAGCCAATGGCTCCCTCTGCTGCCTAAGTCTCTGTGAGTAGAGGTAGAGAGGAGCAAAGAGACGAAGCCATGTACAGAGCCAGATTGATTAAGGACTCAGGTAAGTATTTAACAGTGTGGGGCAGCACAGCAAGTTGTGAAATTTTTTTTACTTTAATGTAGGGGATGCATTAAGATAAAAAATGTTTTAGTTTTAGAACCACTTTAAAGGTTCATTTACATCTAGGGGACCAGAAAAAAACAGTTTTATTGTACCTACCTGCTGCAAGACCTGTCCTGGCAGATTATTCTGTAATATGATCTGGTGACACTATCATCCCTGCATTGAGTATGAGGATGCCAAGGAATAGTCTACCGCTGAAACTTAACGGCACACCATCTGCCAGGAAGTGAGCATCTGGTAAGAAAAAAAGTCTAAAAAATGTAAATGAATGCAGCCATCACATTTAAGGTTTGGTAAAGAGCAAAATACACCATTTTTGGGTTTAACATCACATCAGCATCTACCAGTATCTTAAAGATCAGTTTTGAGGGGGCTGACTTTTTGATATATATAAAACTACAATTAGATGCATTTCCTTATGCAGTTATGAGAATGCAACATTGTTCACCATAGAAGTCCTTTAATCCCATACATTTTTCAAGGACAACTAAAGGCTCCTGTATGACAGGCTAAACAAGTACCCAATCCTGTTACTATGTGATGCACATATGCAATGCATTTTTTTTGCTGAAAACTGTACAGGTGAATGTATACCCTGCTAACAGTAGACAAATGTTAGTGGATTTCAGTGCACTGCGATGCGTCATTCCCCCTTTTGCCTAATCCCATGGCACATCCCCGTCCCAAACTAATATTTGGCTTTGTGCTTTACTCATAGATTTAATTACAGTCTCCAGCTTTAATAATTAGATGTTATTTACATGCTTGTGGCTTTGTTACGGAGCCCTGCAGAGTGAAGATACCTTTATAAAAATGCATGTTGATATAAACTGAATTTAGATTATTAGTACAAGCTGTAAGGAAGTCGTCCATTTACAGAGACAAAAACAAAATAACTAGCGGGTGGCAAATATTTGTTGTTTATGGAAGGTGGGTTTATCCACACTAACCAATAATAAGTCCTGGTTGTAATGAATGATTTGAAATCATGGAAGATTAAATGTAATTGGATACTTCTCTTATTTGCTTCCTTGTGGTCTTCTGAATATACCATTGAAAGCATTTTATTCTATCTATTCGACAAATTAAAAAAAAAAAAAAGTACTGTTCATCCAGCCAGAAATCTTGTACTATTATACAGTATGGCCCTGCTGGGACTCTGTTGGAAGCTGCTTAGTCGTAAAAGTAAGCAATTTTAAGATAGGTCCACGCAAAGTGATATTTAAGTTATTAATGGGGGCTCCTGTCTCCTGAGTGGAGTTCAGATCTAGTCAGCTCTCCTTACATAAGATTTGTGAACACCTGCACAATCAGTTGATGCTAGTAACATACAAAATGTGGACTCAGGACTGGAAGATTTATTTCACCCAAAACTCTACAAAGCCCTTGGGCTCCAGGAGCCAAACCAGGATTTACAAATTCTGTATAAAGACAAAAAGTCAGTTTTCTCCCTATTAGACAAACATCTGAGACCCTATCACCCTTTATGGGTGAGAACCCCTAGGTGACACCAGTGCCTCTGGACACCTTGATGTGGTGCTGTCCCGTCACAAAGTGTAGCACCTTTTCCATAGCGTTCCTGTTCAATATACCTCATCTGAAGAGCTGGGCTTTTCTGTGTGACATAAATTGCCACACGGGGATATTTGGATAAGGGGCACTGGATAACTTGTTGACTTTAAGGAATACACTGATTCTGGCTAGACTGCTTTTAAACTCAGACCTGTCTGTTTAGGTGTCTTGGAAAGGAATCTTGGAGGTTAATCATGGGGGGTTATTTACTAAAACTGGAGAGTGAAAAATCTGGTGTAGCTGTGCATGTTAACCAATCAACTTCTAACTTAAGCTTGTTCAATTAAGCTTTGACAAAAAAACTGAAAGCTGATTAGTTTGTTGACAGCTACACCAGATTTTGCACTCTCCAGCTTTAGTAAATCAACTCCAATGTGCCACAACATAAAAGATACAGACAACAAAAAGTTTAAAGTCAATGAAGAATAAGTCAATGTGTTTATAGGGCAAAGTACTCTCTTTATGAGGGCTAAGAATGCTACTCATGTACTCAATAAATGTACTCAATGTACATAGGCTCATTGAAATCTGAATAAAATTAATTATGATGTACTGAAACTTCCAACCACTGGCTTCAAGAGGCATTCTTTCCAGAAGTGGGTCATCATTGTTTTCAGATCTTCCACAAAGTTTATCATACCCCAGGCAAAGAGCATGAATGAAACTGTATAAATACTGATCTGTGTCCTAGATGTAGTAGAGGTCCAGTGGACTTTATTCATATGAAATGAAGGTGTCCAAAACTCCATAGATATTACTTACCAGGTAATATTACCATTAAACCTAAAATACGTCTTATTAACATGTTTGATAATTCTACTATGCCCGATGAGGCAGTGGCCCCTATCACTAGACTGCTTTACATGTGCAAATATTAGTTGCATAAAAATGGATGTCCCCTAGCCCCCTTCACAGTAACATAAAATAAAAAAACAAGTCAACATTATAATCTCCCAAGAAAAACTAATATATCAGCAAAGTAATTGTATAACAAAATTCAAAAACTTTTGGAACTCCTGGCTGGCAACACCCAGACTAGCTCCGTTCCATTTGATTGCAGATACGTTACTCTCTTTATGAGCGTTGTACAATGTTCATATCAACATACAGGGGCAAGCATACTGTGCTCTTAGATATTAGGGAAGCAGATTCAAGTCAACTTGTGCAGGTTTAGTTTCCAATTTATTGTATACATACATGCTCACACAGTGTATACTTTTATTTGGAACAACTTTCCACCTTAACCCCAAGTTGCAAAGTGTCAATGTCCGTATACTTGCAGACTGTAACAAATGTCTTGTTTGATGAATGCCACTGCATGATCAATAAAATTGGTTTAGTTTTATTTGTCTTTTTACGCACTGATCGTGCTCAAAAAAGATCTGATTTAAAAAGAAATAATAATTGTTTTCATAATACATTTTTAGCACTACCCCCTTAGGAGTTGCTGCGGATTTGGGTCCCCCTATAGTCGTGCACAGCCAGGCAGCATGCATTTTCCACAGACTTGCATTCCAGAGACAGTAAACAGTCCTTGAGATTGTTTGGGTTTTTTTTTTATTTTATCAGGAGTAATAAACTTGAATGGGGTTGAGGGATGCATGGGATGCCCAAAAACAGTAAACTGAGGTCAACATCCTGGCAACTATATACAAGTGCTCAGAAGGGTTCTCTCTTCTTGGAGAGCTATCCAGCCTCTCCTAATGTACCACCTCAGACCCCTGATGAAATCCCTTCTTCATCCAGCTGCCTGAGGGAATACCTGGTCAAGAGGACCCAGAATCTGCCTCCTTAAGACCAGCAGTCCCAGATGGGGGCAAGTCAGGTTTCCAACCCGAATATCCTTTCCCCTTATCTGGCCCAGGGGGTGTGGGATTACTCACTCAGTCTCTCCTGCAAGCTTGTTGGTTGGGGGCTGCCTTCAGGCCTTATGCTAGGCTGGCTCCTTCCCTCCTTCCCAGGCTGTCCTCTCTCAGGAGACAGTGAAGCTGACAGATTGTCCCTTCCAGCTCCTACACCTGTAGATAGGCCCCTCTCCTAGACCCCTCCCAGGCTCCACACACCACTCCAGCTCCTGCTCACTCCATCTTCCACCCAAACTCTCCTGCTACTGAGCAGGCTTGATCACTTTTAAGGGCTGTCCTGATCCCATGCCAAGCCTCCCACCCACTGAATTCTGGAGACTTCTCAGAGTATCTAGATCAGGGGGAGGTTCCAGAGAGCTGATCTGTAGAGCCTCTCAGCCCTGACCCAAATTTGACCCCTCTGGCTATTTCTCCCTAGCTGCTACTCAGCTCCAGCTAAAAAAAAATTAACTTAGCTCCCCCTAGCTACCTAGGAGGATGCGACACATTTATTGACCCAAGTCCTAACTTTGTCATTATACATACCATGCTGTGCCCCTTATCAATATCATAACATCGAGTCAGCACAAATTGCCCTCTGTGAAAGGGACTCTTGGAATCCCCTAAATGCCATAAATGATTGCCTTCATTCATTTAAGGTTTAATGTATTTTTAGGAAATGGTGCTAAGATCAAGCTGCCAGCCCAGAGTTCACCATTAGAGCCCCCAAAATGCATTGGCCTTTTATACTGAAGGCAACAAAAAAATAAAATTGATCTGGGCAAAAAATTTGGAGCTGGCCCTTTCTACCTTTCTATTACTGTCGAAAACATTGGCATTAAGTTCCATATTATGTGCTTGCTAGTTGACCTTCAGTGAATATTAAAGGACACTAAAGCAACAAGTCGTAACTAATTTACAACATTCTCATTATTTCTGGTGGCAACAAATCAGTAGTAAAGCAAATGTTTCCACCATCTTCATGTTAGCTGGCTGGAAACACATAAAATTGCAGATTGCACGTAGAGGAGTAAAACAGTCCAGAATATGCCCTTGACATATTTCAGTTCATAACCAAACAGGATTTTTTTTTGTGCCAAGACTCTCTACAGGACTGGAGTAATATTAATAAACACATTCACACAATGCAGTTTATTATTATCCTCTGCTGATTCTTATATTGCTAATCATTGCAGTTAGATTAGTGCTAGCTAGGTGGGACAACCTGTTGAAGGTTAATTTCATTTGGCAGATCACTAGTGCAACATGAATCGTACTTGCAGCTGTGCTATCAGTTTTGCCATAGAGTAAAGGTTGCAATTACCCTTGTTCATTAGGATAATTAGTATTTGTATAGCATGCTTAATCCAAAGTTTATCACCAAGTGCCATGGGAGCCCAGCTGTCTTTCACTTATGTGCGTATGTATCAGTTTATGCATACATATGATAATGACTGTGTAATTAAACTTTCTCAATGGCAGGGCTACACATATGATTCTTATCTGCAATATTTTAAACAGCATCTAAAGAAAAAAAAAACGCTCTTTCATGGTAGGAGCTGTTGAGTGATTCTCATGGTACTGATGCTAAGTACTTAGGTTGGGGCTCCAGGGTGATTTATTCACTTGTTAGCAGGAAATTTAGAGACCCTGTCATAACACTATTTATTTCAATAAAAATCTTCCCACAAGATTATATGTAAATGTAATGTATTTTATGCATGCCATTTGATGTATTTTATGCGTGCCAAGAGACTGCAACTGGGCACTGCTATTCAGGATGTGATGTCAGCAGCTCCAGCAGACTCAGGGTGGAGCCCTAAAGTGTTGCCCTTCACTCTTCACTGGAAAGGTACATAAAAGGTTACTAGTGAATAGAGTGCTGCAGGAGCTAGGCCAGCACAGAGAGTAATTAGACATTTCCAGAAGAGGAGTGAACTATGGCGTACAAGGAGGAAGAGGCTGTGCTATGAAAACTGGCTTCTTCTGCAGCACTCAAGAAGGTTTAGGGTTAAGGAGTCATGCATGAGCACTACATGGACTACACAGTCTACATTGCCAGTGCTAATAAATATACTGTGATGGGGGCTCTGAGTGAAAATAGTTTAGCACTGAGTCTTGGGTGGGGGGGCGGGGGTTAAGCTCTGCTCAGGGATGGGCTTTAAGAACTTGCACTTAAGAATAGGAACTCTCAAATAGGGCTGCTAAAATCACCTATTCTGACATTTCATGGAATACATCTTTTCTATTATATTCTATTATGTTGCATTGCATTGTATTTTATTCTACTCCAGTGGTTTCCAAATTGCAGCCCAGGGCCCATATGCAGATTTTTGCTTGCCTTTATCCAACCCTTGGGACACTATTTCCCCGACTGATATGAGACACTGTTCTACCACTGACGCCAAAGATGCGGTACTTATCCTCCCACTGACACCAATGATGAGGAACTACTATCCCCCCCCCACTGTAACTAATGATGAGACACTATTCCTCCACTGAAATCAAATATGGGACACTATTCTCACTGACACCATTGATAGGCATTATTCTTTTCACTGATACCATTGATGAAGAACTATTCCCCAACCCACTGTAACCAATGATGAGACACTATTCCTCCACTGAAACCAAATATGGGACACTTTTCTCACTGACACCATTGATAGGCACTATTCTTTTAACTGATACCATTTTCTACTCCCATGGGCCACAGTCTGGGCCTCCCCAAAGTCTAAAGAGCAGTAAACTGGCCCTTTGTTTAGAATGTTTGGAGACCCCTGTTCTATTCTATTCTATAAAGCAGCCTAAGAAAGAATCGGCATCTTATTTCACTTTTATACCTTACTGTATTTATTGAAATATGTCTCCATTTTGAATTCAAATTCATTTTTGAATTTGCATAATTTGTTTTGTTACTATTGTGATTTGGAAATTTGAATACATCCAAATCTCCAAATAATGAAAATTTTGTCTGAATTTTGATTTGTAACAAAACAAATCACGCATGTCTACCAGGCTCCGTGTGGCTTCCACAAGACGTCTTAGTCCTCAGATGTGTTCTCAGTATAGTGTGAGCTACAGTACTTCTCCTTGGAGGGAAGGACAAAGGGAATACCAAACACTGTTTCTCTACAGAATTGTGTCCCAGCCAACATTTGTTTCTTTTGTGTGTATAACATTTACTTATCCATCATTACATTGTTGAATAATTACCCAATGAGCAGATAAGTGATGTAGAAAGCTGCAAAACCTAAAACACCCCTGCCATAAAAGATTTACGCTGGCTGCCACTGCTTTCCTCTTGTTTTGGAAAAGTTAGGCTGGCTATAGGTTAGTAGACTTTCAAATAAATGAAAACCACATTCACTGATAGAAATGAGTTTATTCAAGAAAAATGTTTCATCCAGTTCCTTTGAATTGTCTGAGCTATTCATCTGGAACAAACATATAGATAAGGAATGGAGCCAGACAGCTAGTTAACTACTATTTTCAGAAGCCCCCACACTCTTCTCATGACAGGTGTAATTTAAAGTGGTTGTAAAGGCTGAAGGTTTTTTACCTTCATGTATTCTATGCATGAAGGCAAAAAAAACCTGTGTGCAGCAGCTCCCCCAGCCCCCTCAATACTTACCTGAGACTCATTGAGATTCAGCAATGTGAATGACAGCCTCAGTTGCCCCGGGTCTCTGCTTTCTCATTGGCTAGGACAGCAAGTGGAAGCCATTGGCTCCTGCTGCTGTCAATCACAGCCAGTCAGCCAATGAGAGGAGAGGGGGGCAAGCCATTGCTTTGTGTGTGAATGGACACACGGAGCAGCAGGTGCCCCCACAAACAGGAGGAGCCAGGAGAGCCTGAGGGGGACCTGAAAGAGGAGGAGGCAGGCTGCTCTGTGCAAAACCACTGCACACAGTAGGTAAGTATAGACATGTTTGTTTTGTTTTTTAAAAAATGAACCTTTAAGAATCTCTTTAAACATCTGTAACCAGGGGCGGACTGACCATTTGGAAACTCGGGCACTGCCCGAGGGCCCGGGGTCAATAGGGGGCCCCATGAGATGCCCCTGGTACCTTTTTCATAGGCTTTTTGAGTTTGAGCAAGAACACAGGGGCCCCATGATCCCCTATTGCCCGGGGCTCCCATGAGTTGTCAGTCCGCCCCTGTCTGTAACTGTAGCTGTTTATTTGGAGTTTTGCTTTAAATCCTTTAAATTAACACATTTTAATTAGAGTTCTTCCTAAGCATTTTCTACAGAGACAGTTTGCTGCCTGTTTGTCTATCTGACCCAGTTCTGCCTATATCTAAATATCAGACTTGTGCCGTGCCTGTTTTATCACACTGCCTGATTCTGTTTCTCTCCCTCTCTCTCTCACCTTGGGCTCCGTTAGTTTCCATGAAAACTAAACTTGTGTGATAACAAGATTGATTTACTAGACTCTAGAGCTGAACACAGATCAACACACGAGAACTGGAAGTGAGAGGAATAGAAGTCAGAAAAGATGGGGGATGTCGCTATAAGAGGGACTTTCAGCTTCCGTTGCTAGGCTCTTGGGCTAGTGTGAAATTGACTGTAACAATAATTTCATTCTCATGTCCTAATAACAGCAAAACAAATTCAATGTTTGAAGTGACTAAGTAAACAAGCATGTGGTTTTCTAAGAGAATTGTATTATGTGCATTTATTTTTAGGACACAGTATGTGATCCTTGATAATATATCAAGCCTTAACTGTACCCAACTCTTTTCAAATTATATTATAAATATGTATGTTTTTTGTTGGATAGAATGAACTGACATCTGAACAGTGAGACCTCTGATGTATCGCTGGGACTGGTGATAGGACACTACTGCCATCAACCTGTTGCTGCTAGCAGAGACTGAGCACTGGTTATGTAACTAGCAGCATTATATACTGCTTGCAGACATTACTGGAACTGTACTCATGTGCACCACTGTAAAGACTGGGCCCCAATGCTAGCCAGCTGAAGAACTAGGATTAAAGACTTCACGCTCAGATAGCTGCATCACAAGAACTTTGCCTATTGTCCACAGTAAGAGGTTCCTCTTTAGAGAGTTTTACATTTAATTGCTGCCATTCATATAGAGTGCACTCTAAAGTGAATATAGCCTACTGTTTACAGAGTTGTTATCCCAGTATTGATTATCTTTGCTGTTACTGTTTTATAATGCTATTACGTTTGCCGATTTTGTGGATTACCAGGTTTACTCTAATTTAGCAGTTATAGCCTATGGAACTTATTGTCTATTGAACTGTGCTTGACCTAATCTTGGGGTTGGCAATCTACGATCGTAATCTACTTGTCTATCACCGGCAGGTAGTGGTTAGATTGTGTCTCCGCCTTGCTGACGCACCGAATGTTCCTCCCACATATACAGGGTGGCGCAGGGAAGGAAAAATCTAGTATACTGTGCAGATCCCCTCTGGCCCTTCTCTCACGTTCATCCCAGGTGCTTGTGTGTGACATCACATATGATGGATAAGAGAGAAGGGCCAGTGTGTTTGCCCTACTAACACCATCCACTGCTCTACAGATCCCATTCACTTCTCTACCGATCCCATCCTGTGCTCTACTAACAGCATCCACTGGCGACTTCCCTATATTACATCCTACTGACCTCTGTACACTGTTTTACATACTAATGACCTCTGTACACTTCCCTCCATACTACTGACCTCTGTACTCTGCAGTACATTCTACTGACTTCTATACACTGTCCTACCAACTACTGACCTCTGTATACTGCCCTACCTACTACTGACATCTGTAAACTGCAATGCATCCTACAGACCTTTGTACATCTTCTTGTACTCTACCCTACACAATGGTGACTTCTGTACACTGCCTTCCATACTACTGACCTCTGTCTACTGCCCTACTTACTACTGACCTCTGTTAACTGCAATACATCCTACTTACCTTTGTACACTGCCCTATACAATAGTGACCTCTGTGCACTGTCCTACATACTACTGACCTCTGTCTGCTGCCCTACATACTACTGATCTCTGTAGATTGCCCTGCAGCCAGGCCTGAAACTAGTCAAGCAAGTCAGCTTGCAGTACCAGGTCTGCCTTCATGATGGACTCCTGTATCAGACTTGTGGGGGTGACCAATTACTCTCCAAATATGAAAATATTGTGAACTAGTTTCTTACTAAAGCTAACATTTTAACCATTTGCTGCCCGCCCTATGGCCGAATGGCGGCCGGCAAATGTCATCAGTGTTCCGGGTGGACGCCGTATGGCGTCCTCACGCACATGCGCAGATTGCGCTCCTGCAGAGCCGCGCAGCGGAGTGATCTGTCCAATCACAGCAGGTCACATGACAGTTGTATACAATGGATGGCTTAATTCATGCCATCCATTGTATACTAGTGTCTAGCTGTGAATGGTCACAGCTAATCACATGCACATGTCATGTGATTACGTGTGGCCAAATCACAGCTAAGCACAAAAAAAAAAAAACAAAACCCTGAATGAATCGATATCATTCAGGTAAATGCTTGCTTATAGCAAAGTAATTCTTTGCTATAAGCAAATTGTGTAAAAAAAAAAAATACTGATCACTTCCCCAAAGTAGTACAGTGTTACTATGGTAACATTGTACTACTTTGGTCATAGTGAAATATGAAAAAAAAATCTTGAAAATTTTTTTTATATAAAAAAAATATATATATATATATTTTTTTTTTTCATACTGTCACCAGTTAGTGTCCCTGATCACCGCCATGCCAGTTATATGATGACGCTGTACTGCACTGGTGACAACATGTAAAAAAAAAAATAGTTAAACTAATTTTTTAAATTTTTTCATTTTCCGAAAAATTATGACAAAAAAAATATAACTTCAACAAACTTGCCATGCCTCTTATGAAGTACGTCGGACTGTCTACTTTGCAAAAAGGGGTCATTTGGGGGATATCTGTTCTGACATTCTTGGACCTCATGAAATTAGATTGGCTGTCAGTACTTCAGGATTGATCAATATTCAGATCTATACCATAGTTTGTGAACTCTATAACTTTCCTACAAACTAAAAAATACATCCTAATTTGGGTTATTTTCACCAAAGACATGTAGCAGAATACATCTCGGCCTAAATTTATGAAGAACAATTATTTATTTGCAAACTTTTATAACAGAAACAAAGAAAAACGTGGGTTTTTTTCAAAATTTTTGGTCTTTTTTTGTTAATTTAGCAAAGAATAAAACCCCAGCGATGATTAAATACCACCAAAAGAAAGCTCTAGTTGTGTGAAGAAAATGATAAAATTTTAGTTTGGGTACAATGTTGTATGACTGCGTAATTGTCATTCAAAGTGTGAGAGCGCTGAAACATGAAAACTGGCCTGGGCAGGAAGGCGTAAAATTGCCCCGTATTGAAATGGTTAAGGTAGGATATGTTTATATTTTTACAGTGGCATTTGTTTTATTATATATTGCTAAATTTTCCTCATGTCGTCCTTGCTATTTAGTGAGGCCTTTCATGTTGTTCAATTAGAGCTCCACACCTCAAAAGGTACTCCTGACCACCCTTTTCTTACTCATTGATGTGCATACTACTATTTACTGTAACCTGTGGCAATACATTGGGGTTGATTAAGGCTCCGTTCACACCAGTGCGTTTTTTAGTGCTTTTTGCAGAAACGCACTACAGTCCATTTGACAAGGTTTCCTATGGAACGTTCACATCTATGCTTTTTTAAGCTGCTGCATTTTTGGAAAGGGTCATGGACTTTTTAAAAAGCTACAATAGAGTTCAATGGAGAATCTGCTGAAATGCACAGTAGTGTGTTTTGTTTACACATTTTTAATGCATTTTTGCCTCGTTTTGCATTTTTATTCTGCCCAGCAAAAAAAAAAGAATTCCACTTTAACAAAAAAAAAGAGAGCTGGAAAAAAATGCAAAACTTGGTAAAAATGTGTCAAAATGCATCAAAAACACATGTAGAAAAAGGCAAAATGAAATGTGAAAAGCACTGCAAAGTGGACAAAAAGCAAACTGCATAGGTGTGAATGGAGCCTTACTGAAACTGGAGAGTGCAAAATCTGGTGCAGCTGTGCATGATCAGCTTCTAACTTCAGTTTGTTCAATTAGGCTTTGACAAAATAAACCTGGCAGCTGATCGGTTTCTATGCAGAGCTGCACCAGATTTAGCACTCTCCAGCTTTAGTAAATCAACTCCATTGGGTTCATTAACCACCAGCCAGTCTGATGTTTGCTTTTTGATCCTGAACCTTATTTGTGTGTAGGATATCTACATTTTGCTCCCAATGACAGTGCAGTATTCGTTTGCTTAACCTGGTGTGTCAGTGTGGCTGAGATGTTCTCAGAGTCAAGGCAGAAGAACCGAGAAGCACTACATAAATATGAAATTCATTGCCTTACTCAGTCATAGTGCATTGTAACCAAGTGCTACCTACAAGCTGTCAATGATTCTTCCTCCTTCTCCTCACTTGTATTTCTCACAAGGCTGTTGCCATAGGCTTTGTTGCATGCATAGTCTAGCAGGTGTTAAGCAGAGTCAGTTATAGGTTTTTCTAGTAACCTAAGGTCAGAGTTAGGGATCTAAACTAGGATTTAGAGGGACAATGTTAGGAGATTCCAGGACAGTTTTCCACTTGTCCTCCAGATGCAGTCAGATCCATGAGCACTGAAATCTCCTTCACCATCAACCAAATACTTTTTTTTCTAGGAAAAGCATTGATTTTTTTTTTTAATTTGTGGCTGATTAATACTAACTGCATTGTATGTTTAATTTTCTCTAACATTGAGCAAAAAAGTAAAATAATAGACTCATATGTTGACAGTAGCTTAAAACTGATGTCTGTAAAATTACAGATTTTGTTGGTGAATTGTAGAAAGTCTCAAAGTTGTTCATTTTACAGCTTAGGCAAAAGTTGTTTATTTAGAAAGGTGGTCTCCAGATGCGGCTCGTTATCCAGCCCTCGCGGCAATGTAATATATTATTATTATACATGTAGCGCTGCCCTGAAGGAGCCACTTGAATGTTTTCCATGGGCTTCCCCTTGCCTCGCCTCACAGCCAGGCACAGTGTATTTCTTCTGCCAAATACACTCACACAAACTTCCGCTCATTCTCTTCAATGACCAGTCTGTGGGATGTTTTGTTTTGGAGTTTTATTGTAAAATTGGGTATAGGGATGGGGAATTGTAGTAGGATACTCCAAAATCAGAACTATTCACACTGAGGACATCTAGCTGATCTCTTAGTTGAGCACATATGAAGTCTTGGCTGACAGTAGATACATATTGCAGCAAGTAGTTTAAGAGTTAGCAAAGTCTCTTTTTGCTATAGTAGGAGTTACAGGACTGAGTTCCTCAAGTATAAGCCTTCTTCACGGTCACACACTGGCATCTGCCACATACCATTCCCAAGTGATCTCCATCCTCTCTGCTGCATAAGGCCAGACTCCCATGGGTGATCAAACGCACTCCAGTGTCGGTCAGCCATGCTGCAAATTCGCAATTTCACTCAGCAGCTCAGGCAAGCACACCTGTTTCTGCCATCTTGCTGCTCCACATACATGGCTCTCTTTCAGCTGTACCCGGAAATGGTAGCTTACCTCCGCTCCTCTCTGCGCATTGAATGTCCTTGGGTGCCGACTCTGCCCACTCTTCCTGATAGGCAGATGCTTCAGCGGCAGCCCCTCCTGTTGGACAGACATTCCCAGCACACTCTTTCCAGTGCTGCATAATAACCCTTTTACTCCCATTTGAAAATGTGCTGTTACTGGCAACTGTGTAGCAGACATCTTCCATGGCACAGACACTGATAACGATGCCATCTCTTCTCAGACAGGTCTCTTTGGCTCTCACGCTATCACACTGTTGCCACCTGGAAATGTTCCTACTCTGGCAGTGTCTCTGACAGTAAAAGAGATATTTTCTATTGTGGCACAAGAGTTCTCCAGCACATCAATTGCCTCCCTGCAAACCGACATCCTGATTGACTCTCTGCAATCCGACATCCTGATTGCCTCTCTGAAATCCAACATCCCGATTACCTCTCAATCCACATGGCACTACCAACAACACTGACTGCCTTTTCCGTTGCCCACTGCGACTTCCAAGGGGAAGCTCCCGGACTGATGCCCCCACATGTAGCGCTACCCCCGAAGGAGCCTGCTTGAATGTTTTCCATGGGCTTCCCCTTTACTCGCCTCACAGTCAGGCACAATGTATTTTTTTTTCAGCTAAATACACTCACACACACTTCCACTCGTTGCCTTCAATGACCAGTCTAGGGGATGTTTTGGAGTTTTATTGTAAAATTAGGGATGGGGAATTGTAGTAGGATACTCCAAAATCAGAACTATTAACTCTGAGGACATGTAGCTGATCTCTAAGTTGAGCACTTATGAAGTCTAGGCTGACAGTAGATAGCAGACTTCCTTGTAACATATAGCAGCAAGTAGTTTACAGTGCCTTGAAAAATTATTCATACCCCTTGAAATTTTCCACATTTTATCATGTTACAACCAAAAATGTAAATGTATTTTATTGGGATTATATGTGATAGACCAGCACAAAGTGGCACTTATTTGTGAAGTGGAAGTAAATTGATCAATGGTGTTCAAAATTCTTTTCAAATAAATATCTGAAAATGTGGCATGCATTTGTATCCAGCCCCCCCGAATCAATATGTTGTAGAACTGCCTTTCACTGCAATTACAGCTGCAAGTCTTTTTGGGTATGTCTCTACCAGCTTTGCACATCTAGCGAGTGACATTCTTGCCCATTCTTCTTTGCAAACAAGCTCAAACTCTGTCAAATTGGATGAAAAAGCATCTGTGAACAGCAATTTTCAAGTCTTGCCACAGATTCCCAATATGATTTAGGTTTGGACTTCGGCTAGGCCATTCTAACACATGAATAAGCTTTGATCTAAACCACTCTATTGTAGCTCTGGCTGTATGTTTAGGGTCGTTGTCCTGCTGGAAGGTGAACTTCCACCCCAGTCTCAAGTCTTTTGCAGACTCTAACAGGTTTTCTGTTAGAGATTGCCCTATATTTGGCTCCATCCATCTTCCCATTAACTCTGACCAGCTTCCCTGTCCCTGCTGAAAAAAAGTATCCCCATAACATGATGCTACCACCACCATGTTTCATGATGGGGATGGTGTATTCAGGATGATGTGCAGTGTTAGTTTTCCGCCACACATAGTGTTTTGCTTTTAGGCCAAAAAATTTAATTTTGGTCTCATCTGACCAAAGCACCTTCTTCCACATGTTTTCTGTGTCCCCCACGTGGCTTCTCGCAAACTGCAAATGGGACATCTTATGGCTTTCTTTCAACAATGGCTTTCTTCTTGCCACTCGTCCATAAAGGCCAGATTTGTGGAGTGCACGACTAACAGTTGTCCTGTGGACAGATTCTCCCACCTGAGCTGTAGATCTCTGCAGCTCCTCCTGAATTACCATGAGCTTCTTGGCTGCTTCTTTGATTAATGCTCTCCTTGCCCGGCCTGTCAGTTTAGGTGGACAAGCATGTCTTGGTAGGTTTGCAGTTGTGCCATACTCTTTCCATTTTCAAATGATGAATTGAACAGTGCTCTGTGAGATATTTGAAATTTGATATTTAAAATTTTTTTATAACCTAACACTGCTTTAAACTTCTCCACAATTTTATCCCTGACCTGTCCGGTGTGTTCCTTGGCCTTCATGATGCTGTTTATTCACTAATGTTCCCTAACAAACCTCTAAGGGCTTCACAGAACAGTATTTATACTGAGATTAAATTAGAAACAGGTGGACTCTATTTACTAATTAAGTGACTTCTGAATGCAATTGGTTCCACTAGATTTTAGTTAGGGGTATCAAAGTAAAGGGGGTTGAATACAAATGCACTCCACACTTTTCAGATATTTATTTGTAAAAAATGTTGAAAACCATTTATCATTTTCCTTCCGCTTCACAATTATGTGCCACTTTGTGTAGGTCTATCACATAACATCCCCAAAAAATGCATTTCCATTTTTGGTTGTAACATGACAAATTGTGGAAAATGTCAAGGGGCCTGAATACTTTTTCAAGGCACTGTAGGAGTGAGCAAAGACTCTTTTTGCTATTGTAGTATTTACAGGGCTGAGCTCCTCAATTATGATCCAGTTACAACAGACTGCGACAGCCCAAAGGTAATGTAGCTGAACAAAGTCCTTTTGCAGTAGCATCGATTGGACAAGCTCTTCAGAACACTAGCCAATGTTTCCTTTCTCAGACCCACTCTATCAAGCACCAGGGGGGTAGCAAAGCACACAGGGTCCCCAAGATCTCTTAGAGCCTGTACTCACAGATCCAAGGACAAAATGGTTGTCTCCTTTCAATCTTCCAAGCAGCTCTCTCCAGTGATACCAAACAGATTTTGGCATAAAACTCACCTCAGTCAGCTTACTGAAGAACGAGGGTCACTCTCTCTAACTTCAGGCCCTCAGGTCGACCCACCTGAGGCTGCATGGCAGCAAGTGCGAGACGAGGCAGCCTGCCTCCAGCCTGGCTGGTACCATCCACTCCTATGAAAGACACTGAACCCATATGCTCCTAGAACATAAATATCACTCCTAGCATGCAATGGGACTGTCTTCCCTGCAACTGGCCAAGGCTGTATCCATATTCATGCTGTTCATGTACAGAGCTACCTCCGCAGGAGCCACTTGAATATTTGGGTCCCCTGTAGTTTTTTCCTCAACCCCAAGAATAACCTCTACCCCTCTGGCACACCAGGTTAGATTCAGTCATTGAGAATATCAAATAGTGCTTTACTAGAGAGTATTAGGTCAGCAGAGAAACAGATCATAAACTGTAAATATTTTTCCATGATGCTAAGCTTAGACTTAAACAAAATTATAGCAATGTACAATGAGACAGTGATACCAGTAAAGCTTATTGTGAAACTGACAAACCTCCAGTAGGTCTATGATCCCAGGAGCAAGTGGGGGGGAAGAGGAGACCCTAAGTCAGTCAACCCCATCTAAGCCCTGATGCAACAGGCAAAATAACAACACAATACACTAAATCTGGGGAAGAGTTGCCCTTTAAATGACTGAGCAATAATTCAGCTATACTAATACACAGTCAGAGGCCTCTCTTAAGATGAAGTCCCTTTAAATAGAGAAGTCCTAGAGGTGAGTGCATTCCTTAAGTCAAATGACGCCCTTCCAGAACTGGACAACCACGCTGTAGCCATTATTCAGCTATAGCGTGGTTAGCAAGTGGTTAAATACCAACAATGGGGTTCCATTCCTCACACTGATACCAACAATGGGGATTATTCCTCCTGCTAAAACCAATGGTGGGGCATGGTTTACTCTCACTGATGCGGGGCTGCTTTTTACTCCCATTTGCCAGTCTGGCCCTCCCTAAAGCCTGAAGGTCTTTCAGTTAGTGTTCTTAGTATTTTTATTCTTTGATTAGGGAGTATTTAAATATTTGTGTCCCACCAATTTAAAAACAATATATTACTATAAATTCATTGTCATATTTTTTTAAACTTAAATCAATGAAAGTAACAAGAAGCACATTTTTAAACAAGAGCTGGTCCAAGATAGTTGAAAGGAACTTTATTAACCTTTAGCAACCATTTTAAGTGAACTGCACCCTTAAAGCAGAACTCCGAGCAAAAACTTCTTTACATGTCCTTGTTGCCGATTTCTTACCTTCACTGAATATGTTATCCATCTTATGGTTCACTCAGCAGTTTCTATGAAATAGCCTATTTATTTTCAAATGAAACCATCAGTTCTCTTTGGTTTCCTGTTTGTAAAACCAGTGGCTGCTATTCCTCCTTTTCCTATTTTTGGCACAATCCTTCTGTAGTTCTTTCTCTAGGAAGCAGTGATATAATGAAGCCCCACTTGCAGTGGTGGGCAGACCTAGACTCTCAGACACATTCAACATGTACAGGCCTAGTCTACCCGCCCACATTCCCCACAATTCCCTGTGATGGATGGGAACTATAGAGAGAAGAGAGGATATGATGTAATCTCTGCTGTTACACCTCCTCCTTGGCAGAGCAGATGGTGCTATCTTTTGAATTACAGAGCTGAGGTCATAAAAATTCAGTTGGACTTTTCTCCTACATGGTAAGTGTAACACCCTCCAGGTTAGCTAGATAGGCTGTCTGCTTTTTTCCTTTTTCAGAGGCTGAGTAGCAGCCTGGGGATGAGTCAGCCTGAGAATGAGGTAATGAGGTCACTTAAGGAAAGGCTGGGAGGCTCTAACAGGTCAGGCCTTCTGGAGCCCTCCCAACTTGCCAGAAACTTGAGAAATCTTTGGAAGAGGGGTGGAGGAGGAGAGGAGGCCCAGATCTGCATGTTTGAGAGACCTTGGTCAATCCCCTGGCAGGAGGCTGGGCATGGTGACCAGGGCAACCCTTAAATATGACAAAGCCTGGGTGGGAAGAGAGGTGTGTCGGGTAGAAGATGGATTGAGAGAAGGGAGGAGTGTGGAGCCCAGGAAGGGGCCCCAGAGAGGGGAGCCTACCTACAGGTTTGTTGCTGGACAGGAGGAACTCTACTGCCTCAATGTCTCCTTGGGAGGACAACCTGTTAGCAGGGAAGGAACCAGTCCAGTGAAAGACCTGAAAGCAGTTACTAACCCACCACGCTGACAGAGCAGGACAGTGTGAGTACCACTACACCCCCTGGGCCAGATGAGAGGAGACTGCAGTCATGTTCAAGACCCAACTAGTTCTCATCCGGGACTACTTAATTGTAAGCTCTTGGGTCCCCTTGTCCTCAGTGCAGCTGGGTGAAGAGGAGGAATCATCCAGGGTTTGAGGAGGTACACCAAAGGGGCGTTAGTGCAACTTATTAGATACTGTTGTAAATCCACATTTTTGTACATGGTTGCTAAGAAGTTATCCTCAAGTTCTACAGTTCCTCGGGCATCCCATATACCCCTAGATGCCTTCCAAGTTCTTAAGTTTTTATTAAAAAAAAAGCTCAAGGACTGTTTTACTGACTCTGAAAGTACATGTTTGGAAAATGCTTGTTGCCTGGCCATGCAGAGCATAGGGGGACCCAGTCAAATTCAGTGGACCCTAAGGGGGTACTGCTACATAAGGATTCTAAAAATTGTATTAACTGTTTAGTGTTTTGTGTAGGGGGTGCACTTATGGATAATTTTTTTACTATCCCGGAGTTCTTCATTAAGTAACACCATAGTTAGTGAATTTTTTCCTAAATCTTCCAATTTTCAGTGAAATTTCAAGGAAACTCTCAACATCGCTCATTCATAGTTTTTTTCAAACTTGCTGTAACATAGAAATATTGTGTACTGTGTAATGATTTGGGGATCTACAGTAATAGCTCATTAGTAGCTTCAAACAGTACATTTTCTCTATATATTTTAGGGCTTTTCTGCCTACTTTTATTTAAACAAGAAAAAGTTCACAAAAAGGTTTCCCACACAGGGGTTCTTACCACGGAACATAAAGGTTATTCAGCCTTGTGGCTCTTTATGCAGCTTTGCAGCACAGCTTAGCAGTCCAGCTTAGCAGTGTTGGCCCTCCTGACCATCAAACGCATCCAGTCCTCGTGCACTAACTGCTGTATCTGAGTGAGCTTTATGTCCTTTCAGCAGCGTCACCCATGAACTGTCTCTCATACTAAGAGGTTCATGCCTCAAACTGTACTAACCTGGACAGGATGATGTGTCATGCACCTCTTTCACCGCTCTCTTGCAGTCACTGACCCCCTTGGTAGGATGGGGCCTGGGGCCCTGAGTTCTGATCCCAGCTCCACTAGGAAAGAAGCATACACCTGGCTCTTTAGTGTGCTTGTTTCCTCCAAAATCTGGCCCAAACTGCCTAATCACACTGTGGTATGACCTTGCTCTGCCACAACTGTTTCACAAATATTTTTCAGCTTTCAAGCCAGACTGATAATAAATTAATACATTGCCAGTGTGGGTTGTGCAGCTAGAAAACGAAGAAGCAGGTGCTTTATTATCACCAAGTGTTAGTTATCATCAACTGGACTGGATATCTAGATGAGAAATCTAGCTTTGTGACTGTAAGCCAGGAAATTACATAATGCTCTCCATCTCTTCCAAGCACTCCTCTTTTGAATAAGTATAAATCTTCCTCTTAGTGCTGGGTCACACTGCTGCGATTCTATGCAGATCAGATGCGTTCAGAAAGCATAGATTCGCATGTAATGTAAAGGTAATGTAAAAAAATCATTATTTCCAATGAGACCTGTTCACATACAGTATAAGCGGTGTGAATTTGATGGGGTTGAAAAAAGGGTCCTGTACGAGTTTAATGCAGGTGTACTGCGAATTTTATCTCCTGTTATGCCCAATTCACTCAAAAATCGCATTCAATTCGCACCTGTCACAGCAGAAATCACACTGTGATACCGCACTGTGATACCGCATCAGATTCACACCGCAGCACTGTGAACCAGCACTTAGTCTCCACTGGTCGCTAGTAACTGCACCTCTGGTGCAGCCGGTTAAGGTGGCTTTGGACTGTCTTCCAAATCCAAGAAATCTATAGAGTAGGAGAAAGATAGGACAGTAAGGTAGGTAGGTTGTGATCCTTTTGGGGTTCACAAAAATAAAGTGCTTTTGTTGCTGTGTCCCTAGGGGGAAAATTTCCTTATGTTGAAAAAAATGACACTATCTGCATTGTGTGAAAAATCCCTAAAGCGTACAAAACTGGCTTTATGAAATACCCTCACCATACAGGGATGGACAGGAGGACTAATTTACTCGGACAGATTGGTTATTTTAATTATTACCTTTAGGGAAGGGAGTAATCCATTTAAACTGTAAATAAAATCACATTACATACGATAATGAAAATACCGAATGTTATGCTTTCATAGTGAGTCTATATTTGACATTGATGTACTTTGGCTGTGCAGTCTATTGTCCTATGTGAGCCTCGACTGTAGGAAAAAGAATATGACAGATGATGGCTATTTACTGTGTAGGCAAGCTATGCTCCCTATAATAATGTAAATGCTTAATTTTCAGTTTTGCATGGAAAGTATGTTTAAGGTGAAATTCTCAACAAAACTTTTTCCTAGTGTGAACATGAGAGTACTGGAAGCCTTTGCCATGGGTGGGAAAACACAACAACTGGCCTTTTCTATTGTAGGAGCAGGCTAAATAAAGTACATCACTCAGTGTGTGCCATGGTGCCACTTTGGTGGGAATGGTGAAAGGTGGGTATTCCTAAAGGACATGGTTTATTTTGCACATTTTCACATCTTTCAGCATCAGCTCCCTTTTGCAGCTCTCAGCACATGGTGACATCTTAGAGCCACAAAAGAAGTTGGTGCTGAAATAGTTGCTTCTGTTAGATCCAGAAGGGGATCAGGTAGCCAAATAATACCTAGTATGTGTCAATGACTGCAGGTCTCTGCTGTGATCGATGTCTGAATGGTGAAGTATCTTCTATATCAGGCATCACTGAATGGCGGACAGCGGTCCGGACCCGGACTGAGTGACAGTTCTGTCTGGACAGCCATGGCCCCGCCATTTAGCTGCCTGTGTTCTTTCTTCCTCCCGCCACTGCCTCTGCTGTCAACTTTACAGCAGGGCAGAAAGTGAAAGGTGTGATTGGTCTGGATGGAGGGCAGGAGCTGTCCTGCTTTCAAGTTAAAAAGTTGGGGGTCCTAGCAACCAAGCACCCACTTGTTAATAAGAGAAGCTGATAAGCTCCCCCCCTTCATCTAGACCAATTGCTCCTCCCTCCCTCTGTTATGAAACGTTGAACAGGAAAGGGAGGGGGAGATGAGCACACTGATTTAAAGGAAAGGAGTGCTGGTTGCTCTGTAAACAATGAGAGGGGGCGAGATGTAACGGGGGTTCCGTAGCAGAGGGGGGCTGCAATGTAAATGGGGCTCTGATGTAAAGGGGTGCTATTATGTAAAGATGGACAGCATTGTAATAGAGAGATTTTTATGTGAAGGGAGCCTGTAATGTAAAGATGTGGGACTGCAATGTAAGGGGGGGCTGTGATGTAAATTGGGGGAACTGTGATGTAAAGGAGATAAGACTATGATGTAAAGATAGAGAACTGCATTGTAAAAGTGGCTAATTATGTGGCAAAGGGGAGGACTGTTATGCAAAGATTAGGGACTGCAATGTAAAAGGGGAGGGACTGTGATATAAAGGGGAGCACTGTATTTTAAAGAGAAGCTGTGATGTAAGAGGGGGGGGCTGTGATGCAAATGGGGGAATGTGATAAAAAAAGATTGTGCTGTGATGTAAACAGGGAGTCTGTGATGTAAAGGGGGCTGCATAATAGCACAAACGTGAGATCTGGACCTCTACTGGAACAAAAGTTTGCTTAACGGACCTCTGTAAATCTGTGAATTTTAATTCAATGCCCCTGTTCTAAATCTATTGCTATTTTTTAACTCTTTTCTTTATTCTCATTTATTTAGACTTCTCTTTGCACTTTTAGGCAATAACCCTTTTTTCTTATTGCACCACTAGTGACTTTGTTATTTCTGTTGCCTTTTTAAGTTTAAGTAGATTTTTTATATTTCAATCTTTAATTAAAAAAATAAAGATTAGACAAAATTGTGCAAACAACACTGAGAAAACCTTTTGGATGCCTAGTTTTATGTGTGTCATTAAATGAACTGTCTGTACTATCTTTTGGGCCACTGAATTAATCATATATGTTTTATCTTCCAAAATACAGCTCGGTAGAACCTCATGTGCTTAAATTAAAGAACAATTTCCAAAACCTAGAAGCATCGAGATGTTTCCCTGAAGCCAGCACACTGATTTATTGCTTTTACTAGGTAGACAGGAGACGAAGGGAGAGGATACTTCTGTCCCATTTTTTATTTTCTAAATATTTTAAGGAACAAAATAGAAAGTAAATATAATAAAATATATATTGAATTATTAAAATCTATATCCACATATTTATGTGCAATAGATTATTACAATAATTTGGCACCAAATTTTACAATTATGTTTTATGCCAGTATCGTTTAAATCCTTCTTGTCAACACAGCTGCACACTTTAGGCCCAGCCGTCTGCAGTTGTCCCCTGCCAATAGCCAACATTTTAACTTTTCCATTCAACAAATCCATTCCATCAAGTAAGAGAGTTGAAGATTATTTACAAAGTTTTTTTTTCAATATCCAATTCCTGAACAGTTATGATTTTTTTTTATTAAAGTGACTCTACAACCAACCTCTTTCTTTGAGAAATGGCATCTGAATGATATCAATTTAAGGCCCATGGCCCTCAATAACCTAGGGAGCCGTAATATGAAATGTTCAACTTGCAATGGCCTAGAAACAGTGGTAAATAGATTGCAATAGCATTGGAGATCCTCTCCTTGAGGACCAAGGGCCTTCCCCTCGCCTTTTGCCATCACCTTGAACAAGTTGACGGCTAAATCGCTTCTCCAGAAAAAGGAGGGATATACTGTACCAGGTGAGGAGGTTTTTAACAGTTGGGGGACATTGATTAGGTGTGGAAAAGTGTTTATGGTTTACAAGTTTTGTGTACAGGAGTTTTATGTGAGCATATTAGCTGAAGGTGAGAGTTATAGGGTTTTTGTAAGTCTGAAACAGGAGGGGATTAATGATTTCAGGGCCGAACTGACCATTTGGAAACTCGGGCACTGCCCAAGGGCCCGGGGTCAGTAGGGGTCCCCATGAGATGCCCCTGGTACCTTTTTCATAGGCTTTTTTGAGTTTGGGCAAGGACACAGGGGCCCCATGATCCCCTATTGCCTGGGGGCCCCATGAGTTGTCAGTCCGCCCCTGGTCCTGTTTCATATTAGGCACTGCTGTTCAGGTGTGTGCAGTTCCACCACTGTCAAGTTCCTTTTGTGAAGCCTCACTAACCAACCTTGAGGTCATCATATATCAAGCAAAAAAAAATGTTTTTTTCATTTTGGATACAGTAGGGAATGGTTAAACAGGAAGTGAGGGGAGACTTCTTAAAAGAAGGGAAATCCTTTTCCAGACGCTTATTTTCAGAACAAGTATCCCTGTTGATTTTTCCCTTCATTGCTGTTCTGGTGACAACTAAAACTTTCATTCCCTGTGACAATGGTCACCAGGAGTAACAGTAAGCATACAAGTTCTAACTCTTCTACACTCTACCCAAAATGAAAAAAATATATAATAAGGATTTTAATGCACTTCAATGGCCTTGTTCACTAGAAATTAAAAAAAGGTTATGCTTACAATTTTTTTTCTTCTATTTCCAGAAATGAAGGCAATTATTTCCCAAAAGTCTTTTCTGGTTGACTGGGTTATGTGCTGGATAAAAAAAATATATTACCGCTCTGTAGGCTAAATGCATGCATTGTGAGACTTGTACCTGTATGCACTTTTTTTGACTTGCCACCATATCTGCCATACTAGGAACAAGCAGTCCCTTCTGTCCTTTCTATCATAGTCCTCCTCTGTATCATCTGCTAATCAGGATAGGGAATGCAGCACCTGGATATAAAGGTTTCTTTTGGCCCATTGCAGAGTTTTGATATCTTATTCTGAAAAATACTGCTTCTATTTTGCTTAGAAACGTTCCCTGTTTTCTGGATTGTTCTGTGTTTTCTGCCTGCCCTGATTTGTGTTTAAACTCTGTGTGACCACTGCTTGCTGCGACTTCTGCTTGTATTACAGCTTTATTGGAAAGCTGCCTGCACAGATCTCTGCCAGTTTGAAAACAACATTCTTGCCTGTCACTTTTATACCTTGCTTTGAATATTTTCTTGCACATCAGCTGTTGCCAGAAAGTATCAGGATCCAAAATTCTAAGTTTGTCAGTACAATCCACTGGACCAAGCTCTACAATCAGTATAACTACTGTAAATGCATACTGCTAACTGAATGTTGTAGCACAACCACTTGCCCTCCAAAAGGTTTTACCCCTTTTATGACCTGGCCAAATGTTGCTATTCAGCACTGCACTACTTGTGCAGTCATGCAACACTGTACCCAAATGAAATGTATATCATTTTTTTCACACAAATTGAGCTATAGCATTTACAAGCTATGGTATATATTTTTGAAAATTGACCTATCCTAATGTGCTAATGGCCTATCTCATTTCTTGAGGCACTTAAAAATGCCAATACAGTACAAATACCCCCTAAATTACCCTTTTTTGGAAAATAGACAGTCTGTGATATTTAGTATAAGGCATGACGAGTTCTTTGAATTTGTAATGTTTTGTCAGAAACAATTGAGTATTGTCCGTGATTTATTTTTTATTTGCACTAGCATACAATTTTGAGGACGAGTTTTCGGTGAGTGTCCCCTTCTTCAAGGTCCAGGCAGTACTAATGCTTGGACCTTGAAGAAGGGGACACTCCCCGAAAACTTGTCCTCAAAATTGTATGTTAGTGCAAATAAAAAAAGTATCACGGACAGTACTCAATTGTTTCTGTCGCAAATGCACTACAATCACCTCAAGCATAATGTTTTGTCACAGTTTTTTTATATATACTGTCACCAGTGCAGTACAGCATCATCATATGATTGGTGTGGGGGTGATTAGGGATACTGACTGGTGACAATGTGATTAAAAAATAATAATTTTGTATTCAATTTTTTTAACTTACTTTTCTTTTTATAACCTTTTCTTAATTTGTTTACCTATTTTATTCACATACTATTATTAGAGTGGTTTTGGAGTCTGCTGGGGTGGGGGCGTGATCATGAATGGGTTACATAAATAACAGCTGTGATTACTATTGTGTGCTTTGATTGACCCACAGCTATCACATGGTACAGGGTGCTGCGATTGGCCCGGGTACCATGTGATAGCTGGGGTCCAATCACAGCATCACTACAGTTATCACAGCTGTTATGAATTCAATTCATTCATAACAGCTTTGTTGACATTGTAATGGTATAGCGATCACATGATCCCGTGGGTGATCAAATTGGCCAGGTACCGGGAGCTTTGTCCTCTGGACAGAGAGGTAGTGGCACGCTTAGACTTCTTCTGCTTCCCACAGAACATGCACTGTGAGCAGTTCGGAAGCAGATAAACAATTGCCATTTTTAAAATAAAATACTTATTTTCACCTTTTTTCATTCTTTTTTGCATCCTTAAACCTCTTTGCAGCTGTTTCTGTCTATGTGCATGCACTTCAGTTAGGGCTACATGGTATATCTTAGGGTGGGTTTTTTAATGGCGACAGCAGTAGGCATACCTCACAACTAGTCCCTCATTAGAAAGGACTATTATTCTTTTGAAACCAAATCCCTCTATCCCTGTTTCTTCCTCAGTTGTCCCTCATTTTGGACAGAAGTGGAGACCTCTAAAGAAAAAAAAATTTTAAATTCAGCTACCGACAGTACTCTGTACTACTTACACTAAACCTTTCACACAGACCTTTATATTATCATATTATTATTTTAAAAGCCCAGTAGAAACGAAATAGTAATGTTAAAAGCACTGTTGGGTTTAGCTAATAATGCCTGTGTAATATGCACTGAAACAGTCATTTGTACATCGGGAACTCCCATGACATAGTGACAACACTGGAGAGCAATTTCTGAAAGAGACAGTGCATTGTCACTCTATAAGAGGAAGTGCCTGAACAACATAGCAAGATCACCAGGTATTATTTTAAAGCTGCTGATTTAATAAGATTAAAAAAATTAATGAAATTACATTAAAGCGGAACTACACTGCATCTGAGCATCAAATACTAAAAACACTACTTAATTCATTTTTGGTATTCAAAGCAAATTGCCCCATTCATCCATGTCTCTATACTTTATTTTGCTGAGAAATCACTTTGATAAAAAAAACTCCCTAGCATTTGTGGCCGTGACATTTTTCAGTAAGGGCAGACGATTCATGTAGCATTTACTTCCTGGAATCTGTCTGACCTTAGCTCAGGCAAGCATGTAGGAGGGTGTGCTTAGCTGAGAAAACCCATCCTTCCCTCTTGAAGACTCCTGGAATGTATGACATCATTTGCCTGGGCCACAAACCAGGAAGTAACTGAAGAAATGTAAAAAAAAACAAAACAAAACATAAAAACAAAATACATTCCTATCTATTTATTAGTGCTACCAGTATAAGGATTAAAAATAGTCAATGTTGACTGAGAGAGTTACGTTCCACTTTAACATGTTAACTCGTTAACTCATATATGAGATTTTAGTTATTGGGGTTACATATACTATAAAGGATACCTTTGCTCAAATCCAAATACTCAAGCTACCATTGATGACTTCTCTATCTGCAAATGTTAGATTCCTGGTTGTCATACTGATCCTTTAATACTTTGGGAGTCAGCAATGGCAGTTTACATATTTATTTCAGTACCGGTTTCCTTCAAGCCCTCTGGCACAGCTGATTGGAACTTATTAACATTAGCTGCTAGAAACAATTAATATTCTGAGCTTAGGGAAACACTAACATTCTAAAGAACTCCCTGAACAGCTGGGGCTAGGTACAGCTTAAGCATCTCAAAACACTAAGGCAGCACATAATATCACTGCTTGGTGCAGGGTGCATACAATAGGAATTAAATGTATTAATATGATGAAACAAAAGGAAGTCTGCTTAGAATTTGCCTGCTAAGGTTGTAGCCTATATGGCCTTTCTACTAATCCCAGCCTCATAGTGGGGGAACTGGCCATGTTTGTTCTCATTTCCAGAATTTGTTTAGGTGTCTCTTGCTAACTTGTCTGGCATTCAAATGAACTAAATGGCTTTTTCCGTTTTCAAGAGAAACAAAATAAAAAAGCCTAGCTTTTGGTGCTGCTAACTGTGCACAGGTTGTCTTCAGTGTTGAGTTTTTAATATCATCAAAATAGTTCTGTCTATGTCCTGTCCTCTATTCTTAATGCAGTCTTTAGTCTGAGCCTATTAGCTAAACTATGCTCACATATGAACCCTAAAATGTAGCTGAACTCCAGAATCCCTGACGCTTTTGACCCTTATCTCCTTTCCTCAATAAAATGCTTTTAAATTACTTTAAAGAATTACTTTTTGTGTAACTTATGTTTTAAATTAGTATTAAACCCAAAAGTAAACATTTACAGTTGCAAGAAAAAGTATGTGAACCCCTTGGGATTATGTGGAGTTTTGCATGAATTGGGCATAAAATGTGCTCTGAACGTCATCTAAGTCACAACAATAGAAGAACACAGTCTGCTGAACATAATACTACACAAACATTAGATGTTGCCATGGTTTAATTGCACATAACATGTAAACATTCACAGTGCAGGGAGGAAAAAGTATGTGAACCTTTGGACTTAATAACTGGTTGACCCTCCTTTGGCAGCAATAACCTCAACCAAACGTTTCCTGTAGTTGCAGATCAGACCTGCACAATGATCTGGAGTCATTTTGGACCACTCCTCTTCACAAAACTGTTTCAGTGTAGCAATATTCTTGGGATGTCTGGTGTGAATCGCTCTCTTAAGGTCATGCCACAGCATTTCAATCGGGTTGAGGTCAGGACTCTGACTGGGCCACTCCAGAAGGCGTATTCTGTGCTGTTGCAGCCATTGTTTTGTTGAATTACTTGTATGCTTTGGGTCATTGTCCTGTTGCATCACCCATCCTCTGCGGAGCTTCAGTTGGCGGACAGATGGTCGTACATTTTCCTGCAAAATGTCTTGATAAACTCTGGAATTCATTTTCCCATCAATGACAACAATCCGTCCAGGCCCTGAGGCAGCAAAGCAGCCCCAAACCATGATGCTCCCTCCGCCATGTTTCACAGTGGGGATGAGGTTTTGATGTTGGTGTGCTGTGCCTTTTTTTCTCCACACATAGTGTTGTGTGTTCTTCCCAAACAACTCAATCTTGGTTTCATCTGTCCACAGTATATTTTGCCAGTAGTGCTGTGGAACATCCAGGTGCTCTTTTGCAAACTTCAAACGTGCTGCAATATTCTTTTTGGACAGCAATGGCTTCCTCCGTGGTGTCCTCCCATGTACTCCATTCTTGTTTAATGTTTTCCTTATTGTAGATGTGTCAACAAAAATGTTAGCATGTGCCAGAGATTTCTGTAGGTCTTTAGCTGACACTCTGGGATTCTTCTTTACCTCATGCAGCATTGTGCGCTCTGCTGTTGCAGTCATTTTTACAGGAGGACCACGCCTAAGGAGAGTAGCAACAGTGCTAAACTTTCTCCATTTGTAGACAGTCTGTCTTACCGTGGACACATGAACATCAAGGCTTTTGGAGATACTTTTGTAACCCTTTCCAGCTTCATGCAAGTCAACAATTCTTGATGGTAGGTCTTCTGAGAGCTCTTTTCTGCGAGGCATGGTTCACATCAGACAGTGCTTCTTGAAACCAGTAAACCCAAAACAGGTGAGTGTTTTTTAAGGGCAGGACAGCTGTCAGCAACACATCCAATATCATCACACTGATTGGAGTCAAGGTTGGCTCACTCCTGGCTCCAATTAGCTCTGGGAGAAGTCATTAAGCTAGGGTCTCACATACTTTTTCCTCCCTGCACTGTGAATGTTTACATGTTATGTGCAATTAAACCATGGCAACATCTAATGTTTGTGTATTATTATGTTCAGCAGACTGTGTTCTTCTATTGTTGTGACTTAGATGACGTTCAGAGCACATTTTATGCCCAATTCATGCAAAACTCCACATAATCCCAAGGGGTTCACATACTTTTTCTTGCAACTGTATTTTATTGCAGCATACCAATTCTTAGATGTAACAGCTGCATTATTTTTCTTTTCTGGTTTTCTTTCTTCTATTTTCCTCTAGTGACCCAACTAGTGAGTTTGTTGTTTTTCAAAAGAACAAGCTATCTTCTATATCAGTTACAGGGATGAGACAAACCATGTACCACTGACAGGGGTGCTTACAATGATCAGCTTTTATTTATTCATGTAAAACCTTTATAAAGGAGAAAAAATTTTACTTTAACTGATTACAAAGTGTACGTTGGAGTTTGGCTTCAATTTATTAGCGTGTTTAAATCTGCTAGTACATTCAACACTCCCTGCCCCCCCAGACTGACAATGCTGCTGCCTGCTGTGTCTTCATTCAGTGTGTGTGTGTGGAGGGGGCACTCTAATACAGCAGGTGTGTTACTGGCCAGATCACAAGATGAAAACAAAGGGGGAAAAGAATACAAAAAAGGAAAACAAATGCAGTCACTACATCTAATGATTGGTAAGCTGCAATATATTACATTTTTGGCTGTGCTTAATATTATGTGGTGTGTTTGGCTTCTTTATTCAATTTTACTTTGGGCAGCACCAGGAGGAAAATATAGGGAATAAGGGCATGTCTGCTAGGCTCAGATCGGAACTACATTTCCCGTTATATTATCATGGGCATTTGAAAGCTATGGGCATAGCTGGCACTCAGTAGCTGTGGGTAGGTGCGATCTCCACAGCACCTTGTTGCAATCAACCCATAGAAGGAAGCATGTCACTGCTTGCTTCACAAACTACACAGGGGACATTATGTTTTCTCCATAAGGAGAAAACAGCAATGTCCCGTAGCACAAACAGGAACAAGTAATAGAACAGATCAGGGGCATGTTGGAGGAGCAAAAGGAAAACCAGTAAAAGAGGCACCTTTTTAATGATATTCTATTTCTCTTGGCTGGAGTTCAGCTTTAAAGTGGTTGTAATTCTCCTGACATGAAATATGAACAAAACATATCCTTCTATACTGTGTACATGTCTCAATCCAAAGCACTCTTGTGCCATTTCTGTCATTTCAAAACATGTAGCTGCTGACTTTTAATAAACAGACACTCAACTGTCCCAGGATCCAGGGCTGTGCTTGTTTCTTCACCCGTCTTTGGTCCCTGGAGCCGGCATCTTAGCTCTGAGTATCTGGCTGTGACTGCTTGGACTTCACAGCCGGCTGTCCACTGCACATGCGTGAACCATGCTTTGCTGTCTGAATGGTCCTGCAGTCTTCTTGGACCTGTGATGTCTCCCAGAAAGTTGTAGGTGAAGAATTGCAGGAGGAGAATTTTCACTTGGATCCGAGCGGAAGTGGGAGCAGGTACCTTTCAAAACCAGTTACTCACTCCCCTCTACAGAAAAATAAACTCCATATGTGTAAGAGGGGAGGGGGGAGAAGGAAGAACAGATCTTCACTTTTTGGATAAAGTTCCTTTTTAAAGAAGACCTTCATTAAAATAGTCAGAAACAGTCATGTAACAACCAGCCACTGTTTAGACAAATAACACTTTGGTCAGGAGTACAGTTGCAAGAAAAAGTATGTGAACCCCTTGGGATTACGTGGAGCTTTGCATGAATTGGGCATAAAATGTGCTCTGAACGTCATCTAAGTCACAACAATAGAAGAACACAGTCTGCTGAACATAATACTACACAAACATTAGATGTTGCCATGGTTTAATTGCACATAACATGTAAACATTCACAGTGCAGGGAGGAAAAAGTATGTGAGGCCCTAGCTGTATGACTTCTCCCAGAGCTAATTGGAGCCAGGAGTGAGCCAACCTTGACTCCAATCAATGTGATGGTATTGGATGTGTTGCTGACAGCTGTCCTGCCCTTAAAAAACACACACCTGTTTTGGGTTTACTGGTTTCAAGAAGCACTGTCTGATGTGAACCATGCCTCGCAGAGAAGAGCTCTCAGAAGACCTACGATCAAGAATTGTTGACTTGCATGAAGCTGAAAAGGGTTACAAAAGTATCTCCAAAAGCCTTGATGTTCATGTGTCCACGGTAAGACAGACTGTCTACAAATGGAGAACGTTTAGCACTGTTGCTACTCTCCCTAGGTGTGGCCGTCCTGTAAAAATGACTGCAAGAGCACAGCGCAGAATGCTGCATGAGGTAAAGAAGAATCCCAGAGTGTCAGCTAAAGACCTACAGAAATCTCTGGCACATGCTAACATTTTTGTTGACACATCTACAATAAGGTAAACATTAAACAAGAATGGAGTACATGGGAGGACACCACGGAGGAAGCCATTGCTGTCCAAAAAGAATATTGCAGCACATTTGAAGTTTGCAAAAGAGCACCTGGATGTTCCACAGCACTACTGGCAAAATATACTGTGGACAGATGAAACCAAGATTGAGTTGTTTGGGAAGAACACACAACACTATGTGTGGAGAAAAAAAGGCACAGCACACCATCATCAAAACCTCATCCCCACTGTAAAACATGGCGGAGGGAGCATCATGGTTTGGGGCTGCTTTGCTGCCTCAGGGCCTGGACGGATTGTTGTCATTGATGGGAAAATGAATTCCAGAGTTTATCAAGACATTTTGCAGGAAAACGTACGACCATCTGTCCGCCAACTGAAGCTCCGCAGAGGATGGGTGATGCAACAGGACAATGACGCAAAGCATACAAGTAATTCAACAAAACAATGGCTGCAACAGCACAGAATACGCCTTTTGGAGTGGCCCAGTCAGAGTCCTGACCTCAACCCGATTGAAATGCTGTGGCATGACCTTAAGAGAGCGATTCACACCAGACATCCCAAGAATATTGCTACACTGAAACAGTTTTGTGAAGAGGAGTGGTCCAAAATGACTCCAGATCGTTGTGCAGGTCTGATCTGCAACTACAGGAAACATTTGGTTGAGGTTATTGCTGCCAAAGGAGGGTCAACCAGTTATTAAGTCCAAAGGTTCACATACTTTTTCCTCCCTGCACTGTGAATGTTTACATGTTATGTGCAAATAAACCATGGCAACATCTAATGTTTGTGTAGTATTATGTTCAGCAGACTGTGTTCTTCTATTGTTGTGACTTAGATGATGTTCAGAGCACATTTTATGCCCAATTCATGCAAAACTCCACGTAATCCCAAGGGGTTCACATACTTTTTCTTGCAACTGTATGTAATGTACAGTGGTAAGCACTTTGTTATGTACAACAGAATGTATCAAGTGCAACTTCATCAGTATGTATCACAGTGCCCCTTATATTGCTGGTCATCAGGAGAAAAAGATGGCAGATGTCATTGGTTATTAAGAAGAATAAATAGCTGGTATTAGTGGTCAGTGGTTGAAAGAATGCCCAATATGCATGGTCAAGGGGAGGAAAAATGTCTACCAATCAATAGTCAGCGAGAGGAAAAATGGCAAGTGTCGGTGGTCATGGGGAGACATATACTCAGTATCGGTGGTAGGCTAGAGTCACAGTATCACCATCTCCATTCACAAATTGTCTTACAAGCATTGTAATCACTGAAAGAACTTTTGGAGGGTGTGTCCATGTCGGACCATCTGTACTGCTGTTCTGCATGAAGAACCAAAGCTGTCCACTCATTGCAACGCCATAAGTTCAGAGACAGAAAGAGGAAAGGTATCCCTGAAGTGAAAATTTGTTCAGAATCCAGCTGCCTGCTCAACATGGGACAATCTTAATGACAGGTAAATGATGTGACTAAAGTTGTCAAGAATGTTTTTCTTTATTTTTAAACCTTAGGCAGGTAGCACCTTAGATGGCCAAATACACTGTTTTGTCCTCAGCTGCTAAGGAGAAGTTGCAGATGGTACAATATTAATATTAGGATTAAGCTTGCCACGGATGCTTCATTTTTTTAATAAGCCAACAGGGTGATAAAAAGAAACAAAACAAATGGATTCCCCCTTCCACACATTTGAGGTGGATGAAGGAATCCTCCCTGCAGCACTGCATCTTATTCGAGAAGCTAATCAATTGACTTCTGTCTAGCAGGAAAGGCCATAGATGTATCAAAATTCAGCTAGTCCCTTCTGAACCATCTGAATTTTGATCCATCTATGGTCAGCTTTGGAGAATTGAAGTAGAGGTAGCTTCCTAGGGTACATAAGAGACCCAGAGCACAATATCTTCTAAAAAAACAAAACATAAATGTGACCTATTTTGTGTTCCTAAGTTGGTCAATAATTACCCAATCGGGGCCACTTTAACCATTATAAAAGTTGGTCAACTAGTTAAGAGCAGCCCAAAAGTCCCACATTTTAGGGTAGAACTTGATATGACTTGCATAGATCTCACTACCTGTCACTATAATCAGTCTAACTGGACTCCTACTAGCACAATCCACCTACCTAGTGACATAGGTAGAATTTGAGAGCAATGATCCAACTGTGCCCATAAATCTTAATGCCCATGGCAGTAATTGGCCTAGTCAGACCTTTCAAAAACATTTCCTACCTTACTATGTAAAGGAAGGCAGCAAAAATGATGTGGGGCATAGATAACTAATATTTGGCAGTGTTGGAGGATCTTTAAAAAAATCAGAGGTCAACCCATGAGATATTTGCACTGGACCTATCCTTTTCATTAGATGGCTCTGCACCTAATAATCATGCTTGTTCTAAGATTGCCTTCAATTACCTAATGCTGACCTCCCTAGGGGAAGTAGCGTCTACAGTACTTTGTCAGAGGCACTAGTTATCTTACAGAGATTCCCTGGCTTGTTAAGAACTTTCCATGTGAGTTGAGTCTGATTCTTCCCTCTTCAATGGAAAAGAGCACTGCTGTCTTTCTTCTTCATATATTTCGTCCTGGGGCAACGATGTCTAGATTAGGCAGCTATCTCCCAACAAAATATGTACCTTTCTATGGTGAGCCGTACTATTAAACTCTAACAGTACACACTGAATATCAGATAGTAATGGCAGGTTCAATAGAAACTGGGAGACATTTGGACCGTGTGTACACCCGCCTGTCCAACAGAAGCCGGCCAAATGGACATGCTGGAGGACCAGCATCTGATCGGCACAGGGGTCTGTACCCCTGTCAGAACACAATAGCTCAACGTAGAGATCACTGTACTAACATTAGATAGTTAGTACATCAAGCTCCTCCCGAGTTCAGTTTAATTTCGTTCAGCCATTGGGTTGAACAAAAAAAAAACTGATGGTGTGTACCTAGCTTTAATATCAGGATTGCTTCTTTATTCTGAGATCTAATGTACTAAAACAGCATGCACAGTGAAAAGAAATGTCACCTGGACAAAACAGGGTGAAGCACAGACTTTTGGGGTTAGTACCTTGCTCTTACAAGCATTGTGCCCAAGGCACGCAAATCTAAGCTACACCTCTGATTCTTTACCAGACATACGTATTGGGAATATAAGACTATGGAGTTAAATGATCTTTCTGTTTGCATTAACGGTGATAAATACATTGCATGTGTCACCGCCGGGTGATAGTTTAATGAGATGCTAATACTATACATAAATAACATAAGTGTGAATATGTAGGGACTACTTCTGGGTTGTGCTGATGTAGAGGCTGCAGTAAAATCTGATACAACAGACAGTTGCCAGATGGACCCCGGCTGCCAGCCTCCAGCTCCGCTGATGAATTATCCTCCGCTATAAAACGTCCTTTTCCCAAGTTCATGAGGCATAAAGCAGCAAAACTGGGAAATTTATGAATTCTTTGGAGAATAATTTTTAACGACATGACATGTGACATCAAACTCATTTCCTGTGAAAATGGGACTGGACATACGGTGTGTGGAAGGAGACTGATTTCTCCATGCTCCCCAAGCGATAATAACACTTACCCAATCTTTATTGCTGGCATACAGTTCCATTCTTCTTTCTACATCTCGTCCTGGCATATAAGCAAAAGCCATGCTGTAAGGGCACCTTTGGTTCCAGAGTAAACTCCATATTCAATAGATGGAAGGGAGGAAGAGCCCTGCCCCTTTTCCCCATTTTTGAAGATGTTAGACCTGAAGTGTGAGGTCAAAGCCCAGTAACAGCCAGCATTTTTTCTTTATTTTGATAATATACAGAAGGGTTAACCTGTGTCAGGTTTTTATTGCTGACTCCATTACTATTAGCAATATTACTCTCACTTCTGTGTGAATGACGGGGTATCACAGAGAGAGCAAAAAGAGGAAAATATCTGCAATGAGGACAGATATATAAATAAAACAAATTTACAGCAGAGAAGGGAACAATTACATCTGCAAGATGTTTGTCAAAAAGTAATATTTTTGTTTGTATATGATACTGGAGATTTTAGTTGACTAAAATACAACTAAAACAATTTAGATTAATAAAATACTACAAAAATTAAAATGGCATTTTAGTCAAAAGGCTACAACTAGAACTAAATTGAAATTTGACGTCAAAATTAACACTGTTCTCCATTCTATCAAAAAGTGAAAAAAAAAAGTTGGAGTACAGCTATAAGGCAAGCATATAGTCAAATGTTACCTTACCCCCAACTCCAGCCAAAACTTTCAGTTTTCAGAAAGAGTTATAACCACTATTGGTTTCCTAAGAGGCTCTTTGTCCCCATTTGGGAGATTTCTCCACACTTCTGGTCTATTTGATTGGTATGGTCACTGAAGTGAGGAAAAGTCTTGCCATTTCCAACTACTTGATTGGTGTTAGCCAGTACATGTAATAGACCCCCTTTTCCAACAACATAGCAAAAAAAAAAACATTTTCTAGTAGAGTGAAGAAGATTTATAACCTTTCTTCAGGAATTTCCAAGGTAGAAAAAGGCTGTGGAGTGCTGGATCATGCTAGTGTCTTTCAGTGCAGAGGGAATAGTCTACCTTGGGCAGTTCTCCAAGCAGTAGTAGCTGAGAATCGGCTAGAAACCAGGGCAAAATTATGTATGCAAGGTGCCAGTTTTGTACAGTCCAGATATAGTTATATTTTTGAATTCTAAAGAGCCAATACATTCCTTCAGGAAATTATCCTATCATCAATAGTGAAAGTTTGGTATGAACGGAAGTTAATAAGTATGCATTAAAATTACTAGTCTATGGCTTGGTCCACACCTATGCAGGTTGCGTTTGAGCTGTATCTGCATTGCGTTTTGTGTTGTGTTTTGCACTTGCGCTTTTGACATGTTTTTTATGCGTTTTGCATTTTTCTTTTTTTTTCTTGTTGCTAGGCAGATTTAAAACGCAAAACACATAAAAATGCTGCAAAAATGCAATACAAGCTTTTCTGCAGTATTTTCATTGAAGTTCAATTGAGGTACCTTTTTCATAGGCTTTTTTGAGTTTGGGCAAGGACACAGGGGCTCCATGATCCCCTATTGCCCGGGGGCCCCATGAGCTGTCAGTCTGCCCCTGCTCGCTAATTAAACAAGTATGCCCCATTCTAACTTCTTCGATAATGAAGCAGGTGTACATGTTCTTCCCACACTGTGTTCACAGTACTCAGTGGTTTTGTGTGTATGCAGGAAAGCACTTTACCACTTAGTACATCCTCCCCTCCCTCTCTCTATTCCCTTCCCACTCTCTACTCGCCCCCCAATTTCCATTAGCAAATTTTTTTTTAATCTTCCTAACACTTTAATCCCAACCCCTTCTATGCCTGGGATTTCTATATGTTCCGTTCAAGAGGCATTTTCCATTGTCACGTGTATTAAACTGTGATTAAACTGCATGTTAAACTGTGAACCCCTTTGGTACAACTTGTCCAATTACTTCACAAGAAGACAAATTTGCTTTATGAAGTGGGGGCCCCTGGACTTTTATTGCACCTGCTCAACACCTCTTTAATTGAATATTATGAGTCCAGGCTCATCCCCATCTACTCCATCCATTTGAATGCAAGTCTAGGTTTACTTTAATTTAGTCTAATGTTGAAAGCTGCACACCATGCCTTCTCAATTCTTCCCTAGTTTGCTTCCTCTGTTTTGTTCTATAGTAATAAAAACTAAATAAAGAATGCAAAAAAAATTACTAGTGTAGCGCCCTGCTCTAGGCTGGATAAATATAGGTTTTGGCTTTGCTGTACCCAGTTGAGCTGAAATTTGTTTTTCAGGTCAGGGCAACTGAAGTCTGGTGGATGATTGCTCCTGTCTGCCTCTGGAAGAAGCTTCCAGAAATAGATTGGAAGGTTCAGCCTTTGGGTTATGAATATTTTTCTCAACCTCCCCTGCAAGATAGAACCGAAAAGTGTGGCTGGGGAGAAACTAAATGTTTAGGAGAACCTGTTTTGAATTGTCTCTTCTCCTTGGACCTCTGCCCCTGGGAGGAAGCCTGTGCTACTGAAGAACTGTTGCTATCAGACCTCAACATGTGTTTGTCTGATGGCCTTGGTGGAACTTGGACTTAAGAAAATCAGCTGGAAGACACTGCCTGTGGAACTTGGCTGGAATAGGGAATCCTTTCAGTGCAGTGTGTCACAGGGAAGCAGATTAGGAGCTGTCTCTGAACATAGTGAGTAAGACTTGTGCTATGAGGGTCAGACATTAGAGGTTGCTACAAAGACTGTGATTGTTCTTATAGAGTCTCATACTAGCTGTCTGTCTGCTTAACTTACTTACAGTAGGTGCATGCAGCATTGATCCGATGCTGCGTCTGTCCCCTGTCAGCTCTAAGGGTGAGAACTGAGCAATCAAACACCATAATCACTCCTTTATCTCCCTCTGCTCTGAGCAGAGAATCAGGAATGTCAGTCTCTAGTTCTCTGCTCTGTCCCTCCAGTGCTCACTGAAGTGTTGGGCTATGGAGGGGGTGGGAGCTGCTGGCTCAGGATCTCAAAAGATCACTGAGAGTCTGAGCCAGGTGCCTACTTTCAAGTTCGGATCTTTCCCCAGCCTGGACCGGCTGAGTGACATCAGCCAAAAGCAGACTTTAGCCCACTGTTGGCTAAAAACAGGTCACAGGAGTGCAGAACTGCACTCATGTGACTCATAGGAGATGTATAGCCAAATGAGCTTTGGCTATACATTTCCTTTAAGGCTGCTATTGAAGAACTTTGCTTTGAGAATCTGTCCTCTAATGCCGGTGTGTGTGTGTGTGTGTGTGTGTGTACCCCCAATCCCACTCTTCTATTCAAGTTTTGCAATAAAACCTCAAAAAGACAACCCCTACACTTAGCCCTTGTTTGTCGGTGTGCTCTGCAGTTTGTACTGTTAGCTTCTGTACATGTAAGGGAGACCTGTCTAATTCCAGTGGCCCCTTTGGAGTTAGCGCTACACTGTTAAAGTGTAGAGTACGTGAAAATCAGTAAAAATACTTAATACAAAAGAACCTGATGTTCACATTACAGATCACAGCTGGATTATGGTGATCTCCTTATGACTACTGTTTGCTGATGTTGGCTGTTGGGAGGAAGAACCATGGGGCACTGCAGGAGAAAGATTGACATTCCCAGAAGTGTCATTTTCTACACAGACTTGCAGAAGTGTCATTTTCTACACGGGAATAGATTGCTTGATAAGGGAGTGGTGTGGAAAGCAGGACAAATCGGTATTTATTTATGCTAGGCATATAAAGTGCCTAATAAGGCGCTGTATGTGTGAACCCTTAATGTATTTAAAGCTCTCAGTCATTCTCCCCTTACCCTTTTTTCCTCAGGGCTGTATATATTAAGCTCCTAAAGTCTTTCATGTTTATCCCCAAAATTTCACACTCCACATTTTAGGCAAAAATAAAAAAAACAATAATTAGTTGCAGATATGCTGTAAATATGGAGAAAGTCCCTTTAAACATTCCTTGCTGTCTGCCGGAGTTTTGGTTTGAAGCTGGAAGTCAGTATTTGCATACCGAGTTTTCAGGGTTCTGGAGCTCTCAGGGAACTTAGATTAAAAACTGTGTGCCTGCTTTTAACTTTTACTGTCTGGTTAGCTGTATGAAAGACATGATAGGTTTACTTTAAACATACTGGTATGCTAAAAAAAAAGTACTGTTCATAAGCAAACAAATTCTGAAGTTAGAAAATCAAACCGAGTTTACTGCATATCAATCTCACCACTTTCCCTTTATACTAATGTTTGAAAATACACTACACAGTTGTTTACATAAAGATAAAAGCAATACCCTTTAGGTCTCATTCACACGGGCTCGGAGCATATGTTTATTTTTTTGGACTAGCAGGGAGCTGCGTGCAGGCACCCAATGTAATTCAGTAGAGACACGTGGCATTACAGACCCCCCCCCCCGCAGAGTCCATTCTGATTGGTACACAGGGGCCAGTGCACGCCCCCAATCTTGTGCAAGTTGGTTTATACAGCTACCGTGTCTCGATTCATGTATATAGGTTGCCTGCACAAGGCCACACATTAGTCCAAATAGATATATAAATGGCTCTTCATGCTGCATGGGGTTTCCAAGTAAATTTATTTATTTATTTCAGGTGCTTATATAGCGCCGTCAATTTACGCAGCGCTTTACATATATCTTGTACATTCACTAACCCTCAAGGGGCGTACAATCTAAGGTCCCTAACTCACATTCATACATACACATACTAGGGCCAATTTAGACAGGAGCCAATTAACCTACCAGCATGTCTTTGGAGTGTGGGAGGAAACCGGAGTACCCGGAGGAAACCCACGCAGGCACAGGGAGAACATGCAAACTCTAGGCAGGTGGTGCCGTGGCTGGGATTCAAACCAACGACCCTAGTACTGCCAGGCGGAAGTGCTAACCATTTAGCCACTGTGCTGCCCTTAGTCATGTATGGTCATATGACCATACACCTATAGAATTTCATCTGGTTCCCGATGAATCGACTGAAATTGGCTTTGCGGATGACCCTGTCAGCATCCTTCTAACCGGAGAAGCCAGGAAGATATTTGTCACCCAAACAACACTTGCATCCAATCAGCACCCATTGAATATACTGACATCGGCTAGTGATGGCTTTCAGAATACAATAGCCATAGCGGGAGATTTTTCCATCCATGATGGCTAGCATGAATGGAGGAATCTGCTGCCAACATACCACATCAGATGAAGAAATGTGCATGACAATGCAGCACACCACAATACAACCACAATGCATGGTATATGTGCTGTGGTGGGCCACATTGTGCTGTTCCGTGCAATGCATTGGGGTGACATACAGAATGAATGGCAGAATGGCACTGAATACACCAAGCATAAAGAAGGTACACTGACATGAGTATTGGCAACATGCAATCCCGCATGCATTACCACAACACAGAATTGTGGATGGGCCCTGAATGTTCTTCTGCATGTTATGCAGTGTGAATGAAGTCTAAATCATGGAACTGATTGCTGTGGCATGCAGATTTCACAAATGATAACCTTTGATCATGTTTTTATAGGGGTAAGTTCACATCACCACACTTTAGGGTTAACTTGCGTTAGGGAAGCCCATAATCCATTACAGTGGCTGCAATGGCCCGAAAATCATGCATGCCATATTTTTGGGAGTGCACATTAGAGTGTTGCCGAGCTGCAATGCAATATGTTGGGAAGGTGCATTGGGGTGCCATTCAGAATCAGTGGCACAGCACCAAGGCACATTAATGCAACAAACATGGTAGGAACAAGTCTTAAATTGCCAGTGTTAATGAAAGCATTTTGTTATCATAAACTCAGTTTGAACTACCCAGGTTTGTAACTGTTTTATGTATGGAAGAAAAGGAAAGACAGGAGTGCAAGAGAGAGGCAACAGGGAGCCCTTTCCATGCATTAACTGAAAATTCTGCTTTGGTTAAAAATAAATACAAAGTATAGAATTTCTATACAAGCTATTTTATACTTTAGTTTATCTTTACATTTTACCCTGCAGCCAGCTATTGACTACCAAAGAATGAAAATGTTGCTTCTTTGTAAACCTGACAACTAGGGAGCGGTCTGTACACTGTGATCACCCCAAAATGTACATTTCTGTTCATTTGATTGACTCCCTGTTTATTTCCCAGCAGATTTTCTTTCACTTAGCAGAAGAAAGCAACTGGCATTTTTCAGTTACAGCGGGAAGAGCTAAGAGTTTGCACTGGAGTTTGTTAAATATAATGGAAATGGAAGGGGTTTTCTTCCACTCACTAATGGTAGTTTCAATTGAATAATATTCCATACATTTTGGTGCATACTGAACAGTGGCGAACCCCTGAAAGCACAGAAATAATGTACAGAAATCTTCATATTCTCCATTACTGTATTGTCATATACAGGCTTCATTAAGCCTCATAGTAATATGCACACGTAGCATCTACACTTTTATTATCTAATTAACAGGTATCTAAACCCAAGGAAAAAATATGTTGAAGATTAACAAGATTTGTTTTCTTTCCCTTTTTATTTTCACCTGGTCATTCGGTCATTAACACACTTCTTGTCCTGGGGCAGTGGTCACCAAATTGTGGCCCTCAGGTCAGATGTGGTCCTTTGCTTGCCTTTATTCTGCCATTGGGTCCCTGTTCCTCCCACTGATGTGAATAGGTATTCCTCCATTGACACCATCGATGAAGCACCATTCCTTCCACTGACACCAACAGTGGGGCACTATTCTTCCCATCGACACCAATGATTGGGTAATATTCCTCCCACTGACACCAATGATGGGGCATTATTCCTCCAACTGACACCAATTATGATGGGGCACTATTCCTTCTCCTACTGACCACAGGTGCTATGTAATTTATTTACTACCCTTGACCACCAAGCTTGGTACATTCTCAACTCCCACAAGCGCTGGGCCATTTTCTACTTCCTCTGGCCACAACCCGCCCCCTCTGAAGTCTGAAAGACAGTAACCTAACTTTTTCTTTAGAAAGTTTGGATACTCCTGTCGTTTAATAACAATGCTCACTCACCAGGGCGTATCTATACAGGAACAGCATTGTCATCCTAGCACTAGGAACTGCATAACTCCCAAATTTAAAAGAAAAAAAAGGCTCCCTGTCCATCATTTTCTTCTCATTTGTCCCTCATTTTGGTCTCCTGTATATACCTGTATATAAAATGCATCTATCAAAAAGCATTTTATAGTGCTAAACCTTTTATGCAATTTCAAAATTGTTGCATTTTGTACATTTCAAAAGCCTGTATATAGTAATAGATAACACACTTTTAGCATCTCATGTGTTGTATTTATGAAAGCTGTTTAGGAGATGAACACTTACAGTATATCTCAAATTACACTCCATGGTGCAGGTTCCTGATCTGTCTGGCGTGCGCTGTGTCTTGAAAAAGTCCTTGTGACAAAACGCGTTGAGGATAGATGTGACGTCAGTTGTTACAGGGAATCTGGAAGTTCAGAGGTTTTATTATATATGGGATTTTATTCAACTGTTTTCATGTGAGTGCAATTTTTAGCATTTAAATAAAACCACTTTTTACATATTAAACTATGGAGACTGTTTGTTTTTAAACTTGTGGAGTTGAGCGGAAGGTTGGATTGTAGCAAACCTTAATAGGAGCAGGAACTGAGAGGAGAAGGATGCCGGCAATATTCCACTCTGTTAATATTTGGCATTTTTATGGCCATGTTAGGAATAAGAGGTAATGTAAATGTAATGGCTGCTCTCCCCCCCCACTCTGCTAAGTCAACCCCCCAGCCACGATAGGTGTTGAGCAACTGAAAGAGCAAACTGTGAGCTCCCCCCTCCACTCTTTCTTCCCACCCGTGGACCGGTGTGCTCGGACAGAGGGTGAAGCGCAGCTGTGGGCTTTGTGTTTCTTCCACCCACTCTTTCTCCCCCCCTTCAGCCAAGCCACACAAGGGGCCAATGAGGAAAGGCCATAGAAGCATTTTGGGACATGTAGTCTCGAAGAGTGAACTTTGTCTATTAGATTGTGTCCTTATTTACCAGCTGTGTGCTTATGCATGTTCAACTGCCTATTGTTTTAATCTGTATCAATGTCAGGGAGCGAGGAGCCAGACACACAAGGAGGTGCAATTAAAGGTAGGTTTATTGTACAAACACAAGACAGTCTATGCAAGTCCAACAGCAACAGCGGATGACTTGGTAGGACAGTAGCCAGGAAGGATGGTCGCCAGAGCCGAGGTCAGAAGCCAGGAAGGATGATCGCCAGAGCCGGGGTCAGAAGCCAGGAAGGATGATCGCCAGAGCCGGGGTCAGAAGCCAGGAAGGATGGTCGCCAGAGCCGGGGTCAGAAGCCAAGAAGGATGGTCGCCAGAGCTGGGGTCAGAAGCCAGGAAGGATGGTCGCCAGAGCCAGGGTCAGAAGCCAGGAAGGATGGTCGCCAGAGCCGGGGTCAGAAGCCAAGAAGGATGGTCGCCAGAGCCGGGCTCAGAAGCCAGGAAGGATGGTCGCCAGAGCCGGGGTCAGAAGCCAGGAAGGATGGTCGCCAGAGCCAGGGTCAGAAGCAAGGAAGGAGTCTTGCCAAAGCCGAGTCGGTATCCAGGAGAGCAATGAGAAACTAAAGGAGCTTGCTGCTGTGCAACAGACAGGACACGAATGCAATGGACAGCTACAACCAGCAGACTTATATGTGATAAGCCGCCACCTCCTGGGGGAGGAGCCACATAGGCTGAAAGCATAAAGGATCCCACCATGCTTTGCAGACACCTAAGATGGATGCCAGCACATGGAGCAGCACAAGCCCTGAGGAAAGGTAGGACCTTGACAATCAATAGGTTAAGTGTGTTTACCACCAAACAAGTGTGTGTTTATTTACTGGTAATAACTCAAAGTCAGGCGAAAGGTATTTTACATGTGTGTCCTTAACTCACAATGACCAAGCGACACCTTCGGGGATGATGCTACATACTGTAGATGTGGTGAGGGTTTTGTATTTACATCTGTTGCACAGAGAGGTGGGATATTAAGGGAAGAAGGTGAATCAGCATGTGGTGGATACAGTGACTGAAGAACTACATTGAATTACCATTTACAGTATTTAATAATAGTTTTTGTTTGAGTTGATACTCATTATTGGTAGTGTGTGGGGTTTGGTCCCTTTATTCTGCTATGATTAGCACTGAAACACATGTGTATTGTTATTTGTAGAATTGTGGTGATTAATTATTTCACTAATTTATTGTTTCAGCACACTAGGGATATGTGAATATTATTGAAACACATGTGTAGTGTTACGTATGGAATGATGGAGATTTATGACTTCTCTGAAATGTAATCAATTTGCGTTATTTAATTATTTAATTCATTATTTAGCACTTTCAGAGGTGTAGCACTGGTATATTGATTTATTCATAGATATATAGGATTATTAGTGCTAAAAAGAGCACCTGTGGGTTTAACCCCCTCATTGCCAGAGTCATTTTTGTGTGTTTTGCACACACGTTCAAATAATCCTTTTAACCCCCAAACATTATACAGTTGTGCTCAAATGTTTGCATACCCTAGCAAAATCGTGAAATTTTAGCATTGATATTGAAAATGACTGATCTTGCCAAAAAACTGTCCGTTATTTAAGGATAGTGATCATTTGAAGCCATTTACTATCACATAGTTGCTTGGCTCCTTTTTAAATCATAATGACAACAGAAACTACCCAAATGGCCCTGATCAAAAGTTTACATACCCTTGATTGTTTGTCTTTGGTAGAGACAAACAAGGCAACACACACAGGTTAAAATGGCAAATAAAAGTTAATTTCCCACATCTGTGGCTCTTTAAATTGCAATTGGTGTCTGTGTATAAATAATCAATGAGTTTGTTACATCTCACATGGGTGCACTGAGCAGGCTAGATACTGAGCCATAGGGAACAGAAAAGAACTGTCAAAAGACCAATGCAACAAGGTAATGGAACTTTATGAAGATGGAAAAGAATATAAAAAGTTATCCAAAGTTTTGAATATGCCAGTAAATATTGTTCAATCACTTATTAAGAAGTGGAACATTCGTAGATCTCTTGATACCAAGCCAAGGTCAGGTAGACAAAGAAAGATTGCGACCAAATAAATGGCTTCATACGATCACTATCCTTAAATAAAAGACAGTTTTTTAGCATGATCAGCCATATTTTCAATATCAATGCCAAAATGTCATGATTTCTGCCAGGGTATGCAAACATTTGAGCACAACTGTATATTTTCTAAAAGCAGAGATCCTGGAGAATAAAATACTGGTATAGAAGCAAACGCTGCTCTAGATCGCCCTCCTGATTCCACCTCCACCACACACTTCCAGGTGCTGGCCCTGTCCATCACAGAATTCAAGTAGCAAGAAAGGTCTGGTTGGCACATCCAGTTAAAATCACCTTTATTTCAGCAATTCCTAAAAATAGTTCCAAATCACAAATAGGCAGAAACAGCATAACCAGCTAATGAGTTTCACACTCCCATAGTGCTTAATCATAGCTCATATTTGTGATTTGGAACTGTTTTTATGAATTACTAAAATAAAGATGATTTTAACCAGATGTATGTCCAACCAGATTTTTCTTAATAAAATAGTGGTATTTTCAATTTTCTTTGTTACACAAAATTTTCGCAACAATTTGTCACATGCAAAATTTCAGTAAAAAATACATTTAATTTTAAGGCAAAAAAACACAGTATATTACATATTTTTTTTTAAATATAAAATATGAGGATGCGCTGAGTAACTAGATACTCAATATGACCAACACCAAACTTAAAATTTGCACACGCCCACCAAACAATAACAAACTTAGGTGTCTCATGTTTCCCTACAGTTCAAAGTGTTTGGGGGGACATTTTAAATGCTTGAGTGTAACTATATTTTTGGATTTTATTTTTTTTACTTACTTTCACTAAAACCTTATTTATACCATATAGGGGCCAGAAAGTCCCCCTTTTGCAATAATATTTTCAAGACAGGTTCTCTTTAATGGACCATCAGAGCCCTGGTGTCTCAACTGTCTTCTACTGAAGTTAATACAGCACAGATCACGATTCATTAATTTCTTCCCTGGCAGCATTTTACATGTCGCTTCCGAGTTCATTCTAGTTTAGGGAGATCTGCAAAAGGCTGTACAGCCGCTGGATCAAGCCTTATGGTGGTGGCAGTAAAAAGGTTGACTGATAATTTTTTTGTATTACTTCTACAGGTGGTGTGTCTGTTGCCTACCTAATTTTTGCTAATAGGTGTTCCTCCTTCCCATTTCTGAAAGTTGCGAGGTATGGAAGTGTGTTAAGACTATATATACTTCATCTTCATACCATTGTATAGAAGTTGTTCTGTAGTCCACAGAGAGATATCTACAACAATGCAAATTGTAGCACAAGCATAATCTACTTTGACATTATCATTTCACTGGATTTCTGGCAGGATCAATGGGTATTTCTTGCACTTTTTTTTAACATACTGTATATATAGTGTATGTAATGGATTCATGCCTGTTATCAAAATACATGCATCTAGATGTGTTTGGCCCTCAGATCGAAGCATGTAATATTTTGCTATGCCTAAATACGCACTAGATATTCAACCATGACTAGGTGCATGCACTTTAGATGCATGTACATAAGGAAGGGTTTTGTGTGTCCCAGGACCATTTAGCCCAGTATTATTCAGCTAAACGCATGTAAACACACAAAAAGCACATAAACACATGTAAACACAAGTACATTAAGGCAGAAGAAATGGGTCTGGGAATTAATATAAAGCAGTATAAAGATCAATTTCCCCTGTGTTGACCACAGGAGGTCTGTGTGCCTGAGGCCTAAAAGACCAAGGGACACATAAGAGAAATCCGCACTTTAAATAAAGCAAAAAGCAGCTTGGACACTCGGCATCCTATAGTAGCCAGTCATGAATCATCTTTCACAAACTCAATAGACTTTACCTTATTAAATAATCCTGACAAAGGTAAGAAAAAAATTGGAGAACAACAATAACACTCTATACCAGGGGTGTCCAACTTGCAGCCCAAGGGTCATATGTGGCCCAAGATGGCTATGAATGAGGCACAACACAAAAACATAAATATACTTTAAAATGTTGGCTTTTAGGGGGATTTTTTTTTTTTAAATGTTTTTACACTTAGCAAACACATGCGGCCAAAGAAAACTATCATAGTGTCTCTTTACTTGATTTTTATCAGTTTTATCTTCCCAAAGAAAGATATCCCACTCTTCACAATCATGCCTTATTCATGTCATCAGTTTTCAGTAGCACATATATTTGTGAGCAACTATTTTCAAGGATGAAGAGCACGAGGGGCAAAATTAGAACCAAAATGTCTGATGAGCACCTTGAGAATTCATTGAACATTGCTACTCCATTCATCAAACCAGATATTGATGTGTTCGTTTATCAAAAACAGTCTCAGAATATCGCACTAGTTTTTTTTTTAAGTTGCCCTCTTTTACTTTTATTATAAAGATATTACAAAAATGAAGTTTTATTACTCAGCTATAGTACATTATCTATGTCGGTGATCGTTAACTTGTAATCTTCCTGACATTTTTCTGCTCATCAGCTATCCTTATTGTTAGTGTATTTTATGTGTGACCCAAGAAGATTCTTTTTCTTCCAATGTGGCCCAGGAAGGTCAAAAGATTGGACACCCTGCTCTATATAAAAACATTCTCTGCCTTATCTTAAAGTGTTTGTAAAGTCTTTTTTTTCTTTTTTAATAACAAACAAGTTTATACTGACTTTCTCCTTGCAATGAAATTACACAGAGAGGCCCTGAGCCTCAGGTTCCAGGCTGGCTCACCGGGCTCCTCCTCTTCTCCTAGTGCCCCATAGCAAGCCGCTTTCTATGGGGGAACTTGTGTGGGCTCAATCCCAAGATACATTGCCTGCACACATAGACACAGACAGTGTTGCTTGGCTCTGCCCCGCCCACTACCTCCTCACTGAATTTGACTGACAGAAGCAGGAGCCAATGTCCCTGTGTCAGGAGGGAGAGAGGAGAAATGACTGCAGTCGGGCACAGCGCTGAATCGATCTAGGAGTCAAGTAAGTATAAGGGGGTGAGGGGGTGATACTGCTACCTAAACATGCTTTACCTTATTACAGGAAAAGGCATTAAAGCGGAGCTCAACCCAAAAGAGGAAGTTTCGCTTTAAGTACTCCTCCTCTTCTCCCCTGCTACATTTGGCATGCTATTTTTTTTTGGGGGGGAGGGGGTACCAGTTCCCACTGCTGGCTCAATTCGCTGTGGCAAACTGAGCCAGACATTTGGCCCCCCTCCTTCCTCACCACAGTCTTCTGGGACACTTCACACAGGTCCCAGAAGACTGCTGGACCATTCAGGAGGCGCAGCACAACTTGCGCATGTGCAGTGAGCACCAGGCTGTGAAACCGCAAACTGTCACAGCCTGGTGCCCACAGTAGAGATGCCGGCACCAGGGAGAGAAGAGGGAAGAAGGGATGGCTAGGATAAGCACATTGCTGGATCTTGGGACAGGTGAGTGTGTGTTTATTAAAAGTCAGCAGCTACAGTTTTTGTAGCTGCTGTCTTTTAATGAACACAAAAGCAACTGGAGCTCCACTTTAAAGTGAAAAATGTTTAGGCTTTAGAACCACTTTAACACTCCAGGCACAAAAAAAAATAATTCTTGCAGTGAACTCCAACTCCACATTGCAAGGGTTAAATGCATGGTAAGTCAAGGGGTAATGGAAATAAGTGTAACACCTACCTTATTCCTCACTCCAGGAGGCTTTCTACATCTGTGTGACCAGTTACCCTAAAGCTTCTTTTCTAAGACTTTCTGTCAGGCAGTGACTGACATCACCACATAAATTGGTGGACCAAAAAATCCTGCATACTGTATGAGCATGGCAAGGGTACACCTACAACCTGGAGCATTGGAGAGAAGAGGAGAGTGAGGAATAAGGTAATTATTACACTGTATTCCTCTACTGCTAGACCAGTGGCTTCCCGATGCAGGTGCGGGGGGTGCGGTCCGCACTGGGTGACACCAACCGCACGGGGTGACACCTGACCCGCTCAACAAAAAGGTAACTTGTAAAGCAAGCCGACGATCCCCGCAGGATGGATCCGATCCATCCTCTGGGGATCATTGGCTTTCTTTACAACTTACCTTTTCTTGGAGCGGGTCCAGTGTCACCCCGTATAGGTTGCATGCCGACGACCTATACGGGGTGACACCGGACCCGCTCCAAGAAAAGGTAAGTTGTAAAGAAATCCGACAATCCCTGCAGGATGCATCGGATCTGCGGATTGAGCATAATGGATCAGGGTCCGATCCATTATACTCAATCCGCAGATCCCTTCCATTCTGCGAGGATCGTCAGAGGGGGTGTCACCAAGTGTTACCGCACCAGGTGACACCTACCCTAGGGACGCCTCTGTGCTAGACATAACCCTTTTACTGTCATTGACATATGACACAGCTCCCACAGCAGCCTGGAGTGTTTGTAAATTGACTGTTGGAATCATTTCTGAGAAATTTTGGTCCATATTGACATGATAGCATCACACAATTGCTTCATACTTGCTTCATACTTGTTGGCTGCACATCCATGAACTGTTGATACAAAGCAGGATGGATCCACGCTTTTTTGTTGTTTAAGCCAAATTCTGACCCTACCATCTGGATGTTGTTGCTGAAATCGAGACTCATCAGACTAGACAACATTTTCCCAATTTGCTATTGTCCAGTTTTGGTGAGCCTGTGCGAATTGTAGCCTACGTTTCCTGTTCTTAGCTGACAGGAGTGGCACCCAGTGTGGTCTTCTGTTGCTGTGTCCCATCTGTTTCAAGGTTCGAGGTGTTGTGCATTTAGACATGGTATTCTGCATACCTTGGTTGTAACAAGTGGTTATTTGAATTACTGTTGCCTTTCTATCATCTAGAACCAGTTTGCCCAGTCTTCTCTGACCCCTGACATCAACAAGACATTTTCGTCCACACAACTGCCACTCACTGGATATTTTCTTTTTCTGACCATTCTCTGTAAACCCTAGACTTAACAAGTGGGAGGCACATATGCAAACTGTTGTAATTCCTACACCGTTCACCTGATTTGGATGTAAATACCCCCAAATTAAAGCTGACAGTCTGCAGTTAAAGCACATCTTGTTCGTTTCATTTCAAATCCATTGTGGTTGTGTATAGAGCCAAAAATGTTAGAATTGTCCCAATATTTATGGACCTGACTATATATATAATTTTTTTGACTAATGTCCCGGTCTCTCCTCAAACACCACTCCATATGGTATATCTACAAGCTTTGTTACTCCTGAAGAAGTGAACACTACTTTACAAAACGCATCCAGTTTCTGTGTATAGAGCTTGTATTATGTAACTCATGAATTATGTAGATTTTGCACTTTTACTTGTATATACATTATAAACTTGAAGTATCGTGTATATTTATTTTTTAAAAATATTTTTAATATGTCTTTTTTCTAATAAAAAATGTGACTTTTAATATATAAAATGTGTGCCTCATAAAGTACCTTGGGCAACTCCTTTTCTTTTTATTATAGGCAGCTGTATATAGCCACCCAATCGCTTTTACAGAACCCCGGTGCCTTTACCTCCTCACCATGTTTAACAAGCTCTGATATCCCACCTGTGGACTTGGGACTTGAATGTCTGATGTCTCCAGGTAGAAGGGAGAGAGGCCAGCTTTCGTTGATCACAACTAGCTGGTAAAAACCAGAAGTGCTGAGGCTTTGGCCATTTTCGGTTTCTGCTATTACTTTTCTCAGTGGCTGTGGCTAGGAAAGAAGCTGATGGAGCACAATCTATGCTCCATTAGCTTCAGTAGAGTGCAGGGGAGACATCAGAAGCCTGATATCTCATTACAAAGAACCTGTAAAAATGCCCACATATGGGGCAATAGGACCCCCCTCTGTGGTAGCAGTAATGTTAAAGTGATTCTAAAGGTACATTTTTTTTTTATAAAAATAAAAAACATGTTATGTTTACCTGCTCTGTGCAGTGGTTTCACACAAAGCAGCCCTGATCCTCTTTTTCTTGGGTCCCCTGCTGGCACTCTCCTGGTTCCTCCCCCCAACCTAGTGCTCCCATAGCAAGGGGCTTGCGTGCTCACTCCCCAGCTAGTTCTGTGTGTCAAAGGAACCCCACCCCCCACTCCCTCCTAACTAGCTGTGATTGACAGTAGCAGGAGCCAAAGACTCCTGCTGCTGTCTCTCTGTCCAATGAGGAGAAAGAAAGACGGAAAGCCACTGCTCTCATGCACATCCCTGGATCAAGATCAGGTTCAGGTAAGTATAAGAGGGGTAGCTGCCTGTCGAAATGAATGCATTAAGGTGCTTTACAAGCACTTTAAGTAAAAAAAAAAACAATGTAAAAAATAAAGGCGATACAAAGCACTTACAAATTGCCCAGCCCAAAATTTTGAGTCTGCCCTGCTCCCAAACAAAAACACAAATACATACTGTATGTAAACACCTAAGACAGGGACATCTACATATGAAAATGCCGATTGTGCTACACTTCTTACCTATTTCTGTGCATGCCAGAGAGGATGCAGTCATTCTATTGCCATTAATAATTTTCAACTGATGACCTGTAAGGGCTTTTAAAAGATCAGCTATGGAAAAAACTAAGCACTGAAGTTCATTGCCATTTCAAGGGCAGGCGCATTTATAAGGTTTGACATGTTGGGTAATATATTGCATTTGTGGGCACTAAAATTAACGTTAGTGCGTTTTTAATGAAAGTTTGCGCTTTAAAAACCATTGCGCTTTTATCTTGTGGCATAAAAAATTGGAACTACTACCATTTCACAAGATATATACTGTTTGGGGGTTTTAACTAATCTTCAGGCCAAAATGATTTTGTGCACAAAAAAAGCAGAAACATCTCTGGCAGTGAAAGGGTTAACCCTTGCAGTGTAGGGGGTCCCACTGTAAGGGTAGATTTTTTTTAACAAATCAGCAAGATTCTAATAATGAGCAAAGAAAATTGAAAACAAGGTTTGTACAATGGCTTTGAATATCCAGTAGGCTGTATTGTAGGAAGGCAGCGCGGGCTGTGCTCTCAACAGTTATACAAAGCGATATGATCATTATTCACATGACTAAACTTGTTTCATTTTTGAGGGATAAGGTGAGAAGACTTCGAGACTCACACCTTTCAAGAATCAGAGAAACAATTCTGGAGAATAATGTAACTGCTTGTGTGCTGGAATCACAATAATATAACATTCGGAGATGAATCCCAGCTATGAACTGTATATAAAACACATACGAGACTTTATAAAATAAATAGAGCACATTATATACATGTATTAATAGGTGTGTCTGCCTTCTAGACTTGGAAGTTCATGTATAACAAATTAGTTCAATTCATTTAAAGCCCAAATCTGAATTAAAAAAAAAAAACTACCCTTACAGTGGGGCCTCTCAGCACTGAGAGATCTAAATGCTTGTTAACTCCAATGGAATAGGGTACAATGCTATAGCAGCTGTGGCAGCCAATCCCACCCCTCCCCCCCAGATGCAAGTTGTCTAACTCCCTGCTGTCCCCCCTCCTCCTCCTGTCAACCACACAAAAGTTGTGTGTGTGGACTCTCTTCCCCCTCTCTCCTAGCAACAGCAATGGACCAATCAGCAATAAGGAGGATAGAACTAGATATTGTTGGAAAAAAGGATTCTCCTCTGAGTGTGACAGGAGCTAAGAGTGACAGAAGCTGAGTGTGACAGGATCTAAGTGTAACAGGATTGTGTCAAGGAAACTCCACCTAAGAGAAAAAGAGCCTGATCAACGGAGGACAAAGTGTACAGAGTGTGACCCGAGTACTGAGGGATGAAGCTACCTGCCAGAGTTGTCACAGGCAACCCAGGGTGGGTGTATACCAGACTGGAGAGACCACTGCTGCTGTGTGGCTGGGTCTGGTGAGAAGGCCTTGTGGCCGCTACTTGTTACCACTATTAGTGAATGAGCCATTAGGGGCTACCTTTCAGTTACTCCATAGATTTAATATTGCTTACAAGTATTATTGACTCCCCCTAACGCATGCCAACGGGTCCCAACGTTAAGCAAGCTAAAGAGTTAGGACTAAAGACGGCTCCTAACAGTAGCTGTTTTTTTGGAGGGGTTTTGTTAAAGAGGAATCTCTTAAGAGACACTGCATACAAGCCAATCCCTTAGCGTGCACTCTAATCTAGTGTAGTGTTGTCATCATTTATACTGCATTTAATGTTTACTAGTATTGTTTATTGCTGATTTACTAACTTACCCACCTGATTCTAGTTAGGGTTATGTAATCTAATTTTTCAATTTTCCATTTATTCCAACCCATATCAATACATTAGGAGCATTTACCTCTAAAGGGGTATGTGTCAATTTACTGGTAGTAACCCACAGCCAGGTTAAAGGTATTTTACACTTGTGCATTTATCCGTGCTTGCAGTAATTGTTAGTCAAGCAGGTGTTTCAGAGAGGCCAAGGGTGTTCTTGGAGGAGAGGCACAGAACAGAGAACCCAAAGTTACCAAGCTTCTCCTTCGGAGATGGTACTACAATATTTACCTTACTCCTGGCTCTACCTGTGTAATTGGTCCCCCAAAGCCTCTTCTATAAGGCCTCATGCACTCAGGACATATTTTTCTTCTCCTGGATGCCTTAAAAAAAAGTGCCTAAAGCTGTGTTTTATGTGCGCATTCATGCACATTCGCATGTTTGGCGTTAATGCATTCTATTGGCCAGAATTAATACTGTTTGGTAGTTGGAAAACAAGGAGGAGGAAGCCAAGGAGAGAGTGAAGCTAATAAGGGAGTGATCAGAGATAGGAAAAGGAAAGTTGGTGAGGTTCAAAGGAGTGCATAGGTAGGAGAATACAAGGTCGAGGCAGTTTAGGTCAAAAGAAGTGGTTTAGAGGTAGCAGGAGTGTTAAGATTAACAGAGATGTTGAAATCACCAAGAATGATAGTGGGAATTTCAGAAGAGAGAAAGTAAGGCAGTCAGGCAGAGAAGTCCTCAAGAAAACTTGATACCGGTCCAGGAGGCCGATAGATCACAGCAATTCTTAAAGAAACTGGAGAGAACAGATGAATACAGTGAACTTCAAATGAGGCGAGGGATAGAGGGAGGTGAATGAAGGACCTGAAAAGTGCTTTGAGGGAATAGGAGGATTCCAACTCTGCCTCCTTTCTGTTTACTAGGCCTGGGAGAGTGAGTCCAGTGGAGACCACCATGGGAGAGGGCAGAAGGAGAGGGAAAGTCAGATTTATGAAGCCAAGTTAAAGAAGTTTGTCATAAAAAGGTCATGGACAGAGGTGAGTTTGTTACAGACAGAGCGGGCTTTCCAGAGGGCACAGGAAAAGGGGAGGCTGGTTCTAGGAAGAAGAAAAGTAACTAGATTGTGTGGATTGTGCATAAGCACATTTGGCATTCTTCCCGACCAAACACTCCTCTTATGAACACTCCTCTTCTGAAGGCAATGGGAGTTATTTCTTCCTCTAAACACTTGTAAACGCCTTCATATGCATGGACACATAGGCTAATATAGAGGGGCATTGAGGTATAAAAATAGTGCCCTGTGTGCATGAGTCCTAAGACATTCCAGGCCGCATTTGCATGATGACATCCTCCAGTACAATGCAGGGCCAATAGAATTGTGGGGGGCCATCCGCATTCCAGAGTGGAAGAGAACCCAGGTGAGTAATACATCCTATTCCTTACCTTTTAGTCTCACCACACACACATTACAATTTGATTGTACAGTCTCCTTTAGGGTTCAGTCACATGTGGGGCTATTATTGCAATCTGTGGTGGATCGCTTTTCTGAGGACATTTGACAGGAGGGGAAGAGACGATATGCTGACTCTACCACCTATTTTAACATTCTAAATTGTGCATTGTACACAGCTGCAGCACTGCCCTATTCACTTGCATTGGTTATATTCTGTAGCAGTACTGCACAAATACATGTTGTTTAGTTTTTGCAGTGCCTACAGTGCAAAGCACGGTGGCATGTGCATAGTGAATGGAAGAGTGGTAAAACTGAACCACCTGCTATTAGCACCCTCTGACTTCTCGTGTGAACAAGCCCTAATCTACCAACTATGCAGTGTAAGGACCTGCCTGACCGGATACAATTTGATTGAATAAATGGGGTATGTTTTTACAGTATATAGTTTACAGAAATCAAAAAAAGCTGATTGTCAAAAGTACGGTCAGGTTGTAATGTGTATGGTGACCCTTAGACTTAAAGAGCATTTAACCCTTACAGTGCAGGGGGGTCCACTGCAAGAGTAGTTTTTCATTTAATTCCTGTAGTTGGGTGTTGATACACAGCTCATGCTGAAATCAGCTACACATGGGATCTCTTATGTCACTTCCCCAGTCATACAACAGTGCTCTGGCCATGTGATTAGCAGCTGGGCTACGGTATTCTATATATCTCTAGAGGAGCAAAGACCTGCGAGGACCACAGGTAAGGTGTGTATATGGGGATCGGGAGGTGCCCTTTGTAGAGACACTGTCACTTTGTACTGCTTAGGTCAGGGGTAGGCAACGTGTGGCTCTCCAGCTGTTGCAGGACTACAAGTTCCATCATGCCCCTGCAAGTCATAGCTGTAACTGTCAGTTTTGTAATGTTGCAATGCCTCATGGGAAATGTAGTTCCACAACACCTAGAGAGCCGCAGGTTGCCTACCCCTGGCTTAGGCAAATTGGCAGTGATAGCAGGTTTTATCTTGTTTAAGCCCCATACGCAGCCAGATATTAAAGTGGTTGTATAGGTTGGTTTTTTTTTTTCAATTAAAATAACAACTGTTATATTTACCTGCTCTATGGAATGGTGTTGCAAGGCACAGCCCCAGAATCTCCTCTTCTGGGGTCCCTCGCTGGTGCTCTTAGCTTCTCCTCTTCTTGATGTACCACCATAGGAAGCCATTTTCAATGGTGGCACACCTACTGACTCGATCCTAAGCCAGGTTGTGTGCGTCTATTGACACACATATCACAGCTCAACCCTGCCTCCTGCTCTCTTCTCACAGGATTTGATTGACAGCAGCAGGAGCCAATGGTCTGCTGCTGCCTCTGTTAGCAGAAAGAAAGAGAAGAGCACTGCTGCAGATGGGCACAATGAAGGATTGCGATAGAACTCAGGGAAGTATAAAGGGGTGTGAGGGGGAAATAAAGAAAACTGAGACATTTTTTATCATAATGCAGGGAATGTATTAAGGTAAAAGATGTCCAGGCTTTAGAAACACTTTAAAATGCAATGTTGTGCACATATTCCTCACAGCTGCTGAACCTTCCCAAAGGTTCCTTCATATAACCACACCAGCTTCAGGACCCAACCCTTCTATCTTCTCTACATTCCTATTAGCCACTGTAGCAGCACATCATAGTGATGGGTCAGTAAAAAAATACCTGAGAGCAGTATTTTTATTTTGTTGACAACTTTTCCTAAAGCTTGGTAAGCTATAAGGCTCCATGCACACTGGGCATTTTAATAAACACTGTTAGCATTAGCTGTGTAAAGTTGCGTTAAAGCGCAAGTTGTTTAGAGATTTTAGTTGGTTTTTTACACAACACCCCCGCCCCAAAACACTGGGTTGCCACTTTTTACCGCATTTTTCATTATTAGAGCATTTTTATAGCTACAAAACTCCTATAGAAATCCACTAGTTATGGTTTTTTTCCAGCCAAAAAAATGGCCCTGCCAAAAAACACTGATTTAAAGCCTATGTGTGCATTGACACATAGGATAACATGCTGGGGAGTTTACTGGCTGTAGAAAACAATGCCAAAGGCCAAAAACAGCAACTGCAAAAACGTCCAGTGTGCATGAGGACAAATAATTTGAGAATTTATTTTCAGATAATTGCATAATTCCTGGTATGACTGGTTCCCTTTAAAATAGATTAAAATTAAAATGGTTCCTGTGTTTTCTATCTGCTCTTGCTAACATCAATCCTAAATAGAAGGGAAACCAACAGGAACAGAACTGCAATATGTTCTATTTTTAAAACAAAAGAGAAAACAGAAAGGAAACAAAACATAATTCTAAAGATATTTTGAACAAACAGGCAAATAAAAGGCTTTTACAATGTTGCACGTTCCTATTTTTTACCTACTTGGAGACATTAAAGTATATGTTCACGGTTAAAGTTGCAATTTTGGATCAAAGCAGAAAACTCAGGACCCATTCACACTATGTAGCATGCCACATGTACACAGGTTTGCACAGGTTTTCGTGCATCCTCATGCATTCTCATGCTTGGTGCACAAAGGCAGCTTATTAATTTCAGTGGGATGCCCCACACATGGCAAACATGGCAAAGAAGCTCAAGTATCTTTTTGGGCTTTGCACATTTTTTGCCTGTTTTTATGCACAAAAAGGCACACCTTTCTTGCCGTATTTGGGGTGTCATTAACAATGAATGGTACCGCAAGTGAGACATATGTCTTTGTGCTTTTCGCTTGCACTTTGTGGAAAATAAGTTTCCACAAAGCAATTGCAAATCTCTCAGCCAGTTTCAAGCACCACTGAGCTCCAGTGTGGGGAGGTTAAAGACAAATCTAATGGTAGTACTGATTGTCACTTTAAACAAGCTGCTAGCAGGCTTCAGTAGACTTTAGCTCTACTTAAATTGGTTATAAACACAAAAGGTTTTTACCTTAATGTAAACTGATTGTCACTTTAAACAAGCTGCTAGCAGGCTTCAGTAGACTTTAGCTCTAATTAAATTGGTTATAAACACAAAAGGTTTTTACCTTAATGTATTCTCTACATTGAGGTTAAAAAAACCTTCTGCATGCAGCTCCTCCCCCAGACCTCCCTTACACATACCAGAGCCCCATCTCAATTCAGCAATGTGCATGAGAGCAGAGGCTCTCTTTGCTCTCTCTCCTCATTGGCTCAGAGACAGCAGCGGGAGCCAGTGGCTCCCGCTACTGACAATCAAAGCCAGTGACAAGGGAGTGGGGGAAGGGGTCAAGTTCCGTTTTCTGCGGGAAGACCTAAGCGCCAGCAGGGGACCCAAGAAGAGGAGTATCAGGGCTGCTCTGTGCATTGAGCAGGTAAGTATGACATGTTTGTTATTTTAAATAAAAAATGTTGAAAATCCCTTCAAAGCTTGTTAGGGCTCCAGTCACATTTAGGAGCAGAATAGGCATTTCCACAGGAAACTCTGTAGGGTTTAAGGGAGCAGCTGCGGGCAGGAAGCCCTATATAAAACAATGAGAGGGTCACAGCGCTTCTAGCCGCTGGCACGTATTTGGACATGCAGCAATTGACTGTGGATGACCTCCCTGGAGACAAACAGTTTGCTCTCAGGGAAAATCATCCACAGGTAATTGCTGTCTCAAAGTTGTTCGCATAAACCCCATTGAGTTTCCTGTAGGAATTTGTAGTCTGTCCCTAAGCTCAAGTGTGACTGTAGCCTTATAAATTGCTGAAGAATGCTATCAGCTTGTTTAAAGTGACAGGTGGCTCTCCCATTAGCCTCTACAGTACGTTTAACATCCCCCTTCTGGAACTTAGCTTGCTTTAGGGTGTACTCACACTGGGAATGGATCCATGTTCCAATACGATTGTCCCCTGATGATCTGTGCCTTCACTGTGCTTTAAGGAAATGTTCCCAGGCACACTTATATCCTCACCTCTGCCATCCAGATCACAGTGATCCTTGCTTCCATACTGCATGAGAGGTCAATGATATATGTGAGTTCTATGCTTAGGCACATTTTGTGCTCACACTGCAGTGAACTGTAGAAACTCCAAGTGAACCAAGCCTCCTCTTTCAAGTAGTCCTGGGTACCATGACTAGGCATGGCTCACAGCCCTCACACTACACAAATGAACTGGACTAAGGGGGTGAATCATGTCCTGGTACAGTTAAAACAACTAGTGTAAGGGGTAACGTATCAATCTGTTTACAAATATGTTCATTATTATATCTCTATTATATTAGACCTCCCCAGCACTAGCCCAGAGATTTCAGCTACTGAATGCGATTTCTGGATCAGGTATTACCCCTGGACTACCATCTAGCTGACAGTAGTACTGACATCAGTGTCCTTATTCCCATTTACATAGTAGGTAAGAGTAGAGAGCTGAAACTGCAAAGGAAGACTGGGAACAGAGGAGGCATGGGCTATGCTAGGGGTCTCCAAACTGCGGCCCGAGGGCCGAATGTGGCCCTTTGTCTGTTTACACCCGACACTCTATAGAGGAAAATGGAAGTTCCGAACCAGTCTGCCTGAAAAAGGAACAAGCAGACCAATCAGAATGTTCATGTGAAAGGGGTCTTAACATAATTGTCTGTGTATTGTCTGTATATTGCTTTGTATATTGCTAAACCCCCTATAAAGGCCTGTCACAATCATACCATTTGGCTACTCTACTAAATGAGCATACTGCTGTGGCACTTTATTATTGCAGAATCTCAGGCTCACAAGGTTCTAAAATGTCCCAGGTATGCTCATCATGTAGAAAACACAGTACCAAACTCTTCAAACCAAAAGCAACTTTAGTAACTGGTGTTCCCTATAATGGGTAATCAGACATCAGTTTTCATTTTCTAACCAGCACTAGAAAAAAGGGAGTTAGAATCAGACTGATTGTAATGGGCTATGGTTCCATACTTCATTGCTCTAGTTTCTAGAGATAATCCCAGTGGATAGGGCTCAATTCACTAAGTTATAATGGTCATTATATTCCAAAACAACTCTTGTTTTCTACAAGGAGAGCCAATACAAGCTGAAAACAACAAATGACTCGGCTGAAAATAAAGATTGTTATGGCATATAACACCTAGCACTATAGTTTAATGAATTGCATCTATTGTGTAGCATGTTCACACATCCAGTAAATTCAGACTTGGCCTGATGTGAATGATATAGCTATTAATAGCCGACAAAAATATTCTTCCAGATTCCTGCTATCTATAATTGCCTCTCATTTTTCCATTATCATCCAGCTTCCTAAACCAGTCACATATAAGAAATACGATATATACGGACACACTGCGTTTTGTGGAATCTCGTTACATGGCAGAAGCCAATCACAGTTTATTTATTATTTATTGATTTTTATATAGGCCATATAATTTTTTGCAGCTATGTGTACAGGGATCGTTTCCCTGCCTAGTCAAGCTTACTAGCTAGAAAGTTTGGTTCCTCTCCAAGGTCAAGAGAAGCTGACACTGGCATTTATATTTCTAGAAGACTTCTGGGTTGGCACTCTTATTAACTGATAAGTTAGAATACATAAAACAAAAAAACGCATTCAGGAAACATTAGCAAACTATCCTAAGCAGAATATCTACATAAAAGCAAATTATAGAGTCTATTTAACACAGCATAGGCAGATCTTACTGGGGGAAACAGCAAATGTGCCACAGATTTAGTGGGTAACTGAAAGCTATAGTGGGCATAAGCAAGGGTTAAAGCCATTGAAAGACTTTTCTCCCCTTCCTCTGTCCCATTGGGGAGATTTCCCTTCACTTAAAATTATACTAAACAGAGAAGTGTTAATTGCCATAAATAATTCCCATAAATATCATATATCATGCCACTTTATTTTATGTTTTTTTAATCATCTAAGTATTTTATTCCAGCAGCCCTGTTGTGTGGTCACATGATCTTTGAGTGCAAAATCTGGTGCAGCTGTGCATGGCAGCCAATCGGCTTCCAACTCAGCTTCAAGCTTCAAATAAATTTTGACAAAAGAATACCTTGGAAGCCGATTGGTTTCTATTCAGAGCTGCATCGGAATTTGCACTCTCCAAATGTAGTCATTCAAACCCTATGGGGTTTATTTACTAAAGCTGGAGAGTCCAAAATCAGACTCCCTTCTGCATAAAAACCAATCAGCTTCTAACCTCAGCTTGTTCAATGAAGCTTTGGCAATGAAACCTGGAAGCTGATTGGTTTCTATGCAGAAGGGAGTCTGATTTTGGATTCTCCAGCTTTAGTAAATAAACCCCTATGAGTCTGCTTAAACAGCCCTTTAATTTTTTTTTAAAGAGCTCTCGATGAATCTTTATTGAACTTCAGATGTGTATTTTTTTGTGCATTCATTTGGTGTAAGCGAAGTCAAGGATGATTGGCACTAGCTTTCGTTTTGTTCAGATGGTATCTGCATCCATCTTTTTTTTTTAGTTTACAGGTATTAGCAACTACAGTACATTTGATATATTTAACACTATTTTTTTATTAAAACTAAGCTTTTAGTGAGTTTCTTAGTGATTGTAATTAGAGATGAGCGAATTATTCAAAAATTCGGTTCGGCTGATTCGCCGAATTCGCCGATTAAATTCGCTTCGTGCCGAATATATTCGCTGCGAATTTAACTTATAAAAAGGGTGTTTCTAGGCTTGAGAGAGCCTTTATATTAGTGCAGAACACTGTACCTTTAATTTAAATACCCTTGGAGTCTGCTGGGGAAGAGAAATAATACTGTCAGTCAGTATGACATGCAGATGAGTGCCGTCGATCTTAGAATCACCGCACACTTCACTCATTTGGGCAGTCAAGGGGCCAAAACCAGAGTGTGGAGCCACAGTGTGGCGGTGGAGGCAGCAGCAATGGGAGGCCATACAGCACCCTATGACAAAATGGAACCCACCAGCAGTGTGAGGAGACCTGAAAGTGGCACATGGCAGAGTGTGGCGATGGAGACAGCTGCAATGGGAGGCCGTACAGGGACCCATGACACACTCTGGACCTGGCAGCAGCATGAGGAGGCGGTACAGGGGCCCATGACAGATTACGGGCCTGGCAGCAGCATGAGGAGTCGGTACGGGGGCCCATGGCAGATTACGGGCCTGGCAGCAGCATGAGGAGGCGGTACAGGGGCCCATGGCAGAGTGGCGGAGCGTAAGCAGCTAAAATTGAAGGCCATACAGAGGCCTATGTTAAAAAGTCCCCCCAGCAGCAGCGTGGGGAGACGACTATCAAGAGTCCAATGGCAGAGTGGCGGAGCAGAAGCAGCTTCAATTGAAGGCCATACACAGGCCTAGGTTAAAAAGCGGAAGCCGTCAGCAGCGTGAGCAGACGACAGAGACACATGGCGCAGGGTGGCGGTGGAGGCAGCAGCAATGGAAGGCCATACAGCACCCTATCACAAAATGGAACCCACCAACAGTGTAAGGAGACCTGAAAGTGGCACATGGCGCAGGGTGGCGGTGGAGGCAGCAGTATTCGGAAGACATACACAGGAGTAGTTTAAAAAGCGGAAGCCGTCAGCAGCGTGAGCAGACGACAGAGGCACATGGCGCAGGGTGGCGGTGGAGGCAGCAGTATTCGGAAGCCATACACAGGCCTAGGTTAAAAAGCGGAAGCCGTCAGCAGCGTGAGCAGACGACAGAGACACATGGCGCAGGGTGGCGGTGGATGCAGCAGTATTCGGAAGCCAAACACAGGCCTCGGTTAAAAAGCGGAAGCCGTCAGCAGCGTGAGCAGACGACAGAGGCACATGGCGCAGGGTGGCGGTGGAGGCAGCAGTATTCGGAAGCCATACACAGGCCTAGGTTAAAAAGCGGAAGCCGTCAGCAGCGTGAGCAGACGACAGAGACACATGGCGCAGGGTGGCGGTGGATGCAGCAGTATTCGGAAGCCAAACACAGGCCTCGGTTAAAAAGCGGAAGCCGTCAGCAGCGTGAGCAGACGACAGAGGCACATGGCGCAGGGTGGCGGTGGAGGCAGCAGCAATGGAAGGCCATACAGCACCCTATCACAAAATGGAACCCACCAACAGTGTAAGGAGACCTGAAAGTGGCACATGGCGCAGGGTGGCGGTGGAGGCAGCAGTATTCGGAAGCCATACACAGGCCTAGGTTAAAAAGCGGAAGCCGTCAGCAGCGTGAGCAGACGACAGAGACACATGGCGCAGGGTGGCGGTGGATGCAGCAGTATTCGGAAGCCAAACACAGACCTCGGTTAAAAAGCGGAAGCCATCAGCAGCGTGAGCAGACGACAGAGACACATGGCGCAGGGTGGCGGTGGATGCAGCAGTATTCGGAAGCCAAACACAGGCCTCGGTTAAAAAGCGGAAGCCGTCAGCAGCGTGAGCAGACGACAGAGGCACATGGCGCAGGGTGGCGGTGGAGGCAGCAGTATTCGGAAGCCAAACACAGGCCTCGGTTAAAAAGCGGAAGCCGTCAGCAGCGTGAGCAGATGACAGAGGCACATGGCGCAGGGTGGCGGTGGAGGCAGCAGTATTCGGAAGCCAAACACAGGCCTCGGTTAAAAAGCGGAAGCCGTCAGCAGCGTGAGCAGACGACAGAGGCACATGGCGCAGGGTGGCGGTGGAGGCAGCAGCAATGGAAGGCCATACAGCACCCTATCACAAAATGGAACCCACCAACAGTGTAAGGAGACCTGAAAGTGGCACATGGCGCAGGGTGGCGGTGGAGGCAGCAGTATTCGGAAGCCATACACAGGCCTAGGTTAAAAAGCGGAAGCCGTCAGCAGCGTGAGCAGACGACAGAGACACATGGCGCAGGGTGGCGGTGGATGCAGCAGTATTCGGAAGCCAAACACAGGCCTCGGTTAAAAAGCGGAAGCCGTCAGCAGCGTGAGCAGACGACAGAGACACATGGCGCAGGGTGGCGGTGGATGCAGCAGTATTCGGAAGCCAAACACAGGCCTCGGTTAAAAAGCGGAAGCCGTCAGCAGCGTGAGCAGACGACAGAGGCACATGGCGCAGGGTGGCGGTGGAGGCAGCAGTATTCGGAAGCCATACACAGGCCTAGGTTAAAAAGCGGAAGCCGTCAGCAGCGTGAGCAGACGACAGAGACACATGGCGCAGGGTGGCGGTGGATGCAGCAGTATTCGGAAGCCAAACACAGGCCTCGGTTAAAAAGCGGAAGCCGTCAGCAGCGTGAGCAGACGACAGAGACACATGGCGCAGGGTGGCGGTGGATGCAGCAGTATTCGGAAGCCAAACACAGGCCTCGGTTAAAAAGTGGAAGCCGTCAGCAGCGTGAGCAGACGACAGAGGCACATGGCGCAGGGTGGCGGTGGAGGCAGCAGCAATGGAAGGCCATACAGCACCCTATCACAAAATGGAACCCACCAACAGTGTAAGGACACCTGAAAGTGGCACATGGCGCAGGGTGGCGGTGGAGGCAGCAGTATTCGGAAGCCATACACAGGCCTAGGTTAAAAAGCGGAAGCCGTCAGCAGCGTGAGCAGACGACAGAGGCACATGGCGCAGGGTGGCGGTGGAGGCAGCAGTATTCGGAAGCCATACACAGGCCTAGGTTAAAAAGCGGAAGCCGTCAGCAGCGTGAGCAGACAACAGAGGCACATGGCGCAGGGTGGCGGTGGAGGCAGCAGTATTCGGAAGCCATACACAGGCCTAGGTTAAAAAGCGGAAGCCGTCAGCAGCGTGAGCAGACGACAGAGGCACATGGCGCAGGGTGGCGGTGGAGGCAGCAGTATTCGGAAGCCATACACAGGCCTAGGTTTAAAACTGGAACCCAGCAGCGTGAGCAGACGACAAAGACGCACATGGCAGAGGATGGATCTGGCAGCAGTATGAGAAGGCGGTACAGGGGCCCGTGGCACAGTGTGGTGATGGGAGCTACAGCAACTGGATGCCAGAAAGTGGCCGATAGGGCTATATACTGCATGACTACATAGGTGGTTTTTATAGTACTTTATTTTGGCCTCCCTCTCAGCAGGTGTGAAAAAGGCCACCATTTTTGAACGGTAGCGAGGGTCCAACAAGGTGGACAGCCAAAAGTCATCCCTCTGTCTGATGGTTATTATTCGGCTGTCGCTACGCAAGCAACCGAGCATGCTATGGGCAATTTGTGCCAAGGAATGCGAGGGACTCCCTGCCTCCATCTCCACAGCATACCGCCACGGTGCGTCTGGGTCCTCTGTCTCCTCCTCCTCCTCTACCAGATGCTCCTGGTCCTCCACTCCTGTCCGCTGAGTGGAAAAACCACCCATTTCACTCAATAATTCCTGAGCACCAATGTCCTCCTCTACTTCCTCCTCTTCTTCCTGTCCTGCCCCCACAGGGGTCATGTGGCGTTGAGATCTGTGCGCCACGTCTACCGCACCCTGACCAGCCATTGGTAACAGCATTTGTTCCAGGACGTGCAACAGAGGAATGACGTCGTTCATCCCATAGTCCTGCCGACTCACGAATAGCGTGGCCTCCTCAAAGGGCCTGAGCAAGCGGCAGGTGTCACGCATGAGCTGCCAATGGCTGACATCTAAGTTACACAGGGGAGTACCTTTATCCGCTTGTAACATCAGGAAATCGGTGATGGCCTTTCGCTGTTCGTAAAGGCGGTCTAACATATGTAGGGTTGAATTCCACCTTGTTGCAACGTCGCAGATCAGGCGATGCTGTGGAATTCCGTTCTTCCGCTGCAGCTCAAGGAGGGTGTGCTTTGCGATGTAGGAATGGCTGAAATGCATGCAAAGTTTACGTGACATTTTAAGGATGTCTTGCAGTGGGATGGTGGATTTTAGGAACCGCTTGACAACCAGATTGAACACGTGAGCCATGCATGGCGCATGGCACAACCTTCCTTGACGCAGAGCAGACACCATGTTCTTTCCGTTGTCGGTCAACATGGTTCCGATTTTCAGTTTGCGCGGAGACAGCCATCTGTCGATTTCTCTGTTCATTACACTCAGAAGTTCCTCCCCTGTGTGACTACGTTCGCCAAGGCATACCAGGTGCAGCACAGCGTGACACCGTTGCGCCCTGCACATGTGATATGCCGGTCGGGTAATGGGACTTGGCACGGGGGTGGCGGCTGAGGACACGGCGGAAGAAGAGGTGGTAGAGGCGGACATCTTTGCTGGACCAAATACGTGCAAACGTGGAGGCAAAAGCGGCGTGACCTGTCCAAGTTGCTGGTGCGTCTGTGCCGGCACCACGTTCACCCAGTGGGCCGTAAATGACATGTACTGTCCCTGACCGTAGTTACAGCTCCACACGTCGGCGCTGCCGTGCACTTTGGCAGAGACCGACATGCTCAAAGACTGGCCCACCATCTCTTCTACATGTGAATGCAGGGCTGGCACTGCCTTTTTGGCGAAGAAATGCCGGCTTGGCACTCTCCACCGCGGCGCGGCACAAGCCATCATTTCTCGGAAAAGTGCTGAGTCCACCACTTGGAAAGGGAGGGACTGCAGCACCACCAACTTGGACAGGAGGACGTTCAGCTTCTGCACCGTCGGGTGTGTGCTCGCAAACTGTTGTCTCTTGGAAACGGATTCCAAGAAAGACTGCTGACGGAATCCGTGAACAGGAGTAGCAGGAGAAGGAGCATCTGAACGAGCGGAAGATGCCAACGAGCGACAACTCCCCTCAGCAGAGGTGTTGGAGCCTTGACTGGCTGATAGAGGGCGATTGACGTCGGGTGACGGAGCAAGTAACGGAGCGGGTGATGGAGCGGGGGCTGGGGCAGGCAGAACCGCCGTATCTTTATCACGGTTTTCCCAGGCCACCGAATGGCGACGCTGCATATGCTAACGCAACGCTGTAGTCCCAACATTGGCCCCCTGGCCACGCTTGACTTTCTGGCCACATAGTCGACATACGGCTACGTTTACTTCCTCGGGCGGCTTGACGAAAAATTGCCACACCGCCGAGTAGGAAACTTTGCCCCCGCTACTCCTCACTGGCTGACTGCTACTTCCTCCGTGCACACCGGCACCACTACTGGCCGTGGTGGTAGGCTGCAGTGGAGCTGGTGCTCTACTCCGTGGCCGTTTGGCTCCACTGACACTGCTGCGACCCTGCTGCCTCCTGGGCAACCCACCGACTGTTTTGCTCGCTGGCAAGCTGGCACCCTCTTCTCCTGATGATGCGGAAGCAATAGCCTGATGACGACGAGGCTGCCAAGTGCGATCAGCCTCATCATCATCAATTAGGGTCTCCGCGTCACTACTAGCCCCCTCGGCTGCGTGTGGGTCAGGAGACAGACCTGTCTCTAGACCGGCTACCGAGCCACTCTCCTCGCCAGTACTTCTTCGCCTGGCTGCTGAAGAGGCGGATGTCTCCCCCCGTTCCTGACCGCCCTCTGTTAGCTCTTCCTCACTGTACAGTGGGGCTGAGCCCACAGCATGCGATACTTCGCTTGGTGAGGGAACACCAAAGGACAGGGGCAGGTCGAGGACACGTGATTTCAGTGGGCTTGCTCCCGGGCCATGCCAACTAACGGTTGTGTCTGACGTACCCACCGACCGTTGGCTGTAGGTGTCAGAGGTGACCTGGGAAGAGGAAGACGACCGAGTCAACCAATCGATGACGGCAGGGTTGTCGGTGGAGACACGACCGCTGGATGACACCGGGAGCACTGGCCTCTGGCTGCGACTAGTGCTGCCTCGACCCCTTCCTCTGCTGCCACGTCTGCTCGCTCCTGAAACATTGCCTCCTCTGCCACTCCTCTGCGTGTTGTCTGACATACTCTTTAATTCAATAAGCACCCCAAAAATAAAACCGGATTTAACTCTTTGAACGTACAATAGTGGTTGTGAAGCAGAAAGTCAGTTTATTTAGCACAATCGGTCAATTGAAGCTTGCCGTTGGCTGGAAACTGTACGTTTATGTCACTGGAATGCACTAATCACCCAAAAAATATTACCGCCACCCGGCGTGTATATGGATCTAACTCTTTGAACGTACAATAGTGGTTGTGAAGCAGAAAGTCAGTTTATTGTACACAATCGGTCAATTGCAGCTTGCCGTTGGCTGGAAACTGTACGTTTCTGTCACTGGAATGCACTAATCACCCAAAAAATATTACTGCCACCCGGCGTGTAAATGGATCTAACTCTTTGAACGTACAATAGTGGTTGTGAAGCAGAAAGTCAGTTTATTTAGCACAATCGGTCAATTGCAGCTTGCCGTTGGCTGGAAACTGTACGTTTATGTCACTGGAATGCACTAATCACCCAAAAAATATTACCGCCACCCGGCGTGTTTATGGATTTAACTCTTTGAACGTACAATAGTGGTTGTGAAGCAGAAAGTCAGTTTATTTAGCACAATCGGTCAATTGCAGCTTGCCGTTGGCTGGAAACTGTACGTTTATGTCACTGGAATGCACTAATCACCCAAAAAATATTACCGCCACCCGGCGTGTATATGGATTTAACTCTTTGAACGTACAATAGTGGTTGTGAAGCAGAAAGTCAGTTTATTTAGCACAATCGGTCAATTGCAGCTTGCCGTTGGCTGGAAACTGTACGTTTATGTCACTGGAATGCACTAATCACCCAAAAAATATTACCGCCACCCGGCGTGTATATGGATTTAACTCTTTGAACGTACAATAGTGGTTGTGAAGCAGAAAGTCAGTTTATTTAGCACAATCGGTCAATTGCAGCTTGCCGTTGGCTGGAAACTGTACGTTTATGTCACTGGAATGCACTAATCACCCAAAAAATATTACCGCCACCCGGCGTGTAAATGGATCTAACTCTTTGAATGTACAATAGTGGTTGTGAAGCAGAATGTCAGTTTATTTAGCACAATCGGTCAATTGCAGCTTGCCGTTGGCTGGAAACTGTACGTTTATGTCACTGGAATGCACTAATCACCCAAAAAATATTACCGCCACCCGGCGTGTAAATGGATCTAACTCTTTGAACGTACAATAGTGGTTGTGAAGCAGAAAGTCAGTTTATTGTACACAATCGGTCAATTGCAGCTTGCCGTTGGCTGGAAACTGTACGTTTATGTCACTGGAATGCACTAATCACCCAAAAAATATTACCGCCAGCCGGTGTGTAAATGGATCTAACTCTTTGAACGTACAATAGTGGTTGTGAAGCAGAAAGTCAGTTTATTTAGCACAATCGGTCAATTGCAGCTTGCCGTTGGCTGGAAACTGTACGTTTATGTCACTGGAATGCACTAATCACACAAAAAATATTACCGCCACCCGGCGTGTAAATGGATCTAACTCTTTGAACGTACAATAGTGGTTGTGAAGCAGAAAGTCAGTTTATTTAGCACAATCGGTCAATTGCAGCTTGCCGTTGGCTGGAAACTGTACGTTTCTGTCACTGGAATGCACTAATCACCCAAAAAATATTACCGCCACCCGGCGTGTAAATGGATCTAGCTCTTTGAACGTACAATAGTGGTTGTGAAGCAGAAAGTCAGTTTATTTAGCACAATCGGTCAATTGCAGCTTGCCGTTGGCTGGAAACTGTACGTTTATGTCACTGGAATGCACTAATCACCCAAAAAATATTACCGCCACCCGGCGTGTATATGGATTTAACTCTTTGAACGTACAATAGTGGTTGTGAAGCAGAAAGTCAGTTTATTTAGCACAATCGGTCAATTGCAGCTTGCCGTTGGCTGGAAACTGTACGTTTATGTCACTGGAATGCACTAATCACCCAAAAAATATTACCGCCACCCGGCGTGTATATGGATTTAACTCTTTGAACGTACAATAGTGGTTGTGAAGCAGAAAGTCAGTTTATTTAGCACAATCGGTCAATTGCAGCTTGCCGTTGGCTGGAAACTGTACGTTTATGTCACTGGAATGCACTAATCACCCAAAAAATATTACCGCCACCCGGCGTGTATATGGATTTAACTCTTTGAACGTACAATAGTGGTTGTGAAGCAGAAAGTCAGTTTATTTAGCACAATCGGTCAATTGCAGCTTGCCGTTGGCTGGAAACTGTACGTTTCTGTCACTGGAATGCACTAATCACCCAAAAAATATTACCGCCACCCGGCGTGTAAATGGATCTAGCTCTTTGAACGTACAATAGTGGTTGTGAAGCAGAAAGTCAGTTTATTTAGCACAATCGGTCAATTGCAGCTTGCCGTTGGCTGGAAACTGTACGTTTATGTCACTGGAATGCACTAATCACCCAAAAAATATTACCGCCACCCGGCGTGTATATGGATTTAACTCTTTGAACGTACAATAGTGGTTGTGAAGCAGAAAGTCAGTTTATTTAGCACAATCGGTCAATTGCAGCTTGCCGTTGGCTGGAAACTGTACGTTTATGTCACTGGAATGCACTAATCACCCAAAAAATATTACCGCCACCCGGCGTGTATATGGATTTAACTCTTTGAACGTACAATAGTGGTTGTGAAGCAGAAAGTCAGTTTATTTAGCACAATCGGTCAATTGCAGCTTGCCGTTGGCTGGAAACTGTACGTTTATGTCACTGGAATGCACTAATCACCCAAAAAATATTACCGCCACCCGGCGTGTATATGGATTTAACTCTTTGAACGTACAATAGTGGTTGTGAAGCAGAAAGTCAATTTATTTAGCACAATCGGTCAATTGCAGCTTGCCGTTGGCTGGAAACTGTACGTTTCTGTCACTGGAATGCACTAATCACCCAAAAAATATTACCGCCACCCGGCGTGTAAATGGATCTAACTCTTTGAACGTACAATAGTGGTTGTGAAGCAGAAAGTCAGTTTATTTAGCACAATCGGTCAATTGCAGCTTGCCGTTGGCTGGAAACTGTACGTTTATGTCACTGGAATGCACTAATCACCCAAAAAATATTACCGCCACCCGGCGTGTATATGGATTTAACTCTTTGAACGTACAATAGTGGTTGTGAAGCAGAAAGTCAGTTTATTTAGCACAATCGGTCAATTGCAGCTTGCCGTTGGCTGGAAACTGTACGTTTCTGTCACTGGAATGCACTAATCACCCAAAAAATATTACCGCCACCCGGCGTGTAAATGGATCTAACTCTTTGAACGTACAATAGTGGTTGTGAAGCAGAAAGTCAGTTTATTTAGCACAATCGGTCAATTGCAGCTTGCCGTTGGCTGGAAACTGTACGTTTATGTCACTGGAATGCACTAATCACCCAAAAAATATTACCGCCACCCGTCGTGTAAATGGATCTAACTCTTTGAACGTACAATAGTGGTTGTGAAGCAGAAAGTCAGTTTATTTAGCACAATCGGTCAATTGCAGCTTGCCGTTGGCTGGAAACTGTACGTTTATGTCACTGGAATGCACTAATCACCCAAAAAATATTACCGCCACCCGGCGTGTAAATGGATCTAACTCTTTGAACGTACAATAGTGGTTGTGAAGCAGAAAGTCAGTTTATTGTACACAATCGGTCAATTGCAGCTTGCCGTTGGCTGGAAACTGTACGTTTATGTCACTGGAATGCACTAATCACCCAAAAAATATTACCGCCACCCGGCGTGTAAATGGATCTAACTCTTTGAACGTACAATAGTGGTTGTGAAGCAGAAAGTCAGTTTATTTAGCACAATCGGTCAATTGCAGCTTGCCGTTGGCTGGAAACTGTACGTTTATGTCACTGGAATGCACTAATCACCCAAAAAATATTACCGCCACCCGGCGTGTATATGGATTTAACTCTTTGAACGTACAATAGTGGTTGTGAAGCAGAAAGTCAGTTTATTTAGCACAATCGGTCAATTTCAGCTTGCCGTTGGCTGGAAACTGTACGTTTATGTCACTGCAATGCACTAATCACCCAAAAAATATTACCGCCACCCGGCGTGTATATGGATTTAACTCTTTGAACGTACAATAGTGGTTGTGAAGCAGAAAGTCAGTTTATTTAGCACAATCGGTCAATTGCAGCTTGCCGTTGGCTGGAAACTGTACGTTTCTGTCACTGGAATGCACTAATCACCCAAAAAATATTACCGCCACCCGGCGTGTAAATGGATCTAACTCTTTGAACGTACAATAGTGGTTGTGAAGCAGAAAGTCAGTTTATTTAGCACAATCGGTCAATTGCAGCTTGCCGTTGGCTGGAAACTGTACGTTTATGTCACTGGAATGCACTAATCACCCAAAAAATATTACCGCCACCCGGCGTGTATATGGATTTAACTCTTTGAACGTACAATAGTGGTTGTGAAGCAGAAAGTCAGTTTATTTAGCACAATCGGTCAATTGCAGCTTGCCGTTGGCTGGAAACTGTACGTTTATGTCACTGGAATGCACTAATCACCCAAAAAATATTACCGCCACCCGGCGTGTATATGGATTTAACTCTTTGAACGTACAATAGTGGTTGTGAAGCAGAAAGTCAGTTTATTTAGCACAATCGGTCAATTGCAGCTTGCCGTTGGCTGGAAACTGTACGTTTATGTCACTGGAATGCACTAATCACCCAAAAAATATTACCGCCACCCGTCGTGTAAATGGATCTAACTCTTTGAACGTACAATAGTGGTTGTGAAGCAGAAAGTCAGTTTATTTAGCACAATCGGTCAATTGCAGCTTGCCGTTGGCTGGAAACTGTACGTTTATGTCACTGGAATGCACTAATCACCCAAAAAATATTACCGCCACCCGGCGTGTAAATGGATCTAACTCTTTGAACGTACAATAGTGGTTGTGAAGCAGAAAGTCAGTTTATTTAGCACAATCGGTCAATTGCAGCTTGCCGTTGGCTGGAAACTGTACGTTTATGTCACTGGAATGCACTAATCACCCAAAAAATATTACCGCCACCCGGCGTGTATATGGATTTAACTCTTTGAACGTACAATAGTGGTTGTGAAGCAGAAAGTCAGTTTATTTAGCACAATCGGTCAATTGCAGCTTGCCGTTGGCTGGAAACTGTACGTTTATGTCACTGGAATGCACTAATCACCCAAAAAATATTACCGCCACCCGGCGTGTAAATGGATCTAACTCTTTGAACGTACAATAGTGGTTGTGAAGCAGAAAGTCAGTTTATTTAGCACAATCGGTCAATTGCAGCTTGCCGTTGGCTGGAAACTGTACGTTTATGTCACTGGAATGCACTAATCACCCAAAAAATATTACCGCCACCCGGCGTGTATATGGATTTAACTCTTTGAACGTACAATAGTGGTTGTGAAGCAGAAAGTCAGTTTATTTAGCACAATCGGTCAATTGCAGCTTGCCGTTGGCTGGAAACTGTACGTTTATGTCACTGGAATGCACTAATCACCCAAAAAATATTACCGCCACCCGGCGTGTATATGGATTTAACTCTTTGAACGTACAATAGTGGTTGTGAAGCAGAAAGTCAGTTTATTTAGCACAATCGGTCAATTGCAGCTTGCCATTGGCTGGAAACTGTACGTTTATGTCACTGGAATGCACTAATCACCCAAAAAATATTACCGCCACCCGGCGTGTATATGGATTTAACTCTTTGAACGTACAATAGTGGTTGTGAAGCAGAAAGTCAGTTTATTTAGCACAATCGGTCAATTGCAGCTTGCCGTTGGCTGGAAACTGTACGTTTCTGTCACTGGAATGCACTAATCACCCAAAAAATATTACCGCCACCCGGCGTGTAAATGGATCTAACTCTTTGAACGTACAATAGTGGTTGTGAAGCAGAAAGTCAGTTTATTTAGCACAATCGGTCAATTGCAGCTTGCCGTTGGCTGGAAACTGTACTTTTATGTCACTGGAATGCACTAATCACCCAAAAAATATTACCGCCACCCGGCGTGTAAATGGATCTAACTCTTTGAACGTACAATAGTGGTTGTGAAGCAGAAAGTCAGTTTATTGTACACAATCAGTCAATTGCAGCTTGCCGTTGGCTGGAAACTGTACGTTTATGTCACTGGAATGCACTAATCACCCAAAAAATATTACCACCAGCCGGCGTGTAAATGGATCTAACTCTTTGAACGTACAATAGTGGTTGTGAAGCAGAAAGTCAGTTTATTTAGCACAATCGGTCAATTGCAGCTTGCCGTTGGCTGGAAACTGTACGTTTATGTCACTGGAATGCACTAATCACCCAAAAAATATTACCGCCACCCGGTGTGTAAATGGATCTAACTCTTTGAACGTACAATAGTGGTTGTGAAGCAGAAAGTCAGTTTATTTAGCACAATCGGTCAATTGCAGCTTGCCGTTGGCTGGAAACTGTACGTTTCTGTCACTGGAATGCACTAATCACCCAAAAAATATTACCGCCACCCGGCGTGTAAATGGATTTAACTCTTTGAACGTACAATAGTGGTTGTGAAGCAGAAAGTCAGTTTATTTAGCACAATCGGTCAATTGCAGCTTGCCGTTGGCTGGAAACTGTACGTTTATGTCACTGGAATGCACTAATCACCCAAAAAATATTACCGCCACCCGGCGTGTAAATGGATCTAACTCTTTGAACGTACAATAGTGGTTGTGAAGCAGAAAGTCAGTTTATTTAGCACAATCGGTCAATTGCAGCTTGCCGTTGGCTGGAAACTGTACGTTTATGTCACTGGAATGCACTAATTACCCAAAAAATATTACCGCCACCCGGCGTGTAAATGGATCTAACTCTTTGAACGTACAATAGTGGTTGTGAAGCAGAAAGTCAGTTTATTTAGCACAATCGATCAATTGCAGCTTGCCGTTGGCTGGAAACTGTACGTTTATGTCACTGGAATGCACTAATCACCCAAAAAATATTACCGCCACCCGGCGTGTAAATGGATCTAACTCTTTGAACGTACAATAGTGGTTGTGAAGCAGAAAGTCAGTTTATTTAGCACAATCGGTCAATTGCAGCTTGCCGTTGGCTGGAAACTGTACGTTTATGTCACTGGAATGCACTAATCACCCAAAAAATATTACCGCCACCCGGCGTGTATATGGATTTAACTCTTTGAACGTACAATAGTGGTTGTGAAGCAGAAAGTCAGTTTATTTAGCACAATCGGTCAATTGCAGCTTGCCGTTGGCTGGAAACTGTACGTTTATGTCACTGGAATGCACTAATCACCCAAAAAATATTACCGCCACTCGGCGTGTATATGGATTTAACTCTTTGAACGTACAATAGTGGTTGTGAAGCAGAAAGTCAGTTTATTTAGCACAATCGGTCAATTGCAGCTTGCCGTTGGCTGGAAACTGTACGTTTCTGTCACTGGAATGCACTAATCACCCAAAAAATATTACCGCCACCCAGCGTGTATATGGATTTAACTCTTTGAACGTACAATAGTGGTTGTGAAGCAGAAAGTCAGTTTATTTAGCACAATCGGTCAATTGCAGCTTGCCGTTGGCTGGAAACTGTACGTTTCTGTCACTGGAATGCACTAATCACCCAAAAAATATTACCGCCACCCGGCGTGTAAATGGATCTAACTCTTTGAACGTACAATAGTGGTTGTGAAGCAGAAAGTCAGTTTATTTAGCACAATCGGTCAATTGCAGCTTGCCGTTGGCTGGAAACTGTACGTTTATGTCACTGGAATGCACTAATCACCCAAAAAATATTACCGCCACCCGGTGTGTAAATGGATCTAACTCTTTGAACGTACAATAGTGGTTGTGAAGCAGAAAGTCAGTTTATTTGGCACAATCGGTCAATTGCAGCTTGCCGTTGGCTGGAAACTGTACGTTTCTGTCACTGGAATGCACTAATCACCCAAAAAATATTACCGCCACCCGGCGTGTAAATGGATTTAACTCTTTGAACGTACAATAGTGGTTGTGAAGCAGAAAGTCAGTTTATTTAGCACAATCGGTCAATTGCAGCTTGCCGTTGGCTGGAAACTGTACGTTTCTGTCACTGGAATGCACTAATCACCCAAAAAATATTACCGCCACCCGGCGTGTATATGGATCTAACTCTTTGAACGTACAATAGTGGTTGTGAAGCAGAAAGTCAGTTTATTTAGCACAATCGGTCAATTGCAGCTTGCCGTTGGCTGGAAACTGTACGTTTATGTCACTGGAATGCACTAATCACCCAAAAAATATTACCGCCACCCGGTGTGTAAATGGATCTAACTCTTTGAACGTACAATAGTGGTTGTGAAGCAGAAAGTCAGTTTATTTGGCACAATCGGTCAATTGCAGCTTGCCGTTGGCTGGAAACTGTACGTTTCTGTCACTGGAATGCACTAATCACCCAAAAAATATTACCGCCACCCGGCGTGTAAATGGATTTAACTCTTTGAACGTACAATAGTGGTTGTGAAGCAGAAAGTCAGTTTATTTAGCACAATCGGTCAATTGCAGCTTGCCGTTGGCTGGAAACTGTACGTTTATGTCACTGGAATGCACTAATCACCCAAAAAATATTACCGCCACCCGGCGTGTAAATGGATCTAACTCTTTGAACGTACAATAGTGGTTGTGAAGCAGAAAGTCAGTTTATTTAGCACAATCGGTCAATTGCAGCTTGCCGTTGGCTGGAAACTGTACGTTTATGTCACTGGAATGCACTAATTACCCAAAAAATATTACCGCCACCCGGCGTGTAAATGGATCTAACTCTTTGAACGTACAATAGTGGTTGTGAAGCAGAAAGTCAGTTTATTGTACACAATCGGTCAATTGCAGCTTGCCGTTGGCTGGAAACTGTACGTTTCTGTCACTGGAATGCACTAATCACCCAAAAAATATTACCGCCAGCCGGCGTGTAAATGGATTTAACTCTTTGAACGTACAATAGTGGTTGTGAAGCAGAAAGTCAGTTTATTGTACACAATCGGCAAACTGCAGCACCAACTGTGCACGACAGCCACCAAAAAAAAAAAATGGTGTATGTCACTTTAAATTTTCGATTCTTTGATACCTGTGGCCCTAAGTAACGATTCTGTGTCCCTGAGTAACGATTCTGTGTCCCTGAGTAACGATTCTGTGTCCCTGAGTAACAATTCTGTGTCCCTGAGTAACGATTCTGTGTCCCTGAGTAACAATTCTGTGTCCCTGAGTAACGATTCTGTGGCCCTAAAGTCTCTGTGGCCCTAACTCTGTCCCTCAATACACAGAGGTCTGTCTCTCTTGAATGACCGGAGGCTAATGGAGAATTCTAAAATGGCCGCGATTTATAGCTCCACCATTACACAGTGCTGGCTGGCTGGCTGCTGATTGGCTAATGCGATCACATGTCATGATTCATGACTCATGAATGCATTATGGGTCAGCGCGCCTTGTCTGCGCGCCTTCCCAGAGATCCCCGCCCCATCTTCTCTGTCCATTTTCTCCTGTCGCCACACATGTCGCCGCCATTTTTGGGAAAATTCGATTCGTGCATCCGAAGTTTGCTAATTTCGGATTCGTCGCGAATAGAATTTTTCCAAATCTTCGGAACGAATTCCACTTCGTCATGTTCGATTCGCTCATCTCTAATTGTAATCAAAGCATACTATATCCTGCCCTCATAGTGTTTAGCAATAGGAGGACACGGAGGAGGAGGGAGGTAGGGGAGTGTCATTCTCCACTGTGTATACACCCATATGTGTGATTCTATAGTCATGTGGGCTGCACAGATAAGAAAAAGGAGGAAATGTAGAGCTTAGAAGGAAACTGAAATTGGAGCATGCTCAGTAGATGACAACAGCTTGTCTACACAATCTCAGGGTGCAGTGGGGACACAGAGAAGATATGAGGGAAAGCTGAAGGCAGGATCAACAAGGCATATATATATATTTCACTCTACACAAAACAAATGCTTTAGTGCTTTGTGAGTATGCATGCTCTGTTATATAGTATGTAATGAGAGTTTTTCCTAGTCTGGGTTTAATGACACTTTAAGGTGGCCATAGATAGATCGTTTTTTGTGATCAGCCAGTCAGCTGTTTGGCTGCATGCATCAGTTAAGTGAACATTTTCCAATGCTCCTGTTTGAGAGATGCTGATTGTTAGATCAACTTCTCTCTAGCAAAAATGGACACAGATGGATTGAAATTCAATCAGCCCCTGCTAAACCAACTAAATTTTAATTTATCTATGGCCAGCTTGTGTCCAGCAGAAGCAACAGGATTTGAAAGATCACTCAAAATTGAGCAAAGCCTTTTGTAAGACCATTGTCATACAACAAGGGCCCCCATTACAGGATACAGAACTGATGTGGCGGCAGCAGGAGGAACCAGTGAGAGCTGTGGGTGACCCAGGAGATCGACACTCCCAGAAGTGAGACTTCAAAAGATTTCCCAGCATCGGAGAGGAGATAGGAGATGCAGGCAGCAGGAGGTCTAAGCATTTACAGACTTATTTACAGGTATACCTTCATTTAAAATATCAACTATAGCAACAGGGGGACTCTATTCATCAAAAAGCTTGTTTTATTGCAAATACTCTGAAATTCCAAGTTACAATAGTGCATTGAGAAACAGTGTCTTGTGACTGTCTCAGTTGGGTTCCTAGCTGTAGTACAGGTGAAACTCGAAAAATTAGAATATCGTGCAAAAGTTCATTTATTTCAGTAATGCAACTTAAAAGGTGAAACTAATATAGGAGATAGACTCATTACATGCAAAGCAAGATAGTTCAAGCCGTGATTTGTCATAATTGTGATGATTATGGCTTACAGCTCATGAAAACCACAAATCCACAATCTCAGAAAATTAGAACATTACATGCAATCAATAAAACAAGGATTGTACATAGAACAATATCGGACCTCTGAAAAGTATAAGCATGCATATGTACTCATTACTTGGTTTGGGCCCCTTTTGCAGCAATTACTGCCTCAATTCTGTGTGGCATGGCATCTATCAGCCTGTGGCACTGCTGAGGTGTTATGGAAGACCAGGATGCTTCAATAGTGGCCTTCAGCTCTTCTGCATTGTTCGGTCTCATGTCTCTCATCTATCTCTTGCCAATGCCCCATAGATTCTCTATGGGGTTCAGGTCAGGTGTTTGCAGGCCAATCAAGCACAGTAATCCCATGGTTATTGAACCAGGTTTTGGTGCTTTTGGCAGTGTGGGCAGGTGCCAAGTCCTGCTGGAAACTGAAGTCAGCATCCCCATAAAGCTTGTCTGTGGAAGGAAGCATGAAGTGCTCCAAAATCTCCTGGTAGACGGCTGCATTGACCCTGGACTTAATGAAGCACAGTGGACCAACACCAGCAGATGACATGGCTCCCCAAATCAACACAGACTGTGGAAACTTCACACTGGACTTCAAGCATCTTGCAGTGTGTGCCTCTCCATTCTTCCTCCATACTCTGGGTCCTTGGTTTCCAAATGAGATGCAAAAGTTGTTTTCATCAGAAAAGAGGACTTTGGACCACTGAGCAACAGACCAGGTCTGTTTTTTTTAGTCCAGGTAAGACGCTTCTGACGGTGGTTGTTCAGGAGCGGCTTAACAAGAGGAATACGACATTTGAAGCCCATGTCCAGGATCCGTCTGTGTGTAGTGGCTCTTGATGCACTGACTCCAGCCTCAGTCCACTCCTTGTAAAAGTCCACAACACTTTTGAATGGCCTTTTCCTGACAATCCTCTCCAGACTGCGGTCATCCCTGCTGCTTGTGTACCGTTTTCTTCCACACTTTTCCCTTCCACATAACTTTCTATTAATGTGCTTTGATACAGCACTTTGGGAACATCCAACTTCTTTTTAAATTACCTTTTGAGGCTTTCACTCCTTATGGAGGGTGTCAATAATGGTTTTCTGCACAACTGTCAGGTCAGCATGATTGTGATTCCTACTGAACCATACTGAGAGACTATTTAAAGGCTCAGGAACCCTTTGCAGGTGTTATGGCTTAATTAGCTGATTAGAGTGGGACACTTTGAGCCTAGAATATTGCACCTTTTCACAATATTCTAATTTTCTGAGATTGTGGATTTGGGGTTTTCATGAGCTGTAAGCCATAATCATCACAATTATGACAAATCATGGCTTGAACTATCTTGCTTTGAATGTAATGAGTCTATTTCATAAATTAGTTTCACCTTTTAAGTTGCATTACTGAAATAAATGAACTTTTCCACGGTATTCGAATTTTTTGAGTTTCACCTGTACATGCATAGCAGCAGGTCCTTTTTGGCAGCTAGGCTTTATCTATGCTAGTTGCACTGCACAGTTCAAAGTTCATAGGTTTTTCACACCCCCTCCTAGTATGTCATTCCTGCATTTGCATTAGGGGCAGAGCACATAGCTACCAATCCTGCCCTGTGTTCCCCCTTTTCATTTGACTTTCAGCAGTGTTTAGCAGAAAAAGAAACACGTGGCAGGAGAAAGGAGGGATTAGGGTAGGGACAGAACTTTCCATTTACATGCCTCTTACAGGCAAACACATATAGTTTGTACAGTAGACTTCCTATGACGTCTCTCAGATAGTAGCACCATCTTCATAACCTCCCACTAATGCCAAGAAAGCTCCCAATGGCTCCCAAAATGGTTCCCAGCTCTGAGCCATCCTCTTCCAGCCTAAGCGCTGTTTTATATGGGATTGTAAGAGGATAATTCCAAATTAGAATAAGATACTCACACTAGTTTCATTTAAAAAAATACATTTAAAAGTAGAACTAAAGGCAGGTTCAGCTTAAACCTTTCTGACACCTCTCAGTGGTCACCCGAAGTCTGACAATTGGAAAGTACCAAAATAGCATGCATGCACCATTGGTGCAAATATTTTAGTTCTGGTGATTTAGTACAACAGGTAAATATTACTGCACCCATTTTTACCTAGAAGATATTTCCCAAGCCATCTATATTCTACCAATTTTTACTGAAAAGTGCATTGCTTTCTAGGAAGTGTACAGTATTCAGATTCTAACTGTCACATGGCACTTTTGGGTCAGTGACTAAAGGCAGTGTTGTAAGGGGAGAAAGTCACAGTTAAAATGTGTACTTTTTCTCACTCTTTTTTATCATTTTAATGTTTCTTCTCTTTGCAGTTAATTCAAACATCAGGAGGGAAGTGAGACAGAACATCCTCTGTATCATAGTAATAGTCATATTACATATAAACACATATATGGAGTAAAGTGTTTTCATGTAATGGTAGCATGATTCACACGTGCCTAGGGGAAAGTGAACTATTAATTCCATAAAATGTCAAGATTCAGTTGAAAAGGTTTTATTCACATGCTTTCAATGAAATTTTGTTCAGAGCCATCTGTAGGATTTCACTGAGATTGAGCTGTGCAAGGTAACAAAAGCCATGACAAGCTTATGTAAAATACAAACTTCCTGAAGACAGGTATATTAAAATACAAGGTGTGAAAATGTTTATTCAAAGCACCATGTTAGAGTACACTCCTCAACCTAGTCGTGCATTCATGGTTCCAAGTACCCACCCAACCCAGAAGGCCTCCTAGTTTGCTTTTTTTTTTTATTCAGTCAGGTTGGTCACATGACACGAGGTCCTCTTAAACTCCTTTTCAGCATAAGGTGTTGTGATGAAGACCCCTCAGGGGACGAATCCATGGTACCCTGCAATCACAGGTTGTCCTCATTCTCCTGGGTTGAAGACTGAGGATATGTATTGCATAAATGGCAATTGTCCCGAAACTGTTGAGACAGTCCCGCAGCTTGACCATCTGTACCAAAGATGCTGCATATTGGGACATGTCTGAGGAGCACAGCATCAACCTCAACAAAGCTTGTTGCCCGGCAACACCATGTTCATGTGTGTGAATATGCCGATGAAGCTGGAGGGATGCCACTCAGACTCTGCTGCACACCACCCTCCCACCATGTTTACAGTATATCTGCCACTGTCAGCACTGTGAGTGTGTACAGGCAACAGCAAGGAAACAAAGGAAAGGACCGCAAATCAGGATAGCTGACCCATTCAGCTGTGGATGGAGATGGGTCCCACAGTGCAAAAGGCCACAAGTGACCTAGGAATGAGGATGTAGACAAGCTGTATACAAGGGGTACAGGGGGTGGTGGTGAGCTGTGAAAGAGAGCACAGGCAAGCTGTGTTCAATCAAGCTTTTCACAAGGCTTGCAGGAGTGGAGGTGAGCTGTGGGGGTGGAGGGGGGGGGGGATACAGGTAAGCAGAGTACAAAAGGTACAGGCAAGCTTTGTGCAGGTGAGCTGTGGATAAGGGATTTAGGGGTCCAGGTGAGCTGTAGATAAGGGGTGAAGGTAGTGTGAGTAAGCTGTTGATGTAGATTCAGGTGAGTTGTGGAAGGGGGGTACAGACGTGAGTAGTAGACAAAGGGGGGCTTACATGAGCTGTCAAGAGGGATGCAGAGGTGAGTGATGGATATGAGGGGCTTAAATGAGCTGTGGATGAGGGGCGCAGAGGTGGATGATGGATAAAGAAACACAAATGAAAGCTGTGGACAAGGGGTACAGAGGCAAGCTATGCCTGGTGTGTGTGTTTGAGTGTAGAGGGAACTGAGGATGATGGTGCATCCACTGACATGGAAGAGTCTTACTTTATTCCTACTTAAATCTGTCTTCATAATAACGTGTTGTAATTCCCTGCTCATCAGTTTGGAGAGCGGGTGTCGGAGCTCTGAGGCAATCAAGTCTATATTGTGTTGAACATTTTTTTTCCAGTCATTTTCTCTTATAGTCGCTCACCAGACTAACATAACCATGATTTCTTAAAGGAGGAATTCTGAATTGCATTTACAGAAAATGGAGGGCGTGAAAAAGTTATGCACTGGTCCCTGAAGACGTCCTTAAGTGATGAAACATATTGGGTGGAGTCTGAGTGGCTGACACTTTCATGCTTGCTGGTGGACAGTTTTTGACTGATACATGCTTTATTTCACCTCATGTGAGTACCCATTGGTGCCTTTTAAAATGTGTGACTGTATTGCACTATGAGTCTGCCCTTTTCCTCTCTCCATGGTCCATTTATGATTTTTTCAGGAGATGTAATGCCTGCCTGAGGGGGCTCATCTGACATTTACCCTTGATAGTCTTTGTGTTTATGACCTTTATGTTAGAGGTCTGATATCTGGTAAGAGGATGTGTTTGGTGTTGTAGTACAGGAGTGTTCACGTGTTATTTCCAATCAGCACTTCTTCACATGTGAATGGACTTTGTTTCTATTGTGGCATTTTTAATTTATATTAATATATTTGTTTGAGATTGTGGGACATACAGGGGTTTATTTACTAAAGCTGGAGAGTGCAAAATTAGACTCACTTCTGCATAGAAACCAATCAGCTTCCAGGTTTCATTGCCAAAGCTTCATTGAACAAGCTGAGGTTAGAAGCTGATTGGTTTCTATGTAGAAGGGAGTCTGATTTTGGACTCTCCAGCTTTAGTAAATAAACCCCACAGTATCTTATATGAATGCATTTTTATTCACTGATTTATTCACCAGTATATATTTATTGAGACTTTATACAAGGGGCATTTCACGTCAAACCAGGACTTTTAATTTTACAAGTATAAAAAGGGATGCTAGCATGGTGGTGCTACACGCAGCAGTAAGTGTTAAGTGTGTCCTATTACTGATAGGCGACGCACATGTTGCTGGCCAGTCCAGAGCCCTTTAATCAAGAACGCAGTCAACAGTGTTGGTGCGTGCATGGAACAGCATGTGGTGATGAGGTTTCTTGTGAACAAAGACGTAAAACCCGCAGCTATCTATAGAAGACTTCAAGCACAGTACAGTTATGGGATGTTCAGCCGCAATAAGACATTTCAATGGTGTAAACATTTCAAAGATGGCCATACTTATGTACATCTGACCAGCTCACAGCAGTCATTCCTGTGAACATTCAGCTCATGGAATGCCTGATCCTGGATAATTAACATATAACCTGCTGCGAAATTGCACAAGAGATTAATCTTTCTGTGGGAGCAGTGCACACAATCATTCACAAACATTTTTATTTTTTAAAAGTTAGCACACACTGAGCACCAAGACAGCTTTCTGCTTTTGATTGGCACAGAAGAGTTGAAATCTGCACTGCGGTGAAGGAGCATTTTGATAGGGAAGGTCAGGGCATCCTGTTTCTCCAGGACAACGCACAAGCTCATACTGCTTATCCCACTACATGCACATTACAGAAACTCAGCTAGGAAGTATTCCTCTTACAGCCCAGACCTGGCTCCAAGTGATTCCACCTGTTTGGACCCCTAAAAGAGCTCCCTTGCCATTTCAGCACTGGTGGCAAATTGAAGCAGGCTGTCCTAGGATGGTTCAGGCGTACTGACAAATTTATCTATGCCGAAGCTTTCCAGGCATTAGTTAAATGCTGGGATAAGTGTATGAATGTAGCAGGGGAGTATGTTGAAAAATAAATGAATTTCCACTCCTTAAAAATCGTTCTTTTATTATATAAACTTAAAAGTCCCAGTTTGACTTGAATGCCGCTCATATATTGTGGTATTGTATATTTTGGTTGTTTACTGCATTTGTGATATATATATATATATATATATATATATATGGAAATCCCAACAAGATAACAAGATTGAAAATACTGGGATGGTTCTTAGGGAATGTATTCTCTCTTCAGGGATGGCATCTGGTCAGGGGCATTGCAGAGGTGAGAGAAGGGATTGCATCCTTCTGGGATATGATCTGGCTCAGAGGTATGGTATCCTTGGGGATTTGCTGTGGAAGAAATGCAAAGCAATGGGGATGGCAAGATTGGGCAATAGAGGGGAAGAGGTGATGAATAGAAGATAAAGGAGAAAAAATATTTTCTACTGGAAACGGAATCCCCCAATGGCAAAACGAAACTCAGACTTAGATATTATTCTCAATAAGAAAGCAACATTGTAAATTGAAAATGAAATTAGGCATTATATTTTAAATAATATCAACTATATCCATCTTTGAAGTGTAAAAATAAGTACATTTTCCCCAACTGCCTCCCTGTTAGAGGTGTGCATAAAATTAAATTCTTAGGGCTCGTTCACACTTGACTGTTTTACCAACTCTTGCCAAATGCCCCTATAGTGTTTGGCAAGTGTTGGTTTGGCGTTTTCAGAGCGTTTTTTAACGCTCGGCAAACGCTTTGCAAACGCCGCATGCGCAGCTCAGTGTCAGTTGCTAGGCATTTGCCGAGCATTAAAAACGCCCCACAAATGCCTATAATGAAGTTTGAATGGTGTTACCGCTCCGCAAACGCCCCGCAACCGCACCGCAAACGCCCCGCAACCGCACCGCAAACGCCAGCTGGGCATTTGCAGAGCAGCACAATAGACTAGAATAGGAGACTTCAACGCCTCCTGACTCGATCAGAAGCGTCCGTTTTGCCGCGTTTTGCCGCGCCACGCTGCTAACGCTCCCGTTAGAACAGCACCATGTGCAGAATTGTCCGAGGTGTTTGGGAAGCTGCAAAAACGCTTCCCTTTCTGCCGCTGCACACAAAGCTAGTGTGAACGTAGCCTTAGATTGACAAGCAAACTGGTCTTTTCCAGTCCTTGTCTTTTAAGTCCTTTATTTGCTGTTTTAGATTCTCCCTTTTAGCTGTGATATCAGTTCTGGAATGGGGTGCAGGGCTCAGTACTTTAACCTATTTAGCTTTTATGACGATATAAAGGAAAGGGAAATAAAAAAGGCAAAAAAAGAGGCATATAACAGAAAGCAAACACAGCCCTCTTTTGGGGGGTTATAATAAATGCCCCCCCCCCCCAAACAGGGTATTGTGTTAACTTGTAGGTAAATAAGAGAACCAGAACCTTTGCTCAGTGGAAGAGTAGGTTTGATAATAAAGTTGGCATTGCCCCCACCCAGAACAGAGAGGATTCTTTTCCTAAGAAATTAACCATTAAGGTAATCAATGTAATTGGGAGCTACAGCAACCAGCATATAACATTAACCATAATTATACAGATGCACACCAATAAGGAAATAATACAAGTTTATACAAGAAAGGACTATTAAGGGTACGTACATCAAATTTACAAACTATATATAGTTATTACTACAGATATGTCCAGATAAGTGTTGCAGCAAAGTTCAGTAGCAGGGACCTCTGAGGATGATTACAATGTGACATCCATCTTTGTGAGATAATAACAACTTGCCTGTCACTAGCAATAAAATCAAGAAATTATAGACAGCTACAAGTTAAGCAGCCATAACACAGGTACAGTTACCTAATAATCTCTGCTTCTGGTCTGAATAAAATACAATTGCAGTAAGGCAGCTCTTGTGTGTGGACATGTGCTTTCAGACCTTCTCTCTCTCCTCTTCCTCCTTCTGCATTTTTTAACCCCCCCCCCCAAAGATAGAAAGTGCTAATACATAATTACACTGTGATATTAGCAGCTAGCAGTAGAGAGCTGCAGATCCCCACACAAAAAAAAGAATAAAAATGGGGGGAATAAGGAGAAAGAAAAGGGCCAGAGATTTACATGGCCATTCTCTTCCAAAGAGAATATCCTCTGTCATCCAAGCAAATGGAACAAGTCAGAAAAGCCAAAGCCCTCTATTTCTCACACATGTATGTCTAAACTCATCCAGTGATAGTATTCGCTATCTGAGGAGTCAGCTCAAGATACAGTATCTGTATTTAGATGTTCTTTATGTTCTTATATCTTGTAGATGATTTAAAATCATGCCAGTTTTACCAGAATGTTTTACAGTAAAAATGTGGGGTCTGTCATCGCTGGTTACTACCAGTTCTTCATCTCCAATGTGCAATTAAACAGGTAAATCCATTCTTTTAGTGAAGGAGTATGAGGTCATCTCCAGTATCTAGGGATCAAACAAAAAACAGCATTAATGAGATGTCTCTTGTACTTTTTAAGGAACCTTGTATAAGATGCTACGCTTGATCTTAGCCAAAAGGCAGAGAAGCAATAAGAAACCTTGAATAAGCATACAAGAGATGGGTTTCTGGTTTCTATTCAAATGTATACTAGAGAGTGGATATCTTTTCAATATGGTGAATAATATAAAAATGGGTTAGAGTGCATGAATTAAAGCATTATCAAGGTGAACACACTTAAGGAAAGATTTTGTTGAAGGCTACATGAATAGGTTATTGTAACGGACCACCTGGCATATGCTTGAGTGCCTCCATCAGAGAACTGCTTCCTTGCTGTTGGAACACAAGACCAAGGTATTATAGCTGGGCATTGCACCCAAGGACTAGATGACACTAGCGTAGGTGTAAACTAGAACTCTAACTCTCTTTATTGAAAATTCACACAAACCCTATACCACTGAAGATCAGATAAGAGCTTGATCACATGATCCTAAATAATGCAAACTTTAAAAAATAATATCATCAATACATTTAGCAGTGATCTAATTAGCAGATAACAGTTATCTAATTAACAGTAAACTAATCAAAAGCCAAGCACCAAGGCCAGCCAGGAACCCACCCCAGAGAGCCCAGTAACAACAATGAAAACACAAAGTATACTACACATGCTGTCTTTCAGCCGTGCAATCTGCCCACTAAAAAAAGTTATCTTAAGATAAAACTCATAAAATGTTCCAGCACTCTGAAATAGTGAAATTCATTTATCTTCATAGATTTCTTGAAGGAGATTGTTGATAAATATTTCTGTCCCAAATCGAGGAGCTTCTCTAACCCAGTTTGCAGGAGGACCCCATATGTCCTCTGACCATTAAACTGTCCAAGATTAATATTACACCTTTCCATCCACCCCAGAAGGGGAGCTTTCTTGTCTTTATGCAAAGAATTAACCCAAGCCTCACTTTCAGCGTTCATCACGTTGTTGTCCATCATGACAGACTGATCTGCTCTCTCCATGTGATCAGAGGCTCAACTGAGCTTTTTTCCATGCTCTGACTGAGAGAAGCAGACATAGTCCCCTCCAAAAGCCCCGGTTGGGTCTGTCACAGGTACCAACATGAGAGAATTACGTAGTTGTGCCTTGAGAGTTTATAAACAAGAAGATATATATCCCTTCTCTCAGTATCTGAAAAAACTTTACTAGGAAATCTGCTTACCATCTAGCTTTCCACTTTGGTAAAAAATTTGGTCTCAGGTTACTGAAATAATGGAAAAAAATCCAAATAAACTTATGTATACCTATTTGGACCTCTGCCCTAACAATCCTTTTCAAAGGATGCATGTGTGTGGCTATTATCTTAGGAAAATATCAGTGCTTAATTTGGAGATAGGACCACTAGAAGATTTCTATGCATATTGTCCACTCAGCTCAGAACCCCCATAAAGATATTCCAGCTTTGAAAACAAACTTTGGGTTCAATTATAATTATTGAAAAATTCCAATGATTTTCCAGAGGAAACAACTGCATTTTATCAGAATTGTATGATTCAGCTTTCTTCAGTGAAGAAACAAGGATTCCCACATGCTGTGTGAAACACTTTGACCGTGGTTTCAATCAGTGGATGATTACTTGTATGCAAAAGTTAATATATAAGGATTGCCACCTAGGGCAAACAATTGGTCCCTAAAATACAACTATTTGTAGCCTAGCCAGAGATGATAGTGAGGTTCTATGCAGTTTCTACTGAGAAAAGAGAGAAAAGGTGCTATTTAAGTTGATAAAATAATGACCTAAAAGATATAATGGAGTTCAATGTCTATATATTTATTGCATGCAGAAAATAAAAAATGTACACCTTAGTAGCATGCTTTTATGTGAAGTCACCATTTTGAACATTAAGTAAAAAATATAAAGTTGAACCAATGAAAAATAAATTTATGCTAAACATGAACACACCAAAGTTTCCAATTTTGTATTTTTTTTTTCACATAAAAAGGGTGCTTTGTTAAGACTACAAGACCCATTACAACTCCATTGTTATATGTTTACTGTATATAACAGATAATCTTGCATATGCTAATTTTCCTTAAGGCCCAGAATTTCCATGACCTTTAACTTATATATTTGTTTATATTCTAATTATATTAACTGTTTATCAAGATCTCCAGGGATCTTGAAAAACTGTTATTACCAACAGAATGTAAACAACTGTATAGGTTAAGTGCCATTGACCATCCGGGCCTTAATAAAAAAGAATATCTTTGTTCCATTTCTACAATTATTTATTAAGTTGGATTGTTCTTGCTAATCAGTTAAGCATTTGTTTTTGATGTACATGTTATAATAATTATGTGCTTTGTTGATTACTCTATGGTTATTTTTTTGTAATATCTTATGCACCGTGTTAGGAAATTCCTTTTCATATAGGAGGTATCTAGATCGCAGTATTCCCTTCCAGATAAGTTGGCCCCAGACTTCCTTTTTTCTCTTTTATTTTGTCCTGGACGGGGAATTTTTCTTGTATTTTATCTATGCAAATTATTTTTATCCCTTGGGTTAAAGTTTGTTTTGCTACCAACATTACATAATGGGATGGTGCCCTCTTACCCTTACACAAACTATTGATTACTGCCATGGGAAGAAGTTGGATTGTTCTCCAACATATCTGAGGCACACACAGCCAAGTTTTCATATTGTGCCTATGAGGTCATCACATCAACTAGCAGATTACATGCCTGATGGCAAGGGACAAGAGGAGGGCAGGCATGCCTTCTGCTCTTTTTTGCTGGGAACAGTGGGCAGAGCCAGATACCTTTGGACTCTCACTTGTAAGATGTACTGTAAGGGCATTTGCAGGATAGGTGTGCTGAATTTTTCATATGAGGCATTTTACATCTTTGGGATCTAGCCACCTCATAGCAGATTTTGGGATAATTTTCATCTACCCTTGATTATCTCAAGCAATGGTCTGCCATACTTGGTGCCTTCTGCTGAGTGGTACTTTGACATTGCTTGTAAATTATTAAAGTATATAACTAAAAGGCAAATATTTCCTTTAATTTCAGATAGAGTGGAGATGGATTAGACCACTTGTCAATTTTTATTGCAGTCTATGCCCTTGTTAAGGAAATTCACCCTCCCTATTGTCCTTTTTATCATTATCATTGAAAGTGAAAGTAAAAGAAAATCCCAAATTGTCCCTAGAAAAGTAATAGAGGGGAAATCTTCCAAACGGAGGCAGTAGTTCTGGTGACCTAGGGTCCCCAAGGAATGCCCTTAATTTGAAGGGATTTCCTCTCACTTCCTGTTTGGCTATGGGACAGGAAGTGAAGGGAAATCTCCACAATGGGACACAGATGGTGAAAGAAATTCTTACATGGGTAGAACCCTCCCTTACTCTATCCAAAATGAAAAAAAAACTACTTTAAGGACATAATGTAGACATAGATAATACTATTACATGGAGGCCTGACAATTATAATGTATAGTATGTATGCAGAACTCCCCAAAACGTATCAACCTCTTTTCTAACATTTCTTTTTCCTCAGCAGCACTCATATAATGATCCTGGAGTACTGTGATACCAGCCTGCATGATGATGGGCTCAGAGGAAATGGACAGAATGATGCCAATATCGCTCTGCGTGAAGAGGACCACTGACATCAGACTGAGGAGGAAACTAGGGACATCACTACAGCATGGAGAGGACAAATCGATACTTGCAAAAATTGTGTTATACAGGCTGAGGACATAGATGTAGAAACATAACCACTAAAATCTTTAACATGTCAATGTAATTTCATGTCATTTTCAAACTTCTTAAATCTATAGCTTTCATTAACCACTTGCCCTCCGGAAGGTTTTACCCCCTTCATGAGCAGGCCAATTTTTGCTATTCGGCACTGCACTACTTTAACTGACAATTGCATAGTCATGCAACACTGTGCCCAAATGAAATTTATATCATTTTTTCACACAAGTAGAGCTTTCTTTTGATGTTATTTGATCACCACTGGGTTTTGGGTTTTATATTTTGTATTATAAAAAAAACAGTATTTTTGACTTTCTACTATAAAACATATCCAATATAAAATAAATAAAATAATTTCTTCATAAATTTAGGCCAAAATGTATTCTGCTACACATCTTTGGTAAAAAAAAAAATTCCCAAAAAGTGTATTTTATTTGGTTTGCATGAAAGATTTACAAACTATGGTATACACAGTATATTGGAATTTTTTTTATACATATACTAATAATGGTAGTGATCAGCGACTGAGATATGCGGCGGGCAATCTGAGACTAGCGGACGCTGACTGGGGGGGTACACTAACTGACATCAATAAAACAATATAAGTGCAGCGCTACAAACAATATTCAAATGACAAAAGGTGTAAACGATTGTCAGATGTAGAAATGTTGAAGATGATAAACAGTTCAGTGCAGGGGGAATCACAGGGCATATAGGTGTAATCCAATCCCAGGAATAGATAAATTGCCTGCTTACCAGAAGCGCAATTTGAATGCGCATGTACAGATTGCATGTAGCCGGAATCCCATGTAGGCGCTGCTTTTTAGTACCCAGATGGTCCGTCGGTGGTAGGACGATGCCATGGCATCACCCCTACAGTGGACGTGTATTGACACGAAACGCGTCTAGGAGGAGCCTTTGCACGCCTTGACGTTACGCCGCCGGGTCAGGAGATCCGGCGGCCCACCCATGGTTTTTACTGGTCAGTGTATAGGATCATCTTTTTTGAAGCTGCATTTACTGGCTACAGGCTGCAGGCATGCGTTTTTGTAAATTTATATGGCTTTACGTTTTGAATAAATAATTTTAAAACATACTACACTATGAGTATTTTTACTCCTTGCACCTGGTACTGAGTTCCCATACCTCAGCCCCAGCAATTTTTAGGCTCTCTGTGTGGATCCAAGGTGCAGTGTGTTCCGACCAGGCCAGCATCGTCCTACCACCGACGGACCATCTGGGTACTAGAAAGCAGCGCCTACATGGGATTCCGGCTACATGCAATCTGTACATGCGCATTCAAATTGCGCTTCTGGTAAGCAGGCAATTTATCTATTCCTGGGATTGGATTACACCTATATGCCCTGTGATTCCCCCTGCACTGAACTGTTTATCATCTTCAACATTTCTACATCTGACAATCGTTTACACCTTTTGTCATTTGAATATTGTTTGTAGCGCTGCACTTATATTGTTTTATTTTGGTTGGAAGGGCTTGTAGTTCCTTTTTGTGCACTTCTCGCTCACTGGAGTGCGCTCACTTTTTTTCCATATTTTATATAACTGACATCAATAAAGACACTAATAAAGTGATCAGTGCTATTATTATACACTCTCAATGTACTAATGACACTATTTTGGAAAGGGGTTAACATCTAGGGATGATCAAGGGGTTAACTGTGTGCCTATCAATGTGTAATGTGTGTAAGATGTGCTTCTTTTACTAAGCAATCTTGTTGAGTTTTTTCCCTGCTTTGCAGGGAATAAAAAAACTGCAAGATTGCTTGTCAATGTACAGAGCTCTGTGTTTTTACCAACACAGAGTTCCCCTCCATGAATCATAGAGCCGAACAGCGGGTCCTGGTAATCAATCATTGGCCTGGACTAGCTGATTGGTTTGTGCTGTAACAAATCAGAGCACAGCCAGGGTGGCAGGTGCACACACGAGCCCTACATGGACAAAGTCTGAGTCGCACTAATTAGAATGGTTCCATTACTAACCATTGGATATGATTTGTCATGCAGTCAAATCGCAGGACAATTCGCATCAGTGTGAACCAGGGCTTAAAGAACATCCTTTGTGGAGCACTATGAAGTCTGCATGTTCATATATAACTACAAACTATAGACAGAAATAACCATTTTTAAAACATTAACATAAAATAACAAGATAATTTATACCACACTGATTACTTTTATGTGTACAATGCTAGTTGTCTCATGATAGGGACAGCTGCAAGGATTGATCATACAGAGTCATGTGAAAAGAAGACATTCAGCGTTACCAAAAGATATTGTATATAATGTATTAATTACCTAGTGTGAAATATATTTAATGAGCTTTTATTCCATACATTCACTACAATTAACATCAGAATTCCTTAGCTTCCCAGTGTTTGGACCACTCTCCCTGCAGACATGTCTCCCACAGTGCCCCATATACCTGATTTTATCAGTGGGGGTTCCATGATGGATCAAACAACTTTTAATATTCTAACCTAGCCTTTAGCCATTAAATGTAAATCTTTTTCACGCCCCCATGTTACAGCTTTTTGAAGAGAAGTGAAAACCTTCAATCTACTATACATGGCAGAAAAGAAACAAAAGAAGTATATAAATATAACTGCACACAATCATGTATGTCAGCATAATAGGTAAACACTTCATTAAACACAGTTCATAGACCTTCTTAATAATTAAAGGTTTATTCGTTGTCTAGATCAAGTATGTGGTCTGTGCAGTTCCCATGTTCAGCAGTGTAACCTCTAACACATAGCTATTAGTGCTCAGTGAACATTGCAATTACTTTTATTGCTGTTATTTACTTTTTTAATTATTATCATGGATACACACGCGCACATACACTATTTTCTGTTGTTTAAAAAAAAAAAAAAGTAATGTGTGGTTCATGCATAATAGAAAGGCCTATAATGAAACAATTTATACTCAGGACTTTCCAGCTTAATATATAGAAGCAGCATGCTAGAGAGGAGCTGAGCCCCAGTCATATGTTTTTGGTCGGCATTTCCCTGGTCCAGGGGCGGACTGACAACTCATAGGGCCCCCGGGCAATAGGGGATCATGGGGCCCCTGTGTCCTTGCCCACACTCAAAGCACACCCAAAAAAGCCTATAAAAAGGTACCAGGGGCATTTCATGGGGCCCCCTATTGACCCCGGGACCTCGGGCATTGCCCGAATACTCAAATGGTCAGTCCGCCCCTGCCCTGGTCTGTACATGAGCATGCAACGGAGCCTAAACCTGGCCATAGATGGATCAAAATTCAGCCAGTTCAGCAGGAACTGGCCAAATTTTGATCTATCTATGGCGATTCCTGCTTTGCAGAAGTTAACCTAACAATCAACTTCTGCCAACCACAATGTTGGAACATTTTTGTTCAATTAGTGGCTGCAGTCAGTCAGCTGCAGTGCTGATCAGTGTATTCTGACAGCATAGAAGTTCCCACTGTCGGAATACAATGACACACTGGGGAGGATTCTTCCGTTCAACTTACTTGTGTGGATGGGGAAATCTGTTAATTTTTTTTTTCAATCAGCCCACTGAAATTTTAAAAAAAAGACCCGTCTATGGGCAGCCTTAATGATCCAAATGCTGCCCATCTCTTCCCCAGTCATAAACTAGCCATACACATAGATTTCTGGGCTGGACAAGAGAAATCCATACATTATTCCATCCACCTAACCACCATGAATGGAGGACTCTTCCACTGTCATCTAGTACATTCAGACATCCACCACCTGTGACTGTCAGTGTACCTGAACAATGACTATAGATGATTGCCTGCAGTCATTTTTCAGCTGACTTTTTCAGCCCAGGTCCATTGAGTTCTCAGTTGAAGTTTGTTGAGGTAGGTGATGTTTGCATGGCCATACATGAGTCGAATTTTGTTTGATTCCTGTGAATCTTACAATATTTGACCCATGTATAACCAGCTTTAGTGCTTCTGCACAGGGGATGATAGGAAGCTTGTGACATGGGGGATGTTTAGCTCTAGTGGTAGATGCTTTTCAAGTGAGTTCAAGCTAGTCAGAAACTCTATTTAAGTTTCTGGTAGCCCATGTTTATTAAAAGGCAAGATAAAGTCCAAAATAAGCTTTCCCACGCAGGGGTTCTTCTCCAGTTGTAAATACAAATGAAAAATGACCAAACCTCCTGGCTACTCCTCATTAGCACTGCTGGTCAGCAGTACCTCTGCTGGTATGGGTCTCCGAGACCACTGGCTATTCCCGGAACACACAGAGCCACTCAATGGCAGCCACTGCACTCTACTCCCCCCTGCAACTCTCAGCAGATCATAATTATAAGGGCTGTGAGCACCTGGGCCCAATCCCTGCTGGTTGACTGCAAACTCTGGACACTGGATTGGAGATTTCTTCCCTTCCAAGGCACTTTTAAATCTCCAAACTACAGAGCCCCATCCAGAAATATCAAAATCCGGAGAAACCTGCAACAGCAATTTTCTCCACTCAAAATCTACACTCTGCAGTTCTACACTCTGAACATGTGCAGACCCTGTGTCCATTACCTGACCACTTCTTTTTTTTTTCCAAAAAGAAAGCCTTTATTAATAAAAAACATAATGGTACAAAAGACATGTACAGGGTGCCTAAGCGAAACAGCAGGCACAATCTACATACCTGACGACTTCTACCTATTTTTATCCTGTGACAGGGCCCTGCTCTGTTACAGAGCTGTTAAAAGAGATTTAAGTACTTGTGCTAGTATCTAAATTGATTGGATTATTTCTTAAAGGAATGCTCAGTTGCTTTAAATGTTCTTTTTTTCTATATCTACCAGTTCAGTTTTAAAGCTGAAGTACAGCAAAAAAAAAAAAAAACTTAATTTTTATCCACAGCTTTAGTTATATTTCTTACCTGTAATGAAGTATACAGTAGCTAGTATGCAGGTTGCTGGATTCTGTAGAAATCTTCACTGCGAGGCTGCCCTGTCCTCTTCCTGCTTTAGAATTTCAACCATTGTCCCTCCATTAGGAAAAGTTCTTTCATTGATTACTGCATGTGAATGGGGGAGAGAATCCTGTGAAAGATCAGAACTCCCCCCCCCCCAGTCACAGATCATGTTACATGCAGTGTAATCAGTGAAAGAACTTTTCTCTAAGGAGAAGAGGGCTGGAGGGAGGAGGCGTGTCCCTGCTGGACCACCTTTGCACCCCAGTCACACCGATCCTCACTTTGAAAACGTGTGACTTACAGTGAAGTAGCACGATATCAAAGTCGGATAACATGCCGATTTGAGGTGCAATCTGCAAAACATCTGACACAGATGTCTATGCAAATCGCACCAAAAGTAGTGCATGCAGCATATTAGAAATCAGAGCGCCTCCAATCAAGTCAGAACCACACCGATATGACCGTTCTAGTAGCGGACAACAGAGTGCAACTTGCCATGTGATTTACAAGTTGTATGGCATACAAATCACATGCCAAGTGCCACCCGGTGTGACCGGGGTCTTAGTGCAGCTGAACCTGGTGTTGACCTTCACAGCGCTGCAAGTTCAGATGCAAGAAGAGGACAGGACATTCCTGCAGTGAAGGTTTCCACAGAATCCACAGAACCAGGTGTGTAACCTGCAACCACCAAAACAAGTAAAAGTGTGAGGGGTTGTGGCACAGAGAGTGACATTTATTGCTCAATAAAGCTGCATTAAAACTCTAAACTTGAATCACCCCTGCCAGTTGGTAAATGGATTGTCTCTTCCATGTGTAGCCCTACCCTCTTGAGGGCCGCTGTGTTTCTGGATCCCTCTAAGCTCCCTCTAAGGATCCCTCTAAGCTTCGCACAGCCAGGCAACATGCATTTTCCACACTTGCATCCACAGTCAGTGAACAATCCATGAGCTTGGTTTTTGTTATTTATTAGGGGATGTAACTTGGTTAGGGTAATAGGAATTATGGGATGCCCAACTTGACTGAATCAATGCCAAGGGACAACTTTCTTCCTATTTACAGAAAAAAATCCTGGACTGTTCATTTCCTTGAAAGCGGTCAGTCATTATGGATCAGTAGCAACTGCCCCCTGAAAGTTAGCTTAGCTTAGTTATTGCAAACTACATGCAGAGATGTCTCCTCTCCCCTGTAGAACTGCTCTCAGCTCCACAGCCGCAGACACCACCAGCCTTCCTGGCTGTTCTGAAGATCTCCCAGGACAAGGATAAAGGATTAAGCACAATGCTATCCTTTGAAAGCTTGCTACATGTGGCAGTTGCTGCCCTTGTAGATTTTGGGTGTGCTAATGTCCTCCCTGCTCCCACTACTCCCAGGCCATGATCCTCTTCTGACCATGATGCTGAATGGACCCTCCTGTGCCAGACTGAGCCCAACCTGGAGGCCAGGTTCCCCTAGACCTAGGGGACCCCTCTCAGGCCACCTACAGTCTCCTCAGCACTCTATCTTCCACCTGACTCCCCTGCCAGTCTGAATCTCCCATATTTATGGGTTGGTCTCCCCACCCCAGGGCATCCAAACCTGGGATTGGTTAGACTCCTATAAACATACAGATTAGGTCTTCACCCCTTCCACTCACTGGCTTCTTGAAGGTTCCATGGCCCTCCAGAACCAGGTGGAGGTGATAGAGTCCCAATCTTTTAAGCCTTTCAGGCTGACCTACAGTAACCCAACATAATTGCAGACTCACACAGTTACACAATAAATGTATTTACACTACTGTAGTAGCACACTAGAGGGTGCTGCACATGTAAACTGATATATACAGTGGGGCAAAAAAGTATTTAGTCAGCCACCAATTGTGCAAGTTCTCCCACTTAAAAAGATGAGAGAGGCCTGTAATTGGCATCATAGGTAGACCTCAACTATGAGAGACAAAATGAGAAAACAAATCCAGACAATCACATTGGCTGATTTGGAAAGAATTTATTTGCAAATTATGGTGGAAAATAAGTATTTGGTCACCTACAAACAAGCAAGATTTCTGGCTCTCACAGACCTGGACCTTCTTCTTTAAGAGGCTCCTCTGTCCTGCACTCATTACCTGTATCAATGGCACCTGTTTGAACTTGTTATCAGTATAAAAGACACCTGTCCACAACCTCAAAGAGTCACACTCTAAAACTCCACTATGGTGAAGACCAAAGAGCTGTCGAAGGACACCAGAAACAAAGTTGTAGACCTGCATCGGGCTGGGAAGATGGAATCTGCAATAGGCAAGCAGCTTGGTGTGAACAAATCAACTGTGGGAGCAATAATTAGAAAATGGAAGACATACAAGACCGCTGATCTCCACGCAAGATCTCACCCCGTGGGATCAAAATGATCACAAGAACGGTGAGCAAAAATCCCAGGACCACACGGGGGGGAACCTAGTAAGTGACCTGTAGAGAGCTGGGACCAACGTAACAAAGGCTATCATCAGTAACACACTACGCCGCCAGGGACTCAGATCCTTGCAGTGCCAGACGTGTCCCCCTGCTTAAGCCAGTACATGTCCGGGCCCGTCTGAAGTTTGCTAGAGAGCATTTGGATGATCCAGAAGAGGATTGGGAGAATGTCATAGGGTCAGATGAAACCAAAATAGAACTGTTTGGTAGAAACACAACTCGTGTTTGGAGGAGAGAGAATGCTGAGTTGCATCCAAAGAACACCATACCTACTGTGAAGCATGGGGGTGGCAGCATCATGCTTTGGGGCTGTTTCTCCGCAAAGGGACCATGATGACTGATCCATGTACAGGACAGAATGAATGGGGCCATGTATCGTGAGATTATGAGTGCAAACCTCCTTCCATCAGCAAGGGCATTGAAGATGAAACGTGGCTGGGTCTTCCAACGTGACAATGATCCCAAACATACCACCCGGGCAATGAAGGAGTGGCTTCGTAAGAAGCATTTCAAGGTCCTGGAGTGGCCTAGCCAGTCTCCAGAGCTCAACCCCATAGAAAACCTTTGGAGGGAGTTGAAAGTCCGTGTTGCCCAGCGATAGCCCCAAAACATCACTGCTCTAAAGGAGATCTGCATGGAGAAATGGGCCAACATACCAGCAACAGTGTGTGCCAACCTTGTGAAGACTTACAGGAAACGTTTGACCTCTGTCAATGCCAACAAAGGATATATAACAAAGTATTGAGGTGAACTTTTGATATTGACCAAATACTTATTTTCCACCATAATTTGCAAATAAATTATTTCCACATCAGCCAATGTGATTGTCTGAATTTGTTTTCACATTTTGTCTTTCATAGTTGAGGTCTACCTATGATGCCAATTACAGGCCTCTCTCATCTTTTTAAGTGGGAGAACTTGCACAATTATTGGCTGACTAAATACTTTTTTGTCCCACTGTACTGCTGGAGAGCTTGAGCTTTTGAAAAACAACAAATTTTCTGGCTAGGTCACAGGATGAAAATAGAAGAGAGAAAGCCCAAAAAAGAAAATGAATGCAGCCAACACATCTAAAAATTGGTAAGCTGCAATACAATAATATTTTTCTTGCGGGAGTAATACTGCTTTAAAGTACAGCAACGTTTCAGACATCCTTCCCTTTATCAAGCTTGATAAAGAACAGGGATGCCTGAATTGTTGCTATATTTTATTTGCATTTATATCATCCTCCATGCTATTTGTTGTGCATTTCCAAATATTTTTTGATGGTCAAATGCTTTCCTAACAAATCATCATTGTTTGCTGTTTATGATCATAGCATGGCATGTAGCGGTATTTCAAAGAGCCACAAAACAAACCAGACAGGATACCCTCCATCCAAATAAAAGCAGTTACCACTGGTTGTTACTGAATACATTCTATTGTTTACACTGGGGGATTTCCTAATGGAAGACTGCAGCATGCCCCTTGCTTTGCAATTTGCAAAGGGATGTCATGTCACAGTGAATATGTTCAAACTATGTGCCTTACTTAAAAAACCTAGAACAACGTCTCGAGCTACATGATTATATATACAGCAAAGTAAGCAAAGTCATATTGCTGCTAGAGTGAACGTCCCTATGCTGATTGCACAGTAGTCTTGGTCACACCAGTTCTGAATAAATCAGTGAGGCACACTCAGGCTCTAGCAAACTATCATTGTTTTACTTTTCAAACACCCATTCCTTGCTGATGTCACCTGAAGCCTAGGCAAAGGTTACAAGTGACATCTCAGCCCGAGTCCCTGCTTAGCTGTAGCCTTCATAGAGGGGTTGAAGTTTGTTTTCTGCTGAATTTCTCATTTTTATTGACCTGTTGTTCCTACTTTTGTATTATTATAGTCTTGACCATGTGCCACCCATGCAGACACAGGGTGCCTTCAGCCACTGAGCGTCTACATCTAAATTTTCAAGTATTTTTTACCATTTGTCAGAATTCATCCAGTATACACATTCAAACCGCTTCCACTCCAAGCCAATTCTGTCATTCCTCTCCTACATGTAAAAATCAGCATTTTTTTTTGCTAGAAAACACTGAGAACCCTCAACATTACAAATATATATATATATATATATATATATATATATATATATATATATATATTTATTTTTAAGCAGAGGCCCTTAGAAAATAGAATGGTGGGTGCCACATGACAGTGGTTTTTTAGGTTCCATGCTCACTGGACGTTTTGATAACGCTGGTAACGTTAGCTGTGTAAAGTCACGTTAAAAACATGAGTTTTCAGCTTTTTTTAGCATTTTTGCATTAGCGTTTAGCCGTGATTAGCCGCGTTTTCCCGCGTTTGCATTTTTTCGCATTTTTTTTAAACTTCCAAAATGGCTGGTTTGTGGCGTTTTACTGCGTTTTTCAGTGTTTTTACAGCTAAAAAACTCCTCTAGAAACCCACTAGTCCTGGGGGGGGTTTTTCCCAGCCAAAAAATGTTCCTGCCAAAAAAACATTGATTACAATCTATGTGTGCATGGACACATAGGATAACAGGCTGGTGAGTTTACTGGCTGTAGAAAAAAACGTCAAAAGCCAAAAACAGCAGCTGTCAAAACATCCAGTGTGCATGAGGATTCAAACACAAATTGTTTTGCAAAAATACACTTTAATGAATTTTAATGCAAAAAACCCCACAATATAATACCCAATTGTTTGGTATAATGTAAGGATGATGTTATACGGAGTAAATAGATACCTAACATGTTGCTCTTTAAAATTGTGTATGCCTGCGGATCGGAGCCAAACTTCAGTACTTAAAAATCTCCATAGGCAATGATTTAAAAGCCTGTACAGGTTGTAAGTTTAGAATTACATAGGAGGTCTGGCACTAGAGTTAGCACTCTCACTCTGAAGTTCACGGAGACACCTCACATGAGCAGTGCCATCACCGTTTACATATGAATACAGGACCTATGTGTATTTGTGTGTTAGCATGGGGGGGGGGGGCATTTAGTTTTTCTTTTTAAATGGGATGGGAGAGCATAACAAAGGTGGTGGGGGGACGGGTGGCCCTTCTGCTTCCTGTAAAAGGGGGAGGGGTGGCCCTTCTGCTTCCTGTAAAAGTGATCCCAGCAGCTCTATCGCTGCTTGGATCAGTTTTCCTATGCAGGGAATCGCTGACTAAAAAATTATACCAGGCAGCCTCAACCATGATCCTGGTATAACCACTTCAACCTTAAGCTGTTTATAAATGGGCTAAGGGACAGGAAGTGGTTAAGCAAACCCTTGTATTTTTGATTGAAATTCTGCCCATTCCCCTTGGTCCTTTGATGCAGTTTGGTACCACTGCATCATTCTGACATCATTACATTGTAAAGAGGAAAATGTTCCATCTACAATTATAGTTTTCTTGACATCAGTGCCACTAAAGTAATTCTTACAGGAAGGTTTTTCTTTTATTATCTATAGGGACACCATAATAAGTTTTGACACAGGCACAATATAACCCAAGACGTATAGCAACACTTTCCTAAATTACTGCAAAAAATGCATAATAAAATGTTGGGTCAATTTGTAACAGAATTCTCTATCTTTCCACTCCTCCATCCATCTTATGTATCATGAAACTTAACATTTCTGTATTACAAAGCCTGGTCTCTTGTACCTCCCATTATTTACCTACCACCTTACCCCACCACCTTGCGAAAAACAACAATATAAATAAAAGGGCATAACAAAGTAGAACACACGTTTAAATGAATGCTTGCATTTATAAAGAGTTTTATCATTTAATTTAATATTTTTATTCAGTGTGGAAAAAAAACAGGAACATTATGAGCCTTGATTGCAGGTCTCTGGTCTCAGGATGAAGCATTCTTTAACACTGATAAGATCAAAAACCCCATATGGAGGAAATCTCTATTGAACCATGGCTTGAAGGACTGCCATGGAAGTCCTTTAAGGTGAACTCCAAGCAAAAAGCTAACTACACATTTGAAATATATTTGTATTTCTGTCTATCCAGTAATAAGATTTACACAGTTTTGCCTAGCAGGAGAGCTTGCTTGGTGACCTAACCTTTCTGCCCTGAAGTTTAGTAATACAGCTAGGTCACCTCCCTGCCCCAAGCTTTTTATTTGACAGCAAAGGAGCAGCAGTAGATTGACAAGCTGATTGACAAGTTCTCCTCTTGTTACTGTTTCATATTGACATGAGTACATGTAGGATATGTGATTGTCTTTTAATGCTGTCCCTTCCTCTTACAGTTTGAGTTCTACTGTAAAAGGTGTTGCAAGAGGTGGATACCAGAACAAATTCAGGCATTTACGCATGTAGTGTTATCCCCGCAGGGGCCGCTTGATAATGCTTGTCCCCAGTGTTTGCTCTGACCTTGCAACCCTCCCGACACCTATCGCACTCTGGGTTCAGACATATTTCAACAGTATAGAATAATAATGCAAAACACAAAATTCTTAGTAACACATCTATATAATTCTTGTTCAAAAGAGTAGAACACAAGAATAATGGGATTAGCATACACAACCCCAGTTAATGCATAAAAATAGAACACTGGTAAAATAGGAATAATCAGCAACCTTTAACAAATTATACAGTCATGAATTGTAAAGCTTCAACTGTTTTCTGCTAGCAATGGTGGGACCCAAAAACAGTAGAGAATACTGATAATTCGGTGAAGTTAAACAGATACTGCTTAAAGCAATTGTGATACTGCTCAAAGCAGAGATCTGAAAATGAGGTGTAAAGGTGTCTGCATGCAGTGTCTCTAGAGGGATGACAGAAAGAGGGTGGGCGTCCACCAACCCTCCAATACCATGGATAGCACAACCTCCTAGGAACAAGAGTTCTTGCACAGGCCCTTGGCTGTTTGCAGAGATGTGCAGAGTTGCTGCCTGACAGCCTATCAGTGCAGCAAGCAGAGGTGTCTGTTGGAAGATCAGATAGTGACAGTCCCAATGCAGAGAAGCTGATAAGATATGATGTGGCAGTTGGCGTCACTGCTATACTGAACTGATGTGCAAAGTCCAGCAGTAAACCTAAAATCTGTCTCTGGAGGAGAACAGCAGTCCCCCTGTGTTCAGCTCTCAATACCGTGCCAAGAGAGCAAGCCAGTCCCATGCTGTAGAATATATTTGCTCTCCCAGCATCCTTCTGGTTCACCAGCTCTCTGGTAGTTGTAGTTCAAACAGCATTCAGAAATACAGTATGTATTGGATATAGGACTATAGGTCCCAAGATCTTCTGCTATCAGAAGAACTGGAGCCCCTCTACTAACAGGACGTGATGTAGCAGTCTCAGCACTGGGTACTAGAAGGAAAAGGATTAATCATAGTTTTATCTGTAAATGTCCCCACAAGGCATAATTATATAGCTGGCACCTGGCTACATCCTTCCCCCACTAGATTATTTGGTCCCCAAACAGGTAGTGGAACCCACTGCAATATTAATGATTTAATATACAAGGATACATTTGAAACTTCTACCCAATGAATGGTAGTAGGACCTGGCATTTTACTTAAATACTGATTAATGGGCATAAGTTCATCAGAGTTTTCTCCCAGTTTATCGTATGTCAGTCTCTTGGGTGGTTTAATATTCTGCCTTAGTCTGTAATGCATAGAGCCTTCAGGCATGAGTTCATGAGTGGAATCAAATACACTTGTGTTTAACAGATGAGGGGGGATCAGAAGTGCGTAAACCAGGCTCCAACTCCAATGTTGCAGGCTAGTGGACTCCTTCACAGATGCCTTGACAGGACTCAGCCTCCCGTGTCTCCAGCCCACAATTGGGACCAGCAACAACCAAATGGGGTTCAAACTCAAAATCATTATCAGCTGCGGGCTTTGTCATCTGGCCTCCATCAATAGGTTCAGCCTGAATCTCGGCGGCCCTTCTGATGGGTGGACAAGCTGTTTCAGCTTTAACTGTGGCAGTGTCCACAGGTGTGGGGGTGATTACAACTCCTGGCTCTGAGGATTCTCCTCCTGTTCCTCTAACTGAGGGAGAGGTATCAATATGAAGCTGTGGCCACAACCAATCAGACACCATCTCTTCTCCATCACTTTCATCCTCTTTTCCTCTGTTTGACATTGCCAGCATGATCTAGGCCTAAGGTTGTGTAGTTTGATTGGTTTGGAAACAGGAGGCTGTGGTATTTGAGTGGCACCTGAAATAGGTAGCAGGTGATTTCGGTGCCACATTTTCAGTGGACCTGTTTTCCCTGCAGGGTGGATTTGATAATCTGGCAGCCCGGTTTCTTTGCTCTTGTGTGGTTGCAGACTCTTTTGTTTTCCTATAGCCTTGCTTTACATTTTTCCATAATGAGTCGAAAGCTAGGTCGACCGGCAGCAAAGCTCATCTCCCAAACATTAATCTGTAGGGGGAATACCCCATGGCATCGTTAGTCGTGCTGTTGTAGGCATGATTTACAGCTGCAATATGATTTCCCCCATGCTGTTTCTTCTTCGAGGGCAAAGATCCCAGCATATTCAGCAGAATGTGGTTGAACTGTACAGATTAAGGATCTCCCTGTGGATTATATGGGGAAATCTGGGATTTTTGGTTGCCCAGCAACTCACATAGTTTATAAACAAGTTTGCTCTCAAAGTCCCTGCCCTGGTCAAAATGTATTCATTGCAGCAGACCATGGTGCACGAAAAATGTTTCCACCAGTACTTTCACCACAGTGACTGCTTGTTGATCCATGGTGGGGAAGGCTTGGGCATATCAAGTAAATTGATTGGTTACCACCAGAACATTTCTTCCCCTCCGGCATCGGGTTCCAGGCACAGAAAGTCAATGCACATCAACTCCATAGGCACTTTACTTTGTAGGTGATCCATGAGGGCAGCTTTAGTTGTTAAAGTTTTCCTTTGAATGCACTGTAAGAATAGGTGACAGTAGCTCTCTACTTCTGCTTTCATAACAGACCAGTAAAAGAGGTCCCTAACCAATCTTAAGATTCTATCTGGTCCTAACTGCCCATGTTCATAATGAAGAACTGTTAGTACCACTTGTCTGTATTTCTCTGGGAGGAACAACTGCCACCTTTCCTCAGAATCTTCAGAAGGACCCCTCTGATATATGATGCTGTTTTGTACCTACAGCCAGTCACATTCTTTGTGGACTAAGTTGGAGTTCATGATGGAAACATTTTGTAGCAAGCTGGAATTTCTCCAACAGCTCCTTTGTGCTGATGATCAATGCCTTGGCACCAAGCCTGGACTCCCTCAGACATCACATGAATCCAACTTTCTGAACCAGATTATCCAGATTATGTGGTCTTTGGGATTAAGTATCAGCATCTCAGTTCCCTACTCCTGGCCAATATTTCAAACTGAATTGAAATCCAGACAAAGTGGGTAACCAATGATGTCCAGTGGCATCTATTGTGGCTGTTGTCAGAAAATAAATTAGGGGATTATTGTCTGTCTTGACTTCGAAGGAGGCCCCATACAGATAATCCTTCAGTTTGTCAATGATGGCTCACTTCAGGGCCAAGAACTCCAAATTATGCACCAGGTAGTTTTTATCAGATGGGGTAAGTCTTCAGCTTACATATGCCCCCATCTTGCTCTTGGTATAGGACCCCACCTAGCCCCTCTTGACTGGCATTTACATGGAGTTTATATGGTTTAGTAGGATCTGCATAAGCCAGCACTGGGGCTTCCATGAGGTTTTTCTTGAGGTGAGGGAAGGCTCTCTCACATTGGAAGCTCCATTTCTCCTGAATTAATTCTTTTGACTTTCGAGCTCCTCCCATCACTTGATCCATCTTGCAATTCTCACCTTTGCCTTTCCCCTGGTCACTCTGTTGTAACTCAGAGTGGGCAGGCAATCTTTGCGAAATACACCATGAAACTCTGATAATAGGGGCAGAACCCTAGCAAAGACCCCAAGTCTGTGACTGTTCTTGGTTTGGGCCACATGCTAACTGCCTCCAACTTCTTAGGGTCAGTGGCAATCCTTTCAGCTGAAACGACATGCCCGAGGTAAGTGACAGACATTTGTTAGAGCTGATATTTCTCCTATGACAACGTCTGTCCTTCTTCATGGAGCCTTTGAAGAACCTTCTCAAGTCTCTCTTTGTGTTCTTCCAAAGTCTTCCTGAAAACGATGATGTCATCCAAGTACACCAAGACCTCAGTTAAGTTAATTTCTCCCACTGTGCACTCCATCAGGCATCGAAATGTGGCAGGAGCCTGATAGTCCTTGAGGCAAACGATTGAAGCCTAATGGGCAGATGAGCGCTGTTTTTTCTCGATCATCTGGATGCATGAAGACCTAACAGTACCCACTTTGCAGATCTAGGACACTGAACCATTTCACCCCTGACAGACACTCTTTGATTCAAGGAGTGGTGTACTGATCCTATACTTTTAGCACATCCCACATCAAAATCATACTTGGAAAACATCTTTTCCAAACAACTGACCCTTATCTTTTTTCTCCCACTTAGGAGATAGTTGGGTGTGCAAGGAAAAAGATTCCCCTTTCGAGTTTTATCTGGACTCCCCCTTCACCAAATCAGTAGGTGTTATGGGAGTAGCCAATCAACATTCGGGGTTTTAACCTGATAGGGGAGTCAGTAACATTTCGAAGACTAAATGCACCTTCCCTCCATTCTGGAACAGGGCTCTTGTGGGCTGTATTTCAGGGGCCAGCTCCACTCCCATCACTCCTTGTTGCAAATCAGTCTCCAAGACAGCGAAGGGTCCTGGCTGATCCCAAGTCAACTTGACTGTGGCTTTCATACACACTATTTTGCAAGGCTGCAGCATTCTTTCACTGGCTTTTAGCCTCCGCAATCTTCCCACTCCTTCCACTGGGGCTTCCAGCTCCTAAACCACCCATTGAAAGGCTTGATGCAGTTTAGGGTATATTCCCTTGAGTGTGAGGTCTTCATTCTCAGCTAGCAGAAAAGGCAACCTTCTCACTAGACCAGTGTTGGTTCCATTTATTAGAGAGTTTTGTCTCGTCCCTGATGGTCTGGAACATACAACTGTAAAGTACCAAATGTCTCTGTTTTCCCCGTGGTTGAGGGGCTGAAAGTTATTTTAACTATAATGTAGTAATCATAGAGGCATTTTTCATTGCTATTACCCCAGATCTCCAACTCTTCCAACTTCCAACAGCTCAAAGGAATACAGTATGTTTCAGATATTTGTCATAAAAGTTTCTGTATAGCAGGGTCACTTGGGCCCCAGTTTCTAGCAGTGCCTTAGTGTACACTCCCTCCACCTGAACTGGCGCTATAGGAGAGGGCCTACAAGCTGCATGGGTAAATCAACTGGTGATACATGGTTGGCTTGACCCTTTGTTCTCCCTGCAAGTTGTTAGAATGATCTGACAGTGATTTTAGATTGAGGTGGTGCTTTGACTCTTTGCACATTTCCCCCTGACTCTGGTGGCTTTGATTGAGCTTCGTTGAGGATTCTGATGAGCTTCTAGCAGACTTCTTCCTACATTTTTACTTGATTTCAGATTCTTCTCTGCTTTGCAGTGTGATTTTTCTTGGGGCCTCCAGTTAGCTCCTTCACTGAAACCCCTGAAGTTTCCCCCCTTTCTTAGTGTAGATTGTAAGCTCGAAAGAGCACTGCCCTCAATCCCCTCATGTTTTGCATTGTATTGGTATTGTTCTGTCACATGTTCTGTCCCCCTCTGTAATGTACAGCGCTGAGCGAACTATTGGCGCTTTATAAATACTGTATAATAATAATAGTGAGTAGTAGCTTCTGTATTACCCTTAGCACTTTGGCTGTTAGGTCTGGCTTAGTCATTTTACTGGGGTACTGAGCCCTAAAATGTCCAAGTTCTCCACACCAGAAGCACTTCAATTCTTCATAGGCTGAAGCATGGGCTCCCCACTGATCTGGTTTGGCTGCCTGCATTTTCACTTGTGTCTCCATTATCCGCAGCAAGCTTTGCTGTATCTGATTCGGAACTTGAGCAACTTGAGTCAGCAGGTTGGCAAGGGCTGCCTCACTGACAGTTTTGGTGATTGAAGAGCTTGAGTGTTCTGCTTCTGTCTCCCCATTGCTATCCTCATTGGTGAAATACTTATCTGCCTGTACCACCCGAGTCAACACTTTTTCTTTTTTGGAAGCAGATTTTGGCAGTTCTCTTGGTTCTTGATTTTTGTCCTCTAATAAAGCTTCCTCCTCTCTCACAAATTCAGGGAAAATGGAGTTTCTTACTATACCTTGAGTAATAGTTTCAGTATAATCCAGTGATTAGCTTGGGTACCTTGTAGAATCCGCTCCAGTCGAACTTTATCAGCATCCTTAGGATCGATCTCTTTTTTTAGAATAATCTGATGTAGAATTTTATCCACTTGAGTAATGTATTCAGAAATTCTCTCACTCCTAAGCTGATGGGTGTGCTCAAACTTATAAAAAAGGTCTGGAAGTTTCTACACTCAGCAGAACACAGTATAAAAAGCATCAATAATGTCCATTGCCACTGCTTTCCCAACCTCGGACTGCGAATCACTTCAGCTCTTTCCCAAATTTATGCTGTCCTTCTGAAAACAATCAGGTATAATTTCCTTCCAGTAATACGCAAGTTCAGTCCATAGCAAATTCCATTCTCATGTCAAAGAGATAGGCCCCCTGATCTGGCTTCAGATTTTTTACCAGCTTTCGAACTTCCTTCTTAGTCCAACTACTGGTATCTCAACCACCGTTCAAGATGGCTGCCTTCCTCTCGACCCCACTCAGCCGCAGTGGCTAAGTTCAAAATTTCTTCACCATGTGGCTCATGAATCCGCTTGCTAGGGCTAACTATGGGAGACATCCCGGACGAGACCTCAACTGTAGCACTACCCCTGCAAGGGCTGATTGATAATACTTGCCCTGACTTTGCAATTCTCCTGACACCTCAGACAGTCTGGGTTCAGACATATTTCAACAGTATAGAATAATAATGCAAGAGCCACAATTCTTTAGTAACACCTTTATATTAGACTTGTTCAAAAGAGTAGGCAGGACTTGACAAATCCCAGGTGCCAGGTCGCCATGGCGACTAGAAATTCAGTCCTTGTGTCTGGGTTCACATATTTGTGTACTGAAATTGCAATGTAAATTCAGTTTCTGTGCGATTTCAGCACAGCTGCGATTTTCTCTCTCTCTCCCTCTCTCCATGACTGCCTCCCATTCACTTCAATGCAAAATCGCATCCTTTTCACTTCAATGCAAAATCATGTCCTATTGACTTCAATGCAAAATCACATACCATTAACTTCAATGCAAAAACACCTCTCATTGATTTCAATGCAAAGTTGCCTCCCGTTGACTTCAATACCTCCCATTGAATTCAATGCAAAAATGCCTCCCATTGACTTCAATGCAAAAACTCCTGTCAATAGTGATCCTATGTAAACACTTATCTCCGCATGCCATTCTACTCTATCATTTGCAAGTCTGGAACAAACTCGCACAGGATTCTTTTCATAATGGCACTTAAAACACTGCACATGTGGATCACATCTGTGTGAAGCACCTCAACAGGAACAAATAATATCTAGCCTATCATGTGAATCTGTGAGTTTGAAAATGCATCCAGAATCATGTACAGTATGTGTGAATTAGGGTGACTCCATTCACACATACTGGTGTTTTGGGATTGCGGCAGAATTGCTGTAATCGTAAAAGGCAGGTTCAAGTGCCATTATTTTCAATGGCACCAAAAATGTGCTGCAGTTTTGCTGTAATTGTCGCAAGTTGCATCTCATGAGTCTTGTCGCTCATGTGCTTCACCCTTGAAAATAATTTCTCATAAATATAGGTGTTGCCAAAAACTGATGACATAAATAAGGCATAATTGTGAAGAGTGGGGGATTTTTCTTTGGGAAGATAAAACTTTTAAATGTCCAGTAAAGAGACAAATTTTTCTTCAGCTGCATGTGTTTGCTAAGTGTAAATCAACAGTTTTAAGTAAGTTTACGATTTTGTATTGGGCCACATTCATAGCTGTCTTGGGCCCCATGAGGCCTGTGGCCGGGCCACAGGTTTGACATCCCTAGCTTAGTATATCCAGATCACTCACAACACAAGTATTGTATCCAGATTTTATTTTGTGATCTCACAGCAATTTTTCTTCCTGTCACTGATGCACTTAAAATATGTTTTGTCTCATTTCTTAGTGCATTTAGAAATTCCCTATTTCTGTACATGCACATATATTATGTTTGACCTTCTTTTGTCTGCTTTTATACACTTCTCTGTCTTCTACACTTACTGTTTCCTTTTGCTGATTTTTCTTGTGTTTTTTTCTTTTTATTAATTTGCCTGCCATATAATCCAGTTGCCTTCAGGATGGTAGACGTTTAAAGTGTTTACTGATTACTGACTCTTAATGGTTTACGTCACCCTTTTAATTTATTTTGTGAAATTCACCGGTTTCAGTAAATGTTGTCCTTTTGGGTCATTTATGAATTTCAGTTTTTGTTCTAATAAAACATTGATCACTGGACCCCAAATATTAGCATTCCTCAACATCGGTCCCCTTTAGTCACTACCAGGTCTAGATTATGATTTGCTCACATTGGTCTGTTTGCCAGGCGTTTTAAAGAAACCCCTTTCCTAACTTTCAGCAGACCTCGGCTTCTGTTTGTACACACAGTTTGAAAATTTAGGTTAAAGTCTGGCATATTAAAGTCACTCATAATTAAAATCTCTGCCTTCATTGTCAATTGAGTTATCTTGTGAACAGGCTATCAAAATCTCCAGGTTGTCTATTACTATACTACTCCAATTCTAAAGGAAGATCTCTTTGTAGGGAGACCCAGAGGGTTTCAAGTACTTCATTTGATTTCTGAATTAATGTTAGTTTTATGCTATTCTTGACATAAATGGCAACTCCACCTCCCTTGGTTCCTAATCTTTAATGCATAGTGTGTACCATGTTATTGTTATTTCTCAGCTAAATTAACCATTCCATCAGCCATGTCCTTAGAAGCACAAATCCTCACATTTGTTTTTACCTGCTGGGGACATAAATGTTCCTTAGCAATGAAATCCCTGCCCCCATTTCTCAGTTTCAAAGCTTCTCAAAAGAATTCCAAGCATCAATTCCATAGTAAGGAGCGCAGTGCCCTTGCGAGAGGGATACAGACCATTTGTTTTGTATGGCTCAAAATTAGACCACCTGCTAACATCATGAAGTACATAACCAAACCTTACCACACACTGATTTCTTCAATACATAAGGCCCCGTTTGCATCTGTGTGACTCGCGCATCAATTTTTTTTACAGTTTCTTTTTGCACCAAAGTAGCTTCTGCAAATTTTTTGCAGTGATTCTTTGCTGTTTTTGACATGAGCATTTTGGTGTCACTGCTCCCTACATTTGGGATGCAATAAATAATATTATTAATAAATAATGGCACAGCGAGCATGATGCACTTTTTAGTGTTTTATGCATTTTTCACATTTTTCCAGGAACTTGTGCATAACTGCCATTTCTGCAAGGATTCTGGAACCCAAAGTATAAAAAGAGCCAAAGATTTTTCTTTCTTTGTGCATTTTACACAGGTATGACCTCTAAAAATGTAAGTGTACAACCTACCTAGTGAATATCCCAAACTCCCCAAACTCTAAAAATTCTTCTGTAAATTGTTCTGGGACTAATCTTTGGTGGCAAGGTGCACAACATCAACAGTACACTCTTGAATAGCTTTCTTGAAGAAATTTAAAATGCACCTCTTATCTCACCTGACAGTAGCACCAGGTAATCATCTATCCTTTTTTTGGCAAAGAAATTTCCATTTCAGAAACCCTACATCCAGAAGGGTTACCATTCTCAGAAACAGTTATGCTTGCAACCTGTATCACCATCTATTTCTGAAACAAAACTATAAGTATTATTCAGCAACAGACCAAGAGAAACATAGTCTGTCCACTGTATGCACTGTACTCACTCACTCTTCCAGACTAGGGGCGGACTGACCATTTGGAAACTCGGGCACTGCCTGAGGGCCCGGGGTCAGTAGGGGGCCCCATGAGATGCCCCTGGTACCTTTTTCATAGGCTTTTTTGAGATTCGGCAAGGACACAGGGGCCCCATGATCATCTATTTCCCGGGGGCCCCATGAGTTGTCAGTCTGCCCCTGTTCCAGACCCAACAAATGTCCATACTGTGAAGTCTTTGAGAAAGAGGTGGCTGTGCAAATTAGCACAACATAAACCAAGGTATCCAAACAAGCAATGGCACCATGAAGCCAAGAAAACTGCATACAAACAGGACAGCAGCCCAGCTTCCAAAGATTACTATGGAAAACAACTGCCAAACAAACACTAAAATGAACTAAACTACACATCTTCAAAAATTATTAGTATAACCAAACATGGGTAGTTACGAAAGGTAGTCTACTGTCTCCAAGCTCTTGCTGTTTTCAAACTCCTGGTGTTAAAACTATGCACTAACATCCTGATGCACTCAAGTTTAGGGGTTTATTTGGGTGTGTGAGTGGGAGGGGGTGGGGTGGAGTCGAGATACTGCACCATACACATTAGTAATGTGTAATGGTGTATATCCTATTACCTGCAGGTTAGTAAGAGGGGCCAGATATTTGGTACCAAGAGTAAATGCACACAGAGGCTAAGGAATGCAGCACAATGTATTAACTCAAAGCTCCAACAAGGTGGCAACAGGGCCTGAGTATCACAGCCAAGTCTATTATGGCAGTACTTTACAGAAGGACTCATAGAACACAGTCTCAGTACTATAGAAGACAAGTTAACAGGTTTACAATACTCAACAGCATCTGGAAAAGAAAGTTTCTGGTAGGTGGTGTGGTAACAAGAGCACCTGAGAGGTAGAAGAAAGGAGGTCCAAGGAAGCAGCTCCCTAAGGTCCCTACACTGTTTCTACTCCACCAGAACCTTTCCCTTTCCTAGACACAATGTCCCTCACCAGCAAGATCCTGTCCCTGACCTAATCACTTCACAAGTGCACACCAACTGCAGTGGGACAATTATTAGTACTTCCCTCACTAAATTTGGCCACTGAGGCCATCCAGCACAACAGCATCCAATCGAGCGGCTGCTCCTCTGATGACACCTACTGAGTCCTTAGAGGAACAAGAGTTCCTCCTCTCTTCAGTCCTCTCTGCATAATGTTTTCTCACAATCTCCCCTGCTGTGCCTCCTTTTAGGATAGTACACTGAGCATCTGTTTTCTGGTGCAGTGAGAGTTGACTGCAGTCTCTGCTACAGAGAAAAGTTGCGCCGCCTGCTCAACCTCTTCTATCCTCTCCACAATTCACAGATCTTGTATTACTATACTCCTACAATGCATTGTGTTCTTTTATGGCTGAGCAGTTGAATTACAGGATTCCACCACCCATAATGCGTGTTTTGGCATGTGGCAATGTAAGTTATGTTAAGGCAGAGGGTTCACTATGAGTGGGCTGTCAATACACTACAATGGATGAATAAATGCGCCTAACCCTTTTTAACAATATATTTGTTGGGATGTGCTGTGGTGGGTTTTGCGGATATCTCTCCTGCACAATGCAATGTGGTGTCATTCACAATGAATGGCACAGCAAAATACTGCAAATAGTAGGTGTATTGCAATGTGTTGTTATAACGTGTGTTTTTAGCATGAATTGCCACTATGCATAAGTGTGAATGAATGGGCTCTGAGAACACATTGGGGGAGATTTACTAAAACTGGAGCACTCAGAATCTGGCCCAGATGTGCATGGTAGCCAAGTAGCTTCTTCATTTAGGCTTTTACAATAAAACTAAAGCCGATTGGTTTCTATGCAGAGCTGCACCATATTTTGCACACTCCAGTTTTAGTAAATCCCCCCCCCCCCCATTGTGATCATTAATCCATGGGAGTCAGCTGCAAAAAAATCAAACATGCCTGTTGGTTGAATAGCTTTTTGCTCATGATTACCTCCCTTTTTTTTGGCTAGGAAACCCCCATAGGGCCTACAACTGTCAGCTTCACCTAAATACTGAAATGTAATAATGGGTCAACCTGCAATGACTACCAGAATGCTCTGATCTTGCTGAACTACACACTAATTATCCAGTATGTTCTGCTTTATCTTTTCTGACATATGTGAATATTATAAAGAGAAAAAATACACCTATCTTACTTCTTTCTGAACAAGGGCGCCTTTTCTATCTGGATGCTGTTTCAAGGAAGAAGGATACCTGACCCAGACCATGACCCCTACCTTGTAACTCATTGCTTGTCACCAGTAATTCTCGTTGCCTGTATTAATGCTACAAAGCCTAATATTATGGCTATATGGGATTGATTTTATGGCATGGGTGGGGTGAAAGTCATATCACATAATAGAATCTGTCGCTGTAAATTACCAGAAACCCTTGGGTTTTTAATACAAGTTGAAAAGAACATGTCATACTAAAATAAAAAATAGTACAAGCAAATCTATAATGGTCATTTGCTATTTAATAGCATGAGATACTTTAACTGATTCCAAACAAGTTCTACAACATCCAACCTGCAAGTCTTCGCACTCATTTACATGACACATTGGGGGAAGAGTTAATAAATCTGGGGTGCACAGAATCTGGTGAAGCTGTGCATAGTAGCCAGTTAGCTTCCAGGTTTTATTGTCAAAGCCAGATTGAACAAGCTGAAGGTAAACAACGATTGGTTACTATGCACAGCTGTGCCAGATTCTGTGTGCACCAGTTTTAGTAACTCCCCCCATTGCGTTCACTTCAAATAATTCTAACAAGATCAGTGTCACGTTTTTAAAGTAGCCAAGCAAGATTTCCTTAAGAAATGCAAGAAATCTCTACAGGAAAGCTGGAACCTCAAGTGTATGAGAATGTATATAAAGAGACACTCACTCTCAGGAAGTGTTCCTTATCTCTATCACCAGACCAAGGAACTGACTATGGGGAACTATGCAATACATGGATGGGCTTTGCTGCCCACTTCAGATCACCAACCATAACCAAAAACAAAAAGAGAAGGAGCACCAGCCTAGTGAATTATTGTAAAATATATATAAATTCATATACTTGCTTGTTCTTGTTCACTCGTGAATATATTGCATTTATATATTTTTACAATGAAATGGTCTCAGGATAATGCACTAGTCTGGTGTGACCTCTCTTTTTCTTTTGAGATTTTCTCCAAACTTAATATTTACTTTAAGTATTATGTAAACCCTGACAATGAACTTCTATTATTTGCTCTCTGTTGGTATCTTAAATTTACCATTGAAAGCACTTTGTTATTTCTGTTTGTTAAGTGCCTATTGATTCTGTTAGAAATCCATTGCTGTACTGTGCACTCTGCAGTTTTATCTCAAGCACAGTCCAACCCTGCCCAGTTCAGCACTGTGAACTATTGAACACCGCCACTTATGTTATGACGATGGGTAGAGGGGTGTTTTGCAGTTCTAACTCAGTTCCCATCCTAGGACAACAACACTTCTCCACTATAGATACAGTACAGTGAGTGATCATTGTCACCCTAAGACAGGAAATGTGTTACTGGCAGGATCACCACATGAAAATATATGTAAAAATGTCATAAAAAAGAACCACCACATCTAGGGACTGGTAAGGTGCACTATGTCAAGTTTTTGGTCTTGGGTTTAGATATACTTTAACTAACAAGTCAAACATTCAGACTTTATTGCAGTAACTTATTTTAGTGCCACCTGGTGTCCATACAGTATATTACTTTCAATTTTCAATTTCCAGCAAAGTTTGACGCTCTCTTGTTGCTGTAGTTCAACAAAGACAATTCCTACGAATTACTATTTAATGCCATGTCAGTGCTATGTGTAATGGGTTAACATAACCCTACTATTCATTGCACTTCTCATCTCTTTGCCATATTGGAAGGTTAGAAAATATTCAATCATGATAACAAAATGTCATCGTGTTTTTAAATCAGTTGGCACTGACAGTTTTACATAAAGCGGGGAGGAATTAAATGTAATGTCAGTGACGTTTTTTTCTTTTACTGCATTTTAAAAGGTTTTAAAAACTATAATTCATTTCTGGAGGCCTGTGAAAACATTCTGCATAAACACTGCCACTAAATCATCTTTCCTATTTGCATTTTCAATTATCTTTTAGTCTGTAACATGCTGGGACTCTTCTTTTTGCAAAGCAAATCAGTAAAATAAATATATTTTCTGGACACAATTACCTGCTATCAGGGACTATTACAAAGTTCTAATATCTTCCCAATAGCAAGAACAGAATTATATTTTAATATTTGCTGCAGTGTATATTGCAGGAGGTGGTGCTGCTCCTTATATGGAACACACACTTATCGGAAATCTTGTATATATTAAAAACTGCATTTCTCAAAGGCAAAAGGAAGACACACTCAGAATTGGAGATGTTGTTTTAGATTCGTTTGGTTTAGGAGGTTCAGGGACAGGATAAAAAATATGTCTTTGGCATCTTTGGTTACTCTACACTTATAGAATTTATCCATTCTTTTTTTATTATCACAGTTCAAAATTACAGCCTTTCATGCAATACAAGCCTTTTAAAGCTGTTTCTTCTGAGGAAGAAGTATTGCGCCCAAACCGTTGCTGTTTGCCCTGTGATAGAGGTTAAAAAAATCCTTTCCTCTGCATTCATTGGAAGACACAGCTTCTGTGTTAGATCACCACCTACTGGGTATAGTGCCACTTGCAGGAGTAGGATGCTAGGCACAACTTTAAAAAAAACAAAAACAAAAGACAACCCAGGGGGTGTTCCCTCTTCTCCCATATTGTGGAATGGCATAGCAGTGCAAACAAACCGAGCATTTAGACACAAGCATCAGCAGCAAGCTAGAGGGTCAGTTCTGTGACCTCCAATAAATTTAGAAAAAATGATTTTACAATTCATAATAAAAATCCTATAACAAAAAAAGAAAACAAAAATGTGGGCTTTTCCACACATTTAGGAATATATCACTTATTTCTCTTCCATTCATTGGATGACACAGCTTCTGTTTTAGAGCACCACCTCCTGGGATGTCCTAAAGCAGTCCGACAACAGAGTGGACAATTAAAATCAGACTAACCATCTTAAAAGAAAACCTTGACAAGCAAGTGGCTGTTTTATAAACCTGAGAAATCAATGTTTGATAATGGTAAGCCAAGCCAGCACTTATTGCTCTCATCGAATGTGCTACAACCAGATACATTGGATGTGGGTGCTTGATACCCTCAACAGTTTGTCTGATCCAGCATTGATGCTACAAGGCCCTTACATGGGCCCTCTATAACCAAGAACAGACAATCTGTTCTAATTTATCTGAATTGAGTTTTTTACAACACTGAAAATACCAGGTTAAGTTTTTACAACGATAAAGATGGGTTGACTGGAGGGGGGTGTGCATAAAAATACCCTAAATAACGGTGCTGTCAAGCAGCAGCAAAGCCAGAAGACACTGAAATAAGACCACCAACATTGACTCCTGACCCTAAAGCTGGCCATAGATCGAAATTCAGCCTGTTTAGCAGGGACTGGCTAAATGTTGATCCGTGTGTGGCTGTCCCAGTTTGACACAAGTCCTGGGATGACAATGCTCACTCACTAAATCTATTTAGGAACAGTATCTTCACCAAAGGACAAGAAGAATATTGAGGCTACAGAACACCTCCTCCTTCATCACCTCTATCATAGAGGGGAGGTGTTCTGTATGTATGCAGATTGAAATGAGCTAGATAGGTGCTTCCCCAGATGGTAGGGTAGGGGTTAATGCCGGTTCTTTGGTGTTTGGCGGGATCTCTTCGTCCGACCCATTGCAGCTGTGGTTATAAAAGGGGACAATGGACCTAGATACTTTTGCCTCCTGGTCTTTGTCTTGCCTTTTTCCCAGTTCTCCCTGTAAGGGAGAGGATCGGAGAGTCACACCCAGGAGGAGTACGGAATGTTGCTTCCTACCACTTGGATGTAAATTCATCAGAAGCTGGGGTTCTCCCAAAGACACCAGCTGCTGAAGAATGTTTCTGATGGACTCTGTAATTATATGGACTCTACCTCTCCTGGTACTTCATGGCAGCACACAACCTGGTTAGGAGTAGGTGCTCTCGCTTTCTGTCTGGTCTGAAGTCCTTGAAAGGGGTACATTGCAAGTAACTGGCACTATCACACACTTGATCTACAGCTTGGGTCACTATCACATGGGGTATGAAGAGTTAACATGTTGACAGCTATCTTAATGCAAGGTGGTTGCCATGAACAATGGAAGGTACACTCAGCAAGCAGCCTGTTGAAACATGTGCCTGTTATAGGTGGAATTGCCTCTAGCCATGAGGGAGATGTCAGTACTCCCTACGCCGAATTCCGTCTCCCTTAGCTACTGGAGTGGAACCGCACTGCAGAGGTCCCCATCCTGTACAGATGTACAGAAGTTCAGGAGCTAAAGTCAAGTGTATATTTGGAGCCAGCACTATGTGCACTGCGGGGTTCCATGCTGCTACTGGGATTGGTAGTGTTTGGGCACGGCCCACCTAAATGTGAGTTAGGGTAGAAAGATGTACATTTACAGGGGGACCCGAGAGTTAACTGGAGAACAGCTGCTGTTCAACATCAGCATTGTCCCAGGGCATTGGTGTAAACAGCACAAAGTAAAGGTACCCCGTGTGTGAAGTAGAGTGATCCTGTCGTAGGTGCCCAGCATAGCCCAGAAGAACCCACCCTGGGTGTGGGTGAACTTATGTTCCCCAAACTTGGCACCCAACAAGTTAATTAAAAAACATGGAGGACATCCCATCTTCTCATCCGTTCTACCCCACCTGCCCCACATGTAGTCCTTACACACTAACTAAAAACATTAGATATGATTGCAAGACAGCACTGTGTTTCTGGCTTGATCAATAGTTATATAATTGCAGCTCTAGAAAAGATATAACAATATGCTTTTACCAGACCAAGGGATAGTAAATAAGAGAGGTCCATTGTTAGGGTTTACATACACTTCAATATGGAAAATGTTTCCTGACCCTTAAAGGCAATTGGATAAATCTGTGGATCAACATGGTGGGTGCTATGCTAATGTGGACTTTCTGAGAGATCCCTAAGAGTTATGGTAGGCATACACAAAAAGTGTAGTCCAACAGCTGGATCACATCAAAACAGGACACCATGCTGCAGATAAGACCATGGAGTTGGATCCCTCATACTTTGGAGGCTCTGAAAATGATAGAATTAGTACCGCAGTACTTACAGAGGTCCCTTGTCATGGGCACTGCGGCTTACTTATATATTTGCTAATGTGTGCAAACAAAACCATCTGTTTTTACCGTGAAATGTTAGGGCAATTTGATTGTTTTGCAGGCTGGCTAGTAAGTGTTCTGGGAAATCTTTTGTTTGTTTGTGATGTGTATTGCTCTTCCATGTGCACATTGCTGTAAAGGATAGTTATAGGTTGGAGTGGTTGCATTTTCTTGTACAGTTGGATCGCTGAAAGACCCTCATAGAAGCAGGTGACACTAGATTCCCCAGGACACAGAGTTCAAGGGTAAGCCAGTATTCACCAGAGCTCCTCATAGTAGGAGATGGAGATGGGCTTCACTACATGCTGACCCCAGGTCTCAATCACCAGCTATACCCTACTCAATACCAAGGACATGGAGACAGAAGGTACAGGAAGTAGGTTTGGAACAAGAAGATATGCTGCAGTGACAGTCCAGAGGAGAAACCTGGTTGCACACACAGAAGGGAAGGTACAAGACAGAGGTCAGGTACAGCAGGGTCAGGGCAGGTAGCAGACTCAGAAAAACAAGAATGAAGCCAAAAGTCAGAACAGGTAGTGGACTTGGATAACCTGGAAACAAAGTCAGAGGTCAGTCCACGGGAATCAATGAAGGAAAGCAAGCGGGACAGCAGGCATATTCAAGGCACAGAAGCTATCTTACTATGTCAGGCATTAAGTCCAAAGCTGCTAAGAGTTTAATGTGGAAATAAACCCAAAACATAAAATATTACAAATTACCAATAATTAGATGTGGTGGCTGCACTAGTTTTCTTTTGTTAGGCTTATTTCCTTCTGTGTTCATCTGGTGATCTGGTTAGTAACACTCCTCCTGCGGGTATTGCTAAATGTACTAGCAGATATAAATACACTAACAAATTAGAGCTAAACACTTTATATGCAGTTACAACAAACAGTTTTGTTCCTTTCGGGATAAAACTGATCATTGTAAGCAGCCCTGTCAGTGTTAAATGGTTTGCCCCATCCCTGTAACAGATACATCTGCAAGAGAGCTTGTTCTTTTGAAAAACAACAGTTTTACTGGTTGGATCATCAGATATAAATAGAAGAAAGTACACCTAAAAAAGAAAACTAATTCAGCCATCACATCTAAGAATTGGTAAGCTACAATATTAAATGTTTGCTTTTGGGTTTGGCAAGGGGTGCTGTTCTGCACCTCAACTCCAAGAACTACCTCAGCCCCTCAGGGACACCTAGTTCAGTGAAAGTTACTGTATGTACTTAAAGGAACAGTGTGGATACCTTTAACTCAACTGTGAATTAGATTCAGGAAATAGACACAAGATCATTTAGTGTTAAATGAACTAAATGTATTGTTATTGGGTTACAGTAAATGGTGGATTCAGCATAAATAAGCACACAGAGTAAAGATTCAGACACAGTCTGCAAAACAATGTGAACTCTAGACCAAAGTGACTTAGGTTAGAGTTCTGTACCACTGGACTAGAATCAACTCATAAATCAGATCAGCAATAAGCAGTGCATATAACATTGAATGCAATGAGAATAATAACACTAAAATTAATCAAGAGAGCACTCTAGGAGAATTGCTAGGATATGGTGCAATGTTCCCTGAGAGATACCTCTTAGCATAAGCAATAGGTGAAGGTCTCTGCATAGCAGCTGTAAAGGGACAGTCTTTAGTTCTAACTCTTCAGCCGGCTAGCATGGGGCCCAGTTGTACTGTTGATGCACATGAGAATCCTCCCAGTCAAGCCTTCAGACAGTAATAAGGGTACTAGATGGCTATATGGTCAGTTTTTAAAGGGCTCAGTGTCTCTAGTATCAGATAGTATATCCCCACAACAGCTGTTCACCAGTCCCAGTGATATTGCAGCTCACAATCCAGCCACACGCAACAATTAGTCCACTCTCTGCAGTGCCCCAGGTGACTCCGGCTGTCAGCACACCTGGACTCAGCACTCCAAATCAGTGTTGCCAACCCCCTTAAGTGAAATTTACTAACAGGATGCCCAAAATTTACAAACAGCACCATTTTTTAACTGATAAAAATAATGATATTTATTGACAGGGACACATTTTTTACTGGCACTTCATAAAAGTACAGAAAATGGCCGTTTTCAGTGCAAATATCAATATTTAAGCTACAAACAAGGATCTAGCAATTGCGATCAGCAATGTGTTTAAGGTATAACAAAAGGCAAAAACCATATTTCTCCTTTTACATGAATGCCAGGTTAATATAACCCAGCACAGAGTTCCTCTTTACAACGCAAGGGGGAACTCTGCGGACTTTGAAGTAAAAGGGAACACTGTGGAAAGGAGAACTCTGAGTACTCTGATGTAGCGGGAATGCTGCAGACTCTGGTGTAAAGAGAAACTCTGATGTAAGGGTGTCTCTGGTTACCACAGGCCTTTCCTTACACTAGAGTCCACATAGCTCCCCCTTACCTCACAGTCAACATAGTTCCCACTTACATCAGAGTCCACAGAGACTGCAGACCTACTACAGGAGATGGTCAGAGACTGCAGATGTACTACAGGAGAAGAGACAGTCAGAGACTGTGCAAACCTAATACAGAAGGTGGGCAGAGACTGCAGACATGATACTAGAGATGGTCAGAGACTGCAGACCTACTACAGGAGATGGTCAGAAACTGAGGACCTACTACAGGAGAGAAGACAGTCAGAGACTGTGCAGGCATACTAGAGGAGGCGGTCAGAGACAGCAAACATACTACAGGAGTAGTCAGAGACTTCAGACATAGAACAGGAGATAGTAGGAGACTGCAGACATGGTACAAGCTATGGTCAGCGACTGCAGACAACCCATAGGAGATGGCCAGAGACTGCAGACATGGTACAGGAGATGATCAGAGACTGCAGGCACACTACAAGAGATGGTCAAAGACTGCAGACATGGTACAAGAGATGATCAGAGACTGCAAACATACTACTGGAGATGGTCAGATAATGCAGGCATATTACAGGAGACAGTCAGAAAGATCTGGTCACAGTAAACTCAATTCCTGTTATTATGAGTTATTGCTCTTTAGATCTTTGCATTGACTGTATTTTAATCTGCCCATAACTGCCGTGTAATAAATGTGCTCAGAATAGAAACTTAAAAGAAAGTTAAAGTGCATGTGGCTTGTACACTCTGGCAATTGAGGGACTCAAAATCAGGGGACACAAATAATTTGTAACCAGTTGCTTTGTAATGTTATCACATCTCTCTACTAGGCCCCTTTCACACAAGTGGACCGATGGGGTCCGCCTGTTTGTTTTTCAGGCAGACCCAATAAGCCCATCCATAGACTTCAATGGACCCGACGAGTGTCAGTGTATAATAGTCAGCTGACACCCGCTGGTATCGAATCGATCCTGTACACCAAAAACAGGTGGATGGTGATCAGATCCCCATGTGTTCAGGATCGTTGGATCGGATGACAATCGGGTGGAAATGGACAGACGGTTTGTGTCAATCTGACCATCCCATTGAAATCAACTGGCAGTGTCTGTGTCCGCTCTGCAGCAGCAGAGTGGACAGAGACCTGTCATCCACCTGCTCAGTGGGGATCAATGGAGAGATCCCCCTCTGAGCAGGTGGATCACGCTGATGGATCCACCCCATCTGAAAGGGGTCTTCATCCTGTAATTCGGGGAAACTCAGCTCTCAGCTGCACTCTGAAATCTTCTCTTCCAGGCTGGGAGAATTTAAATATGAGTGTGTCAGCACTGAGCTAGCCTGGAGTCCCACCCTGTATGCTGCTCGGTAGGGAAGAAGGGTGGAGTCGCTCACCTTATACGGTCCGCTCTGAGTGATGCACACATGGCGGCTGGCAGAATTGGCTCTGGAGCCTGCTACCATGAATCATAAAGACTCCAAGTGGCGCCATGATATCACCACCCGCCTGAGCCCAACCAAGCTCAGCCACGCTTGCCTGATGATGGCCGGCTTCAGAACTGCGCATGCACAGTTCCAAAATTGACCAAAGGACATTTTTTTCCTAGCAGCCACCTTCCATACCAGACATTTAAGGACAGCTTGTAAATTTACAAACTGTCTGAAAATGTCCGGACGATTGGCAACGATAGGGCAGTCATTATGCAGCAGTGATGGTGCAAAATGGACAACAATGTTCACTTTCGGGGATTCCTCATGGCAAGAGGAAGCTTTGTACTGTACAGCCTGAGAAAATGCAGCTTTTCCCCATCTTCCTAGAAATTTTCCTCTGGAAAATGCAGTTCAAAAGCTCTTGATTACAGTAGAGTCTCTCTCCTCTGGACTACAGTTCCCACAGTGCAGTGCTGCCTTAGTTAATTGAACTGTTTCTGCTCAGCAGCTCCCTCCTCTTGCTGATATAGCTGTTAACCAGTTCAGCACCACAGGGGGGCAGCTTCAGCCAGTTTTTCTCTCACTCTCCATTTTAGCCAAACTACTTTTTACAGCTATAATCTATTTTAAGAGAAAAGAAAATACCGCTCCAGGCAGGTCTCCTGTTCCACCTCCACTATCACACTAACAGGTGCTGGCCCTGTCCATAACAGTCTTCTTGGTGTAAAAAAAATTCTGGTTGGTAGCACATCTGATTAAAATCACCTTTATTGTAGCATTCTTCATAACAGCAACTCTACAGTACAAAAACAGGGGAAACAGTGTCGGCCATATTGGCCCCGACAAGCATAGTTCCACTGTAACACTGTAATGTAATGCAACTTTCTTGCACGGCTGTCCCATTTCCATAAGTAAGAGCAGTACTTGGTATATCTGAGTTGCTTTCTATGTTACAGAGCCATTACTAATAGATCTCCACAGATATTCCAGTTGTACTCGATGTGCTTCAACAACAGTTTCATGTTTTCATAGGTTTCTTTCATGTGTTCAACATAGCCAACATGTAGTGCAAAATAGAAATTGCAAAAACAGAAGATTTCTATAAAACAGTAAGTGAAAAGTAAATTACAAATTATTTTTGTATTTGCTGCCTAGTATTATTATTGTGATTCTTTTTTTTTATTTTGTACATTTAGAAAAGAGCCCAACACATTTTTGCAACAACTCACTGAATCTGCTTAATTGAAACACCTATGCCTAATATCTTAAAGTGGAGTTCTACCCAAAGGGGATTCTTTGATTGTTTGCACCCTCCACTGCCACATTTGGCACTTTTCGAGGGGGGGGGGAGCAGGTACCTGATTTTGACAGGTATCCACTCCCACTTCCAGCTCAGTTTGCCGCTGAGAACTGAATCGGAAGTTTGGCCCCCTTCCATCTCCCGCAGTCTTCTGGGACACTTCATAGGTCCCAGAAGACTATGGGACCAATCACAAGGTGCAGCTTGAGGCACATGCACAGTAGGAAACTGCCTGTTAAGCAAGGCTTCACTTCCATTTTCCCTTACTTACAATGCCAGCACTGGAAACCCAGAGGTTAGTGAAGAACTAGCCCAGGTGAAGACGGCACTGGACCCCTGGACAGGTAAGTGTCCTTATATTAAAAATCAACAGCTGCAGTATTTGTAGCTGCTGACTTTTAATTGTTTGAGGGGAGCCTGCAACTCCTCTTTAAGTCCTACACAGCTCTTATTCTCCAACATCCTTTTAGCTGCCAAAATTATTTGAGCCCACTCTTAGAAAACCACAACCTTTCCCCTGGAGAAGGTTTAAAACAAATGCATCTGGACCCTAGGGAATGAAATTTTTTTCTCCTATGAGCTGTGAGGAACATGCATTGGGGGGCATGCAGACACAGCACTCATGTTCTAGTGAAATTTAAATGGTTCTGTCCAGTGCTTGAGGGGATGACTCTGGGGCAGGAGGTAACTAGAGAAGGATGCTGTAGGTACCTGCTGTCATTGTGTATATTCCAGGGACACAGACAGCCAGTTCTCCAATGGTGTATTGATGCCAAAGTTATTGCCTATGGAGTATGGAATGCAACATGGTTTATAGCTATGTCCTCCCTACCATGACATGCTATGACTGGTCCACTTCCATTGGGCCTGATCTTATACAAAGGCATTTAGAAAACATCCCTGAGCATCCTATTACACAATCAGACATTTTTTGAGCAAATAATGCTAGCCTTTTACAGCACTGAATGGGGTAAGGAAAACATAGATGAGGGAGAAGAGGCCATGGGGATGCAGGGTCCATGAAAGGACCCAGGAACACCCCCTTTTCTAGATCCCATTTTATTCCTTACACCTTCCTCCCTTAGCCTTATCTTCCATTCCCAACTATTCTTTGAATTGCTATTGTAAGTTTCTGTCTCTATGAACTGCAAGAAGATGGACAACATACAGAATAGAGGAGTATAGAAGCTAACATTGTGCGACCAACCCTTTATAGATATTTCAGAACATATTAATGTAAGATACACAGAATAAAGAAGCAAGTGTTGTTGGTAATTCCAATCTTTATTGTTATATACCTGCAATCCTAAAACAGTTAAAATAATAAAACTAATGAAACGAAAAAAGCAACCTATTGTTTAAAATGGGAAGCTATGAAAATCAGTGAATATAAGCAGTAAACCCCGTTTATCTACTTTCCTTGCAAACAGCAAAGCAGCAAATATCCAGACCGGTGCCCATCCTGCTCACATAATGTATGACACTGACATTTCTCTGCTTCCAGTCGGCACAGATGGTTTGTACTTTATACACTACTAAAGTGTAATGTTTTTCCACACATCAAGGAAGTAACATAGGTGTATTTTTAACATTTTAAAATATTCATGCAAATGATTTTAGGTGTGATTATGAACAGATCAGTATAGAAAATTTGCACAGCTGGGGAAGTGTCATATGGACACTGTGATACAAACCTGTACTTAGACCATTGTTGGGGGGGGGGGGGTGGCAAGGTGAAATGTTTGCTTTAAACCACTTTTAAACCACGCTCTCAGTATGTTTACTGGGAGTGGGCGGTACAGCCAGGCACAGTAACGTACCCGTACATCATGGTGAACTCCCTGATTTTCGGGCACGCTTCTGCGTGCCCCCTGCTGACCTGTACTGTGATTGGACACAGCATGAGTTTGTCAACAGATTTCTGCCAATGATTTTGGCTAATACCTGCTGATCAGCTGTGACCAATCACAGCACAAAGTTCTGTGTTTGCAAACACACAGATGTCTGTGTACACAAAACAGCGATTTGGCTGTTTCTTCTCCTTGAAAAGCAGGGAAAAAAATAGACAGATCTGTGAGTAAAAACAGCACACATTACACTTGTTACGCACACAGTTAACCCCTTCATTGCCTCTTTATCCCCTTCCCAGTCAGTGTCATTAGTACAGTGTACAGTATTATCACTGATTACTGTATTAGTGTCACTAGTGATGCTAGTGTCAGTAAATTAGTGTCCCTCCCAGCCAGTGTCAGTTAGCATCAGATTGCCCGCCACACTATCACAGTCACACTATAAGTCGCTGATCACCACCATTACTAGTATAGTGTATGTATCAGTATCTTGATCAGAACTATACTGGTGTCCCCAATAGTATAGTGTCCCCAAAAACGCAGTTTGTTTTTTAGCCAAAACATGTAGCAGAACACATTTTGGCCTACATTTATGAAGAAATTAGGCCCAAGCTGGGGACAGCGCCTGTTACAGGAGCAGAGCGGGGCCTGAAGCTGGCCAACCTAAAGGGAGCTTTCTCCAGTGTAGGCAAAAGCCCTAAGCTTCCCCCCTCCTCTGGAACTGCTAACTGTCACTAGTACTGTCCCTGACAGATGGGTATGCTGTCCCTACACTATAAAAGGTAACTAAATGGTGCTGCGATGCTAATTAGCTACTCAGATCAATAAAGTGAATAATCACAACAAATCAGTGAACCAGTCCTAAAAGGTCTTGCATACAGATGCAAAAAGTTCAGGGTGAGTCCCACTTCGCCCAAATTTAAATATTTTGGGTCGAAGTGGGACTCACCTTGAATTCCGCATTAATTCATTGGACTTTTCCTATACACTCCTGTATTAAGTGTGAATTTCCCTTTATAATATTTACTGTGATTTCCTTGGCTTTTCATTTTACATTAGCCCTGCAACCGCCTAACACTTTGTGTGTTATGGGTGGGTGTTTACACTTTTTGATTTTCATTTTATTTTATCAATGTATTATTATTACTGTTTTAGAATTGTAGTATTTATTACTATACACACCATATGCGTTTATTTTTACACCATTCACCTGAAATGACAGGTGTGTATTTTCCCATTTTTCTTCACTGATACATTTATATGTTATTATTTATTGGTTTACATTTTTATTGGTTTCTATTTGATCTGACTTTATTTATTTTGTCCACATATCAATTTACATTACCTTAGTGTGTTTGAGCAGCTGGCAGTTGTTTATTTATTTATATTACTTTATTTATATTTTTTATTAGTCCATATTTATTCTGTATCAGTCACGCATTTTTTGAATTTGTCCATGTGCTAGACCTTTTAGGGTTGATTCACTGATTTGTTTTGATTTTTCACTTTATTGATCTGAGCAGCTATTTATCAGTGCAGCATCATTTATTTACCTTTTATATTTTTTGTTGGTGTGAAAACACTTGAGGGTGTTTTGAAGCAGCTTTGTATTATTATTTTTTTTGGCAGTGCATAATATTTAATCCTGCTTTGGTTCTGTCCCTACACTAGCCAACTCGCAATTGCACGCCAAAACTTGGGGGCAGAGACTTAAAAAGACTCTGCAGGGATTTAAAAAGACCAATTTCTCCTGATTTCCTTTCCCAGCTTCATTGCCTTTCCAGACGAGCGCCACCTGCAGTGGAGAATGTAGACTGCACCTGCCTACAGACTATGATCTTGGCAAACCCTTAGCAATGTAAAATGTTTTTCTATCAGTATTACTTTTATATTTACCTTCCCCATACCTCCCTTCTTTGCTGATCAACTGCAGCTCAACATACACCCAATACTTCTGAATATGGGGAAAGATATGACCTTGTTTTCCCAAGTGAGGCTGTCAATCATTCATCAGATATAAGCATTGGCATGTAGGGAAAGCTGAAACATGCCCAGGGATTTTCTGGGGGCTGCAGCAGAGAAGAGCGTGGAAAGTAAGCAATAACTTCTAGCAGTGCCTGCTATCAAACAAATCTGTTACTTTGTCTAGCTCTGGCAAAGAACAAGTTTTCATTCTCAGAGCTGCATCTAATAATTACCACGGTACATAGCTGAAAGCCTTCATCAGCGTGTTGTCAGGATTAGCTCCATGGTCCTACCACTTAAAGTGAATGGGCACTTTTTCAACCGTGCTACAGGGCCAGAGAGCTAACCATAGAAAGGCATGAGCATGAGAAATGCTCTTCTGAGGTGCGCACGTATTATCTTTATGGCGTGTAAATCACCAGCTTACTCATTCAACAACATTCCTGTGGATTATTTTAGAATAAGTGTAGCAACATTGGATACACTGCAATGCTGCATTTCTAATTAAAGGGTCAATTTACTAAAGCATAGCTCTTGCAGCATGTAAATTACCATGTCATGTTTGCTTTTTTTTAACTGCAAAAAGCATGTTTTCTTTTCTCTAAAGGTTTTATCACACGAATTGTCATATTCATGTTATAGCCACATTAGTTGACTCTAAAATCTAAGCAGTTACACTATTTGTTACCCTCACTTCTCACCCTGCATCATGCACATATCTCCCTTGATATCTCCTATTCACCAAATATATAGTATGACTCAGCACTCTCCCAAGGTGACCTATAATTGTGGGACAGTCCCAATATCTTCATATGTGTGTTCACACCAGCAAGCCACTGTCGTGCACTGTAAAAAAAAATAGTGTTGATGCACTGATTCATGCACATTGCACTGTTCAATTTTTTCACAGAACTTTCCTAGTCACAAGAGCTTCCCCTTAGCTATCCTAAGGCTTTCTTTAGCCTCGGGTGGGAGGGGGGGGGGGGGGAGTTGGCACTTCTAATATTTCTTCCACATTTCCTGGCAGTGCAGCTCATTCAGTCACATAATTGGTTTCTGATAAACAAGGATAATGCGTCAGTGGTGACAGAGACAGCAGTCCAAGGCAAGTATGAGGGACTCCAATTACTCCTTTTTATGGGTTCCTAAGCCTACCTCCTTACTTGAACTATGCATTCCACTATTGGAGAGTGGTGCAGAGTCTTTCCCTTAATCGATGGTCCACGCATACTCCTCTCTGGAACAATCCAAATCTCCAGCATCTCTTCCAAACTCTGGATTTGCCCATGTGGACATCAAGAGGGATAAAGGTTCTAGGGGACAAGCTTTTGGATGGTAAATTTCCACCCTTTGATGTCTTGAAAAGGAGGTATTCCCCGCCAAATAGTTACTTTTGTGCTGTATTCAATTACATCATGCTTGCATGGATCAGTTTCCTGAAAGCTCTTTCAGTTTGGTGACAACAAATATGAAATCTCTCTTGAGGAATAAGTCCCTACCCAAGGTTCACTCGACTGTACATAAAGCACTACAGCAGGGCTGTCCAACCGGAGGCCCATGGGCCTCATGTGACCCAAGACAGCTACTGTATGAATGAGGCCCAACAAAAATTTGTAAATGTACTTCCGCTTCGTGAACACATGAGGCCAAAAGAAAAATTTGACAGTGTCTCTTTACTGGACCTTTATAAGTTTTATTTTCCCAAATAAAAATCTCCCACTCTTCACAATCATTGTGGACCTCCACAAGGCTTGAAAGGGCTATGGGGCAATTGCCAAGCAGCTTGGTGAAAATAGATAAACTGTTGGAGCAATTGTTAGAAAATGGAAGAGGATAAAGACGACTGTCAGTCTCCCTCGGACTGGGGCTCCATGCAAGATCTCACCTCGTGGGGTATCACTGATGATAAGAAAGGTGAGGAATCAGCCCAGAACTACAAGGGAGGAGCTGGTCAATGACATGAAGAGAGCTGGGACCACAGTTTTAAAGGTCACTGCCGGTGGAACACTACGCCGTCATGGTTTCAAATCATGCATTGCACGGAAGGTTCCCCTGATCAAGTCATCACATGTCCAGGCCCGTCTGAAGTTTGCCAATGACCATCTGGATGATCCAGAGGAGGCATGGGAGAAAGTCATGTGGTCAGATGAGACCAAAGTAGAACTTTTTGGTCTAAACTTCACTCGTCGTGTTTGGAGGAAAAAGAAGGATGAGTTGCATCCCATGAACACCATCCCTACTGTGAAGCATGCGGGTGGTAACATCATGCTTTGGAGGTGCTTTTCTGCGAAGGGGACAGAACGACTGCACTGTATTAAGGAGAGGATGAATGGGGCCATTTATTGTGAAATTTTGAGCAACAACCTCCTTCCCTCAGTCAGAGCATTGAAGATGGGTCGTGGCTGGGTCTTACAACATGACAACGACCCGAAGCACACAGCCAGGTTAACCAAGGAGTGGCTCCGTAAGAAGCATATCAAGGTTCTGGAGTGGCCTAGCCAGTCTCCAGACCTAAATCCAATAGAACATCTTTGGAGGGAGCTGAAACTCCATGTTGCTCAGCGACAGCCCCGAAACCTGACAGATCTAGGAGATCTGTGGGGAGGAGTGGGCCAAAATCCCTGTTGCAGTGTGTGCAAACCTGGTCAAGAACTACAGGAAACGTTTGACCTCTGTAATTGCAAACAAAGGCTTCTGTACCAAATATTAACACTGATTTTCTCAGGTGTTCAAATACTTATGTTCAGCAGTGCAAGACAAATAAATTCTTTAAAAATCATACAATGTGATTTCCTGAATTTTTTTTTTAAATTCTGTCTCTCAGAGTGGGAATGCACCTAGAATGTGAATTTCAGACCCCTCCATGATTTCTAAGTGGGAGAACTTGCAAAATCACAGGGTGTTCAAATACGTCTGTTCCTCACTATATATTATCTGTATCAGAGATTGTTAACTTGTGATCTGCCTGACTTTTTCTGCTAATCAGCAATCCTCATTGTTAGTAGATTTTATATGTGGCCCAAGACAATTCCTCTTCTTCCAATATGGCCCAGGAAAGTCAAAAGGTTGGACATCCCTGCACTACAGCAATCCTCTTCGCAGGGCCTAAATAAATGTAGGGAAAATGGGCTCGGGATCCATCCACCCTGGATAGTGATGATTTGGAGGATTTATGGGATGTTTTTTATGCAATTAAAATTGTTTACCTCTATTATTTCACACCAGCCAGGGTGGGAAAGTTCTAAGAATTATGAAGGTTCTCTGGCTTAGATGCAGATTTTCTTCATATCTTCTGGACATGTCCAGCAATTCATACCTACTGGATGCTGGTTTTACAAGCCATCCATGCAATAACAGTTGTTCAGGTGTCTCAGGAGATTGAACCCTGTCTGTTGGACCTTGTAGTGCACTTGGCAGTTGGGAAAGCAGCCACAACATAGCTTGGTGTATTGCTTTATTATGCTATGGAGGCCATTGTTCTTAATTGGAAGTCCCCTACATCACCAAGCTTTAATAAGTGGAGGTCAATTGTGAACACTGTTCTCCTGTGCAAACCACCTATAATTTCAGACAATGTCCCTCTAAATTTGAGAAAATGTGGTCCCCATGGCTACAGAATTCTGATACTGTGGTTCTGACTTGACTTGTTTATAATAGGGAGCTTGAGGACTGCCATTTAAACTCATTTGAAATTGCATTTTGTATTGAGTTCCACTACAATTTAGTGTTGGCCTTTAAGGGACATGTATTCTGCTGTTTTAGGGTTTGGGGACTGGTCCTCTAGACTAACTGCTTGAAATGTACCTATGAGTTGATATTACCGCCATGTTTTCTACTTTATCTGATAACTGAAAATCTTATGTATTACTTCTTAACTTGATGCTGATTCTGATGGCGGTGTGGGAGGGGGTGGCAGTGCAATGGGGAGGATTTCTCCATCCACCTTGCTTGTGTGGATGGAGGAATACGTTCTTTTTTTGTATCACTCCTCTGGCCATTTGAAAAAAAATGAGTCATCTATGCCCAGCGTTATTCTGCAGGTATGCTCACTACACAGTACTGCTTCTCTTGTTTGGTATGCTGGGTGTAGTTCTTAGTACAATATATGGTATTATCATTGCACACACATATGTGGGCAGAGCTAACTTTGAAAAGCTTTAAATGAAATAGACAACACATTCTTTCCTTTAAGCCTTTTTATACAAAGTAATCTGCAGTACCAACAATGTGGTATTCTTCCTCCAAAGTTAAGTTCTATACAGGAAGGCACTTTTGTATATCACTCCTACAGCCTAGGTTTATGCTGGATGTGCCCCTTCTTGGATTAGTATTGCTTTTTGGGGATCAGCACCCCAGGCTGGACCAACCTCTACACCTACCTCATGCCTGGCTTCAGAGGTGGAACGCAGTTTTGGGACTACTCTAAGTTTGGCCAAAATATTAACAAAAAAAAAAAAAAATCAGCACAAGGTACATTACTTACAACTAGTAGGATATGTTCCTTGTGCTTATTTCTCCTTTATTCATTGAAATCCTCCTCCATCAATCCCCCTCCCCTACTCCCGCAGCTGTAATCATTAGGTGTAGCAGGGTTGGTAGAACTCAGCTGTGACAGGCACTCATCAGTAGTACCCAACTATGCCTGCTCTTTCATCCATGTCTTCCATTCATAGAAGCTGTACAATGGCTGATGGGCGGAGGAGTGAAAGGTTCACCCCCTCCATTCATAGATAGTTTTTCACTCATAGAAGCTGTAGTATGGCTTTGATGAATGGAGGAGCTGGGTGGAAAGGGTGGGCAAAGTCAGGCACCTTTGATGAGTGCCTGTCACAACTACCTCAAAATTTTATTAAACCCTACACCATTAGAAAATTACAGTGGCAGGAGTAGAGGGTATTGATGGAGGAGGATTTAGGCCTAGTTCACACTGGCTTTGAAAGCAGATGTTTTTTAACACTCCTCAAACACCTATGCAGATTTTACTATGAGCAGCAACAGTGCTGTTCACATTATCAAAACATGAAGCGTTAGCATCGCTTCGCTTCAAAATTGAAGCCTCATGTCGAGTCTGGAGGAGTTTAAAGCCTTTCAGCACCCATTCCCTCCCATTCAAGTCTATGGTGACGCTCCACAAACACACTGGCAGGCATTTGCAGTGCTGCTAATGTGCATTAATGCCATTACAGTTTATTATAGGCATTTGTGGTGCACTTTAACGCTTGAAAAATGCTTATACAATGCCTCAAAACCGCGCATAGGGCATTTTGGGAGCATTTTTAATGCTTGTAAAACACCCATACTAAAGCTCATCAACGCCGTACTAACGCTATAGGAGCATTTTTGAAGAGTTAGAAATTTAGTCAAGTGTGAACAAGACAGCAGCACAAAGGATGCATCCTACTGGCTGTAAGTAATGTCTATTTTGCTGATTTTTTTTTTTTGTAGTTTGACTAAACGTAGGCTTTAGGTTAGAACAGTAAGTCAGAGTTTAACATACAGAAGGCTGCTCAAGGCAGGCTTCCTTAAATGTGTTCTCATGAGGATTCTTGGAGGTGACCTTCCCAAAGGGTTGCTGTACTAGCATAGCGGTGCTCAGGAATGTGCCAGACCAATTAGCTGGAAAACTTGTAAACATACTTTTCCTGGATGACAGGTATTCTCCAAGGGTGTCTGAGAGAGTCCCTAAAATCTCCCTCCTTGTCACAAACCTGTACCTAATGCAAAACCTATTTTTACCTCATAAATGGGTCTCTGTCTCTACTTGTATCTGCCGACACTGTGGATGCCCCAAAAAGACCCAGTAAAGGCTATATATAACCTCTGTGTCTCAAAGATGGCCACCAAAAACCTTGAGAGGACATTATGACCAAAGGCTCTCCCAAGCTGGCACCAGGAGTCCATGGCAAAAGGCACACTGGTGCCATGCCTGGCTCCTCACCTTGATAAAACAGAAAAAGAAGCACTTCCCCAACTAAATTATTCCAATTTCTGGATATGCTGAAATGAATGGTAGCCTGAAAATGACATCATCTTGGCCTGGCCAATTAAAATGGCCAAAGATCAAGAGCCTGAAAGAAGGCAGACCCAAGTCAGTGGCTGTTGAGGAAGCTCTATGACACTGCAGCACTGGAGTGGAGGTAGACATAGTTCTGCTTTACTGAACTAAAGACAGGTGGGGGTTATCCAATGAAAAGTGGGAACTATACCAAAATCTCACTAGAGATGGGAACGAATGCCCCATTACACAACAGCATCCTGGAATGATTCTTGCTATGTGTTCTTTTTCATTAAGTGCACTGCACAACTTTCAATGTCTGCTCAGCATCTTTATTTTGCTATACGCATTAGAAAATCATCTTTTTTAAACCATGACCATGTGCAGTTTCCGCGCACTCAGTTTTTACTGTAGCAAGTGCCACTTTCCTTAACATTCTGTGAACTATGTTCCCAGGCTAACATCTCTGACGTTATAGTGTTTGTTTTCTAGTAATCGTTTTAATGTAAAATTGAATATGCAATGATTAATACATGGATGTTCTCATAGTAGATTCATGAGAAATAAACACCTTTAGTGGTTAACCATTTTATGTGAAATAATAGTGATTCCACATTTACAAAATATTTTGCTATGTGAAGTGAACAGGCAGGGTTGTATTTACCATAATGACACCCATTGGCCAGTGCCCAATGCAGAATGTTTAGGGGGAAGCACCAAACGTCAACACTTAGAAACTGTATTTTTTGTTTTTTAATTTGTTTCCCTTGTTTGGCAACTTCTGAACGTTTATAATTAAATTCAGCAGGAGATTTGTAGGGAGAAGGGGGTGCACTGAATGTTGAGAGGAGTCAAAAGACTCCACCTGGTTTCCTTTGACAGTAACCAGCCAGCAGCTGAGGTTCTCCCGTAGACATGTCATTTTTATATTGAGCATCTGTCTTTTTCTTTTTAGGCCTCGATCACATGGGGCAAACATAAGTCTAGCCCTATAGAGGACCATGTTTACCTGACACTGAAGAACCACTGCTGCAGGTCAGTCTACACTATCCACACCCCACACACCTGCAGAGAGGGCGCTCACCCAGATTGCAACTGCACTGTAGACATTAAAGATCCCATATGGCCACACTCCAACAGATCTCCACCATGTACACCATTAAAATGATTAGCCACATTTGTGGAACGCTTTTTCCTTATGTCATATACAGGGGCGGACTGACAACTCATGGGACCCCCGGGCAATAGGGGATCATGGCGCCCCTGTGTCCTTGCCCAAACTCAAAAAAGCCTATGAAAAAGGTACCAGGGGTATCTCATGTGGCCCCCTACTGACCCCGGGCTCTCGGGTCAGTCTGCCCCTGGTCATATACATGGTCATGGAGGCAATCACGCAGCCTCCCTGGTCGTTCTACCCACATATTGTATGTGGCAAATTTTACATGTGATCAAATAGATCACATATTTCGTATTACAAGTAATGACCTCCTTCATTTTGTATTGTTTGCCTCTGTTAGTGGGTACATACCTGTCCCCTCTCCTCAGCAGGGACACTCCTGTGCACCACAGGGGAAATCCCCTGAACTGCAGCCACATCTCACCCTGTTTTTTATTTGATGAAAAATAACTAGGTGATAGCACAGTCCTCGATGACCTACTGGGATGCTGCTCACAGTGTGCCCAGGATGTTCTTAACAAACTATTTCCTGATAGGGGTTTTCTATACAACTTAGTTACAATCTCTCTATCACAGTGAGTCAACATGACATCCAAAAAGTTTATTTGATCCACATCCCCCTGCCCTGTAAACCGGAGATTCAATTGATTGCTGTTTAAATACATAAAAAATTCATCCACAGATCCCAGGTCACCAGAACAGATAAAGAGATTAAAATCTAATAAAATCTAATAAAATCTAATATGGGGGCGAAAAGGATTGTCATGGCCAAAATTATGCCCAAAAATATACATCTCCCACCAAGGTATCATCCTAGGACTGTTTTTTCAGAGTAGGCAGTCGGCTCTCTTGTACAAGCAATCGGAGTGGCTACTAGCCATGGATTAAGAAATGTGGATGAAGAAATGGGTGATCCTTGGAGGGGAGACCAGTCGTGATAATTAATACCCCATTTAAAGTGTAAGGTGCATTAGACCTAAAATGTTTGGGGGGGTCAAAAAGGTGAGAACATTGGAGTGAAGGTAATTGTACTGTATATGTTGAATTTGGTGGTGGATTGATGATATTGGTTGCAGATTGAATATACTTTGTGGTTTATTAAAAAGAGGGACAGAGCACAATGGTAAAGAAAGGACACTGATGCACATTGTAAATTTGCATGACATTTATTTATTTTCTTTTACATGAAGAGAGCTCAATGAAAGGAGAAGTACAGCCAAAGCTCATTTGGCTGTGCTTCTCCTGTGGATCACAGGAGTGCAGTTCATTCTGCACTCCTGTGACCTGTTTTTTAATTCAACAGCGCGCTAGACGCCACACAGCCGGTCCAGGCTGGGGAAAGATCCTGACCATATAGTCAGGATCCACCCAGGTGCCTGGACCAGCACCTGGCTTAGTCTTTTAGAGATCCCTGAGCCAGCCACTGCGGGCCCTCCACAGCCCAGTGCTCCAGTGAGAACTGGAGGGGCAGAACAGAGTGCCGATGACTGACAATTCCAGCTCTCTGCTCAGAGCTACAGGGAGAACTGATTGATCAGCGGTATTTGATCACCCAGTTCTCCCCCTAGAACCAACGGGGACAGATACTGCATCAGATCAATACTGCATCCACCTGGGTAAGTATAATTAATACAAAAAAAAAAAAAATTTTCTCTTTGAAATGTATATAGTGTTTGCTTTGTAAAATGTGATACTGTGTGGCACTGTTTATTATTTGCTCTGTGTGTTTATGTTGCTAGGGGGAGGTGTCTGTTGTCCTTCAGGAAAATGCAGCAAAATCATATAAATAAACCCTTGTATTAGCATTTTCATTGAAGTCTATGGAGCAAAATATACACCATGCTAAAAAGGTTCCTGCACCTTTCCAAAAACACATTGTTGTAAATTGCATAGATGTGAACAAGACCCATAGGAAATAAGGTTAAATGGATTGATGTGCAATTTTGCAAATCTATTAATGCACTAAAAAATGCACAGCTGAGAACCTAGCCTTAGAGTGGTTTAGCATGTTGTTACTGTCAAGTGATTTAATTATAAAACGCTATTAGGGCATGTTTTCGTTTTTTTTATTTTTGATCTTATGCATACTCACTAAGTCACCATTCACACTTTGACATTCTAGGAACGCAAGCAGAAACACGGCAAAACGTGCAGGGCACGTACAGTGCTATTAACACTTAATGGCACCAGAAACTTAGGTAGCAATCGCGCATATTCTGTACAAAAACACACATCACAAAACAGCTTGGATCAGTGCAAAAAAAGGTACATGAGCTACTTTGGTGTGTATGTTGCTCATAGGGCAGCCCATTGAAAGCAATAAAAAGTGACCTATTGCATCACAGAGGTATGAAAGCAGCCTAAGGGCTTGTTTATGCTTGTGGTTGGGAGGTGGTAAAAATACACCATGGAACCATATTTCTATCTCTCACCTTAACATGCTCCCCGCTGTCCTATAGCAGAACTACTGCTACAGGGCAGCGCAAAATATAATTTTGCATTTCCAGGTAGGGAGCAAAAGCCTGGGTCCCAGCCAGAGATTCCCTGACGGCACCCAGCGATCGCTGAGGAACAGTGAAAGAGGAGAGGTCTACGTGTAAACACAGATCTCTCTCCTGTCAGCACTGACATGCTGCTTTGCATTGCTCTACATAGAAGAGCAATACAAAGCAGCATGTTTCCCTAGTAAAACAGCACACAGTTAACCCTTTGATTGCCCCAAATGTTACCCATTCCTGCCCAGTGTCATTAGTACATTTTTTATTAGCACTTATCACTGTATTAGTGTCATTGGGGATGTCAGTGGCAGTTAGTCAGTTCCCCACCCTCCTCAGTGTCAGAATGCCCACCACAGTCCCGCTATAAGTTACTGATCGCCGCCATTACTAAAACTGAAAATTTGTTTTTAAAAAATTCTGGTATATATACCGCCATTTGTAGATGCTATAACTTTCACATAAACCAATTAGTTTACATGTATTGGGAATTTTTTTTAGCAAAGACATGTAGCAGAATACATTTTAGCCTAAATTTATGACGAAATTTGATTTTTTTTAACATTTTTACTGGATATGTTTTATAGCAAAAAGTCATAAATATTGTTTTTTTTTCAAAATTGTCGGTCTTTTTTTGTTTATAGCTCAAAAATAAAAAAAGCAAAGGTGATCAAATACAACCGAAAGAAAACTCTATTTGTGGGGAAAAAAAGGACAGAAATGAAATTTGAGTGCAGCAGTGCATGATCGTGCAATTGTCAGTTAAAGTAACACAGCGCCATATTGCAAAACATGGCCTAGTCAGGAAGGGGGTACATCCTCTGGAAGGCAAGTGGTTAATGTGCAAAGGCAGTGGATGAAGGTGTACACATACTGTGGTTGTAATGCTTTGCTTCATGGACATGGCAAGAAAAAAACTGTTTTCTGCAGGTAGTGTAACCCACCAAACGGGGCCCATTCAAGTAATTGAGTGGTGAGGACACAATGTCACATCACCACCTGTCAAATGCCCTCTGAAGAGCAATCTGAAATTAGAATGCTGTTCAGAAACCAAGGCTAGTATAATTGAGCCCCAAAGGCTAAAGGTTTTTTTTAACCTCAATGCATTACCTTCAGTATGCAGCTCTCACCCAGCTGCCTGCACAAGAACAGAGGCTCTCTCAGCTCTCGCCCTCCTCATTGGCTCAGGCACAGCAGCAAGAACACTTGGCTCCTGCTGATGTCAATCACAACCACTGAGGAGGGGGTGGCTGGGTGAAGCCACACTCTGTGTGTCTATGGATACACAGAAGCGGCTCAGGATTGAGTACGCACAAGCGCCCCCACAGCAAATGTTTTGCTATGGGGGCACTCAGCAGGGGAGGGGCCATGGGCACCAGCAGGGGACCCAAGAAGAGGAGGATCGGGGCTACAAATCTATTGCACTGTGCAGGTAACTATAACATGTTTGTTATTTTAATTTTTTTTTAATCAAACATTTACAACCACTTTAAGCCCGGGTTCACACTGAGTTCAACTTTGAAATCGTGCTACTTCACTTGAAATAGCATGATTTTAAAGCTGCAGATCAGTGCGATTTCACTGTGGCAAGCGACTTAATTTAACGGAAGGCAATGCAAGTCACAATGAAATCGGAAAAAGTAGAGCAGGAACTATTTTTGAAATTGCGCTACTTCAGATTGCACTGACTAAGACAGTGCCATAGAAATACATTAGATGCAACTTCAGGTGCCATTTCTAAATTGCATGTCGCACCTCAAGTTGCACCAGTGTGAACCAGGGCTAAATCAGCTGCTAAACATTCTTTAACCTCCCTAGCGGTATGATTCTTTCCGATTTTTTGTGCTTAAAGCGGTAACATTTTTTTGCATGGAAATATGTAGTTTTTTATTGTAGGCTGTAATTTTTAGGAATAACTCACTGAAATCTGTACAAACAAGAGTCTAGTAAACATTCTGGGTAGGATAAAATTTGAAACACGAAATCATAAATTATAATTTAATAAATAATCATAAAAAATAATAATATAATAATAAATTTAATTCAATAATATAATCAAACCAAAAACACTGAAATTTGAAATACAGAGGCAAATTCGCACATCGCTGAGCAAAGTCGCAAAATCGTTTTCAATGTCTGATGACGAATTTCCCCACGAATCATTATCACTCAATTCTGCAAGTGGTTCTGATTTACTATCGCTGTTCTCTAGCTAGACTAAAACCGCTTTTGACGTAAAGGGACGCTTTTTGGACGCCATGGACTTTTCTAAGTTTCCAGGCAGAAAGAACAGTCAAAATGCAGGCATGGCACAGGACAAAGCAGTAGGGTCAAAATGTATGTGAAATACATTGAAACAGCAATGTTTTACTATGTAATAATCATTTTAAAAAAATACATTTTTAAAAAATTTCAAATTTGCCGACGTCACAGGGACCGGAACACGGAAGCCGGATGCCGGCACCGGCCGGAGGAGATGGCTGGGGATGCTGCAGGGGACACATTGTGGGAGCGAAGGACAAGGTAAGTGCTGCAGGGACTCCCTGAGTAACGCCGCATGGTAAGCCCAAGTGTAGCTCGGGGTTACCGCTTTTGGTTCTGACATTTTACCCCGAGCTACACTCGGGAATACCACTAAGGAGGTTAAAAAACTTCTTGAGTGGAACTTCCCTCTCTCAATTAACATGGATTATTCTTAATCCTTTTGCTGCTAGCATTCATAAATAGATAGAAAAGTATATTTACTTGTTTTAAACATTTTTTTATATTTCTTCAGGTATTTCCTGGTTTCCATGTCTAGGCAAATGATGTCATACATCCCAGAAGTCTTCAGGAGGGGAGGGAGGGTTCTCTGTTCTTCCAATGCCTGAGCTAAGGACAGAGAGATTCCAGGAAATAAATATTCCAGGAAATAAATGCTACATGAATCATCTGTCCTTACTCAAGATGACCACAGCCAGAAATACCAGAGGGTGTTTTTCAAAATGAATTCTTAGTAAAATAAAGGAAGGAGATGTGAATGGATGGGTGAGTTTGCCTTGAAAATTAAAGTGTCACTAAACCTATGACCCTGCATTCACTATATCTGGTCTCCCACAGAACTCAGAACATGGAAATGCAATTATTTTCATAAATATAAACTGATAAATACCTTTTATCATCATTCGTATATAGCAGTTTTGTGACTATCAGTGTCTGGTAGAGCACTACTTAAAGCTTGTAGGAAGAGTTTTATTCTCCTCTGACTGTCCTATGAGGCTACATAACCCCTGACCCTCTGTCTGGACAGTGTTGATTGGCCCTGTGCTGATCACATGCACTCTCCCAAAAAAATATACCCTCTTTAGCAATACACACTAAACTGGACATGTGCAGTCTGCCCCCAAGGCTCTGTTCTATCAGCAGATGGATTGAGGACAGTAGAAGAAGGGGAGGATCATAGAAGACAGGATCAAACAGCCTTTTTACCTAATGTGGAGGATTAACCCCTTAGGTTCCACAGTGAGTATAACAAGGATGCTTTACTGCATCTACAGACTGATATTACTGTTGTGGGTTTAGTAACACTTTAAAAAATTAATTAAAATTCACGTTTGGTTTTTGGTGTTCAGATACAGTGCAGTTCCACTTTAAACATTTAATATCACTAAAAAAAATGTAAAAATAAATACTTGAATTGATGTTTTTTTTAACCAGAGTTTATGGTCACCTTAAATCGGTATTTGGCCCATTCACCTCTTTGTGTGACAGAAACAAGTGCAGAAATGTAAGTTTCTGCAAGCTTGTGAAAAGTGAGCTAAAACACATGAAGCACTGGTCGTGGCATTATATCTTATTATATCCTATTATATCGTATGTATAGCAGTTACACATTTTGTTGAATGTTTTCTGCGTGAGAAATCGTGCAAAAATGCCCATCGCAAAAAAAGCTTAGCTCATTGCCATTGCATTTTTGGAGTGGAGGGAAGCCCACTCAAATGAATGGTGCTGCTCAAATACTTGGCTATAAAAATGTGATGCTCGAGTGTCACTCAGATGTAAATGAGACCATAAACCCAAATCCCTTTCACACTAGAAATTGCATGTGAATTGCATAGGAACGCTGGGCAATTCCTGTGCAATTTCATCCTATTCACTTTTAATGGGCTGAAATTGCACTGCAACAGAGATTTTTTGAAACGCGCTGCAACCATACTACATGGTACTTCTGTTCCATGTGATTTGGTGTGGGCATACGCACTGCACATGCGACCTGTGTTTGGGGTGTCATCAGTGATGTATTTAGGTTTTGTGCCACCCTAGGCAACACAAAAATTGTCTGCCCCCACGGACACCGGCCAACACCACCCCCTCCTTCCAACTTCCGCGGAGAGAGCCTGACATTGACCACTTCCCCCCACCTGGGAGATCCTTTGACTACCACCCCCTACCACTCAGCTTCACAGCTCCAGACATCCCACGGGAACAAGAGTCCGGCTCTAAATACACCATCAAGCAGCCCACTGCCTCTCTCGGATCCCACCTGATTCTCATGACGCATGTGTCCCTTCTTTCATCCCTTCTTCTGGGTCCCCCTGAAAAATGCCGCTCTAGGCAAGTGCCTTGTTTGCCTTGTGGTACATACACCCCTGGGTGTCATTTACTTTGTACTGACACCCTCTGCAAATTGCAAAGGCAGTAGGATTGAAATGCAGTGAGAAACTGCATTGAAATGCAGGTTTTCTGCACCGCATTCCACTGTAAAAGGGCCCTAAATGTAATATATTGCAGATTACCAATCATGTGGTGGCTGCATTCGTTTTCTTTTTTTTAGGTTTTCTTCCCTCTGTTTTCATCTGGTGATCTGGCCAGTAATACACCTCCTGCATTGTACTACACTCTACATGAAAGAGCAAAAGGGGGAACCTTTGGCCAGCAGCATTGTCAGTCTGGGGGTAGGGAAGTGTTAGATATACTAGCAGATTTAGATACACTAACAAATTGAAGCCAAGGTTTTACATAAATAAATTAATAAATAAAAACTGATCATTTGTAAGCTACCATGTCAGTAGCAAATGGTTTGTCTCAACCCTGATACATTTTGAAAACAATAGACTGGATCACCAGGTGAAAACAAAAGAAAGCTTAAAAAAACGAATGCAGCCATCACCTCTAAACACTGATGGGTTATTATAACTTTCTTAGTATTGGGACACTTGTCTTTACACGCACATGAACTTTAATGGGATCCATGTCTTAGTCTGGAGGGTTAAATACTGAGTTGGCCCACCCTTTGCAACTATATTAGCTTCAACCCTTCTGGGAAGGCTGTCCTCAAGGTTTAGGAGAGTGTCTATGGGAATGTTTGACCATTCTTTCAGAAGGCCTGGCTCACAGTCTTCGCTCTAATGCATTCCAAAGGTGTTCTATCCAGTTGAGGTCAGGACTCTGTGCAGGCCAGTAAAGCTCCTCCACCCCAAACTCTCTCATCCATGTCTTTATGGACCTTGCTTTGTGCACTGGTGTGCAGTCATGTTGGAACAGGAAGGGGCCATCCCCAAACTGTTCCCACAAAGTTGGGAGCATGAAATTATTCAAGATGTCTTGGTATGCTGATGCCTTAAGAGTTCCCTTCACTAGAACTAAGGGGCCAAGCCCAACTCCTGAAAAACAACCCCACACCATAATCCATCCTCCACCAAACTTTACACTTGGCACAATGCAGTCAGGCAAGTATCGTTCTCATGGCAACCACCAATCTCAGACACGTCCATTGGATAGACAGAGAAGCGTGATTCGTCCGGTGGTGGCGTGCTTTACATGAAGTTTTGAGGTCTTTAGGTATTGACTCTGCAGGCAGTTGGTGACTTCTGCGCACTGTGCACTCCAGCATGTGCTGACCCCACTCTGTCATTTTACGTGGCCTACCACTTCATGGCTGAGTCCTGTTGTTCTCAGTTGTTCCACTTTGTTATAATACCACTAACAGTTGACTGTGGAATATTTAGTAGAAAGGAAACTTCCCGGATGTACCTATTGCACAGATGGCAACCTATCCCGGTACCACGCTTGAATCCACTGAGATCCTGAGAGTGACCCATTCTTTCACAAATGTTTGTAGAAGCAGTCTGCATGCCTAGGGGCTTGATTTTATACACCTGTGGCCATGGAGGTGATTGGAACACCTGAATCTAATGATTTGGAGGGGTGTCCCAATACTTTTGTAATATATTGTATATGAATAGATTTGTTTTATTAAATCACTTTAGAGTTTAGTGTCACTGTAAGTTTGGATGTGCCATGCCTTCATCTAGAATGCCCAGAGAGGTGATCTCAGAAGGACATCCCAGGAGATGGGTCGGGCACACACGCACACACCCGGTACACACATCGCACACACCCGGTACACACATCGCACACACAGCAGCGATCGCAGACATTCTATAGAGCAGGCTGAGTGACAGCTGACGTCACGGTGCGGGGCGTGGCGTCGTGTTGCTGAGCAGGGAAGGGATCCGGCGGGTGCACAGCGCTGTGTCTGGGAGGATCTGTATGCAGTATGTAGGGAGAGAAGCCGGGGATCCGGGCACACCGACTCCCCAGCATTCCGCTCTAGATCGGGACTCCTCCGCCTGCACGTTCTTCTTCCTCCTCCTCCAGCCTCCCCCTTGGATTACAAGCAGCGTTGTAGGGGTGACCGGGGAGAACCCCCACATTGCTCTGACATGTCACCCCAGATGCGGAGACCCGTCGGTGCTCACCCTTGGATCTCCGGAGGGCTCCTGTGCCGGCTGCGGGATTAACGGATCCGGACACCTGGGCTCATCATCGTTCAGTGAACTCCGGACTGATCGCAGGGAGCGGACCTCCAGGTAAGGAGGCGGGGTGCAGTCATTGGAGGTCATGTACTGGATCCCCAATGACAGCCATCCCCTGCTGACAAAAGTAGTCTGGGACATCATCCCCATGGATAATGTGTGATAGGGAACACCTGAACTCCAATCATCACCAGTGTATGATGCCTCAGGATCCTCTAAGGAAAGTGGTGCAAAGTGCAGTAACCCATAGCAACCAAAACCGTCCGTGTCTGATCATCAAAAGGCTGATTTCTGATTGGTTGCTGGGATTATCATGCTTTGCCCAGGTGCAAAGTGCATTGATCTAATGCAATCAGACCTTCACTCTCCTATACCCCCCAATGGGATGTGGTTGCTGAGGGTTACTGCTCTAATTTAATGAGCTTTTCATTGGCTGCCATAGGATCAGTGTCAGTGTGATCCTCAGAGAGGCCTTATAGAACTCCTCCGCAGGGATCCTGATCTAATCACAGCAGAACATCCTATGACAGGGAATGTGCCCTACCATCCATACACTGCTTCATTGCATCCTGAGTATATATAGGAGGTACATATCTACCAGCACTATAGGAGTCTGGCAACTGCTGCACCTATAGCCTCCTTATCCTATATACTCCTTATCATCATCCTCTAGCCTCCTTATCATCGTCCTCTAGACTCTTTACCCTAGAATGGGGAATGCTCCCTACCATCCATACACTGCTTCATTCCATCCCGAGTATATATAAGAGGTACATATCTACCAGCACTATAGGAGTCTGGCAATTTCTGCACCTATAGCCTCCTTATCTTATAAACTTATCATCCTATAGCCTCCTTACCCTAGAACGGGGAATGTGCCCTACCATCCATACACTGCTTCATTCCATCCTGAGTATATATAGGAGGTGCATACCTACCAGCACTATAGGAGTCTGAAAATTGCTGCACCTATAGCCTCCTTATCCTATATACTCCTTATCATCCTATATCCTTCTTACTCTAGAACGGGGAATGTGCCCTACCATCCATTCACTGCTTCATTCCATCCTGAGTATATATAGGAGGTGCATACCTACCAGCACTACAGGAGTCTGGAAATTGCTGCACCTATAGCCTCCTTATCCTATATACTCCTTATCATCCTATATCCTTCTTACTCTAGAACGGGAATGTGCCCTACCATCCATACACTGCTTCATTCAATCCTGAGTATACAGAGTATATATAGGAGGCACATACCTACCAGCACCATAGGATTCTGGCAATTGCTGCAATTCTAGCCTCCTTATCCCACAAATGTATCCTATAACCCTATCATCATCCTATATCCTCCTTGTCCTATAATATTCTATAATGGGAAATGTTCCCTACCATCCATACACTGCTTCTTTCCATCCAGAGTATATATAGGAGGTACATACCTACCAGCACCATAGTATTCTGGCAATTGCTGCAATTCTAGCCTCCTTATCACACAAACTTATGCTATAACCTTGTCATCATCCTATAGCCTCCTTATCCCATAAACGTATTCTATAATTGCATCCTTATCTTATATCCTTCTTATACTATGACAGGGAATGTTTCCTACCATCCGTACACTGCTTCATTGCATCCTGAGTATATAGAGTATATATAGGGGGTACATACCTCCCAGCACTGTAGTAGTGTGTCAACTGCAAATCTAGCCTCCGTGTCCCATAAACGTATCCTATAGCCTCCTTATCCCATAATATTCTATAACAGGGAATGTTCCCTGCTATCCATAAACTGCTTAATTGCATTCAGAGTATATATAGGAGGTACATACCTACTGCACTATAGGAGTCTGACAACCGTAATTATAGCCTCCTTGTCCATAAATACATCCTATAACCTTCTCCTATACTTTCCCTATCCTATGACATGGAATGTGCCCTGCCATCCATACACTGCATCCTGAGTATACTGAGTGTATATATATATATAGGAGGTTCATATCTACCAGCACTATAGGAGTCTGGAAACTGCTACAATTATAGCTTCCTTACACCCAACTCCGCAAACTATGACAGGTTATGTAAAGCAAACCCTTGAGACACCCCCCCCCCCCCCACCTCTTAGATTCAGGCTGGCTTCTATAGCAGGAGCTCCATCCATTTATCTCCCAACATTTCCATTGTAGTCTGTGGGGAATCTATCTCTAGCAATAGAGAGGCTGGTTAATAGGAGACAGAGAGAATATGTCACAATGAAAGACCTCCATAGAGCAAGAGATGCCCACGTATGCATGGAAAAGAGCTGCTTTCAATGGGCAGATTAGCACTTCCACCTTTAAAAAGCGATATTTTCCGGCTGGGCAGCAGATTGCATTTGCCACATGAGGAGATTCCTGATTAATCCATGTTGTGATTCAGGAGATGCAAGAGGGGTTCTGCCATGGGGTGCAGATTAATGGGGTACAGGGAGATTTTCCAGTTAACATGCTGCTGGCTCCATAGTCTTATAAAATGCAGTTGACTGTGAAATGATATATTGTGTAAATTATATTCGAACTCTATTAAAATCCTTTTTTTTTTTTTTTTTTTTTTTTTACCAGTTGTACAGCCTTGATGGATATACAGGCATTTGCACTATACCGACACAGAATAATATTTCATGATAACACAGTCCAATTAGCACTTTACATCTTGCAGTGTACAATCACACACCGCCTTGACAGTGATTGGGTTTGGTTACATATCCATTTATCGATCGGAGAGTGTCTGATAAAAGGTTATATGATCAGGGAGCAGTCTCTTGGGGCAAATGATGTAAAGGGGGTAGCATGGATTTCTATAAGGCCGATATTTAGCAAGAAGGGAGGATTACCTATAGGGCCAAGTAAAAGAACTTTGGTTTGGCAAGGGTGGGTTGTTGTTATTGGTGGGTCTGTATAAATCTGGGACAGTTTTGGATAACCTTTCGGAAATCAGATTGGGCATTGTGGAGATAGCTGGATTTAGTAATCACAAATAGGAGATGACATTGAAGTTGGAAGATGATATAATTATAAAAGACAAGTGAGATTATAAAATAATATATATAACTGAAAGGGACACTTGGGCAAATAACAAAAAGCGGTTACTGCTGAATTCCAGATTATTATGGAATATTAGTTACTATAAAGGGGGAGGGGTGGGTCACATTTAATAGCATAAAAGGGAGTACTATCATGGTATGGTAAAGATGGATCAATAATAATCAGTTTTAATTGGATCATCTAGAATAATCCAGTGTTTTTAATTGGATTATACATTTATAGTAAAGTTGTTATTAAAGGATCACATAAAGCATAAATGGGTGTGGGTCCTATAATGGAGATGCATCTGTACCTGGAATCCCATATAATGTCAATGCAAGGTTATCAATATTGCATGATACCGTAGAACTAGGTTGTAGGCACAGAACCAAAATACAGGTATGTATAGCCAGGGGTGCACAAATTGATACAGTATTCTGAAGCCATTCAATTCAGTCTGGGAGCCAGTAGGCGTCTTTGGGAAGGCAGGGACTCTCTAAATCAGTATAGCAATGCAAAGAGGAATCCTGGGTAAAGTGCTGTAACTTGTAGCATTTAACTAGAAATAAGCTCTTATTCATTTACAGTAACTGAGATCTGATTAGTTGACTTGGGTTACTGCTCTCTGTATATCATCATGGAGCTTTGCATGTTTTCAACAACCACAACATAAAAGGTTCCTGAAATCTAAAGAGAACTATTCTTGGCTGAGCTTATGCAGGAATTTATCCCGGACCCTAACATCACACATCACCTATAACAAATAAATTAACAAGTTCCAAAAACTAGCATGCTTAGGGTTCGTTCATATTACCCGATGGTGGGAATCTGCCCTAAGCAGTGCAACCTCATTCGCATGTGCATGGTGGGACACTGCACTGCCAAAAACTGCAGCAGGACCTAAATTTGCCTGCATTTAGGTGCGTTATAGTCCACCTATCTTAAATAGGCCACCTAACCGAGTTGTGCCTAAAGTAAAAATAAGCGTGTACTGTGGCACATTTTGGTCAATTTTGAATGCAGCCTTAGAAGAATGTGCTTATCTTAAAGTGCTACTAAACCCACAACAGTAAAATCAGTCTGTACTGTATATGCAGTAAAGCACGCTTGTTATACTCACTGTGGAACCTAAGGGGGTTAATCCTCTGAATTGTGTAAAAGGCTGTTTGAGCCTGACTTCTCTGTCCATGCTAATAAGACAGACTGAACCCGTAGCCCTTCTGCACATGCTCAGTTTAGTGTGTATTGCTAAAGAGGGGTTTTTTTGTGTTTTTTTTGGGAGCGTGCATGTGATCAGCACAGGGCCAATTGGTGCTGTCCAGACAGAGGTCAGGGGTTTTGCATTTTCCTAGAGTAGAAAGAAAACTCCTCCTACAAGCTTTAACCAGTGCTCAGCCAAAGTCACAAGACTGCTATATACTGCTGAAGAGAAAAGGTATTTAGCCGTTTATATTTACTAAAATAATTGCACTTCCATGTTCTGTGTACTGTGGGAAACCAGATATAGTGGATGCAGGGTCCTGGGTTTAGTAACACTTTAATATAGGATATCTGTATTACAGCTTGCCATGTGGGCTCTTATGACCTTATAAGTTGTGTGCAGATTACACTGCAGGTATCTGTAAGTGCCTGTATACACTGTTACTTGATTTACCCCCGGAACCAGTAACATTGCATTATGTGGATAGTATCTAGGTGGACCACCCCTTTCCAACCTTGATGCTATCCTTATAGGCCAGCTAGTGTGATAGGCAGCTTCTTTGGCCCATAGGGAGGATAGGATGGGAGTATCTGGTCACTGACCGCGCAATGCAGCGCCCTAACCTCCCACTCTCGTTTTGGGGATACCAGAGCTCCGTTATTTAGGATTGACATGCATATTCCAAACCTGGGAGGCAGCGAGTGAGCTTTGGTTATAGAGCATCCATTGTAAACTCAGGAGACCTTTGATCCTATACTCTCACTCTGAGTATAGAGTGGACAAAGTGAACCCAACAGGCAAAACTGTAATGAATTATTGCTATTTTTTTTTTATTACTGAAGTAAGCCCCATTATGAATGTTGGTCTTGAAGCCCATTGGGTACACCTTTTATATTAAATATTAAGATTTTGCCCAGATGCCTTCTTTTACTACCCCATTCTCCTACCTAAGTATATGTAACTTTGCAGTGCTCCACTGCTGTTCCTCCACTGCTGCAAAATCCCCAATGGGGGAGAGGGGGGGGGGGATGTGTCTTCCTCTCATGACTTAGTGCTCAGTCCTGTAAGTATAAGTTGGTTGGGTCTGAACTTTGAGTAATCAGTTTTGGATATTGGGCATGCTACACACACCCAAAAATATCATAATACTTTGGGTGTGTGTAGTATGTCCACTCCTCTTCCACCCGGACATTTACTGGCAATTCCTGGCTGTTGTTTTGACAGCCGGGCTTCTTTTATTTACTCAGCAGATCTTTCTGTTCCTGTGTAAACTGACATTCAGAACCTTATCTGCAGTATTAAGAAGAGTTGCAATGAAGTTATGCTTCACTGTAACTTCTGTAGTTCATTCATAGCATTGATCTGCATTTATTAAGTAAAGCAACTTTGCATGTTAAATTAAAAATGCATGATTTGAAAAAAAAAGCCTTTATTTCATTTGTAAATCACTTCACTATGCTTTGTAATAGAAATCATTTTTATTAAACTTGTTTATTGCGTAATGTAATAAAACCAAAAAAACATAATACAGTGGGGCAAAAAAGTATTTAGTCAGCCACTAATTGTGCAAGTTCTCCCACTTAAAAAGATGAGAGAGGCCTGTAATTGGCATCATAGGTAGACCTCAACTATGAGAGACAAAATGAGAAAAAAAATCCAGACAATCACATTGGCTGATTTGGAAAGAATTTATTTGCAAATTATGGTGGAAAATAAGTATTTGGTCACCTACAAACAAGCAAGATTTCTGGCTCTCACAGACCTGTACCTTCTTCTTTAAGAGGCTCCTCTGTCCTGCACTCATTACCTGTATCAATGGCACCTGTTTGAACTTATCAGTATAAAAGACACCTGTCCACAACCTCAAACAGTCACACTCCAAACTCCACTATGGTGAAGACCACAGAGCTGTCGAAGGACACCAGAAACAAAATTGTAGACCTGCACCAGGCTGGGAAGACTGAATCTGCAATAGGCAAGCAGCTTGGTGTGAACAAATCAACTGTGGGAGCAATAATTAGAAAATGGAAGACATACAAGACCACTGATAATCTCCCTCGATCTGGGGCTCCACGCAAGATCTCACCCCAGGACTACACGGGGGGACCTAGTGAATGACCTGCAGAGAGCTGGGACCAATGTAACAAAGGCTACCATCAGTAACACACTACGCCGCCAGGGACTCAGATCCTGCAGTGCCAGACGTGTCCCCCTGCTTAAGCCAGTACATGTCCGGGCCCGTCTGAAGTTTGCTAGAGAGCATTGGGATGATCCAGAAGAGGATTGGGAGAATGTCATATGGTCAGATGAAACCAAAATAGAACTGTTTGGTAGAAACACAACTCGTCGTGTTTGGAGGACAGAGAATGCTGAGTTGCATCCAAAGAACACCATACCAATTGTGAAGCATGGGGGTGGCAACATCATGCTTTGGGGCTGTTTCTCCGCAAAGGGACCAGGACGACTGATCCATGTACAGGACAGAATGAATGGGGCTATGTATCGTGAGATTTTGAGTGCAAACCTCCTTCCATCAGCAAGGGCATTGAAGATGAAATGTGGCTGGGTCTTCCAACATGACAATGATCCCAAACATACCACCCGGGCAATGAAGGAGTGGCTTCGTAAGAAGCATTTCAAGGTCCTGGAGTGGCCTAGCTAGTCTCCAGATCTCAACCCCATAGAAAACCTTTGGAGGGAGTTGAAAGTCCGTGTTGCCCAGCGACAGCCGCAAAACATCACTGCTCTAGAGGAGATCTGCATGGAGGAATGGGCCAACATACCAGCAACAGTGTGTGCCAACCTTGTGAAGACTTACAGGAAACGTTTGACCTCTGTCATTGCCAACAAAAGATATATAACAAAGTATTGAGATGAACTTTTGATATTGACCAAATACTTATTTTCCACCATAATTTGCAAACAAATTCTTTCCAAATCAGCCAATGTGATTGTCTGGATTTTTTTTTCTCATTTTGTCTCTCATAGTTGGTCTACCTATGATGCCAATTACAGGCCTCTCTCATCTTTTTAAGTGGGAGAACTTGCACAATCGGTGGCTGACGAAATACTTTTTTGCCCCACTGTACATATATACTTCAGGTAGCTTTCCATACATCAAGCATTTGACAACAATTTAATTTAAACAAAAATGTTAATGTCATTATACACAGGACAAATTATAGAATAAAATTAGCACTTTTTATAGGCGGGGCACTTGTTTTAAAACTAGCACTGGTCAACCTCATTACATCTTTTGTCTACATATTGCACAAAAAGACAATATTGCTAGGAGAATGCTTTGCTTATACTTAAACAAGGAATATATGTGTTGCTTTATTGTAAAGAGGAACTTCGCCCCCCCTAGATTTTTTTTCAATCGCTGTTATTTGTTTCTTTAGAAAATATGCTCACCTGCTCAATGAATCCAGGGTTGTCCCACTGCTATAACAGGCCGGTGCCATGTTGCCATCCTGCTTTCCTATGTTACCAGGAGCCGGCTGTTTTTTCTGGGTTCATGAAACCAGACCCAGATGACTCTCCGTCAGGTCCTCCCTCCAACCTCTGTGTCCTCCTGCTTCTTCTTGGGACATGTGATGGGGATATCCCAGGAAGCTGTTGTGTCTTTTATCCAGGGGTGTCAAACTGGTGGCCTTCCAGCTGTTGCGAAACTACAAGTCTCATCATGCCTCTGCCTTTGGAAGTCATGCTTGTAACTGTCAATCTTGCAATGCCTCATGGAACTTGTAGTTTGGCAACAGCTGGAGCGCCACCAGTTTGACACCTGTGCTTTAATCTATTGCAAGATGGGTAGAGAGGAAAACTCCATTTTGGGGGGAGTGAAAATTCTGCTTTAAGTAATGACAAGTTATCATCCAATCAATAGGCCAACAGCTAAAATATAAGATGAACCTATAAAAAGAAACTCTGTAGTTGAGCCACTTTAAGCATACTGGTTATCTGGTTCCTCAAATGTATTCAGCCCCAGTGGATGTGAGGTTAAAAAAAGTATTTAAAAAAATGCATTAAAGGAGGTGTGAAAAAAGGCGAAACATGTTCCAAAGGTGAGCGTATCGTTCAAAGGGAACCTGACATATGAGAAATACTTCCAAACTCCTACGGCATAGGGTAGCCAGTTGTCTGGTCTCCATTCATTCTGTTCATCTGGCTTAGCAGCCTCATGAATCACTGACCTGGAACAAGCATGAGGTTTGACATTACTGGCTGCATACTTGTTTCCTCTCATGAATTCCTGCAGCCAGAGGATCATCACTGAAGTCTGGCATTAGAAATGTTTGTAGGAGATCATCAATGGAATTTCTGTTTCCACTTTAAGGGTTTGCTTATAAATAACTGATTGAGGAGTCATATCGCTCTCATTTGTTTATTCCTATTTTGGCTTTCTAGAATTGCTAGTGACATTGTTTCTCATGTTGTATCATATTGTGTTCTGTTAACCTACAGAGCCTGATCTACTAAACTGCGAATTGAAACTGTTGATAACTAAAGCTTAAATTGTTTTTTTTTTTTCTAGTTTTGGTAGAGAGGGAATAGAACGCCTATAAAGGTTTTTATTGTGGACTGTGTTCTCGTTAGGCACCTCTCTATTTGTCCTGGTGACTGTTCTTACTAAGGCTCAGTTCACTCTGCTGCAACTTGAGATCCGACTTGTGAGACCCCAAGTCGCATGACATGTGAAATCCCATGTTAATTAATTAGAGCTGTCCTATTTAGCACTACTGAAGTCACTTCAACTGTAGAAAAGGTTCTTGTACTACTTCAAGGCGACTTCTATCTGACTTGTGCCCATAGACTTTAATGGAAGTTGCCTCCAAGTCGGATCCTCATCTATATATTGATGTGATTTGGATCCGACATTACTGGAAGATTACCCATGCATTCCCTGAAAGTTGCTTCAAAGTAGTACCCAAGTCGCTTGGCAAAGTCGCATGACTTTCAGGTTGCAGTAGACTCAAGATGAACTTTTAAAGAAAATCCCAAATCTTGAGTTGTCACCAGAATAGGAATCAAGTGGAGTCTTCATATGGGGACACTGAACAACCAGGGAGTTCCTCGCTTTAGAGGGACTTCTTTTCACTTTCAGTTTTGGCTATGGGACAAGAAACAAATGGACATCTTCCCAATGGACACAAAATAGGGGTGGGGGTAGTTTTGACTTTTGCTTCTACATTAACCATCTTACTAAAGAGAGGAGCTTTTTTTTTTTTTTTTACTCCCTTGTGTTTGGTAGAATGATTGAATTGAACACAATTGTGCTATTTAAGGTCTTTGCTATATTTTATAGCACTGTGGATGGGACTGTCCAGCCACAGCATAGTGATGACTCAGTGAGGGAAATGCCAGTTGCTCCTAACTAGCACCCACCATCTTAATGCCATGAGCAGCACAGGGCATAGCAATCTTATATAGATGCCTATGGAGGTCCTCTGGGGTCTGTAGGCTTTAGTGACCCCAGTTCTTTGTCTCCTGGAATTGGGGATGACAGAGATTATAAAGGTGACTGCTGCTAAAACACATCTCCAGACATTGGGTGTTTTATTGTAGCATATCGATTTAATCCTACAAATTTAGCTCTACTTAACTAAATGGGTGTGGTTTTGGTGAAAAAAATATGCATATGTGGGTTGGGTTCGGACAGAATGGGCTTCAGCTTGCCCATTGGTTTCCCTGTGTCTTCTCCCGTTGTACCCTTCTCCCGCTAGCGGTCTCCTCCACCTCAGCTGGGTGTACCTGGGGGCCGCGACCTGGTCCCAGCCTGCTGCAAGTCCATCCCCACCATCCGGGGCCCTGGTGAACAAGCAGGCTAGGGCTTAGACTCCGCGCCGTGGGGAACCCCAAGCTGTGGATCTATAGAGCTCACTACCATAGGTGTTGACAGTATGTAAAGTCTAAGGCTCCATTCACACCTGGTGTTTCTTCAATGTGCACAGAAAATGTACATTGTCATGCGTTTCAGAAATGCTCTGCAAATTCACACTTGCAGTTATTAATTGTCAATGGCACCCCAAGTATGGGTAGCAGACATGCGCCTGCCTACAAACATTCTACAAATTTACGGTGAAAAAAAATCTGCTCAAAAAAAAAGTTGGAGCTTTGTTTAGGTGTTTGTCGTGTACGGCAGCCCAAGTAAATGAGCGGAAATGCTTCAAAATGCGCAAAATAAAACTCAACTGGGAACTACGCTCAGGTGTGAGCCCAGCCTTAGGCTCCATCCAAACTAAAAAAATTTTAGGCTCTTTAGTGTCCATGCACACGATTTTAGGCTAGTAGCATTTTTCAAGCTTCAGTGTTTAGGAGCAGAAAAAAATATGTTTTGTTGAGTTTTTGGGAGGGTTTTTACAGCAGAAAAAAAAAACACTGAGTGCTCCTACACTCTACTAAAACACTCCTAACAGCTTTTTTTTTTCTTTCTATATGTATTGTAAGACCTAATAAAACGTTAACACTCCTAAACGCAACTACAGACTGACACAAAAAAACGCTACTATCGGAGTATTTCGTCCAGTTTTTTTTTCTATCGTTTTTTGAGCATATAAAAAATGATAGTGTGCATGGAGCCTTAAACTGACCTTACAAATAAAGAATCTAAATACTTAAAGCTTCTTTGATCCTCACACATTCATTCAATAGGCTAACATGAACATCATCTATGCAGTCCATGTCAGTTGAGATGAATAATTTTCCAAGCTGCTGAATGACTTGTGATTCAGAAGCTGGACCTCTATAATGATTATTTGAGCAATACATAATCTAATTTTTGTATACTGATTTGTACGGTGTGACAGTCCCTTCTGTTATATCCACCAGACCTAGTGCTCTATATAGATATTGTATACAAAATAGTTTTTATTAAACATTTTTCATTTATCTTACTCACGACTAAGGACTTCCAGAGTATTATGGGTTATAAAAAGAGGCAAAACAGCAAAAGTTATCTTTTTTTTTTTTTTAGGCACAATGTCTCTTATTAAACATTTGCAGAAAACTGTGGGGAGGAGGTGGGGTGGTTCAATGCTTTCATGTATGTAAATTACAGCTTGAGCTACTGAGCTCTGTAAACAGGCTTTTTACAAAAGAGGGGCAACAGAGGTCCTAAACCACATGAAAAGGAACCCAACTCTCTACCCGCTAGAGGGAAAGGAGACCTTAAAAGTATTAATGTGTAATATTTTAAATTTACCTGCCAAAAATATTTTTCACAATGTATCTTTTAGTTTGAGGGAAAAAAAGGCAAGTATTCTTTATACTTTTGCTTTCTCATTCTGTGCAGGTTTCTATGTCTCTCTCAGCCATTCTCTGTATGTGTCCATCCTTTGACGTGTTGCTGAATGTATCAATGTATTACAGGATAAAGATAAGAGATACCAAGCAAGGACCTTCATAACCTGCACAAATGGTCCTTATGGTAAAGATCTACTTTGAAGTGAAAACCTATAAGGAATATGTCAGCTGCCATTGCTCACTTGTGCAAGTGTCAGGGCTCCCAGGTATGACCAGAGGTGTGTGACTGAAGCAGGGAAACGCAGACCTCAGATATGTTATAAACAATATAATTTATTAACACTAACAGTACAAACATAAACGCAGTGCAATACTAAAACATAATACGGTGCAAACAAACCAAACCAAACCACCCACAGATAACAGTATATACAAGCAAGCGTCGTCAGGCAGGCCGGGTCAATATCAATTGGGCAGGTAGGTACAGGGGGAGCAAGCGGAGAATGGTCGGGGTCACAGGCCAGGTTCAGCAGGTAGCAAGCAGCATAGTACAGAGGGTCAGGCAGAGGGATGGTCCGGGTCACAAGCCAGGGATCAGAACAGGTAGCAAGCAGCGTAGTACAGAGGGTCAGACAGAGGGATGGTCAGGGTCACAAGCCAGGATCAGAGCAGGAGAAGTCAGCAAAGGAACAGAAACAGGATGCAGGACAGATACAGGGCCCAGGACAAACACAACACCAAGGCAGAGTCTGCAAGTCTGGCCATCCCTTAAATACACCAGTATCATCAGTTCCAGGTGTTAGCTGGCTGAAAGGTTGAGTCTCTGATTGCTGGGAGCACCCGCTGGCCAGCCCTGGTACTGCAGATCAAAAGGCAGGTGAGTCCCACCATTGCTGGCCAGTCCATTCCTAACAGCAAGTTTTTAGCAAGTCATCTCTATCCTTCATTCACAAATTAACAAGGCATTGGGGTTGATATACTAAAGGCAGATATACTGGAAACTACAAGTGCAGCTGCTCCAGAGCTTAGTAAATGAGGTACAGCTTCAGTTTGCAAAGCATACCCCATCACATGAAAGGAAAATAAAAACGCTACTTTTGCTTGCACACGATTGAATGATAGAAATCAGCAAAGCTTCCCGTCATTTAGAAGCTTCCCATCAGACCTAGAGCAACTGTATTTGTAGTGCACAGACTATTTGACTTTAGTAAATCAATCTCATTGACGCATCACAAGCATGCAAACGGTAAAGTGTTGGGACATCAAGTATCCCTATGTGCTCCAGGTCAGTAACTAAACCGAGTATTGAAGGAAGGAAAAGAATAACCCTAGGACTAGTTCCACTTAACAGAATTCAACAGAGGAAACGTCATGTATGTGTTCTAACATAACTACTGAAATGTTGGTTTAATTCTCAATATAAACAGGGAGGACCATTGTACACCAGTCCAGACGGTTTCATGGCCCTTTTACCTTTGTCGTAGAACTAACTGTGACCTTTTTTAAGCTTTAGATAGGGCAGGGTAATTTTGATCAACTTTTTATTTATCTGCAATTTAATTGGCAAGATTCTTCCTTCTGTCTCTGTGTGTTGTAGTTACCAACTAGACAGGAAGGCACAAACCACAATAAAACATTGTCAGAAAAATTTGCAGTACCCCTTTCACATTCTATTAAGTGTATTTCGAAAAAAACTCCCAAGTAGGAACACAGGTGGTAATAAAAGCCTTACAAACACTTCCCTGCTGTTTCCAGATGGATGGGAATGAGCTTTAAAGCTGAACTCAGTGCATTTAGATAATACAGAAAAAAATAGTTAGTGCTGTATTTATTAACCAATTATCATTTAATGAAGATATATCTTTTTTTTTTTTTTTTTTAACAATTTTAAATTTTAATTATTTTTTTTGTTATGCAGACGGTGCTAGTAACTGAATTTGACTTTGTATCAGCCTCTTGCAGTCTCTGTGCAATAGAGCTTTAGCAGGAGTGGAAGCAGCACATGCAGCCAATCCGTTCATGTGCTGGTAAAGAGCATACTCATTGGAGGAAAAGGGAGATGAGCTTATCGCTGTGCTGTTCTCCTTTATTGCTCTGTCAGAGATTGGGAACAGGTCCATGATAGCCTAGACTGAAGTCATCTAGTGGCAGAAAATAAATATAACCAGTAACTGTTCTGCATTGAAGATGAGTTTTGCCGCAAAAACTGCATTTTTATTTCATCTGTTAATGGGCACTTTTTTTTTTTTTTTGACTGGAAGTCTGCTTTAAATACCTTCTTATTTATGGGGTCTATTCTAAAACAAATTAACCATGTATCAAGCTACTTACTTATGTGAATATTGTATATCCTGTAGCTGTTTGAATATTAATTTATTCCATATCATTTTTCAGTTGCAAGTTAAAAAAATAAAATAATTATACAGCAAACAGTTATTTGCATATCTATAATCCCAGACCCTGTAGCAGCTGTGTGTTCTGATAGACATGATCTAACCCATCTGTGGATTAGTACATTTCATATAATTTGCTATTTGTTGTCTTTAGAAGACCCTTGTCATTAAGTTTTGGTGATCTTATGAAAAAGTCTGTGCATCCCTAGTCATATTTTTTCTTGGTGGAAAGACGGTAACACAATCTCTAATGTAAAACCAACAATAAGTGTGAGACCCTCTTTTATTATGCTTTCAGCACCTGGTCACAAACATTGTTAGCAGTTTAACCTTTGCTTGAAATTACTGAGCAGCATAGATGATCTATGTGTCTATAGGGAAGCATTAGGTCTCAAAGAATTCAATATCTTATAGCAAGTGGCCTGTGTCTTATAGCAGCACTGTCCTTAGTATTCCTAGCCAGTGAATAGATATTTTCATAGTAAATAATACTACATGCACATCCCCCTCACTGCCTAGCTATGGACACGCATCCTCCCACATACTCCTTCTCTTCCATCCCTCACCTACACATCCATTTCTGTGTCATGTCACACATCCCACCTCCCTACATCACCCGTCACCACCATGGTGCTATCTCTGACACACATACATAATGTATACTTTTGGGGAGAGTGATGTCACCAATTGACATTTTTTTTATGGTGTAAATATAATTGAAAATTGTCTGTCATCTGTGGTTAAACACACCAGCAGACAAGAACTGTGAAAACCATAACTGCCAATATATAAAAAATTTTTTCAAAGGAGAGTGGACTTCTCTATTCCCCTTCAGGGCAAGTAAAATATGGGATTCAAATCTGGACATCTAGTCACAATGGAACATTCAACGCTGCAATGCTGACAGCAACCTAAATCTAATGGAGATTATCAACTTCCGTCAGTTAAAAAATGTTTTTGTATTTTTGCATATGTTCCTCTAAGGTTCACAATGGTCCTGGTGCATAATCATGTGTTTTTGTGGCACTTTTTTGCATTTATGTAAGAGGAAGAGCCTGGTTGTTAAACACAAACACTGCCAAAAATGCACATAAATGGGCTTTTCATGTCCACCCATCGAAATCTGTTGGACCAGAAATGCATTATGCTGCACTGCATCATGTTGCCTTGGTCTGAGTGGGCATCATAGAGAATAATGTGATTTCCATTCACTTCCTGTTCTGTTTGACAGCCATCAAATAGAACAAAATCTCCCCAATGGGAACATAATAAAAAGGTGACAGAGACTCTAACCTTCCAGGACCCTGCAACCCCTCTGGATTTTACCAATGCCCATTATATTATGTCCTCTGTAAATATTTTGTAGAGGAGTGCTCAATCTGTGGCCTGCGGGCCACATGTGGCTCTTAGAGCCCTCTGATGTGGACCTCGACCTCAAATCAGGGAGTTGCATGCCAGGGGTCAGCAACCCATTGCTTGTGATCTGGGCTTGCTGACCTGCCACCCCAGAGCATCAGAGGGCATTGAGCTGGCGCTGGTAGCAGAGAAAGCAGGTGGCCATGGAGAGAGCAGAAGCTGCATGAGCCAATGCTTCTCTGTAGTGTAAGCTCATGTCTGGGGTGAAGTGATACCATGTGCACTTTGTCTGGGACTAGCATTCTGGAGAGTGATGCCTGTAGAATCTGTATTTAACAATACATACACTGCAATGAGCATATTGACACCTATAAAAGGTTTAACAACTATTAGGATGCTTTTGCACTGATCCACGGGTGCAGTGAAGTGCACCTGCAGGTTTCCTGCTGCTTGGCTACACTGAGCCATAGACTTCTTTTATATGCTGTGGGTTTGGTGCACTTTCAGAAAGTCCACAGGTGTACTGCACTGCACCTACTGTGGGGTAAACCACAGAACATCAGTGTGAAAGCAGGGTAGTAAGGGCTTGTTGACATCGGCAGTTTTGGGGGGGGTGGCAAAAGGTGGGATCATGTTCTAGCAGGACTGGAGGTTGGGTAGGGCCTTGTGCTTGTGTGCCAAAATCACCCAACCACAAAGCCCCTTTTACACACTCTCCCTGGTGGATTCTTTTATATATTATTTTATGGAGAATGCAGCAGTACATGGTCACTTATATACTTGGCATCATACATAAATGTGGTGGCATTACACTATACATGAATCTCCTTAGTGGCTCTGCTATAAATATCTTCCGCCAGAATGACAACATTAAGTTCAAATTTAGCCTTGTTGCTGCGCAATGGGCATTAAAAATATGGACTTCGCAATTCTAACGGCGTGAAGGGACATTCGTCACTCCAAGCTGGTGATGGGAGCAGGGATTTTCACGATGGATTGTGATACCACCCCATAAACGCTTCCACTTAGATATATATCTATTGACAAATGCATATATATTTATTCCACTGTGGCCATGCTGAGGGGAATGCAGAATTCGGAGGCATAAAAGCGATCGGCACTTGGTAACACTCGTGAGACAGTTTGTAGAGAGAGTGTTTATTCACAGGCAAGGTTTCCAGCTGAGACACTGTTATTGTAAATATACATCTATGGAACATTGGCAGTGGCTCGTGCATTGCCTTGGCAGATTCAAACTCAGCACAGCATAACTAGAGTACATAGGAACGTCTCTGTAAAGGGGCAAAAGGAGCATTTGCTGCAGGAGTGGCAATCACTGATGTTTGCTTTTTTAGCTCTCTCTCGCTCTTGCGCTCTCTCTCTCTCGCTCTTGCGCTCTCTCTCTCTCGCTCTTGCGCTCTCTCTCTCTCGCTCTTGCGCTCTCTCTCTCTCGCTCTTGCGCTCTCTCTCTCTCTCTCGCTCTTGCGCTCTCTCTCTCTCTCGCTCTTGCGCTCTCTCTCGCTCTTGCGCTCGCTCTCTCTCTCGCTCTTGCGCTCGCTCGCTCTCTCTCTCTCTCGCTCTTGCGCTCGCTCTCTCTCTCTCTCGCTCTTGCGCTCTCGCTCTTGCGCTCTCTCTCTCGCTCTCAAAAATTGTTACATATGGCAATTACATCACCTTTATATAAATAGAACATTGTAAATGTATCTCTATATTTCACTTGTCGACCTTCAGAAATCATTTTTCAGGACCTTACTACCCAAGGACCCATAAAGTTCTAGAAATATGGGGTGTATTATATTACTTATTTGATGTAGCATCCAATAAGTAAATACAGTAAATAAGGATCTGGCATGTTGGCTATCATAAAATGGTTTATGTGTATGATTCCTGGTAGCCTAGGAAGTAAAAGGACCCATTTATTACAGAGAACAGTGTTTTATAGATATATATGTGATTAGGATCTACCTAATGTGATAAAAAGAAAAAAAAATTTCATTAGTAGTATATAAGTAGGTAGCCTCATTTTGCATATTTCACATACAAGATTTGCTTCCTTCTTGGCAGAGTTGCATTGCATGGTGACCTGGCTTTACTGTTCTGCTCAGTTAAAGTCAAGTATGTGAGTCAGGTCTGACCTGACTGAGAAAAGAAGTCTCATAACTTACTTGAGCTCATCTCAGCAGAATCTATAAAGATATGAGGTTGACATTGCTTATGTATTTTTAAAGGTGCAATCTTCATGGCTGTCATTCTTGGCTTTCACTCGGTGGGTTACTGACTTGGTAGATATACAGATCAAAGGTCCTTTAAAACTTAGCTGTCTGCATGCTTGTCCCATGTGTAAGCTCCAAGGCCCTCATCCATTTGACAACTTTGAGTCACTGATCTGATATAATGCATTCTGCACCTTATTGGCTGTATGCTTGTTCCCGGTCAAGGACTCCTTTGAGAAGGAAAACAAGAAGCTTGCACCTTCAAAACAGGATGGCAATGACAGCTACCAAATGTGTGACAGATTATATGTTTTTTTAATCAAAATTCACAAACCCCTTCCTTAAAGTTTTACTTAACGTACAACAGTAAAATCCGTCTTTATATGCAGTAAAGCATGCGTGTTATACTCCTCACTGTGGAACCTAAGGGGTTAATACTCCACATTGTGTAAAAGGCTGTTTGATCCTCCCTTTCTTCTACTGTTCCCAATCAATCTGCTGATAGTATAGAGCTCTAGGAGTCACTCTGCACATGCTCAGTTTAGTGTCTATTGCTATTGAGGTTTTTTTTTTTTCTTTGGGAGGGTGCATGTGAACAACACCGGGCCTATCAGCACTGTCCAGACAGAGGGTCAGGGATTATGTAGTCTCATAGAACAGTCAGAGCAGAATGAAAACTGCTTACTACAAACTTTAACCAGTGCTCAGCTGGACACAAGATTGTGATATACTGATGATGAGAAACAGTTTTATATTTACTAAAATAATTGCATCTCCATGTTCTGTGTATTGTGGAAGACCAGATATAGTGAATGCAGGGTCATGGGTTTAGTAACACTTTTAATATACAGATGACCACTAGAGGGAATACAGTATGTAATAGAATAATACATACTGTATAAAGGAAATCCATAAAACCCAACATCAAACATTCCTTATAGATAAACTGAAGTGTTTGTGTATGTATGTATTATATTCACGCAACGTATATTTTATAATTTCTGCATATATTAAATTATACTTTACAAATATTTAAAGGATAACTAAACCAGAGGGCAAGAATGTAAAATATTTTTCACAATAAAATCATTTTCAGCAAAAACATGCAGGGGTGTGAAAATTTTTTTAAAAACTACTTGTCCAATGGACTAAACTGGGGATCCAATCTACTTGTCCCTTTTAAAAATGAAAGGGGCTTTACGGCAACCTCTTGCCTGGCGCCCAGAACTGCATGTCCGGGATATCGGGCTATAAGAATTGCACATCCCTGACATGATTAGTCAGAATGCACTGGGTTTTTTCCATCCAAAATCAATGTTCTCTATCTTTTGTAAACCACTAGCCTTCTCATACCCCATGCAATGAACAAGAGCAGACATGTTTGAAATCCACCCTGGTTGGCATCCATGGCCCTCTCCATAGATCAGATTAGATAGACAGAAATGATCTGTTGGCTTCACTCATCATTATGGTAGAAACATTCAGTTCCAGGTGTTGAGATGGGGAATGATCAAAGTAGCTGCAGCAAGGTATAGAGTTCATCAGTGACTGCCATTCCCCTTTCTCCCCTACTCCACACCAACGCCATCCTCCCCACTGAGAAACAATGCTGTGGTATCTGCTCCCAAAGCAAGCGCTTTCTATGCTGGCAGACATATGGGCTCAATCCCAAACCTGGCTGTGTGTGTCCCTAGGAACACATGGTATGGCTCAACCCTGACCCTCTGCTCACTGGCTTTGACAAACAGCAGAAAGAGCTAATGGCTCTCACTGTTCTCTGTAAAGCCTGTGAGACCAGGAAAAGGGGAGAAAAGACTAGTAGACAGGCACAGAGCTGGATTGATGCAGGAGTCAGGTAAGTGTTATGGAGGGAGGGGGTTTGGAACTGTAGCAATCGTGCACACCGAGATGGACATGGTCATCCATCTTGTTAAGAATCTTCCATTTTGTACCATGTCTCACTCCCAAAGCAGGCTTCCTCCTCCAATCATCCCCCCTCCCTCTCTGTTGAGTGACATATGGTCTGTTTGATGAAGATCACAGGCAGCAAACTCCATGGGAAGGCGTCATGTCTATAAATCCCACAACCGAGCTGGGGCCTAGCTGCCTGTTAGCTGTGCAATCTGGGATATTGTAAAACCATAAACCAAGTCCTTCACTGAGTTCAAAAGACCTTCCAAGGAGTCATAAAAATAAACTTACATTTAAAAGCTCACTTTGTCATATAAGTTTATATCTTCACGTAGGACATAATTACCTAAACATGGAGCCCATATTCGGATGGCTCAATTTAAGGCCATTCTCCTGATATATTACATCCCCTATCTGACATATACAGGAGATCAGAACATTATATCTCCTGAACCATTCAAGCAGATATTTTGTGTTTCATGTCTAACCGGTCAGGAGGGGATTCTGCATAATAATCTACTCATGGATAGGATGTTGTATGTATCCAGGGTAAATTATGAACCATAATATAATTTGCGCAGGCTTTGGTCATAGCCTGAGGTCTCCACCTACAACTCCCGCCCCATATGAGGCAATTGGTTTACTGCTCCAGGGAGACACCCTGTGGAGTTGCTAGAAAAAGCTAAGCTAGGCTGAGCTGAGTGTGTAAGAGTTGAAGAATCTCCCTTTTTTAACATCGGAACTAACAGTGGGAGATAAAGGCATCCTTTTGGCTCTGAAACTTAGAAGCTGCTTAAACCAAGGCTGACTGGCAAGTACTTTATCTAAATTCCTTTCTGTTGCATCTCTTTGCTGTGCTATTGCTTTCTGTATATTTATATATGTATTGGCTACATCTTTTTCTGTAAATATTTTTATTGCACCCTTTTGACCTTTTAGTAATAAATCTTACTTTCTGAAAGTGTTTAACTGTTTCTACAGCTCTTTAATGCAAACTAAAGTACACCTGTCTCTGAAGAACGCTACTGTGTGTTTTAAATGTCTGCATACATCTGTCTGCGGTCACATTGTGTATACAAACGATTATTCAAACATCATAGTGTTCTTGCTGATTTTGCCGAGTTTCCTCTTTCTCTGTACAAAAAGGAGGTGGTGGCAGTGTGAAGGGTTAATTGCGTAATTAACCTGACCCAGTAACAATCGCTCTCAGGCTGCAGATACACAAATTGTGGTCCATTAGCTGGAAAATATGTGTGCAGGGTGCAGCTGGGCGTGACATTGTTACGCACGTGACAGCACAGCTTTAGATTGGCTAGTCCTTGGGTCACAAGTTTGGTGAGAAGGGCTGGGGTCTGATGCCGCGATCGTCACAGGAAGCACACAGTGGAAGGTTTGTTTTCATGGAGAGAAGGCATTAATCACTTGCCCTCTGGAAGGTTTTGACCCCTTCATGACAAGGGCTTTTTTGGCTATTCAGCACTGCTCTACTATAACTGGCAATTGTATGTTTAACTGTCATGCAACATCGTACGCAAATTAAATTTTATATATTTTTTTTTCACACAAATAGAGCTTTCCTTTTATCAGTTAGGAGATGGGACTTTTCTTATATGGACTCTGTCTCAAATTGTCTTATGTATGCACAGTTTTTTTTTTAGTGCACTGTTTGCTATGTGATGCACCTTTTTATATAGGTAATATCTGGGACTGCAATATTGAATAGTGCATGCTCTGAAGGCAGGATTTATTTTGTTATGTGTTTACATTGTTTCTATGTGATCGCTATGACCAATCATTTCGATCACATAATACACGGTTACCAGTGTACATAGCGGTCACAGAAGGGGCATTCCGCGTGCACCTAAACTGGATGACATACATGTATGAGATCCAGCATGCCAGTGCTGCCCGCCCTCTTTATAATTACATGTGGGCGTCAAGTAGTTAAGGTGAAAAACCTTCAGACTTTAGAACCACTTTGCTATTTTGTTCAAGTTTTTTTAAAGTGTACCTAAAGGCAAAACTTCTTTTTTAATTTTGTATAAAGTAGAGCGGGATTAGAACACCTGTCAGGTTTCATAGCTGTCTGTGTCCCCGTTAAGGAGGTTCACAATATGTACTTGTCCTGGTTTCTGTTATCTAAAGTGAAAATAAGAGAATCCCAAATTTTGGGTTGACATCAGAACCGAAATAGAGGGAACATTTTCCAATGGGGACACTAGTTCTGGTGATCCTGGTGACACCCTAGGATTCCCTCCCTTTTGGAAGAACTTGCTCTCACTTCATAGAAATGGGGGGAAAAAAAGTTTTTTTTTTTTTCCTTTTATTGGCACTTTAAAGGCTAAGATAAAGTGTTTAACGCTCTGCCCATATTCTGTTTTATTTATTTATTTTAAATGATTCTTTAGGTTTATACTTGTCTGTGAAACTCCCATTTGCGGAACAGCAAGGGAGGAGTATTGTGTGGGTACAGTAATATGTGTGCAGTGTATTCTGCATGTAGACTCAGACACTATTTAACCATTCCCGAATAGGCCATGTCCAGTATTCCGTGCAGCATAGCCACACCCACTTTTGGATGTTGCGCATTGAATGCACTTAATTTTTGTTTTCCTTTCCATTGTGTCCCTTTTTCTTAACTCCTGATGTTGGGAGGTGTCATAACTAAATGAGAGCAGTATCATATCAGACATTATTTCTGTCACAGGTCTGAACTTTATGCAACACTATTTTTGTTTTCAAGTTGGTGACTATAAAACAAAATTGTAGAGTTTTTTTGGAGTTGACAACTCCTCTGAAAAGCAATTTCTGGTGGATCGCTTTGCAAAGTCGGTTTGCAGGTATTTAGCCTTGGTTCAAATTGTTTCAAACGTTTCTGACACGTAAGCAGGGGTGGACTGACGACTCATGGGGCCCCTGTGTCCTTGCCCAAACTCAAAAAAGCCTATGAAAAAGGTACCAGGGGCATCTCATGGGGCCCTCTACTGACCCCGGCCCTCGGGCAGTGTTTCCCGAGTTTCCAAATGGTCAGTCCGCCCCTGCACATAAGAGAAACATACTGCTCTTAGCAGATGTGCAGGGATGCCATTTACTTCTTACTGGGACCATCATGTATTGCCACCCATGACGTGTTTGCATGTGCGCCAAAACACACGGTGCAGAGATTTAAAAAAAAAAGTGTTGGGGGCTTCTTTCCCAGTGTTTCAGTGGGTCGGGGAGCCCATTGAAATAAATATGCTGCCTACATGTTGAATGCAGGTTGCAGCAGTGTGAACCTAGTATAAGGAAGTGATGCTGCCGCCTCCTAAATGCCTGGGTTTTTTTTACCCTCTGATCCCAAAGGAGAGTTTTGTATTGCCAAAGGAGAGTTTTGTATTGCAATGGGTGCATTTGGCAAGCAGTGCCACCTGCCAAACATAACATAATGACTTTAATTTGCCCCACTGCGAAGCATCTCACCTGTAGAGATGTATATGGACCTGAGCGTCCGCCATATTCTTTTGGTGATCGAGGGCAGTAAAAATGTGGATCAGCTTGCCTGTTTTTCCACCCTTTTGTCACCTGTGTAAACTCAGTCTACTGATAAATTCTTCCTCTTGTCGGTTAACTTGAAATAAATAGTGAGCTACATTGCTGTAAAAATCTTAGAAAGCTGTGAACATTTTGATAGTTCATTTAGCAATAGTTATTCCTTAAAAAAAAAAAAAGGGTTAAATCAAATAAACCATCAAAGAGCATAGTCTGAACACAGCATTCGCTACTAGTCTCTTGAGAACCCGCACACATACAAACCTAATATTACCATTGCCGTAGGCCCACTTGTTTTTTTAAAACACATCTGTTATTTATGAAAAAAAAATAGTATTTCCAAGCCAAGTATTTAAAAATAAAAGTGAAGGGATTAAAGGCGCCCACAGCGTTAAAGCGCAGGAGGATATGGCCGCTCCTCTGGTGCCCCTACTTTACATATGATGGATCCAGAGAAATTTTGCTGGTTCTGTGGGATCCCCACTTATGTAACTTAAGGCTGGGGCCAGCGTGGGGCTCTGAATCCCAAAGATGGTCTCCACTGGGAAAAGAGATGAGTGTTCAACAAGCAATCAGAAACAAGTAGCACAGTGCTCTATACATCGAATAGCCATTAACTTACGATCACCCAACTAATCTGGAGTAGGTCCCCTTTTTGCTGCCTAAACGGCTCTAACCTATTGAGGCGTCTCCACTAGACCTCTGAAGGTATGCTGTGGTATCTGGCACCAAGCCGTCAGTAGCAGACCCTGGTAGCCTCCCTGGAGGTATTCCCGAGTGTAGCTCGGGGTAAAGTTTCAGTACCGCAAGCGGTAACCCCCGAGCTACACTCGGGCTTACCATGCAGCGCTACTTCGGGATCCCAGTATCACTTACCTTGTCCTGCGCTCCCGCGATGTCCCTCCTGCAGTGTCCCCGGCAATGTAATCCGGCGGATGCCAGCATCTGTCTTCTGGGTTCCGTTCCCTGCAACTTCGGAATGTACGGGGGACGGAACTGGTGGCAAATTTGAAAATGACAAAAAGTGACATTTACTAAATACACTAAAATCACATAGTAAAACATTACTGTATCAAACCATTTCACATACATTTTGTCCCGAGTTCTTTGTCCGGCACCCTGCCTGTATTTTTACTGTTCTTTCTGCCTGGAAACTGTGAAAAGTCCATGGCGTCCAAAAAGCGTCCCTTTAGGTCAAAAGCGGTTTTAGACTGGCTAGAGAACAGCAATAATAAATCAGAACCACTTGCAGAATTGAGTGATAATGATTCGTGGGGAAATTCGTCATCAGACACTGAAAACGATTTTGCGACTTTGCTCAGTGATGTGCGAACTGGGCGCTATATTTCAAATTTCAGTGTTTTTGGTTTGATTATATTATTTAATTAAATGTATTATTATATGTTTTATGATTATTAAATTATAATTTATGATTTCGTGTTTCAAATTTCATCCTACCCGGGATGTTTACTAGACTCTTGTTCGGACAGATTCCAGTGAGTTATTACTAAGAATTACAGGCCTACAATATAAAACACCAAATTTCCATGCAAAATAATGGTACTGCTTTCAGCACCAAAAATCTGAAATAATCATACCGCTAGGGAGGTTAAGATTCTTACTTGTCATGTCACCATAGTGCATCGTGGTGACATCTTTTCTCCAGGTAAGCGAATCACATGCACTCAGCCATCTATATGATGTAAAAGGAAAAAAAAATGTGATTCATCCGACCAGACCACCTTCTTCCATTGCTTCTTGGTCCAGTTCTGATACTCGTGCCCATTGTAGGCACTTTTGGCTTTGGACACTGGTCTGAAGCTATGCAGCTCCATATACAACAAACTGCGTTGCACTATAAGTTCTGACACCTTTCTGTCAAAAACAGCATTAACTTTGTCTGCAATTTGAGCTGCAGTAGCTCCTCTATTGGATCAGGCTACATGTGCATCAATGAGCTGTGGCCACCCATGACCCTAACGCCGGTTTTCCTTTCTTGGATCACTTTTGGTAGGTCCTGACCACTGCAGATCGGGAACATCCCACAAAAGCATCAGTTTTAGAGTTGCTCTGATGCAGCAATCTAAGCATTGCAATTTGTGCCTAGTTAAAATCACTCAAGTCCTTATGCTTGCCCATTTTTTTCTATTTACCACACATCAACTTAAGGGACATTCTCACATGCAATGTTATTTATTTCAGGTACTTGTATAGCACCATTAATCTACGTAGTTCTTTACATATATATTGTACATTCACATCAGTCCCTACCCTCAAGGAGCTCACATTCTAAGGTCCTGAACTCACTATCATACTCATGATCAGGATCAATCAACCTACCAACATGTCTTTGGAGTATGGGAGAAAACCCATGCAGACACAGGGAGACCATGCAAACCAGGCAGGTATTGCCATGGTTGGGATTCAAACCGATTACCCTAGCGCTGCGAGGCGGAAGTGCTAGCCACTGTGCTGCCCATAGGTCCCACTTACTTCCAGGTACCATTGTTGGGAGGCAATCAATTTTATAATGGTCATTATAGCTGATTGGTGTGTGTTCCATCACTACTACATGCAGTATGTGTAGCAATCACAGCCAGTTAATGTTTGGCTATGGTTGGCATTTTTGGTAGTGCTATTGCACTGACAATATCACCCTTGTGCCTCCAGGTTTATGTGTCCATAAACAATGGGCTATGCAGCTAATCCAGTGCTTTTTTTTTTTTTTCTCGGCCTTAACATTACTCAACGATCTTCTCACACCCCCTCCGCCAAGCCAGTGTCAGCACAGACAGACCCTGCAAATGCCATTGATTTTTTCCTGATGCATTGCAGACTGAATATTTCACTAAACCGTAATATATGTTGAACCATTTGGTTTGAACAGTTTCTCTGCCTGGGGCGTCAGGGAGCGCTCAGCGGGCTTCAGAAACATACACTAAGCCTCTGTTTGTGTCCGGTCTAATTCTCAGTAGCTGCAGTCTACACAAGGAACATTATTATTCTGCTATTTTTTTCTGCAAATGTCTGTTTTAGGCTTTTCGCCAATAAAAATACTAAGCATTGTTTTTATCTAAAGACTGGCAGTTTTTAGTAGCTTATTTGCACTATTAAAGTCACTAGTACTAAGTTTACCATATATGCTGCAATCTGCAAACATCGTTTAGATTTACCAATCGGCCCTTGCTCTACATAACTTTTGATAGTTCCAGGGCCACCGATAGGGGGACACCAATGGTGGGCCCAGACAGCGGGGGGATTGATGGGGGGAGGGGGGCAGTTGCAGAACAATGTCCTGCGCGGCTCTCTACATCACCTGAAAACTGTTTTCTCCCCCTCTCCCTCCCACCCACTTTTAGCTGCTGGAAGGAGAGAAACGGACATAGGGCATCGTTCTGTAATTGTCCCACCACCCGCCCACAGCACCAAATTAACCCTGTCTGTACACATCTGATTCCCCCCTGGTGCCCAGCCCCCTTCTTGTCCCTCCACAGTGCTGCCAGCTTCCTTCTCTCACCGGCTGCTACGGGTACACACGGGAATGGAGAGTGTGGTGAAGCATAGTAAACTATTTACTATGCTTCAGTTTATGAGTGAACAAGAACCTATGTCTATTGTTCATTCAAATTCAGTGCAGCTGAGGCTACGGAGAAAGGATTTGACACATCTGTTTCCTCAGTTCCTTTCTCTGTCTCAAAAGTGAGATGTCAGGTCTGTTTAGACCGTTATATTTCTGCAAAGTTACCCCCAACACTGTTGTAAAAAAAATGGTATATTGAATGTAAACAATACCAAATAGAAATTTTGTTTTTTAAAAAAATTGTACATTTAAAAAAAAAACAAAAACAGTTGTAAAAAATATTTTCAGAAATTAAGGGCTCATTTTCACAAGTTCTCTGCCCCATAAAGTATGAGCGGTTTGCTTGTATGGCTGGAGCTGACTGTTACTCTGAGGATGCAGCAGCTGCATGAACACATCTGCAGGTCCTAATTTGATTAGTGTGCAGGTGTGGGTGAGTGTCCATGAATACACACTGTGTTTGGAGCCGTATACCTGCATCCACACGCCTATCAAATTGAGACCTGCAGCTGTGTTCATACAGCTCCTGCATCCCCATAGCGTGACATAGGCTGCCTGGACACAGCAATAGCCATGTTGAAAAAAACAAAACCTTGATTCACACTGTACATCACCTATGTGAATGAGCCCCAAGACCTCCTATATACACACAACTTTATTAACTCAATGCAGATTTATCTTTTAGATTTAGCAGGAATTTTGTAAGTTATGTTGTGCTTGTTTCTGATAATTAATATTTTTGCGTATTTTTAGTGAAAATTATTGTTTTGATATTTTTGGGAGGGGCCCTGTCAGGTAGGCTGTACAAGGCCCCATGATTTCTAACAGCAGCCCTGGGAAGATCGATTTATAGGGATTAATCATGTACAGTGCAGTGCTCCAAAATGTTAACTAAGTAGCCTTTACCATAGACTGCATTTGGCATGAGTTGCACATATAGCACATAGGAATTAATCACATCCAACTGGAGTATTATGTGTTCGTATGCCATTCATCAGTACTACATGATAGCCATTTAGCTTACACTACAGGAAGGCATTTTTATCTGTCTATTTTATAGTGATAACTACTTTTTTGTAAACGATCGCTAGTGATTTTAACAGCACAATTGAGTTGCCTAAAATACCATATGTACCTTATTCTGGCCATACACCTGTAGAATTGTGTTCAGACAAGAATATATAAAATTACTGCCTGTCTAACCATTCAGTGGCACCTTCATAGACCCCATTCATTTCAAACGACTTTTTGTCAATATCTCAATTTTCAGAGAATGAACATTCTGCTTCTGAATAACTTTCTCATCTGAGAATTAATTCATTTATTGGGGTCCTTTCACTCAGGTGTTTTTAGTTTGTTTCATCAGTTCAGTCACCTTTTTTCAAAGAAAAAAAGGGATTCAGTTTACATCAGTTTTTTACATCCACTACCAATGCAAAAGTAGACCATTTGTTCGTTTTTCTGTCTGTTTTCTGTCCATTGCATTCTTTTAGCGGAAGAAATTAGGGCTTTGAATCATTTCAAAAAATGGATGTTGATGGATGCAGATGTAAACAGATGATCTTCCGTTTTTTTTCCATAGAGATGCATTGATGTCCGCTTTTCTTTCATCAACGGATAGATGAAAAACGGACAAATGGATTGCCCATGTGAAAGGGGCCTAAGGAATTTGTTCATTCCCAATTAGACTCAATAAAAAAATGTTTCCTTTCTTGTCATTTTTTTTCCTCCTCTGGTCAAAATCCTTTAACTCAAACAAATGTTCTGAAAATTTAAATTTTCTAATGAAATTCTACAGGTGTAAGGCCAATTTTACTCGTGCAGGGAAAAGAAAAAATAAATTCAAGCCTCTAACTACTAGGTAATGTCAAAGAAGGAAATAAACCCAAAACAAAAATGTAATATTGCAGTTTACTAGTTTTTAAAGCAGAACATCACCCAAAAGTTCTGCTTGTTTGCATCCTCTTCCCCTCCACTGACACATTTGGCAATTTTTGAGGGGGAGCTGGAACTTGGTTCTGTTAGATTCCCACTTCCGTTCAGATCGCCATGGCAACGTTCGCCCCCCCCCCCCCCCCTTTCCCTCCACTGCTCTCAGGGACACATCACAGGTCCAAGAAAATTGCTGCATCATTCACAAAGGGCTCGCACATGCATAGTAAGATGCCAGCTCCTGCACATGAAGCCGATTGAAGAATTGGCTTGGGTGAGGACATCACTGGATCCCTGGACAGGTAAGTGTCCTTATAGTAAAAGTCAGCCTGGAGTCAGAGACTGGAGCGCCTCTCTAAGTACTTGACCTTTGGAAGATTTTACCCCTTCATGGCAGGGCAGGGGCATTTTTGCTATTTAGTGCTGCACTGCTTTAACTGGCAGTTGCTAGGTCATGCAACACTGCACCCAAATTAAACTTATATCTTTTTTTTCCACAAAAACAAAGCTTTCTTTTGGTGGTAATAAAAAAACACCAAAAAGTTTGGAAAAAACACATTTTTCTTAGTTGCTGTTAGATTATTTATTTGGAAAATTTCATTTCTTCATAAATGCAGAGCAAAATGTAGTCTGATACATGTCTTTGGTAAACCACCCCAAAACAATTGGTGTATATTAACCACATCCCCGCCGCCCTATAGCAGATATACTGCTACAGGGCAGCAGGGGTGCACAAAATCATGTGTATATACGTGATTTTGCATTTCTGGGTAGAAGACGCCCTACCCGCACCATCATTCGCGGCTGTCAATTACTGGGTCCTGGCCGGTGATTACCCGCTGGCGTCTGATGATTACCGAGGATCTCTGACTGGGAGGAGGGCTGCTTTGTTTACTAACAGTCCTCCTCCCTGTCAGCTCAGGCACACTGCTCTGGATGGCTGTGCACAGCCATCCAGAGCAATGTCCTTACAGTGATGCACCAACACACCGCCCCCCAGTAAAACACTCCCAGCACACAGATAACCCCTTCCTGCCCAGGTCCATTAGTACAGTGTCAGTACTTGTTTTCAGCACTGATCACTGTGTTGGTGTCACTGGGGATAGAACAAGTGTCCACATTAGAACATTTCCCCCCTACAGCAGTGACAGCACAAAATGTATTATTTGCCATTTGTGCCTGGTGTCTATGATCACCAGAATAAATAGACAGAGTGGTTCTCCCCATTGTCAAGGACCAGTGGTCCCCTTGACAATGTCCTTTTGGATGATGCACAGTATGGGGTAGGACAAGTCCGTGCTGAAGTCATCATCATTTACAGTGTTCATTTACATGCGGTTTTGATTTTATATCTTGCAAGTAGATTCTTTGCGGCTTCTGAATGAAATATTTGTAGTATTACATGATGGTGGATTTCTTTTTATATGCGAGTGCAAGGAAAAGGATCGACCATTGCAGCATTGGAACATCTAATTACATCAAACCACACTACCAGGATACATGCGGCGATATGCTACATAGATCTCCTCAGAATTCTGTAAGAGGCTGGTTATGTTGGTTGTGGATGCATTTTTCACAATGTATTGAGCATTGAAGTTGATGGACACTTTTTTCACTGGAGAACTTTATATACTTTAAATATTTTAGAATTATAATTCTTGTTTTTTCACGTTGAGAGAGAACACGTTTATTTCCGTATTCATCAGTTTTTTTAGTTCTTTATGTTTACAGCACAACATATGTGTAAAAGTGTAAGTTAAACATATGGTGGGTGTTTTTTTTTTAGTGCAGCTGTAAGATTGATTATTTTTGATTACCAAGCGCAGTAAAAAAAGTGGTTTTTTTTTTTTTTTGTTTTTTTTTTGTTTTTTTTTTTATATTTATATACAATTTATGTTCTCTGATGTAGGGGAGCTGTTGAGCCCCTGAAATGTGTTGGCTATTTATGGTTTATGTACTACACGCAATAAAGACTTACTGGACTTTTAAAGCGTTATTAAACCCAAAAGTAAACCTTTATTATATTACAATTTACCATTTCTTAGATCGGCTAAGAATCGCCTTCTAGAGAATAGCCTTTGTTTTAAAGAGATAAGGACACCTTTTCACATCAGGGTCGCTTAGGCTACGTTCACCCCAGCGTTGTGTGCAGGCGGCAGAGAGGCGTTTGGGAGGCGTTTTTACCACTTCCCAAATGCCTCTGCCAATTCTGCACATTACAGCACATGGTGCTGTTCTAACGGGAGTGTTTGCGTCGAGGCAAAAAGGAAGCCTCTGGTCGAGTCAGGAGGCGTTGAAGCCTCCTATTCTCGTCTATGGTGCCGCTCCGTAAACGCCCGGCCGGCGTTTGCATTGCGGTGCGGTTGCGGGGCGTTTGCGGAGCGGTAACACCACTCAAACTGCATTATAGGCGTCTGTGGGGCGTTATTAACACTCGGCAAATGCCTATCAATCGCCACTAAACCGCGCATGCGGCATTTGCCGAGCGTTAAACGGTCCGCAAACACTGGACCAACGCTTGCCAAATGCTATAGGGGCATTTGGTAAGCGTTGGTAAAACAGCCAAGTGTGAACGAGCCCTTACTCTACCAATGCTACTGTATCGGCAGTGAAAACCTAACAGAGGTTCTGAGTCTTCCCAATTTAATAACAAAAGCTTATTATTGCTTTGATTAAAGATATTTTTTTTCTCCAGGTCAAATGTTGTTCATTCCCATATAACAGCGTGAAACAGTATTATGATCACTAATTGTAGCTGATGAGTATAGAAAAACATTTTTTTTTTCTTAAACTATGATCATCAGCGCCATCTTGTGGCCATAATGCAGTATTTTTCAGATTCACTGTATTCTGTATGACTAGATAACAATTGACTTAGAAAATAGCCTAATAACATTCAATTTTGCCCTATTAGCACAGACCAATTGTGCATGCAGTTTCACATACCCCTTTCCTGGATACATTATAATGTTTTTACCTGTTTTTTCATAATATGTGTTGTAAGTCTGACTCAAGCAATGTTTAGCTGCTACTTTTCATATTTGGTGATCTGTTATTACAAAGACAGCAGAGGTGTATAATCTTGTGTTTTCAGGAGAGAATCTGATTTTGACGCCTAAAATTGAGCTGCACATACAATACAATATGCAGCAAATGTCTTTATAGTGCTGTATATTTATATTTCCCTTTTTATGTGACACCATGGAGATTTCAGTGACATAAGCCATTGCTGGGTAGTTTAAATTATTTATAAGTATACATGAGAGTGTGTTTCTCCTCAATGAGTTTTCTTTCCCAACAGGCAAAGTCATTGTACTCCTGAGGAGCTGGAGGTGTAATCATCAAACCTGGAGCTGTACAGATCATAGCGTAGTTTCATAAATCAGCAAAGTCTCCTGTAATGCAAAACACAATAAAAATGCTGCAGTTTTCTCAGAAGCCTGCATTTTATCAGCCGTACCTTGGCCCCGCGATATTGCCTGCCAGGTATGCATTGTCCCAAGTGACTCCATTCTGCTAGCCGGCTGTGTTCTTAGAATACTGGAGTCATGTGACTGTGGCACGCTGCAGGTGCTCTCTCGAGGGCTTGTCTGCTCCAGTATTTTTAGAGGCATTTATCACGCATATAAAATACTAATAACCGCATCTAAAATGCTTCCCTTTAGACCTAAATGGAATGCAAAAGACAAATGCATTGAATAGCATGAACAGTTTAAATCCACTGAAAGATTGTCTGCAGCTTTTTTTCATTCTGATGGAAACTGTAAAAATGGGATCAAAGCGTGTGAATGGTTAGCTATTTTTTTGTGTATACAATTAAATGCATACTTATTATATATATAAGAAATATTATTCATTATAAACATACAAGAAAACTAAAGTAGACCAAGGCATCTGTTAAGGGCACTTTTTTTTTTTTTTTTTTAAGCCCTGGTTCACACTATGAATTGCACAGGAATGTTACTGTTTGATTCACATGCAATTCAGTGCAGCAAGATTTAACTTCGTTTCACATTTGTGCGGGAAATGCAATCCCTGTGTGTTTCCAGCACTGCCTTGCAATCGCACTTCCCTTGCGATTTGCTTTCACTCTCGATACAAAGTTAACTACACCCCAAACATAGGTCACAAACGCAGTGCATTTGCTTGCACCAGATTGCATGGTACAAAACAATTATGCAATCTGGTTGTGGTTCAGCTCCAAACAAGGTACATGCACATTTTTGGTGGCATGCAGTGCGATTTGAGCCCATTCAAAATGAATAGGCTCAAATCACAAAGCACTGAATCGCCTGTGAATTGCATAGGAATACGATGTGGTTCCTGTGCAATTCACATGCAGGTTATAGTGTGAACTGGGCTTAAGCCCTTTCATTTTTGTAAATTTTTTTTTTTACCATGCAATCTGGTGCAGGCAAACGCACTGCGTTTGAGTGTCATAAACTTAACATTGATACCCACTGTAGATGCAGTATGTTTTGAGCACTGTCCCAAAAACGTATATGAATCGTGGGTTTCCCACACCGCGTTCTAGTGTGAACCTAGCCTTACTTGCAACCATAGTAGTAATGAAGATAGGAGTATATCTGCTATTTATTTCTTAAATTCTGGTGGAAACTGCAAAAAAGTGAATGAAAACGGGGTAAAGGTCTAGTTTAAAAAGCAACAAGCAAGCTAATCTAGACAATGGGGTCAATTCTCTAAAGGTTACCGCATGCGATATGAAGGAAACGTGGCTCATTTTTCAGAAAGATCGCATGAGCCAATAAATGAGTCAATTCATCAATGTAAAATATCATATGTAGTGGTGCACCGAAATGAAAATTCTGATGCCGGAACCAAAAATTCAGGATGCAAAACTGAAACCGAAATAGATGTTTTTTTTTAAAAAATTATATTTTTTTCAAACTCAATTATTTTGGGGAAAAAAAACACATGAATGAATAAAAAAAACAAAACACAATATAAACACCAATTTTTTGTTAAATATGAAAGCTGTTACGCTGCGTAAATAGATACCCAACATGTTTTAAAATTGCTCACGCTCATGAAGTGGCGCCAAACTACAGTACTTAAAACAATCTCCATGGGTGACGCTTTAAAAATTTCCAGTTTAAAGTTACAGAGGAGGTCTAGTGCTAGAGTTCTTGATGTTTCACTGGCGTTCGTGGCAATACCTCAAATGTGTGGACTGAACATAGTTTACATATGTGGGCGTGGCCTACGTATGCATTCACCACTGCATGCGAGGACGGGGGGGGGGCACCTTAAACTATTTTATTACTTTTTTTTTTATTTACACTGCCCCATTAATTCATTTTTTTTTCCTATAACTTCTATTCCTATCACAAGGAATGCAAACATCTGTTGTGATAGAAATAAGCAGTGACAGGTCCTCTTTATGGAGAGATCTGGGGTCAATAAGACCCCATATCTCTCCTCTACAATGTAAAGCATTAGATCAAAGGGGAATAAAAAACAAAACATTCATTTAGTGCAGGGGTAGGCAACCTTTTGAGCATGGTGTGCCGAAAAATGTTTTTTTGAGTGCCCGTTAAATAAAAAAATTTCAACTTTACGCACTCAATCACGAAAAGGAATTTTTATACTGTAAATGCAGTAAATGATTTGAATAATAGTAAGAAAACATTGAGCTTTCAAGGATGATAAATGGTAACTTACTCCTTTTCCAGAACACATGTGCTGTGAGGTAAGTATGGTAAGGTTGAAATTAATATGTCATCTGTGGACTTCTGCGACATATACAGTTGGAAATGAAGTGTGAGGTGATAATGGTCACCCCAATAAAGTTCTCTCAGATCAAACCCAATCTCTGCACCTTCAGACCCTAAATCAGCCCTCATTCCTCCACCTTCACACCTCATATCACTCCAATTCCTAAACCTTCACACCTCAGGTCACCCCAATTTCTGCGCCTTCACACCTCAGATCACCCTAATACTTGCACTTTCACACCTCAGATCTTCTCAATACTTGCATCTTCACACATCGGATCATCCCTATTCTCACCTCTGTTCACCCCAAATCCTGCACTTTTCCACCCCAGATAAGGCCCAATTCATGTTTCTTCAGGCCTCAGATCAGCTTCAGTTTCTGTACTTTCACACCACAGACAGCCCCAATTCCTGCACCTTCACACCTCGGGTCAGTCGCAATCTCTGCACCTTCACACCTCATGTTACCCCAATTAGTGCACCTCTGGACCTCCGGTTACCCCAATTCCTGTTCCTTCAGACCCCAATTCCAGCATTTTCACACCTCAGATCACGCAAATATCTGCATTTTTACACTTCTGATCATCTCCAAATCCTGCACCCTTACAGCTCATATCACCCCAATTCCTGCACCTTCACCCTTCAGCTCACCCCAATTCCTGCACCTCCAGACCTCAGATCAGCCCCAATAGGTAAGGTATGACTGAGAACCACCTGGTAGCGTGGGGCAGATGGCAGTAGAGGGCGTGGCTATTTTTGGCACTTGTACCGGTGCCTATTTTCATATCCGCCAATAGGGGTATTTTTGCCACAATTTCCATGCATCTCTAAGCCCTAAAATAGTCCTAAAAATGTGTAAAATAGTGAGATGAATGCCACAAAAAGACAAGAGGAAAATCACAAAAAAAACACACATTCATTACTTATCACCTGGTGTTTGCTAGCAGTATTTTGGAAATGTACAAAATAACATTTACAGGAACTCTGCACTGGCCAGCAAGTGGAAGTATACAATGTACATTATCGGTGTGAAAATGTTCTCTGAGCTCAAGAATGAACATAAATTGTAACATTTCATCCAATGTATATTGTTTTTGTGAATGAGCACACAGGAATATTCTAATAGTTTCACAATATAGATGTATGACTTCTGGTGCAGTGTTAGTCTGCAAAACTAAATTGTGAAAATAACAGCACCACAAATAATGCACAATTTAAGCTCTAAATGAGTTCAGTTATTTTTAACTTATTTTAATCTTATTTATTTCAACTATGAGTTATTTTAACTCAAACATTCATGTGGTATTTATCTCTTAGTTGATTGACCCCAATGACAGTCAATTGTATCAATTTATTTTTTGCAGAGTATACTAGTAAATACAATACTGTAGGTACCAACACTGTGAAATGGTTTCTAAGTACAATCTTCTACTGTGCCAGTTTATGATAGGCCTATGTAGACCACCTGTGAGTCACAATCCAACTCCACAGAAGTACATTTTTTAGCACAGCCTCTCAACCTTTTTAACATGGAGGAACCCCTAAAATAACTTTCTAGGCTCAGGGAATCCCTACTAATAAATATTATAACTACAGCTCACAATGCATCAACGTTGTGGTCACTGGGAAGAATGCGTCTTACATTTTGGTCATTGGGAATAACTCCCTTTCCCTCTTCCTTTATAGATAAATAACCACTGACACCAATGATTTTTTCAGTTATCTGAGAGTCAGGAATTGGCCCTTGCTCAAGGAACCCCTACCAAGCTGTGGAGGAAACCTATGTTCTACTGAGCCCTGGCTGAGAGGCTGATTAAGCATATTGGAATATTGATATGTATGTTTATATTTTGCATCTTGACTGTGAAGTCACTAGCTGGGTAGGTATATGGGGGGGAGGGGGTCTTTAGAAAGTTTCTGCACTTTTATATATATATATATATATATAATTGAGTTTAAAAAAGTGCAGAAACGTTTTGAAGAACCCTCTTATGTTTCGGCGCCTGGCCTATTAGTTTGGCTTTTCCTGGCTTCTATACAGTAGGTGTTTAGAACTGTCTGACTTGAGAACGTGTATTATGAACATGTTCCAACTCTTTAAAATGGTGTGCTGTTAGCCAGACTAGAAGAACCAGCTCTACCAGGGAAGAAACTGGCAAGAAGAATTTCATAACCAGTGGGTTGTGTTTGGCTGTTTAGTACTGCAAGCAACTCGGGTCCCAAGGAAGAAATGGCACAACACAGGGATCAAAAAGGACCAATGTACAATAGGAGTATCTTGGACACCTCAATTTACATCACTGTAATTTAATATGAGGGTTTTCAAGTGCAGCCCTTGACTTCACTAAAGAGCCGCACTTAATGTTTAGTGTATGGAATGTTTCAGAAAACCATCAGACACTGTATGCTTCTTACAAGCAATGTTGGTCTCTGACTGCTGTTGGAAGACTTGAGAGGGTTCAAGATGACAGGCATACAACAAGATGAGAAGACGGTAGTATTAGACACACTAGCAGATTTAGATGCTCTTGACTAACACATTCAAATGGAATTCCAGCTAACACTTTTAGGCAGTTACAGCAACAGGTTTTTTTTTTGGGGGGGAGGGGGGTGTAAAGGTTTTACATAAATGAACCAAAGCTGATCACTGCAAGCACCCCTGCCCATGCCAGATGTTTGTGTCAACCCTCTAACTGCCAGAGATGACAAGCACTCTGCAGGATACAGTCAGAGACTATAGGCTCCCTCCCATAATGGCCCTTTTACAAGGAGGATAGTCCGATGGTCACAGTATTCGGAAGAAGAGCAGCCTGGTTTTATAAATAAAGCATTCTTTTGGTTCTTTTTTTTTTCCCAGGTGTCTGTAGCATAAAAGGGGATCCTGTTAGATCAAACATTGACTGAAACTGTTTAGATTGGGGAACTGGAGCAAGTTCAGAGAAAGGCAACCAAACTGATAAAAGGCATGGAGGAGCTCAGCTATGAGGAAAGATTAGAGGAACTTAATTTATGCTCGCTTGAGAAGAGGAGATTAAGGGGGGATATGATCGACATGTATAAATACATCAGTGGTTCATATAGTGAACTTGGTGTAGAGTTATTCACCCTGAGGTCATCAGAGGGCAAGGGGGCACTCTTTACGTCTAGAGGAAAAGTTTTATTTCTCCAAATATGGAAAGGTTTCTTCACAGTGAGAGCTGTGAAAATGTGGAATAGACTCCCTCGAGAGTTGGTTCTGGCCAGCGCAGTGGATTGCTTTAAAAAAGGTCTGGATTATTTCTTGGATACACAGAACTGGATACTAACATTTATAGGCAAAGTTGATCCAGGGAATATCGGATTGCCTCTGGGGGGATCGGGAAGGAATTTTTTTTTCCCTGCAGGAGCAAATTAGACCATGTTTTGCTGGTTTTGTTTGCATTCCTCTGGATCAACTGTAGGTGTAAGATTATAACTTTTTTTCTTTTTTTTGAACTGGATGGACTTTTGTATTTTTTTTCAGCAAGATTAACTATGTAATTATGTAGATTTACTCAACCAAGTGATGTTTTAACCACCTGCTTACCACTCATATATTAAATATCTGCTTTCCGCCTGGCCTATAGACAAATGACGGCTGGGCAGGATCACTGTTATCCAGGGTGGATGTCATATGACGTCCTCCCAGGATCGCACCTTGTGCATGGCCAACGGGCCAGGCTGTGGCATGATCTACCACCCGCTTTGTCCACCTGACTCAATGAATGAGAGATCAGTGTACCAGGCTGCTGCTGGTACCATGTGATCACTGTGACCAATCACAGCAGATCACATGACAGTTGTGCAGAATGGATGGCTCCCATTCATGCCATTTATTGTGTACTGTTGTGTTGATCTCTGTGATTGGTCACAGTGAGCACATGGTACACACAGAGCCCATCTGTACCATGTGATTAGCTGTAGGTAATCACAGTATTACAAACCGAATGGTTTTCATTCAGAAAAAATGGTTGCTTATAACAGTTATTTTCATAAGTGATTAACAAAAAAATCTCCTCCCCAGAGTAGCATATTGGTATTATGGTAACATTTTGTTGTTATGGTAACATTGTATTCTGGTCATAGTATGTAAAAAAAAAAATCATAAAGAAAAGTATATAATAAAGAAAAAATAATTATATTTATAAACTAATTTGGGTCGTTTTCACCAAAGAAATGTATCTGAATACATTTTGGCCTAAATTTATGAGGGAGAATATTTTTTATTTGCAAACTTTTATAACAGAAATAAAGAAAAATTATTTTTTTTCACAAAATTTTCAGTCTTTTTTTTTTTGTTTAGCAAAAAATACCCCAGCAAAAATAAAGCTTTATTTCTGTGAAAAAAAAGATAAAAATTAATTTGGGTACAGTGTTGCATGGCCACATAATTGTCATTCAAACTGTCACCGCACTGAAAGCTGAAAAATGGCCCGGGCAGCGAACAGGGTAAAAGTGTCTGGTATTGAAGTGGTTAAACTGTGAGTGGGCAGCAAATACAGGAATGCATGCCACTGTGATTACAAAAACACAGATCTCTGTGTACTGTGAACAGAAATCTGGCTGTTTCTTCTCCCTGAAAAGCAGGGAGAAAAAAAATGCCAGAAAATTAAAGTAAAAGCAGCACATATTACACACATTACACATTGTCAGGCACTCCGTAACCCTTGATTGTCCCTAGATGTTAACTCCTTTCCAGCCAGTGTCACAGTAACAGTGTACACAATTAGCCTGTTTACTGTATTAGTGTCACTGACCACTGCCATTACCAGTATAGCTTCATAGCTGTGTAAATTCCAGTGCAGATACGATAGTTTATAGACGCTATAACTTTCACGCAAACCGTTTAATATAACTTATTGGTATTTTTTTTTATTTGTTACCAAAGACATATAGCAGAATACATTTTGGCCTAAATGTATAAAGAAATTAGATTTTGTATTTATTTATTTGATATGTTTTGTAACAAAGTAGAAAAAAAAGTTTTCCATAAGTTTTGGTCTTTTTGTTTGTATAATTAAAAAAAAAAATGGTGGTGATCAAATACCACCAAAAGAGAGCTCTATTTGTGTGAAAAAAAATATGCACATTTAATTTGGCTACAGTGTTGCATGACTTTGCAACTGCCAGTTAAAGTAGCACAGTGCTGAATAGAAAAAAAATGCCCTGGTCATGAAGGGGGTAAAACCTTCCAGAGGTTAAGCAAAATGTTTGTAATTGTGTTATCTCTTGGTGTATAGACAAAGCTCAGAGTTTAAATTTATGAATTTGCATTCACCTAAATTGTCATGAACTAAGCCTTTGATGGAGGGATTGTGCTTAGAGAGTTCAGACCGCTCTTGGATGGAGTGAATTGTGACAAACTGTACATATATTGAGAATACGATCTAACTTAACCCCTTCACCTCAATATTTTTAGTCTTAATGATAATATCCTCTTAAGATTTTTTTAGCATTGGTTATGAATCTAAATTCAACTATTCAAAGTCAGACGCTTTGACACGTTCTAAACTGGTGATGCTTGACTGTGAAAGAGGTGTGACATTGCTATCAATACTCTATCTGCGCGTGAGTAGTATGGGGACTGTATTCTGTGGAGCTGCTGACAATATGTTAAGTAAGTTGCTAAAGTCACATTTTTAGCTCACTGCTTCTTTTCATCTAACCATTCCCTGCTCTGCTATTTTTTTTATTTTTTTTTGCGTCTGTACCATTTACAGAGATTTCCCTTTATTTTCTCTTACCACTGACCCCTTGTCACATGACAGGAATTGAGGTGAAATCTCCTCCATGAAGGACACAAGCAGAAATAAAAACCTGACAGATTATTTTTACCTCATTCTAATGCTATTAAAATGATTAAAAATAAAGTTTTGATTGGAGTTGGATTTAAAGCTTAAATTCCAGTCCATTTTCTAGAAAATAATTTTAATCCAGTTATTAATAGAATGCCACTAGTATACTGACAATACCTGCAATTCACCAATCAGCTAGACTCCACTAAACCTCTGAAGGTATGCTGTGGTACAGTATCTGGCACCAAGTTGTAAGTCCTGTAAGTTGAGAGGTGGGGCCTTCATGGATTGGACTTTGTTTTTCCAGCACATCCCCCAAATGCTTGATTGGATTAAGATCTGGAGAATTTGGAGGTCAAAAAGTTGAATGTCAACACCTCAACATTCTAGTGTTCCCCATACCATTTTTTTTAAATTCACCAGACCACCCTCTTCCATTGCTCAGTGGTCCAGTTATGATGCTCCAATGCCCATTGTAGGAGCTTTTGGCTGGACATGCATGTCAGCATGGGCACCCTGACTGGTTTGCAGCTACACAGCCCCATATGCAACAAACTGTAAAGCACTATGTATTCTGACATCTTTCTATCAGAAACAGCTTGATCATTTTTGGTAAATTGAGCTACAGTGGCTCTTCTGTTGTATTAGACTACACTCCCCACATACATCAGTGAGTCTTGGCTGCCCATGACTCTGTTACAGTTTCACCCCATTTGTTCCTTGGACCACATTTGGTAGTTCCTGACCACTGCAGACAAGGAACATCCAACAAGACCAGCAGTTTTGGAGATGATCTGACTCGGTCATCTAGCTATTATCATTTTACCCTTGTCAAAGCTGCTCAATACGCTTGCCCATGTTTTATTTCAACACATCAGGGACACTTGCCACCTAATATATCCCACCCACTTGTAGATGTATTTGCAACAAGATAACCAATTTTATTCACTTTACCCGTCAGTGGTTAGAATGGCTGTTCAGTGTCTTTAATTATGAATTCATCCCATACCCCTGCACACCAGACCCAACCCCTCTTTTTCATCTAAGATGAAAAAAATTGGGGAGATTGGCTGCCCTGCTGGGCATCATCCTTATGATAGCATTACATTTCTCCCACTGTACTTTAAACTCTCATACTGACACCAGTGCTGCAAGTATGATTGACTCCATTGATGATGTCATGTCTCCACTATCTGTCCTACCCTGACTAGTCACAAATTGCACAGCCACAGCTTCCTTCCAAGCTTCAATGACGAAGTAAAGGTGGAGTATGAGACATAACAGGGTTGATGACTATTGTACTTGGGCACAAATACAGTGGTAGTTGTGCTGTCTGGCAAAACTAAATGCAATTGTTTTAAATAAGATGGTGTCCAGATTTGGGATTAATTAACTCATTTCTCCACGCCTTCTCTCTCCCATTAAATTTGGTTTACTAAGGTTGCTTACAAAGAGGTTATCAGAGGGGAAAGCCCCCTTGTACTAATGCATGGTCCAAATCATTTGGCAAATGCTATCTTAAGTGATAGGACAGAATAAGTTTTACACACAGATTTATTTGTTTTAGTGGCGTGGTACTTGAAGATAAAGTAAATTCTGTCAATAATAGGTTAATAGATGTTTCTTGTTCACATGCAAAAGGTTACAGCCAAAACCGTATTTTTCAGCTGTCAAGCATATTTATTTTGATCACAATCTGGAATGGCCTTGTAAAATGTAACTTTTAGATATTACTTGTTAGTATTCAGTGAGGAACGAGGTATGACACAGTTAAGCCTGGGACCTCTTCTCGGGGAAAGATAAGGCGCCCTGCACAGAATATAAATCAGCGTGTATAAATGACCGCTTCGCTCTTAATTCGTTTTGCATATCTAATCATCTGCTCAACGTTCTCCAGGCTCCAGGACTGCATTTGCATTAAACGCCAATTTGCACTTTGTAATGTATAGGACAGCCATATCGCTATCCAGAAAAGGGTGCAGAGAGGAGAGGGAGGGAAGTGAGGGCAAAAGATGGAGAGCGAGAGCATCAGTCTGAGAAATGGAAGACAAAGGTGAATAAGGGAATTGGAAGAATGAGAAGAGGGAAAGCAACAGAATGAGTGTGTCAATGTGTGAAATGGAAGACAAACGTGAAGAAGGGAATGGGAATTAAGAGAATAGGCCAAGAGACCGAGAGGGAGAGTCATTGTGAGAAATGGGAAGACAATGGTGAAGGGAACAGGAAATGTGAGAAGGGGGCAAGAGACTGAGAACAAGAGTGATGAAAGACAAAAGTAAAGAATAGAACTGGAAGGGTTAGAAGATGGCAAGAGACAGGGGTATAAGACAGAAGTGAAGAACGGAATGGGGAGGCTAATAAGAGGGCAGGAGACGGGGTATAAGGCAGAAGTGAAGAACAGAAAGGGAAGGATAATAAGAGGGAAGGAGACAGAGAATGAGAATGTCCATATGAGAGATCAAAGACAAAGTTGAAGTACAGGAACTGTAAGGATGAGAGGAGGACAAAGGGCAGAGAACATCAGTATAGGGGGTGGAAGGCACAAGGGAATCAGAAGGATAAGAAGAGGCCAAGAGACAGAAGGACGGTCAATGTGAAAAACAGAAGAAATAGATGAGAAGAGGCCACGAGATAAAGAGAGTGATGGAAGACAGAGGTAAAGAATGGAACTGGAAGGATAAGAAGAGGGCAAGAGACTGAGCGCATCAGTGCAGGGGGTGTAAGACAAAGGTGAAGAAAGGAATTGGAAGGATAAAAAGAGGGAAAGAGACAGAGAATGATAGTGCCCATATGAGAGATTGAAGACAGAGGTTAAGAATAGAACTGAAAGGATGAGAAGGCACAAGGCAGAGAACATCCGTACGGGGAATGGAAGGCAAAGAAGAGGAGATGAGAGTATCAGTGGGGTGGATTTACTAAAAGCAAAGAGACTGTGCACTCTGCAAGTACAGTTGCACTTTTCCTTAGTAAATGTCGTAAAGCTTCACTTTGTAAAGAAAACCCAATCGAGTGCAAAGAAAATTAAAAAAAAAAAAACCCAGCATTTTTGCTTGCACATGATTGGATGATGGAAATTATCAGACCACATTTACTTCGCTCAGAGGAAAATGAGTGCAACCGCACATGCACAGTGCACAATTTATTTGCTTTTAGTAATTTCACTTCAATGTGAGAGATGCAAAACAGGAAGATAACAAGAGGCAGGAAAGCGCTGACAAGGAGGACAGGTGTTGGGTACTCCTTGGGCCTCTCTTGAGGCATGCTATTGTTCCACAGATAGCATTATCACTGTTATTGGGGGAGTCCTACCTCTCTCTCCGACAGGAGGATGATATTGTTGAACCACTGTATTTAAAGTATATTGAGGCTCTATGCACAGTAGCAGCTTGGAAACCACTAGAAAAAATGCTGGATAAAAAAATGCTAATAGCATTTTTGCAGTGTTTAGGAGCGTTTACAAAAAAGTGTTTAGGAGCTCTAGCATTGTTTAAGGATTGGCGGCTGCCGGTGTCTTCAACAACTGCTTGGGCCCACCCAAATTGGTATGGATTTTGAGGGGAACCCCATGCCAAAGGGGGGGGGCGAGCCCCCCTCCCTCCCGCCTCCCCCCCTGAACCACTCCAGGCCTCATGCCCTTAACATGGGAGGGGTGCTTTGAGGTAGGAGGAACAAGCTGGCCGCCGCGTCCTTAACAATGGATGAGTCATCAGCTGTCGGGGTTTCCCTGCTGACAGCTCAACTCAATGTAAACAAAACAATTGCCAGCAATGAAACTTCAGAAAAAAAAAACACCATGGGGGACCCCTCCCTCCCCAATTCATACCAGGCTCTCTGGGTTTCGTATGGACTTTAAAGGGAACCCCACACCAAAATTGAAAACCCCACACCAGAATTAAATTTTTTTTTTAAAAAGAACGGCATGGATGTCCCTCCAAAAATCTATACCAAACCCTTATCCAAGAATGCAGGTCTTGAGCCATACCAGGCCACATATACCCCCAACGTAGGAGGGGGGTGTTTGTTGATGGGGACAAGGCCTCTTCCACACAACCCCAGCCCGGTGGTTGTAGGGGTCTGTGGGGATGGGGCTTTTCGGAATCTGCAAGTACCCTTTTAACAAGGGTACTCCCAAATGACTGTTGTGTGTGTGTGTGTGTGTGTGTGCTTGCGTGTTGTTTTTTCTTTTTTTTTTTTTTTTTTCCTCAAATTTTATTTGCCAATTCTTTTGTTTACACTCAGTTTTACAGTGGGGAACCCTGCCGACTGCTGATGAGTCATCCATTAAGGACACCATGGCCAGCTTGCTGACCCGCTCCTTAACAATAAGCTGTTCACTGACAACCTGCTAGAGCCAGTGTTTTAGGAGAGTTTGGGAGCTTTTAGGAGTGTTCAGCATTTTTTTTTCTGCCGGAAAATTTCTCCCAAAAAGCTTTTTTTTTTTTATTTTTTTTTTCTGAAGCTTGAAAAACATATTTGGCCTACAATAGTTTTCATGGACACATAGGATAACACTATTTGCTTGTAGGGGCAGAAAAAAAACCCTGCTCATGAGTAGCTGCTAGGAGCTTAAAAATAAGCTAATGTGCATGAAGCCTTAAATCTAATTTATTATAAATTCATATTAATGTAATAACTAAAGTAACGTTCAATATTTATACATCTACAGTTTTAATTCACATAATTCCTGGTGATCCTGCCATGAAGGCCATTGTTCAGGAGCTTACTGTTATGGGACAACAGTTATAATAACTGGTTTCCAAATGTTCTCCTATGTTGTCACTCTCTCTTATGCACTCACAACTGAGACTACAAGTGGCCATGGGGATTTATATTGCACAAGCTTATTCCACAGTCGTCAAAATCAGGAGACTTATTTATATGGCTTATATGAATTATATGCAGCCTTTGCTAGTGCATGAAAGTGGCTACTAAGAGATTGCAGGATATTAGCAGTACTCAGACCCCATTCACATTGAACGTAGTGTTTTTGTGCTTTTTTTTGCACGTTTTTTCACATGTTTTTATGTGCATTCAGGTGTTTTCAGGCTTTTTGAGTTTTGGTGTTTTTGTATTAGTCAATACAGAAAAAATGTAATCTGTGATATCAATTGTTGCCATGTTTTGCCATGCCAGAAAAAATCTCCTGGTGATGCAACAAAACTTGCTAAAGCGCTTGAAAACACGCAATTTGCGCGTTTCAATGAATTTCTATGGGAATAAAAACATGCCAAAACGTGCACAAATCAACCCAAATGGAGCTATAGAAGTAGCTCCAAAAGTTTTTTGAGCTTCAGGCAACTTTGAGTGGAGAAGTGAACCATCTCCGTAGAGTAATATTGATTTTTTTTTTTTTTTCTCCCTGAGCGTTTTTGGAGCTTGGAGCTTCGCGCTACAAAACATTCAGGTGTAAATAGGGCTTCAGATGCATGCAAAAGACCTGAACACAGTATTTTAATAAACAAAATCCATTACAAAGGGCCCATTCACACCTGCCAGGTCTGCTGTGATGCGTTGCATGTGAATGAGCACTTACAGTGATTCAGTTAGTGTTTACATTATACCCATGCCTGTCTTGGAAATACAAGCCAATTCCCTCCTTTAGATGTAATTTTGAGGTATTTTTGGTAAATAGGAGTGTTGTAAAAATTGCCCAGTGGTAATTTTCTAAAATGTAGAAAAATCTATTATTTTTCCTGTACAGAAATTGCAACAAATGGCTTTGGCTTATTGACTGGATACAAAGGCCCATACATTGTTTAAAAACAGCCTTTCTGTGCCCAAGAATTACAGCTGCCTCTACAAATCACTGACAGGCTGTAGCTGTACTGTGGTAGTCGCATATATGAATGTTTAAAGGCATACAGGGTCAGACAGACAGCTCTAGGTGCAAACTGTCTGCATCCAGATGCTTACATGTTTCATTTCATTAGAAATTAGGATGACAGGAGGAGCCCCAAATGGTTTTACCCATCCGTCACACATGCTGTAGTTTTAGACCTGTGTATAGAACCACATTGATTGGCCCTGAAATCCAGGGAGTTACCCTATAATTACCCCTCTCACCTTGTCTCTCTGCACTATGTACAATTCCATTACACTTTTCCCATTATTCAGGGACTCGTTGGCATAACTGAATGGTGACCTTTATGTGTTTCAGTTTCTAAAAGCTGAAAAACATTTATTTACAGACAGTACTTCTTTTGTTATACATACCAGATATACAGTAATTCTGATTTTCTCTGTATTTAAGTGGGACACAGTACCGCTTCACATATTTTGATTCTCAGTACCTGTTCATAACCTTTGTGTGTTTAGACCAGCCTTTCCCAACCTTTTTACCGCAGAGGAACCTTTAAAATACTGAATGGGGAAAGAACAAAAAGAGGGCGCACAGGCCTAGTGCATTACCATAAAAAATGTTTAATAAAAAATAATAAAGTAGGTGTTGTACTCACAAACGACAATATAGTCAAGGCACATCATAAAAGAACAGCTGGATCAACACCGCGCTGAGTAACAGTCCGCAATAGGGAGTTTAGACATCCAAAAGGCTGACGTGTTTCGAGGACTTGCCTCTTCCTCAGAGCCGGGGGGGCTCTGAGGAAGAGGCAAGTCCTCGAAACGCGTCAGCCTTTTGGACGTCTAAACTCCCTATTGCGGACTGTTACTCAGCGCGGTGTTGATCCAGCTGTTCTTTTATGATGTGCCTTGACTATATTGTCGTTTGTGAGTACAACACCTACTTTATTATTTTTTATTAAACATTTTTTATGGTAATGCACTAGGCCTGTGCGCCCTCTTTTTGTTCTTTCCCCATTCAGTATATTTGGATTCCCCCGGTCCATTTGAGGGCAGCAAGGTGTGCATGTTCCAGGACATTCTTAATGTGGTTGTAGCATCGAGTCCATCCCCAAGCGCAGGAGCATTTGTGTTTGCTGGAACCTTTAAAATAGTTTTTAGGTCTAGGGGAACATCTGCTAAAACCAATTCATTGGTGATCAATGGGATAAAAGCCTCATGTTGGTCAAAGAACACAAACCTTACAATGGTGTTCAGAATGCTACTCTTACGGATAGATAAAAAGATCATTGTGGTCATGCTCCTGGCTCTTCCAAGTGGCAATTGTTGGCCCTACAGCTATGCAGGAACCATCAAAATGGAGTTCAGTCAACCACAGCTCAAGGAATCCCTGAACACTTCTGGAGGGACTCCATGGAGCCCTTGTTGAAAGACTAGTATAGACATTGCACAGTACCACTTCTCTTAGTCTGTTCGCTGGGTGTAATTTTTAGCATGTTGATGGTAATATTTTTATTGCCTCCTATAAGGTTTCATGTACACTGGGTCTTTGTACATGCTTTCCTCCTAACAGGAGAAAAGCAGCTTCAAAAACTTGCCTAAGCCACATTTTTGCAAATGCGCTTATGTGCGTCAACCACTTGGGTGTTCTTTTCATTGGCCAGAATAATAATTTATTCTGGCCATTGAAATGAAAAATGCTCAAATGCTAAACACACCAAGCGCTTAGACATGTTTACATTGTTTACCCACATTTTGCCTTTTTTTTTTTTTGTAGGGTGGAACATATAACATGTTCCCATAGCTGGCCAATGAAATGAACACTCAAGTGCTTGACTCACCTAGGCGCATTTAGGAAAGTTTTTGAACATGTAACATGTGAACTTCTCATGTGTAACATTGTGAACTTATCCTTTTAATGAACGTGATTAGAGATGTGCATGATGGAAACATTTGTTTTGTTTTGGATTCTTTTGTTAAGTTAATAGTATAATGTTGTCATATTTGTTATGTTAGATAAATTCAATTTCAGAATTTGTTTCCTATATTCGGATTAGTTTTGTATATTTGTTATTTTTAACTCCAAAGTCGAATTTCAAAATTCAAAGTCAAAATTTGAATTATGGAAGATGGCTATATTCATTCTATTTTATTTTATTCTAATCTATTATATTTTTCTACCCTATTCTACTCTGTTGTTGTATTTTCTATTCTATTCCTTTATTTTCTATTCTATGCTATTCTTGTATAGTCTTTTCTATTCTGTTGTATGCTATTCTATTCTTTTCTATTCTATTACTTTATTTTCTATTCTATTATATTCCTATATTTTCTATTCTATTTTCTATTCTCTTCTATAAAGCAGCCTAAGTAGGAATCATCATCTTATTTCACTTTTATACCTTACTATATTTATTGCAATATGTTTCCATTTCGAATTTGAATTAATTTTCAAATTCAAATCCGTTTTATTATTCAAATGTATTTTTGGATTTGAACTTGAATTCATTTTTTAATTCAAATTAATTTTCTAATTTGAATATTTGGTTTTGTTATCATTTATTTCGGATTTGTTGAAATTCATTACTATTGTGATTTGGATACATTCTGAAACATCAAGTAAGGAAAATTTTGGCTACATTTCCATTTGTAACAAATAGCACATGTCTACAATTGATGGGCTTTTTTTTTCCTGTCTCTCAACGTCCCTGCCTCAGTGTCACTGCCTCCACACCTATGTGTGCATGGACAACATGGAGGGGTGTTTAGAGGCGGAAAAAAAATGCCAAACTCCTGTAAAATAGGTGTTTTTGAACTCAGGTGTGCATGAGGCCTAAACCCCTGTCGATCTCGGGCAGCCAATGGGTAGATTTCGAACATGGACCTGCTTTGCTAGTCTTCCTCCCAGCCTCCGTCAATTTCATCTTAACTGCAGAGTGGAGAGCAGGAGGCAGTACAGTACTGGAAGGAGGGCGGGAGCTGCTTCAATTAACCTCCTCTCCTAGAAGCCTTCCTCCTAGCAGCAGCATTCTTGCAGAAAAGTATCTAATGCTTTTACAAGCATTTAGGTGTGTTTACAAGTTTCAAGAGCTTGGATGTTAATTAATTTAATTGGCCAGAATATTATTTTATTCTGACCACTGAAATGAAATAACGTTCACGTGTTAAGCGCCTAGCGTTAACACATGTTTAGGCGCGTCCAATCGTTTTTTTTTCTGCCAAAACACTGCTCCTGGACACACTGGCCCTGGGTTTTTCTTTTTTTGCCTGCCACTCCTGTCACTAAAAGGTACCTAAAAGTTTGTGTGCATGGACACATAAGATAACATAGAGGTCCGTTTACAAGCAGTTCAAAAAAGCCTGACACCTGGACCTGGACCCTGTGTCCATGAGGCCTGAAAATGTTTTGGGGTGCCATAGATTGTGAATTGCACCCCCACGCATCTAAAAAGTGCAGAAAGTTTGCTGGTGTGGGAGTCATGGGGAAATTGCATGGTGTTTTCCCAGCCGCTGTGTTTTTAGAATGGTGCAGGTACCTTTTTCCTGCGGGAAACGTAGGCATAGCAGCCCATTCAAATGCCTTCAGGATCCTTTAGGGGGCGCCTTGGTAAAATGCCTAAAAATTGCCCAAAAATTGTATATAAGCCAGCAGGTGGATCAAGCCTGCCTTTTCAGTTCACAAAGCCACAGGTTTTCATTGTGCACTCTTATGACCTTCTAGCCGCTGGCTTCCGAGCAACCGATGACATCAGTTTATAAGGAGGACATGTTTGCCCCTCCTTGCCCCTCTCTGTCAGCATTGGGGTCACATTAGCTGAGTGATGGTGAGAAACTGGGGAGAAACACTGGAATACTAGTCAGTTCTATTGTGTGCAAAGGTATATTTGCTTTGGAAAAATAAATCCCCTCTAATATTAGGTGTACTATGGGTGTGGATATTGCTCTGGTATGTAAAGCTATTAGTTTGTTTTTTTATGTTTTAGAATGGGGTGCCTCGAGATTGTCCATATTTTAAAGGGTGCCTTGACTGAAAAAAGGTTGAGAAACACTGCTTTAGTGAAGTTCAATTTATTTCATTTTTGTTCTTGCGTTTTAGATACTTGGACAAGCATGCACACATTTTATGTTTTATACGATTTGTAAATGTTTCTACACTACAGTTCAGTATACGTAATGGACACGAAAAGTAAAATGCGATGACTCTGAGCTAGGCTACCCAAGATGCCCTTCTGTCTCGTTGAGGTCTTCCATCATACGTAGCACAAGAGGCAGCTTACAGCTCCTTGACGTTGATTGAAGACTGCCAATATACCGCTGAACAAACTCCTCTCCCAGCAATGCTTGGCAGTTCTGTTATTCTATTTCTGATTTGTTATGACATTACTTGTCAGGCACCTTTGTTTAAACCCAACAATGTAAACCGAGTTACTTTTACCTAGGAGACTGCAACCCAATCACTCATATTTCGGCTTCTCTACTGCCCCTGGGATAGAAGTAGGAAGCTTGCAGGATGATAAACAGCCGTATAAATATGGAAACTGTCAGGAAATGATTGCTTGTTAGACATGTAAGCTATTGTTGTCATTGGGGCTTATACAAGAAGATAACAGTAATAACAGTATTTACTGAAAAATACCATACTGGACAAGCACCATTTTTTGGGTTTTTGTCCCATATCTGGGTCACAAGGAGTTCAGTAAATGTAGTGTTTTATGCAGCCATCTCTGCTATTCCCAGGAGAGGCTTTGGCCTGCAGTTTTATAATAAATAGAATTGTTTGTGGGTGTTTGAAAAGCTAAAATAATGCCTCTTACTCCGACAAGCAAAGACACAATGCTGGGAACTCCGTCAGTGCCAGCTGTCGTTTGTAATAAATAGATTTGGTGTTCCGCTGTGTGTAATATGTATAATATCTTATGCTTGGTAGGTCAGGTGAGAAGATATCTTGTACATGGAAAGTGGTGATACCATCACTCATGTAGAGAGAAGAGTGATGCTACCTTCTGTACTCTGCCCAATGGAAATGTTCTGTTCTGGAATTGATTACTGTTGGGAAGATTAAACCTCATTCCAGGGAAAGTGTTCTATTTTGTTATTGGCCTCCTACATATGGGTGCCTAAGCCCAAGCGATGTAAATTCTGGCTTTTCTTCCCTGCCCAGATAGCCCAGGTACTACATATATCTGATCATAGATGTGAATGGCTGTACTCCAGGTATATAGCGGCACTCTTGTTAATATGAGTACAGCATACAGGCACATGCAAGAAATGGTAAATATTCTATTGACTTGTATACACCATTACGTTCTAAAGCACCACCATGTACCCGGAGTACAGACACTCAAAGCCATTCATGTCTAGAAATGGCTGAATGCAGCACCTAGACTGCTCAGGCAGGGGCAATGAGATTTATATTGCATGGGTTCCAAAGCTCACATATGCCCTTAGGCTTCATTTACACTTGTACGAGTCACGTGCAAAGTGCAACTTTGGATGGGTGCGACTTGGATGTGACTTGTCCCTTTGCAAACTTAGATACACTGTTGCACGTAAAACATTCAGGAATGACTGTCATACAACTTTTGAGGGTTAGCATTGAAGTCTATGGCCCTCAGGTTGCATGAAAATCAAACCAAAGTAGTGCATGAACTACTTTGAAGTTGTTGCAGCTTTAAGTTGCACATATATGAATGGTTATTATTGGAAAACATAGGGCACAACTTGTCTTGAAACTTTGATGTCCAAAATCGCATGACAAGTCACACAAGTGTGAATGGGGTTTTATAGTGGGGAACTTTTAGTCCTGGTTCACACCAGTACAACTTTAAAGCGATATTAAAGGCTTAATTTTTTCTTTTTTTTTTAAAATGACAAACATCCATACTTACCTGCTGTGTGCAGTGGTTTTGCACACAGCAGCCCGGATCCTCCTCTTCTCGGGTTCCCTGCAGGCTCTCCTGGCCCCTGCCTGCTGTCAGGTGACCCAAAAGCAAGCAGCTTGCTATGGGGGCACCTGCTGCTCCATTCACACATGGAGCTCGGTCATTGCCCCTCTTTCTTCTCATTGGCTCACTGACTGTGATTGACAGCCAGTGGCTCCCGCTGCTGTCTCAGCCAATGAGAAAAGGAAGTCCCGGGTTAGCCGAGACTCCAGTGCACATTGCTGGATTGAGAAAGGACTTAGGTGAAGATTAGGGGTGCTGGGTGGGGCTGCTGCACAGAGAAGGTTTATTACCTTCATGCATTGAATGCATGAAGGTAATAAACCTTGAGCCTTTACAAACACTTTAAAGCCGACTATTCACTGCAACTTCATAGAGGCTTGCTAACACTCTGTGCAACTTCATTTAACAGATGTCAATGCAAGTCACTATGAAATTGCACAAAAATAGTGTAGGAACCTTTTCTAAAGTTGCTGTGACTTGAGTCACTCACTGATTTGAATGGTTCCATTGCCAGTAATGGGGTGCAACTTGACATGTGACTTAAGAGTTCAAAGTCACATGACAAGTTGCACTGGTGTGAACTAGGGCTTAGTGCCTCTGTCCTGTTAGCTGTCTGTGTTAATAGAGGGGAGATCTCCCCCTCACTCCACAAGAAGTAAGCAGATATCTTTCCTACAGTGATACAGACAGGAAAAACACATTTTAGTAGAGTGCTAAAGGATAAGAATTTCTGACAATGGGTTTTATTTTTTTTTTCCAAAAATAATTTTTATTGGAAGAGTTAAGGCAGATCAATATGAATACAAATATGGGTTACAGTCCAAACACAGACACAATATGCAGCATCCCGTTTCGCAGATGGGCTATGGGTTTGAATTGTAGTACAAGGCGTAATAAGATATAACTTTATATCCAAACGTGTATAGCAAGCCAGCAGATACAAAAGGTGCAATAGGTAAATCATTATATGTACAGTGAGGAACAGAAGTATTTGAACACCCTGCAATTTTGCAAGTTCTCCCACTTAGAAATCATGGAGGGGTCTGAAATTCACATTGTAGGTACATTCCCATTCTGAGAGGCAGAATTTAAAAAAAAATTCAGGAAATCACATTGTATGATTTTTAAAGAATTTATTTGTCTTGCACTGCTGAACATAAGTATTTGAACACCTGAGAAAATCAGTGTTAATATTTGGTACAGAAGCCTTTGTTTGCAATTACAGAGGTCAAACGTTTCCTGTAGTTCTTGACCAGGTTTGCACACACTGCAACAGGGATTTTGGCCCACTGCTCCACACAGATCTCCTCTAGATCTATCAGGTTTCGGGGCTGTCGCTGAGCAACATGGAGTTTCATCTCCCTCCAAAGATGTTCTATTGGATTTAGGTCTGGAGACTGGCTAGGCCACTCCAGAACCTTGATATGCTTCTTACGGAGCCACTCCTTGGTTATCCTGGCTGTGTGCTTCGGCTCGTTGTCATGTTGGAAGACCCAGCCACAACCCATCTTCAATGCTCTGACTGAGGGAAGGAGGTTGTTGCTCAAAATCTCACAATAAATGGCCCCATTCATCCTCTCCTTAATACAGTGCAGTCGTCCTGTCCCCTTCGCAGAAAAGCACCCCCAAAGCATGATGTTACCACCCCCATTCTTCACAGTAGGGATGGTGTTCTTGGGATGCAACTCATCCTTCTTTTTCCTCCAAACACGGCGAGTGGAGTTTAGACCAAAAAGTTCTACTTTGGTCTCATCTGACCACATGACTTTCTCCCATGCCTCCTCTGGATCATCCAGATGGTCAGTGGCAAACTTCAAACGGGCCTGGACATGTGATGACTTGATCAGGGGAACCTTCCGTGCAATGCATGATTTGAAACCATGACGGCATAGTGTTCTACCGACACTGACCTTTGAAACTGTGGTCCCAGCTCTCTTCATGTCATTGACCAGCTCCTCCCTTGTAGTTCTGGGCTGATACCTCACCTTTCTTATCAGTGATACCCCACGAGGTGAGATCTTGCATGGAGCCCCAGTCCGAGGGAGACTGACAGTCGTCTTTAGCCTCTTCCATTTTCTAACAATTGCTCCAACAGTTGATCTATTTTCACCAAGCTGCTTGGCAATTGCCCCATAGCCCTTTCCAGCCTTGTGGAGGTCCACAATTTTGTCTTTGTTGTCTTTTGAAAGCTCTTTGGTCTTGCCCATGGTAGTAGTTGGCATCTGACTGACTGTGGGGTGGACAGGTGTCTTTAAAGAGCTCAGACAGGTGCTACTAAGTTAGATTAATGAGTGGAGTAGAGGTGGCCTTTTGAAGGCACAGTAACAGGTCTTTGAGAGCCAGAATTCTTGCTGTTTCTTAGGTGTTCAAATACTTATGTTCAGCAGTGCAAGACAAATAAATTCTTTAAAAATCATACAATGTGATTTCCTCAATTTTTTTTTAATTCTGTCTCAGAGTGGGAATGCACCTACAATGTGAATTTCAGACCCCTCCATGATTTCTAAGTGGGAGAACTTGCAAAATTGCAGGGTGTTCAAATACTTCTGTTCCTCACTGCATATTAATTACCGCCTATCTACTTGTAGGCCCTTATGTTGAAGAGATGTGAAATGCTGGGAAAAGATATTACATGTTGATAAGTGTGTTTTAATTTGTGTGTCCATTTCGGGAGAATGTGATCTACGTGAATCTAGTCACACCTGTATGAGAGATTACATGTTATATTTTGTTGGGGATATATGATTGATGAACTCATACAAAAGGTGTGAGGGAAAGAGGAATCAGAGAGATAAAAAGATAGAGAAGGAGATGCAAAGTGAGGTAGTAGGGGGGAATATAAGGAGAAAGAAGAAAAAAAAAGGGGGGGGGGGGAGACTGGGTATGGAATAGAGGGGATGTTAGAAGGGGCAGCCGCAAATAAAAAAAATCACTTCATTCTCTACGAGCCACAAAGATAGCTACTTAGCCTAGGAGCCAATATGTGCGAGATCATCCAATGGGTTAAGATGTGGGTCAAAAACCTGAAAGGTAGGTTATGATGTTGAGTCCCAATCTATCTAAGTATGCATCAAATGCGTCACAGATGGATAGGGTGATGTATGACACAACATTGTATTCAGTTATTTAGTCAGGGGGTGTGCATTAGTAGGTGGTAGTGGTTTTAAAATGACTCCAACAAGCCCATGTCTTCCTGAATCTCTCGGGATGGTCTTTTGCTACAGAAATCAGTTCCTCCATTTCCTCAATTTTGTTGATTCTAGCAAACCATTCTCGAATAGTGGGAACATGTGTTGTGCGCCAGTGAACTGGGATACATTTTTTTACCGCGTTTACCATGTGCATGGCGAGTGATTTACGGTACGTCCGAAATGGAAATGTGGAGTGGTGGAGCAAGAATTGTGCGGGGGAGTGGTCTTGGGAGTACATAGTTACTTGCGTGATTATGGGTTGAATTTTCTCCCAGAAAGATTGCAGCAGTGGGCAGTCCCACCAGATATGCAATAGTGTACCCGTCGCCTGGTGGCATCTCCAGCACGAATTTGAAATGTTAGGGTCAAATTTGTGAAGCAGGGACAGAACTCTGTACCATCTAGAGTATAGTTTAAAATAGTTTTTTTGTGTTGAGACACATATGGAACCTTTATGTATATGGTCGTAAATGTGATCCCAGTCTTCTGGCGATAGTTGGAGTTGTAAGTCAGAGCTCCAGGCTTTGCAGGCTTTCCTAGATGGAAGGTCAATAGTGTGTAGAGCTTAGATACGACATGTCTCTGGGGAGAGTCGGTTGAGCAAAGTGTTTCAAATGGGGTGAGTGGTCTAGTGTAATCTTTTAGGTGTGAGGAGCTATGTATAAAATGGTGGAGCTGTCTGTACATCCACGGCGTCAGGGTTAGGTACAGTGGGGATCGAAAGTTTGGGCACCCCAGCTAAAAATTTGTATTAATGTGCATAAAGAAGCCAAGGAAAGATGGAAAAATCTCCAAAAGGCATCAAATTACAGATTAGACATTCTTATAATATGTTAACAAAAGTTAGATTTTATTTCCATCATTTACACTTTCAAAATAACAGAAAACAAAAAAATGGCGTTTGCAAAAGTTTGGGCACCCTGCAGAATTTATAGCATGCACTGCCCCCTTCGCAAAGCTGAGACCTGCCAGTGTCATGGATTGTTCTCAATCATCGTCTGGGAAGACCAGGTTATGTCAATCTCAAAGGTTTTAAATGCCCAGACTCATCTGACCTTGCCCCAACAATCAGCACCATGGGTTCTTCTAAGCAGTTGTCTAGAAAACTGAAACTGAAAATAGTTGACGCTCACAAAGCTGGAGAAGGCTATAAGAAGATAGCAAAGCATTTTCAGCTGTCAATATCCTCTGTTCGGAATGTAATTAAGAAATGGCAGTCATCAGGAACAGTGGAAGTTAAAGCAACATCTGGAAGACCAAGAAAAATATCAGACAGAGCAGCTCGCAGGATTGTGAGAAAAACAATTCAAAACCCATGTTTGACTGCACGATCCCTCCAGAAAGATCTGGCAGACACTGGAGTTGTGGTACACTATTCCACTATAAAGAGATACTTGTACAAATATGGTCTTCATGGAAGAGTCATCAGAAGAAAACCTTTTCTACGTCCTCACCTCAAAAATCATCGTTTGAACTTTGCAAATGAACATATAGATAAGCCTGATGCATTTTGGAAACAAGTTCTGTGGACCAATGAGGTTAAAATTGAACTTTTTGGCCGGAATGATCAAAGGTACGTTTGGAGAAGAAGGGGCACAGAATTTAATGAAAAGAACCTCTGTCCAACTATTAAGCATGGGGTTGGATCAATCATGCTTTGGGGTTGTGTTGCAGCCAGTGGCACAGGGAACATCTCACGAGTAGAAGGAAAAATGGATTCAATAAAATTTCAGCAACTTTTGGATGGTAACTTGATGCCATCTGTGAAAAAGCTGAAGTTAAAGAGAGGATGGCTTCTACAAATGGATAATGATCCTAAACACACCTCGAAATCCACGGGGGATTACATCAAGAGGCGTAAACTGAAGGTTTTGCTATGGCCTTCACAATCTCCTGACCTCAACATAATTGAAAATCTATGGATAGACCTTAAAAGAGCAGTGCGTGACAGGCAGCCCAGAAATCTCAAAGAACTGGAAGACTTTTGTAAGGAAGAATGGGCAAAGATACCTCAAACAAGAATTGAAAGACTCTTGGCTGGCTACAAAAAGCGTTTACAAGCTGTGATACTTGCCAAAGGGGGCAGTGCATGCTATAAATTCTGCAGGGTTGCCAAACTTTTGCAGACGCCATTTTTTTGTTTTCTGTTATTTTGAAAGTGTAAATGATGGAAATAAAATCTAACTTTTGTTGACATATTATAAGAATGTCTAATCTGTAATTTGATGCCTTTTGGAGATTTGTCCATCTTTCCTTGGCTTCTTTATGCACATTAATACAAATTTTTAGCTGGGGTGCCCAAACTTTCGATCCCCACTGTATGGACATTTGTTCAAAAGGTGGTCTCTGAGTAAGAATGTCCCATCTTTGAAGAGTTGATGCAGATTCAAATTGTCTGGGGGGTTAGACCCGGCGACAAAGGCACGAGACATACCAGGGGGGAAGTCTGGGTTCATTTTGATAGGAGTGAGTGGGCCAGGGGTTGAAGAAAAACCTGTTTTCTGACTTATCAGATGATAACATGATAAGAGTAGGGCCTATAAGAAGGTGTTCCCTGAACTCAGACGGGATGTGGGAATTTTTCAGCCAAGGGGAAGTGGCGAGCGGGGTCCCCGAAAATACAGCTTCAAAATTAACCCTTGTTTTCTTTTGGTATAAGCGTGATGTGGGCTTCAGAAAGATGGCGCATGGACTGTCCTGAGGTATCTAGTGAATTGAAGGCCTTTAGGAATGGGTGTGTGAGGATGTCTATGAAGGATTTGTAATATGTGATTATAAGTCCGTCTGGGCTTTTACCTGGTTTTAATTGTGCGATAGCCTGTTGTAGTTCTGTCAGTGTCAAAGCTCCATCTAGTTCTCTTGCTTGTGATTGGGAGATAGGTTTAGGAAGATATTGGGAGAGAAAAGTCTGGATAATGACCTTACGTGGTCTAATATCCCCTGTCGGTTTTGGGGCTAAGGGTAGGTTGTAGAGCGTAGTATAATATTTCTCAAATTCAGCTGCGATATCCGCAGAAGTTTTAAGTAAGTGACCTTGTTTGGAGTTGAGTTGATGAATGGTGCGAGCCGCTTTTTTAGATTGCAAGGCCCTGGCTAAAAATTTGCCGCTCTTATTTCCATGTTCATAAAAGAGTTTCTGAGATAAAGTAAAATTACGCTTGCTTTTCTTTTCCACTATGTCTCGAAGTTGTTTGCGTGCCTGATCAAGTTCGGTCGCAGAGTTTACAGCCTTGGAGCATTTATGTGAACATTCAAGTTTATGTACTTTATAGAAGTAAAAGATGCCTGAGCTATGCGTTTTCGAGAAGCAGTGATTGAAAGAAGGAGCCCACGTATCACACATTTGTGTGCTTCCCATTGAATGAGAGGTGTCGTTTCCGGGAATGTATGTTCCTTAAAATAATTGGTCAGAGATTCACGAATTTGAAGGGTAAAGGATGAGTCCGTAAGGAGAAAGGGATCTAATCTCCATGTTTTGGACGTAGGTGGGGCATCGGGAAGATGTATGGTAATCATGATCGAGTGATGGTCAGAAAGAATCATTGGTTCAATAGAGGCTGACTTTAATGTGTGTAAGTCTTTATGTGAAAGAAAGAGTCGATTCTGGAATGACGCTTGTGAGGTGCAGAGAAAAAAGTGTAGTCTTTGTCAGAGGAGTGTAGGGTACGCCATGTATCATGGAGAAGAAGGTCTTTCAGTTCAATCTTAATCTGTTTAAGTGCTCGGAAGGGTTTTGATGAAGAGCCTGTCGAAGTGTCTTCCAGTGCTACATCGCCCCCAAGAATCGGGGTACCCGATTGAAATACTGCAAGTGTTTTAGAAATGTTACGGAAAAAACTTACTTGTGCCGTATTGGGGCTGTAAATATTGGCTAAAGTAAGCGGTTTGTTGTAGAGGGTGCCTTTAAGGAAGAGGAACCTTCCCTCCAGATTCTCCAGAGAATCAGTAATTGTGAGCTGGAGTGTTTTGGAGATCAAAATGGACACATCTTTTGCTTCACCTCTGTGTTAACTGAATGGTAGACTGTCGGGTAATTAGCATTGGAGAATTTAGGGATATGATCAGCATGAAAGTGAGTTTCTTGGATGAAGAGCACGTCTGCTCAGAAGCTTTTCATGTAAGTCAGGAGTTGTGAGCGTTTCTCAGGTATATTTAGACCTCTTACGTTAAGAGATGCCACAGAAAGTGTATGGTGGGCTTGTACGGATGTGGGTTTAGTAGACATTGTCTTGGATGGCAGAAAAAGTACTACTCAAGGTCTATAATGTGCAGCAGATGGGTGTGAGAAAAAGGGGGGGGGGCAAACGAGAGAAGAGGGGAGGGGGAGAGGAAAGAAGAAAAAAAAAAAACACCAAACAGCCCCCCCAGAGGGCAGAGAAAATGAAAAGTAGAAATAGGAGTGAAAAAAATAGAGAGGAAGAGTCAAGAAATCAGAAAATAGTAGAGGTGAAAAGTGTTAGGCGCCCACAATAAAAACCCATACAAATGTGGTGTTACGTGGTCCTAAAACTTCTCTTATGAAACAAATTCCAAAGACAGTGTAGTCCGGCTACGCCGTCCTGTATTGAGAATCGTATGTGTTGGTGAGGTACTTAATGTATTGTGGGTGGATCTAAAATTCAAATCGGAAATGTGTCGGAACCAGAAGTGTCTGCTGTGGGGGGGTCACGGGAGAGTCCCAGGAAGACTGTCTAGGACCTACTAGGTATATCAAGGACAAAAAGTGTGTATAAGATAGGGTCCAATAGAAGGTAGCGGTGACACACGGAGATAGGTGGATGTCAGCAAATTTTTGTAGGGAGAGGTATTCAATTTGTGATAAGGAGGCACGGGTAGGAGATGTTATATTTAGAGGTATGTTGGTTATAATAGTGTGAGTAATCGTGTGTAAATCTAGGGATGCTCACTAATAGGTATGAAGGTATGGTATTCTGAAGGATGGTTCCGATGTGTCTAGTTTGTATGTAAAACTGTCTTGGGAAGGCATCAAGGTTGGGCTATGTAGCAGGATGTGGCATAGTCATACATTTACATTACTATAGTATCACAAGATAAACAGTATACATTAATCATAAGTTTCGTTCTGTAGTTGCCCATGAGCCATAAAGTGTGATCACAAAAGACAATGTGAAAAGGTCTCCTTATACTGTGTCCGTTCAGACTTAAGATATCAACCTTATATGAAACCTGCAAGGAAACATCACTTACATAACATAGTAAGATTCAGGGATGCAGGCCGAGGGCAAACCATCTGGTTAAACTGCATCCCTGAAACCCTGACAGAAGAGAAATATTGGCCCCAACCAAGGCATTCCACGCAGTGCAGCAGGCCGCTACCACAGATGCAGGTCAACCCTAGAATTAGCGAGGTTGTGATAAACCGCTTGAGTGGCATCGTGATTCTGTGGCCTGTTGAGAGCGTGGTCCATAATAATCTATGTACACATATCAGAAACTTGCATAACCATAGAGTGAACCGGTAGTATGCATAACAGTTAAAGAAATCCTATGCCTTAAACATATCTTAACACCTTGGCCAAGGGCAGTTAGGAGGTTTTCATTTGAAGATGGCTTGGAACCTGGGTTTTGAAGGTAATCACACTATATACTGGCAAGAATGTGAAGGCAGCCAAAATATGGGGGGGGGGGGGGAGACTATGTACGGAGGATGGTGGGGGGGAAGGGTTTTATTGGTCTCTCTGCCCTCCTGTCTTGGTGACACAGTAGCAGAATGTAAGAGAAAATCTGTGTGATGACTTCGGCAGGACCAGCATGCAATGTGATGCGTTTCAGAGCATGCGCAAGGCCAATAGAGGGTAAGCGCGCTCCCTTTTCAATTACAAGCTAACGCAGTAATGAAGGCTTTTATTTATATATATATATATATATATATATATATATATTACACACACACAGAACTCTAATGCTTTAATGAGCGCTATACAATTAAATGGAAACCTCATGGGTAAAAAAATTATTAAATTAAATCATTATGGATAAAAATATGCATATAATGGAGAAAGGAAAAATAAAACAAATAAATCTAAGAATATATAACAATATGCATATCATATAATACAATTAATAACTATAATGAATAAACTGGGGAAAAATTATGAGAAACAGAAATAGAGAGGAAGAAAATATTATGGGCAATAGTGGAAGAAGTGGTAATCCAATTGTGAAATGTATGAGGATAGAAGTGCCCACCCATCCTCACAAAAAAAACTTTAGGCCAATAACCAGCATTAAGGGTGTATATACCAATAATTAATATTAAAGATCAAATGTTGATATTAAAAATATTATAGAAATTTTAATTAGTACCTATAGAAAGAAAGAAATATTACAAATATATTATATAGTAGTTATTATAAAACAATATTGTAAAAACCCCACATACAACAAAGGGTAATAGAGATGCAAAATGATGATGCAAGTAGCCCATATCTAGAGTAACTTTATAATATGGTATTACCATCTAATTCCTCATAAGTCCACCAGTGGACAATGTGTCCAATATGAAAATCCAGTATGTTTCTTGGGAGCATAAGTTTTGAAAACACTCAGACTCAGAATGGTGTTTAGGTATGGCTTCTATAATCCAGACTTTTATTGTGGGTTTATGATGGAATTCTAAAAAATGAAGAGGGACACTGTGTTTGTCCTTACCGTCTTCAATAAGCCAACGGTGCTCACCAAATCTGGCACGCAGTGGTCTGATGGTACAGCCTCTGTATAATCGGCCACAAGGAAAAGTCAGACAGTACACTACATAATCGGTTGAAAAATTAGAAAAATCACTCAGAAAATAAGTTTTACCCTTTGGTGGTAAAGGTATTTTGTCCATGCTCTACAAATGTGCAGGTCTTGCATAATGCCTTTTTGCATTGATACATGCCCTTTAAGGGTATTAAACAGAGAGAGTTATTGGTAAGCGAGGGACAACTATATTTGCTTGGGGCTAATTTATTTTTAAGACTGGGAGCCTTCCTATAAGTGAAGCTTGGCTTTTTATCTATAACATCCTGCAGATGGGGGTCTTGAAGTAAAATAGACCACTTTTTATGGATAATACCTTCCATTTTGCAGTATTGATGGTGAAATCTGGTGATGAATCTAACAGAAGTATTCACGTCCTCTTTGTAAGATTTTAATGGTTTACAGTGTTGATAAAAAGAAAAGACCTTATCCACCAAGGTGGATGGATAACCTTTATCCGAGAATTTGTTTTTGAGTGTTTGACTCTGTGTAATGTAGTCTAAGTCTGAGGTGCAGTTCTGTCTCAACCAGCAGAACTGTCCCTTGGGAATGTTCCACCTGGGGTAGTGACAACTGGTGTAATGTAAATAGGAGTTGCCTTCTACTTGTTTAAAATAATTTCTAGCATGCATGGTGTTATTGGTGTGATGCAACTCAGTCCAAAAAAGCAAGCATGTCTTTATGATAAACTGAAGTAAAAGACAGACCTAAGGGGTTAAAATGAGGAAAATCTTATAGTCAAAACCAAATTTTAAACCAGTAGCAGGCATTTCCTAATATATATATATATATATATATATATATATATATATATATATATATAGTCCTCATTACTGCATTAGCTTGTGCTTGAAAAGGGAGCACGCTTGCCCACATACGCCGAAAAGCGTCACATTGCATGCTGGTCCTGCCTACGTTATCACGCTGACACCGACGCTCCACTCCAGGGTGGTTCCATCGCCCCTCTTCCAAGAGACACACATGCTGGCCGGCTTTTGCCATCTTCAGTCTCCCCTAGCATGAGCCGTGGCTTATTCAGCGAGGACTGGGATATCATCCCTATACTTTACTACACTGATGAGCTTCTTTTACACTTTTATCATGTGAGTGTCTTTTTATTGTTCAGGAATAATTGTCCTTCATACCGCACCTAGAGGCGTTTTATTCTTTGTGTCTTTACCCAGAGCCTGCTACAGCTTCAAGAGCTTGCCCTAGTGCTATGTGGACTTGCAATCATTGAACTTTTATTATTGTTTCTGACATTGTTTTTGGGATTTTGTTTGCGCTGCTTTCTCTGTTTTTTCTAAAACTATCATCTACCTGCAGTGCAAAGACAAGTACAGAAATCCAGTGATGATGCCACTGGGTCTAAAATAAGATAATCGAAACATGTTTAATAATTTAATTAGCACGATGTTGAGGGAGAAAAAAGAATCCAAGGAATTTCAGCATTAAAGTTTATATAAGGCTTAGTTGGGGTTGGGGGTAAAAACATGTAGTTGAGCAGCATTTTTACTGTCCTCTGCCCTCTCCCCCTAAGCTGCAAAGGCTGCTACTGGCTTGGCTAAAATGATCCCCCCCCCTGTCACATTCAAGTGCATGGGGCCACACCGCAACCTTGTACAGTGGTGTAGGCTTTTAAGGGTTAAAACAAGTGGTGAGGAGGCAACATATTGTGTGTATTATATACATTAGGTGTATTGTGGCGTAAGCTAGCCACACATGGATTGAAATTTGACTGGTTCAGCAGTGACCAGCCAAAGTTCGATCTATGTGTGGCCACCCTGGTTGAACACAAGTCAGTATATCAATTGACTTGTGTACAACCATTGTGTAAGGTTCTTCCTGAATGAGTGTCTCTGGCTATAACTGGCAACACGAATTATTGTGTTCTGACAGTGTGGACAATAGCGGCAGTGATTCCCCCATCTTCTGAATGTGTGGATGCCAGAATGGGTTCATTTTTTGTTGTTGTTCAACCCAGCTTTAGTCTACTCTATTGTATATTATATTTTATGATTTTGATTGAAACTGTATTTGGTACTTTATTCATTGTTGGTGCTTATCACATAATTCAAACTCTTTCCTCCTCATTTGTCCCTCATTTTGGTCTGATCTATATAGTTGTATATAAAATGCACTTTTTATCTTTCAAAAAAGTGCTAAATCTTTTATCCAATTTCTAAATTGTAATTTTTTTTTCCTTAATTTTCCTTTAAGGGGGGTGTGGCAGGGGTGTGTATCCTATTTCTACATACTTTTGCTAATAGGTGTCCCTTATTCCCATCTCATAAAAGTTGGGAGGTATGCTTGTGTCTACCTTTGCTTAATATATTGAGGAATATGTATACATTGCATATGATTATTATTTAAATTTTCCACATGCATTTGTACTTGGTTTACCTGTCGTGGTTTTTTTTTTTTTGCTTTTTGTTTTTTTTAAATGTTTTATAAGTTAGGGGATTTATATGTCTTGGAATAACAAAACTGTTTTATACTTTGATAAACAGTAACTGGTTCAGCAATGTTTTGGTATTCTCTTTGGTAGAGAAATCAAAAAGCTGATGGAAATTTTAATTCTTCCTCATTCTCACCATAGCTGAAAGGATCTAAACTGACAAAAAAGTACCTGTGGCCATTTTTGAAAAAAAACTAAATCAAAGCCAAGAGATCTTAAGGAATAGCTAACAGAGTGTGAGTACATGGCAGTACACAAGTGTTGTTTTAATAGGTTCTGCAATACAAATGTGAAATCAGCTAGCTTTATTGCCACAACTGACAACATATAAAAGCAAACCTGTCATTTGCCCATACAAGTAACATGTTTGCTTCAAAGCAGATACCTAAGGCAGCTGTACAATACCCTTCCTTTGCTCCCTCACCATCCTGATATACTGCTGGAGCTTCAAGAAGAACTATATTTCTTGACAGATCCGTGACAGTCCCCTACCCTTCACAAATTAGCACTTGATTAGTCATCTGGCTCAAACATGGTCTTTTGGAGCCACAGAGGAGCATGCTTTTGTCCTGTGCAGATTTTGACCTTAAGAAATGTAAAACTTGGACAGAAATGCTGGGCGGAGTTCTGGGGAGGAGAGTTCAGGGACAAGCCCTGAATGGAGACTGCAGTGTTGCAAAGTATTACCTTGCCCTGGATGAACAGGTTCACTTTAGGCTGGCTGCATTTTTAAAATACACTCACCGACTACTTTCTTAGGTACAGCTTGCTAGTGCCAAGAAAATATCCCCACACTATTACACCACCACCACCAGCCTCAATTGTTGATACAAGGCAGGATGGTGTAATTTTGTAATGTTGTCTATGCCAAATTCTAACCCTACTATCTGAATGTTGCAGCAACCAGTCTGCCCTTTCTCCTCTGACAGCAACAAGGCATTTTTGTCCACACAACTGCCGCTCAGTGGGTATTTTCTTTTTTGCAGACCATTCTCTGTAAACCCTAGAGATGGTTGAGTGAAAATTCCAGTAGATCAGCAGTTTTTGGAATACTCAGACCAGACCGTCTAGCACCAGGAACCATGCCATGTTCAAAGTCACTTAAATCTCCTTTCTTCCCAATTCTGATGCTCTGTTTGAACTTCAGCAAGTCCTCTTCACCATGTCTACATGCATAAATGCTGTCATGTGCTGGCTTATTAGCAGTTTGTGTTACTAAGCAATTGAACAGGTGTACCTAATAAAGTGGCCAGTAAGTATATGCGTGCTCATAATTGCCGTGTTTCCAAAGTTCATTTGATATCTGATATGGCTTACTTAGTCATTGCTGAAATCCAGACCTTGAAAACTTAGGAAATTATCAAGATGTTGCAAGGCATTCTGATCTGACTTGGATGAGGGTCACAAGCTGTAAAAACATGAATAGCAAAGCAAACTTGCATAGTGCATATCAGCCTTCTTTATCAAATACATCCAAAGTATATAATAATTTACAGAAGCAAAGAGGCTCTTAAATGGCCAGCAGAGTCCACAATTTAACAGAGACCTGCTTTGGTCAGAGTAGATGAGATGTCTCGGTGCACATTCGTTACTAAACCACACAGCACCTTCAGGCCATACTACTGCTCCCCCCCACCATCACCACTTTAGTGACACATTTAAGAGCTTTGTGCCTTGTTCGTTGACATTGTCTGGAATTTCCCTTTAGGTTACAAAAGCTTTCCACATCTGTGATTTAATTTGCATTCTGAGATGATATTGTAAGGATCTACAAGGAATGTACTCTGTGATTGTCAATTAGAAAAAAAAAATGTATCCAATAGGCTCATTTGTACAATTTCTGTCATGTTAAGAGGGAATTACTTGTCTCTCCTATTTTGCAGAAGCATCGGGTGTTTAGGGGCCTTCCTCTCAGTGGCACCTTCATTTCTCCTATCTCAGCTCTGTCCACCTTTGCCCCTTAATTTGAGCAGTTTTGCTTGGTTTGCCTTTAAAGCCCAACTCTGGGAGGCTTAAAATATATCCTTTGCAGCAGGCCTGCACCCACATGGATGTTGCTGCTGCTTCTCTGAATCTGAGGAGTCAGGAGCATAATCTTCTGAGTCTTTCAGATCAAGTATGGAAACTGAAGGTTTTTTGAAGCAGGAGCCATCTTAGGGGTTGCCCCAGAAGTGTCTTTTGCATACTAGTGGAAGTGTGTCTAGCTTCTTCCTCAACTTTATCAGAATTGTAATCCGTCTCGCCTGTTGATGGCAGGTTCTCTTCCATCTTTTGCCTACCCTTGTTGGAGTGTTTCCTATGCACTTTTTCCTCTCTATCATGCCCTTCGTAGGATTTTATCCCTGGGTTCCCTGGCTGGCTTTTTCACACCCTTTGCAGGTTGTTTCTAATCAAATTCAGGCTTCTTTTTATGGTAGGTCTCGTGTTGGTGGGGTGGTTGCCTGGTTTGATAATCTGTCAAGGTATGGATACTCAAATGAGTAGTAACTGAAGGCCGGCTGGTCTTAATTTTTTCTTACCAAAGGTTCTTGTCTGGTACCTGTTTCTACTAGGAAATTGATATCTTTACTTGTTAACCATGTTAGGTTGGGTTTCTTCCATACATGGAATTTGTTGGCGTTCAGCCCCTTGATGGATCCAGGTTGTCCAGTTTCTTGTATGGTCTATGGTTCTATGCTCCCTTCTGTGTTGTTATTCCTGTCTGGTTGGGGACCATTTTCTCTTGGCCTGGGGCATTTGGTTGATTTTCTGTGTCCTTTCTCTGGTCCTGTTGGCAGGATTCCCTATCTAGCAGAAAGGATTTGATCTCACCCGGTATCAGATTCAGATGCTGGTCCTTCAGGCAGCTCTTGGGCTGCAGGCAGTCCCAAGTTCTATTTTCTTGAATGCGTCTGTGCTTTTTGCTGTTGCCTTCCCCTCAGATGGACCACTTTTTAACATGCTAATATTATGTAGCACCAGGCTCTTTAAAGCTAGCCCAGCAGCTCTGACAAAATTAAAAATCTATGGGGACATGGATTTTTTTCTTCTCTCCGCGAAAATGGAATCTGAACTGAGGAAGAGTCTGGAATGAGCAGCCAATGGCAGGCTGCAGTTTCCATAGACTGCAGAAACTTACCTGGGATGTGTTCCATCTTTCTATTCCCTTCCTTTCTGCTGAGGAGCTGTGCTGTACCTGGGCCATGTGCTGAGAGCCCAGGGCACCTGCTGCTGCAGCTGAAGGAGAACAGACCATCTGCAGGCAGAACTGGAAGCCAGTGTACAGAGACCCAGAAGGAGACTTCTGCAATGCTGACCAAACCTAGGGGCCTGTGTGCAGGGAAACCTTGAAAAATCAGCTGCTGTTCTGAGATGAGTGCTACTGGACCACTTGCTGCATGTAGTTGTGAGCCTTGTGCTAGTGTGATCTCTGCTAAGATGTTTGCTGACTCTGCTGCTAGAGAGAGAGAGCTTATTCCTGCATCTGGGACCTGGTTGTGTTAGGACCCTCAAATGTTTGAAAACTGGGGAGCAACATGGAAAACTGGCTTGAGAGGTGAGGCATAGGGGCAAGACCCTTTCACTAGCTGTGATGGGATCATTAAGCTCTGAAACTGCCGCCCTTGTGTTAAGATCTGTATTCTCTTGCTTCTGTTTGAGCACTTTAACACTACAAAACATGGGCCCCATCGCTGGCAGGACTTTGTCACCAAGCACATAGGCCAGTGACTGGAGAAAACCAAAGCACTAGTTAGCCTGGGTGATTGTTAGGGCTGTAGGATATTCTGTTCAGTTGGAAATGGCTGTTACACTCTGGCCATCTAACACCTTTTATTCTTAAAGGAATTTGCAGTTCAATTAAGCCCACTGAAACATTCTCAAATGTGCTGTGATATAAATCAGGTACCTGTAAGGGTGGATCATCAATAGTGCAAGGCAGAAGGGACCCAAAACATTCATCAGCTCCCAGGATTCATCGCTACAATTTATGATATCCTGTATTCCTCCATGGTCAAGAAAAGAAATAGGACTCACTGCAAAATCCTTCTTTTGGAGTCCATTGGGGGATACAGGTCCCACCCCTCTGTGTTATTGATCATGCTCTTGGGACTGCTTGCTACAAGATGAGACATGCTGGGTAGAGGAGGGGTTATCCTGACCATAGCCTACAAACATTTGTTTGGCCGTGTCTAATATTTCTATAGCCAAGAGTACAACTAAAAAAATATTTTACGGCAAGTGTTCTGTTAAGTAGGGAGTCATCTATTGGGCATTCACTGCAAATACAGTCTATTGAAATCAAGAAACAGGAAGTTTCACGCACACATGTCTGATTCCTGTTTACCGTCCAAAAGAACACAAGTGAAGGCCTCCTTCCTCACTTTGGTACACATACAGTGGGGAAAATCATTATTTGACCCCTGCAGATTTTATAAGTTTGCCCTTATACAAAGAAATGAAGGGTCTATAATTTTTATCATAGGTGTATTTTAGAGGGACAGACTATCAACCAAAAATCCAGAAAAAACACATGATACAAATGTTATAAATTGAGTTGAAGTTCAGTGAGTAAAATAAGTATTTGATCCCCAAGCAAAACATCACTTAGTACTTGGTGGAGAAACCCTTGTTGGTAAGCACAGAGGTCAGATGTTTCTTGTAGTTGGTTACCAGGTTTGCACACAGAGGGATTTTGGTCCACTCTTCTTTACAGATCTTCTCTAAATCCTTAAGGTTTTTTGGCTGTCACTTGGCAACTTGAAGTTTCATCTCCCTCCATGTATTTTCCACAGGATTAAGGTCTGGAGACTGGCTAGGCCAATCCATGATCCTAATGTGCTTCTTCTTGATTCTCCTTTGTTGCCTTTGCAGTATGTTTTCGGTCATTGTCATGCTGGAAGACCCATCTTTAGTGTTCTGGCTGAGGGAAGAAGGTTCTCATTCAATATTTTACAATACATGGCCCCATCCATTGGCCCCTCAATGCAGCAAGGTAAGCCTGTACCTTTAGCAGAGAAACAGTCCCAAAACATGTTTCCACCTCCGTGCTTGACTGTAGCAATAGTGTTCTTAGGGCCATAATCAGCATTTTTCTACATCCAAACACAGCGAGTCGAAGTAATGCCAAAGAGCTGAATTGTGTTCTCATCTGATCACAGCACTTTCTCCCAATCCTTCTCTGAATCATTTAGATGTTCATTGGCAAACTTCAGATGGGCCTATACGTGTGCCTTCTTGAGTAGGGGGACCTTGTGGGCGCTGCAGGATTTCAATCCAAATTATGTTATCAATGCTTTGTTTGGTGACTGTGGTCCCAACTGCCTTCAGATCATTCACAATCTCCTTCCAGTAGTTTTGGACTAATCCCTCACTTTTCTCATGATCATCCTTACCCCATGAGGCAAACTCATGCATGGAGCTCCAGACCGAGGGTGATTGATGGTTATTTTCTATTTCTTGCATTTGCGAATAATCGCTCCAAAAGTAGTCTCCTTCTCACCAAACTTCTTGCTGATTATCTTATAGCCCAGTCCAGCCTTGTGCAGGTCTACAATCTTGCCCCTGATGTCCTTTAACAGGTCTTTGGTCATTTGCCCATGATGGTGAGGTTTAAATGGAAGAAAGAAATTCTGTAGACGAGTGTCTTTTATACACATAATGAGCTGTCGTTAAGAGCACCTTATTAAATGGATAGGACTAATCTGTGTACCACTTGAGCACATAGCCAGCCTGTGCAAGCCAGAATCATATTGTTGGTAGGGGATCAAATACTGTTTTTACTCACTGAACTGCAACTCAACTTATAACATTTTGTATCGTGTTGTTTCTGGATTTTTGGTTGATATTATGTCTCTATCATTTAAAATACACCTATGATAAAAATTATATACCATTTCTTTGTCAGTGGGCAAAATCTGCAGGGGATCAAATAATTGTTTTCCTCACTGTATGACTGTAAGTTCTTTTATTGTGTTTGTCAAAATCACATACATAGCTAGATTGCATTTAAATGTTTTCATTGTGATTTGTATGTAGCTGTTTGCAAGAAATATGTTCATTGTAGGCATTTGTGAGAGACATGTTACATACATGCACATTATGATTTCAGTTTATGTGATTGTATTTCAGTTTTAAAGAACTATTCAGATAAGTAAATTCAGTTTTGGAATGAAACACAACACTACTTCTGTCAGTTTTGTTAGCTAGCTGTCAGCTAACCATTAGTCGGACAGAATAGTGAGTAAATCCTGTTTTTCTTTTTAATAGGGGGAGGGGAACGGAAATAACAAATTGGATTTCTAGATTACAGAATGGGGATCTTGCTGTTGGAGTATTTAAGACATAAGAAGCCTTACAAATTGCTGGTACCTACCCTGCTATGTACAGTATATTGTAGCAAAAAGTTCAATGAAAAAAACTTTTATTATGTTGAAAATAAGCCAGGGCAGAATATCACTTTTTCTTGGCTGACTCTTGGAAAAATGGCACCCATAACACATTCTGTCGGGAAAATGGAAGAAATATGTGGACCTTTTCATTTCGTAACTAGCGGAAACTCCTTTTACTAGCCTTAATTTCAACTTTGGTCTATTCCTTTTTTTACAAAATCAGTTTCAGTTCCTTTGCAGTTTTGGGATGTGTGATTTGAATGGCCTGCTTCACACTACTACATTTTAGTGAGATTGAGGTCAGGACTGACTTGGCCATTCTTTAATACGCATTTTCTTCTGCGTGAGCCACTCTATTGTTGATGTACTGCTGTATTATGAATCAATGTCTTATTGTATGACCCAACTTCTTTTGAGTTGTAGATCAGACAAATGCACTGACATTTCCTTATATATTTTTTTATACATGTTCATTGGACCCTTGATGATTGCAAACCCCGAGGCAGCAAAGCAGTCCCACATCATTATACAGTCTCCTCAATGCTTCACAGCTGGGATGAGTTTTTTGTGCTGGTATGCAGTATTTTGTTTTCTCAGAACATGACACTCAATTCTTATACAGAAAAGTCCAGCATTTTCCTCATTGTTTCCCATTATTTTGACAGTACCAGGAAAAGCTCAGGTTGCCTTTAGTTGACATGAGACAGTATTTTTTTTTTGCATAGCAGTGTTTTTCCTTTTGATAGACTCCTGGACATAGAATGCATCAATTGCAAGAGATATGTTGATCCTTAGCTGTCATGCATGGGCTCTCTGTCATCCATTTTAAGATGGTACAGAATGCCTTTGTGCTGATCGTTATAGTTTGCCTGTCTTGCTCTTTGTATAATATTTTCAATCTGTCCAAGGGCTTATTCAACCTGCACAGTGTTTGTAATGTGGGTATAATTCATGTGTGCTGGTTTGTGGTGTAAATGTATACTGCAATTCATTGTAAGACATTTAATTTCATGCACTGCAGAGTATTGTGATACGTTACAGTTTGTCAGAAACACGCAGAACACACTCTCAACATGTTGTCTATTTTTACAGTGCACACCAACAGAGCTGTTGCTGTAAACCAAAGCAAGATTGCATTGGGCAGTGCTGCCCAGTACAGCCCAACATTGATGGTGTGAATGATACCTAACTTTGGATTGACGAAAGTTTTTGGAAACACTTTGAAAACTTTTCTATTTCCCTGCAGTAAAATGTACACATTTCAAGTGGAAATATCATTAATTAGCTAGTTCCCATTTTTGTAATGCAGCACTGTAGTACCAAGATAATGTTTTTGAGATTTCCAAATATATCCATTTGGTCTCTTTCTCACAGGCGGATCGATCAGGTCCATGTTTTTTTTTTAATTCTTTATAGGTATGCAACAAGTACAATAAGTCACAGGCTTCACAACTTACAGCGTAGATTTCTCTTTCAACCAATGACATAGTACAGGAGACAAGTTCAGGAGGCAAATAAACTCCAATCAGTAAGATGATCGATAAAGAAACAAAGTATACAACCATTATTAACTGAATCCAAGAACATTTCAAAATCAACAAGTAGTCAAGGATATGCCAAGGGGAAACAATAGAGTGCTCCGGAACTGTATTTCAGGGTCCACACCAGGAAACCATGAGAGGCTCAGTAGCTCCCTGGAGGGATTAGTGGTCATGGAGGGAAGTCGAGTGCAGGGGGTCCAGCTGATTTTTGTGCACATTAAAATTTTTTATGTATGTATTGTATAGTAGGGTAAAGAAGAAAAGAAAAAGGAGGGACAAAATAGTGGGTGAGCCTGTCCGTTTTTAGGTGGACCTGATTGGACCATCTCTTTCCCCCTATGGAGTTGTGGATGTAAATGGACGTGTCTGTTTACACCAACCTGCATCTGATCCAATCAAATTTGCTGAAAACAGACGGATAGGGATCCGTTCACCGTCTGTCTAGTGGATCAGATGACAGTCGGATGTAAAACGGACAGGCAGTCCGCTTACGTCTGACCGCCTATAGAAAAAAGCGAGCTGTGTCTGTGTCCACTTTGCATAAGCAGTACAGACACGGACCTGTCATCCGCCAGCTCAGCGGGGATCAGTGGACAGATCCCCTGCTCATCAGGAGGATCTGCTTATGGAGTCCAACCATGTGAAAGGGACCTTACGGTTTTTGGTAAATTATGCAGCAAGTTAATTTCTATTTTATCTGATCCGTTTATGAAAGTTAAGGTAGTGTAATAAACCCTCAGTTTTTATACCGGTATTACATGTATTCTATATAAAGCAGTATATACATTTATTATATAAGCAAATATTTATTATATTGCTGCTTCCATTTCTTATGGCTGCATTCGTTTTCTTTCTTAGGCTTTCTTTTCTTCTGTTTTCATCTGGTGATCCAGCCAGTACTGTAAGTCTGTTGTTCTTCAAAAGAACACGCTCCCAAGCAGAATGTATCAGTTACAGAGATATGGCAAACCATTTAACACTGACAAGGGTGCTTACAAGAAGCCGCTTTAATTTATGGCTTGTGTAACTGAAGTGTGAGCTGTAGTTTGGCTTCAGTTTGTCAGTGTATCTAAAACTGCTATTACATCTAACACTCCCTTCCCCCCCAAACTGAAAGGGCTGCTGTCCAAAGGTGTCCCCTGTGCTCCTTCATCCAAAGTGGGGCACTCTAATACAGGAGGTGTATTACTGGCCAGATCACCAGATTTAAAAAAAACAGAGGGGAAAAAAGCCTAAGAAAAGAAAACTAATTCAGCCACCACATTTAATGACTACTAAGTTGCAATACACTACGTTTTTGGTTTTGAGTTTAATACCACTTTAAGCACTTTCAGCAGCTGATTTAAAGCCTTAGTGAGTACTCAGATTTGTTATTTAATCCTTGCCTATTGTTCTTATTTAAAGTGTTACTAAACCCAGGACCCTGCATTCACTATATCTGGTCTCCCACAGTACAGACAACATGGAAATGCAATTATTTTAGTAAATATAAACTTCTAAATACCTTTTCTCATCAAAAGTTACAGCAGTCTTGTGGCCTCCATCAGTGTTCCGCCAAGGACTGGTTAAAGCTTGTAGGAGGAGTTTTCTTTCTGCTCTAGGAAGATGCAGAACCCCTGACCTCTGTCTGGGCAGTGCTGATTGGCCCTATGCTGATCTTATACACTCTCCCAAGAACAGAAAAAAAAAACTTTCAAGTAATACACACCAAACAGAGCATGTGCAAAATGCCTACATTCAGTCTGTCTTATCAGGAGATAAGAGGTGGTCGCTTAAACAAGGGGGGGAACAGAGCAATCAGGATTAAACGGCCTTTTTACACAATGCAGAGGATTAACCCCTTAGGTTCCACAGTGAGTATACCAAGCATGCTTTACTGCATATACAGACTGATTTTACTGTTTTGGGTTTAGTAACACTTTCAGCTGGTGCCATGATCATTGCCCTCTTTTTCCTGATTCAGGGTGGCTCCTTTCTCTTGCAGAATACTATGGAGTCACCCTTGCATGTAGGGACTAGGGTTTTGTATCCTTATACAATGTGCATCTATAGAAACACACAACCCTGAAACATAGGATGGCAAGGCACTCTCCTGCTCTTCCTTCCTCCCTTCTACAGTCTAACAGACTGACTAGAGACTGCCCACTGTTTACTCTTTCCTGTGCAGGCCAGATATTCAGGAAAGCTGTATTGAGAAAACAGGAGCACTCAAAGTTGTAAACCACAAGTGTGGGGCAAGAATGTTATTGTGCTTAATTTATTAGGCTTAAAAAGCTAAAGGTTTAACACAATGCAATGACAGTTTGGCCTTATAAGGGCTAAAATGCAATGGCTAAGGAAGAGCTTCAGGTTCTGTGCTGAGTTTGCAGGATACAAGTTAGAATTTATTCAGGTATGCTCTGAATTCATTGAAGGGTGGAGCGGAGTCATGGAAGGATTATATCAACCAACTGTTAATGCTGTTCACAGTACACACTGGCTGGATAAAATGTATGAGGCTTAGCAAGTGAAAGATGGAATTTTGGATCGGTGGAATAAAATATTAATGCATGGATGTGGAGCAGTAGTGAGAGACAGATGGAAGAAGGTGCTGCAAAAAGTATGAGTACAACTGCAAAAACTGTGTGTGTTTGGGAAGGGGGGTTTGTTAAATTCCAAACACCTTCATCTTCGCTTCTTGTCACAGGATAAAGTAGTATTTCTTTTAGTGATTATTAGGTTACGGGTTAGGTTTGCTCATTGTTATGTTTTGGTCTTAGGGTATTATCCAGTATGCTAAGGGCTAACTGTACATAGTTGATCAGGTTAAACAAAGACACCCATTCAACCTGTGTGGGTGTGGATCTGTTTGTGTGTTCATGTCAATACCATTTCCCATATCCTTGTATATTGATCTAAAAGTTCTTCAAACGATCCACCTTTCCCATTGACACCACCAATTGTGGAAGGGAGTTCCACATCCTTACCACTCTGACAGTAAAGAACCCCTATGCAGTTTGGGGTTCAACTGCTTCTCCAATTTCATTGAGTGGCCCCGTGTCTTCTTAAGCTCCCTGAAATTGAATATTTTTTCCCTATGCTTGAATCATCAGGTATTTGTATATCACGATCATATCTCCCCTCAAGTGTCTCTTCTCCAGAGAGAATACATTTAATGCTTGTAATCATTTCTCCTATCTGAGGTCCCCCAGTCCCCTTATTTGCGTTGTTGCCATTCTCTGGACTTTCTCCAGTTCCAGTACATCCTTCCTAGGGACTGGTGACCATAACTGGATAGCATACTCAAGATGCAGCCACACCAGTGTTGTAAACTGGTAGAATTATAGTTTTCTCTCTTGAGTAAATACTCCTTTTTTTTTTTTTTTTTTTTTTAAATGTATGCGAATATTCTGCTGGCTTGCCATGCCATTGCTGAGCCTATGATCAACTAGGACCCCAGATCTTTTTCCATCCTAGATTCCCCCCCTGCGAGTAATTTGCATTTATATTTTAGCCCCCAAGTTCATTACTTTACATTTTTCAACATTAAACCTCATTTGCCATGTAGTTGCCCACCCCTTTATTTTATTGAGGTTTTTCTGTAAAGTTTCTATATCCTACTGTGAAGTTATTCCTCTGCTTAGCTTTGTATCCTCATCAAACACTGAGGTTGAACTATGTATACCAATGTTTCTCAATTTTTTTTCAGTTAAGACACCCTTTAAAATTCTGCACAATCTTGAGGTACTGTTTCAAATTCTGAACAATCTTGAGACACCCATTACAAAAGGTAAAAAATTAAACAAATAGTTTTACAGAACGCAGCAACTTCTGTACATATAGGACTCTCAATGTTAGAGGTGATTCGTTTTTCCAAAGCAAATACACTTTTGCATACTGGTACTGACTAGTATTCCATTGTTTCTCTTCTCTCTTTTTCTCTCTCTCACTCAACTAATGTGACCCCAGTGCTGATGGGGAGGGGCTGGGGAGTTGTTTTGGAAGTTTGCTCCTAAAACAACTGAGTTGTTTTGGAAGTTTGCTCCTAAAGCATGCCCACATGATATGCTAACACCTTTCGAATCTCTCTGTAAAACCCCTTCTTCCCGGGAGCTGATAGTAATTGCTGGAGAGGCTGCGCACAGGAAGGCACTTTTATGCATATTTGATGGCATTTCCCCAAAATTCTAAATTTCTGGCGGGATATCTTTCCCTGGATTCAATCTCTTTGTCTCACCTTAAAGGATTGGACGGGGGAAGTGGATAAGATAATGGAGGTCGAGCGCTGGGTCCATACTGTTAACAATACCCTTGACAAATTCCATGACATATGGTCTGGCTGAATCCATTACTCTCTAGAACTGGATAGCCCAGATGGTACTGACTCTTGACTGTTACTACCCTTAGTGAATCCCCTATGGTTGCCTTTAGATGACACCACAACTGTTTGGTGATGCTTAATGCTTAAAATATGGACAGCACCACTGGAAACACCAAAAAAAATAAAATAAAAATATTGGGAAGAGCAGCTGTCTAATCCTTGAGGACAAGGTGCAATTTGAAACAATCTAAGTCAGTGCTCCTCAATCATAATATACCTTTTAGTGTGTAAAACAATAACATCTACTGTATATTGGTGCAATTGAAGGAAAAATATTAAATAAATACAATAGTGCACTAAATAATACCATGCAAACTGAAACATGTGACTGAAAAACTGTGAATACGCAAATAAATGTCCAAAGAAAATGTCCATGAAAATGATGGTGAAATCATAAATAATCTTCAAAAATTCTTATAATAAGCTTCTCTGTTATATAGCCCAACACCCACGTTAAATCAGCGTTAAATCCACCACCAAACGAATTAAATACACTCACCAGAGCTCCATGCTGATAAAATTATAAACCAGCTACAAGCGCTTTAGCTGTGGGAGCAACGATCTGCAGAGGCACATGCTGGCTATTGCAACTCCTTCTCCTATTGACTCTTCATGCACTCAAAATGGGATCAGAAAGAAAGAGGAATCTACATAGCGTAACACCATCCAGGCATTTTATTCAGTTAAAGAGCTTTAAATCCACTCACATTGAACAATGCCACAGCCGACACTAGCATATATTGCGCACAACAATGATAATCATAGGTTTGCTCAAGTCCCAGTTAGACATTGGCAGCTCACCCATGTGTGTTGACATCACCTCCAAGGCCTCACCCTATGCATTTAGTCATCCGACGTCGTCCTTCCGTTCCTGGAGGACGTCGGATGATGAAACGCGTAGGAAGGGCCTCAGAGGTAATGTCACCACAGATTTTGTTTCTAAGCCCTTGGTATGTATTTAGCTTATTTAAACTGAAGGTTCAGTCGGGCTTTAAAGTGTTACAGAAGTCTAATTTTTTTTTTTTCAATTAAAACAACAAACATGTTATACTTACCTGCTCTGTGCAGTGGTATTGCACAGAGAGCGGCCCTGATCCTCCTCTTCTCGGTTCCCCCGCCAGCAATCTTAGCTTCTCCTTTTCTTTGTGTGTCCCCCATATCAAGCTGTTTGCTATGGGAACACATGCTGCGTTCACGCTCCCGACCTATGTGTCTACAGAACCGCGCTCCATAGACATACACAGGGGAATTTAGTCCCACCCATCCACTTCCTCTTCACTACATTTGATTGACAGCAGCAACAGCCCATGGCCCCTGCTGCTGCTAGAGTCCCTGTGTGAACAGGAATACAGGGGATAATAGATGCAGCCATGCACAACGCTGATCTCTTCTCCCATCTCTTCCCCTCACACAGGGAAGGAGGCGTACAGGGGAACTAAAAATGTTTTTTTACCTTAATGCAAGCATGCATTAAGATAATGTTTTTAGGTTTAGTATCCCTTTAAGCCTTGTGTACCACTCCACGTGCTCTGGAACTATAAGTCCCAGTATGTCATGCCAGTATGGTGACGGGGCATACTAGTCAACACTGCAGTTTAGTGTGGGATAAGTTGCTTGCTGTTTTCTAAGGGCTGTTTCGACGGGTGATAATGCTTACTGCCCTATGAAAAGCAATGGCGGATCAATTTTCAGAGGGCGCTAGAGAAGCTGCTGGTAGGCGCCACTGCCGCCTTCTGATGCTTTTTTTTTTTTTTTTTTAATTAAATTTTTTTTTTATATTTTTTAATTGCTGAATGGCAATTTTAGATTAAGGGACCATTCTACAACAGGTGGTATGAAGCTTGGCTCTGTATCTAAACTAAGGTTTGCATGGAACTCGTAAGTGAGAACACTTCATGTTCAGTGTCTGTACCCCCCCTCCACTTTCTTTTAGTTGTCAATAGAATGCTTCTGTTCCTCTATTTGTTATGGAGCACAGCCACTAGAAGAAGCATGTCCATTTAAACTGCATACTAGTAGTGTCCTTTGTTTGGGCTCCAGTGCCTGTTATGAACACAGTAGTCCTGAATCTTGGTAGGATATATAATGGGTATATAATGGCAGTGAAGAGACTGAAGCATCATCACTGGCAGATATGTTGTAGCTTCCACAGTAAAGCTATGTTGGGTGTGAAATTTGCTAAGATTACTGATGAGCAAACAGCAGGAGAATCCAATTACTGGTGTTCACAGACAACACATTTACATATGTAACTGAAATCCTATTAAACAAAAAAACCTATAATTTCCCTTTTAAAGAGACCCTGTCACCATACAATTCATTTAAACAAAAATCTTCCTATAGGGATATACTGCATTCCCATTTAACATTTTTTATGCATGTTATTTATCTGTAAAAGCCTCCCTTGTATAGACATCCACAAGTAAAGCAGATAACTTGAGCGCACAAGGAGGGTAAAGCAGCTGTGCACAAGGTAACCAAAAAAACCTTTATAAAACTGTATAAAATAAACGTGCAGCGCTAAATGATATGATATAATAAAAACAATATAATATTACAAAATGTCAAACTGACATAAAAACAGTTCATAAAGTGACTTGAAGTGCTCAGATATTCCTATGCCTTCCTGCAGATCAATGATGTGCATACAGGTGCGTAAGGAATGCGCACTCACCAGAACGCACAAGTTAATGAGCGTTTGTATGTTATATCCTGATGTCATCAGATGGTCATCACAGGGTAAGGTAGGAATCCAGTAGACTCCCTCTCGTTGTCCTGGGACTCACTCTTGGAATATCAAGGGTTATCCAGAGTTCCCCTTAAGGGATAGGTGGGTGCAGCTCTCTGTGTGTAATGGAGGCTCCCTCTCTGGTGGTCAGGTGGCAGGTAGCTGTAAGTTAATACTCTGCAAGGGAGTCAAGGTAAAGGCATATCCATAGTGTAGTATTTCAAGGATTTTATTGAAAGATATGCAAATATCCAAGTGAAATTAGTAGTATAGCTGAACAAGCAGACCAATGCAAAAACGTAGACTAACCATCCAGAGTAAAAGATGGCCACCGGAGGTCCACGTTGCTCCGGCGGCATGACGTCACGGCGTTATTCGCTCCTTCTTACGCGTTTCGTGCAGCCGCACGTCGTCTGAGGGGAATACCAATAGCGCCGAGCCGTGCGACATCAATTTATATGCTTGGCGCACGTGCGGCTAAGCGAGCACCATTTTTCCTTAGGTATCTAAGATCAAGTATGCTGAAATGACAGTCTCGAATGTCAATAAAGGTGCACACTGTGTGTTTACAAATAGATTGAATATTAAAGTGCATAATAATCAATAATTGATGTAGAAGAATTTAAATTAAGATAATAGACGGACAGCTAGTGAGCGTCTTTTATAGTGTATTTCATATCTATGAAAAAATACCTATGGAAAAATACTATATTAAGTTATATTAGGTATCCTGTGTTAAAAAGTAACATATAAAATTCATATTATAGATCATGTTAATAATAACATAGTAAATGTATCATAAATATATTAATAACGTACATGTAGATAAAACAATGAGTGATTAAAATACATATAAATACTGCACTGTGTTCATACCCATAGGAGTCCGAATAAATGGAATGGTATAATACTAAGAGCCATGGAATTATGTCATACAAATTTTGATAAATAGTATAAAAAGTTAGCAGAACATGAAATTTCTATGTTGCAAAATAACCTCTGTATGGATAGATATAGGGACAAAATTCACACCTATTCTATTCATACCTATTTTACATTCTCCCTAAAATGCACAAGGATCCACTGAAACCACCAGGACGACCTATAATTAGTGGGATAGGTTCTCTGTGTTCTAAAGCAGGCGAATATATCGACTACTTTCTGCAGCCATTAGTTATGCAGATCCCCTCCTTTTTACGAGATACCAAACACATATTGAATGATATTAAGGATATTAAGATCTCATCTGATACCTTTTTAGTAACAGCTGATGTTACTTCTCTTTATAGTAACATTGAGCACCCTGATGGAATGGAAGCAGCCAAGTATTTCCTGGACACTCAAAGCACGTTATCACCTCCCCACATTGATTTTATTTTACAATTGTTGCAGTTCGCTATGCATAACTATTTTTGGTTTGACCACAAGTACTTCCATCAAACCAAAGGTGTAGCGATGGGGGCAAAATTTGCCCCCAGTTTAGCCAACCTATTTATGGCCTACTGGGAGGAGTTTTTAATCTATGCCAGGGAATGGCCCGAGCTTATTTTTTATAAAAGGTATATCGATGATGTATTCTTATTATGGAATGGGGAGGAACAGACTTTACTGAACTTCAACACATTAAATGTCAACAAACTTAACATTGAATTTACTTATACCTCTAGTACAAAAGAGATTCATTTCCTTGACCTTACTTTACTCAACCAAAATGGGAGAATTACAACCAAGTCGTATTTCAAAAAAACTGACAGAAACAGTTTCATTCTGCTTAACAGTTGCCACCATCCTGCATGGTTGGCTAACATTCCAAAAGGACAATTTTTAAGAATCCGGAGGAACTGTACTGTACTTGACACATACCACATACAAGCAAATAACTTGAAACAGAAATTCATTGAAAAAGGATACCCCATGCAAAGTCTAGATGACACCATCCAACAAGTAGCAAATACTGATAGGACTACATTATTAAAGGACAAAACAAAGCTTAACCAATCCCTGATCTGCCCTTTTATAACCTCATACTCCATACAACATAGAGCCATAAAACGCATAATTAACAAGAATTGGAATGTTTTAAAAACAGATCCGATTCTCTCCAAAATTTTACCGGACAAACCAAAATTATATACAGGGGGTTATTTGCTAAAGCTGGAAAGTGCAAAATGTGGTGCAACTCTGCATAGCAACCAATCAGCTTCCAGGTTTTATTACCAAAGCTTAATTGAACAAGCTGAAATTAGAAGCTGATTGGCTACCCTGCACAGCTGCACCGGATTCTGAGTGCACCAGTATTAGTAAATCTACCCCAGTGTGTGTGTGTGTGTGTGTGTGTGTGTGTGTGTGTATGTAAGATTGAGCATATACAATATTTAATTTTTCTGTGCTTTCTGCATTTTATTTGCAGATTCCATTTAGTCCTCATGCACACTGGATGTTTTTAAAGCTACTCTTAGGGGCATCTAGCTGTTTTTTTTTCTGCCCTTAAATGCCTTTGCATGTTAGCCTTTATGTCCATGTGCACATTGGAATTTAGAGGGAGGGGCATTTTGAAACCATAATAAAAAAAAAACATTGCCAGCGCATCTAGGAGCAGTGGCGTTTTGGCAGATGTACCTAAATGCACACACTTGTGTAAACACATCTAGACGCGCATTACCACTAAGCACATTTAGCTCTTGACTGTTAATTAATTTCAAAGTCCAGAATAAAATTTTATTCTGGCCAATGAAATGAATTAATGCCCATGCACTTGATGCATCTAAACATGTTACATTTGTTTACAAGCATCAATTTTTTTTCCAAAACTTCGATGCCAGGTGGAAAGACATTTAGGAGAGATGGCAAAGTGTCCAGTGCAGATGATGCCTTAATCTATTTGATTTTAGCTTGTAAAATGCAAAGACAAATAAATTTAATTGCAATATATAGTAGAAGGTAGGCAGACTATCCCTTTAATGTGGTGCAATGGCTGCCACCCACAGAGGATATCTGATGATACAGTTGGTGTAATCCTCCAGAGCCTAGCGCAGGAAGAGGAGCTTATGAATACAAAAGATGGACTCCAGATACATAGACTGCACCAAGTAATTTAAATGCACACAGATTTGTACAGTGTATTCAGCATGATCATCTGATAGAATCTCTGCCCAGGTAGCCCTGTCGCCCCTTTCCATAGAACTGATTGGGAGGGTGACCCCCTTCACTGTTCCTGTCATGTGAGGAAGGGATGCCGGGACCCCCTTTGAGGATCTGGCAGCTCGGAACACGTGGGATCACAGGCATGATGGGCTCAGAGAAGATTATCACCTTATCTTTGTGTTCCAGAATGGATGAAGAAAATGATGAAGAAACTATTATTACCTCTTCTCAGCAGGAGGATCAGGCAAGCAGGGAATGGTATAAATTGTTTATAGAATATTATTGCAGCTTCGACTGTCAGCTACTATATGGACTTTAAATATTTGTTCATATCCAATTTTATAAAAAAAAAAAAAACAAAGCAAAAAAGGAAGAAACAAATAAAAAGGAAATGCTGCCAGAGCAAAAGGTTGCCTTAGCTTTATTTAAAGCAGAGTTCCAGCCATTTTTGTGTTTATTAAAAGTCTGCAGCTACAAAAACTGTAGCTGCTGACTTTTAATAAACACACTTACCTGTCCCAGGGTCCAGCGATGTTCTCACCCTTGGTGTCCCTTCTCTCCTCCACTGCGCTGGCATCTTTACTGTGGGTCACACTTCGCCTCCTTCTGGGACCTGTCCAAGTTTCCAGGAGACTGCGGGAGGGAGGAGGGGGCCGAACTTCTGGCTCACTTTACCGTGGCAAACTGTGCTGGAAGTGGGAGTGGGTACCTGTCAAAAACAGGTATCCGTCCCCCCCCCCCGCCCAAAAAAAAGGTGCCAAATATGGCAGCGGAGGGGGGGAGGAATCAAATAAGTGGAGCTTCCACTTTTGAGTGGAACTCTGCTTTAAGCCGTTCCCAAGAAAATGTCCTTGTGAAGTCCTTCCAGGTCCAATCATCCTTCAAGGCCCTTCTTTACCGGGATGGTGAGGTCACTCTCACACTGAGGAGTATTTGAAGTGTTTTTGCAATAAAAAAAGCGCAAGAAAAGTGCTTCCCTGTGTATGTCTATGTATGTTTTCACACTGGGGCATTGCGCTTCTGTTGTGGTGTAAAAACCGCTTGCAGCATCTTTGGAGCATGTTTGAGTTAAAAAAAGCCCCACAAATACCTCTTCCCATTGAAATCAATGAAAAACACCTAAAAAAAAAAAAACACCTCTGAGAAGTGTTTTTGGTGCAGTTTTTAAGTCACATGTCCTTTAAAAAAAACGATCAGAAAGCGTGGTAAAAGTGCGGTAAAAACACCTATGCATTTTTGCTGTGTTTTTGCAGCAGAGCAGTGTGAATGGAGCATAAGGATCAATTACAGCAAAGATCTGCTTTAACCTCTTGTTGATAAATAAAAAAACTTAATTTGCAACATAATGAAATCAAGCATGCTGATGAGGTGATTGTGAATATGTGGCTTAGTCAGGCAGTAAAATGGGATTAAAATCACCCGTGTAAATTTATCATCTATAAATGACCTTTGTTTGCATGGTGTGCTGTAAAAGGAATAAAATATAATTTACCACTTCTGGATCCTGTGCAAATATACCAAAAGAAAAAATAACCCTTAATAACAATAATTATTATTAGTATTATTAACAAAGATTTTATTTTTGCTCTCATTAAAGAAATAACATTTATAACACATTTATAACAAATATAACAACATTTATAATAAATATTACTTTATCTAATACCATTTCCCTATAAAACATAGATGAGGATTGGTAGCTTTTCAATCCATAGCAGAACTAGCACCTTAGGCCTTATGCACACTGGGCGTTTTAAAAATGCCGGTAGCATCAGCTGTATAATATCACGTTAAAAACGCACGTTTTTCCAAGTTTTTTAGCTTGTTTGCATTAGCCGTTAGCTAGTTATTAGCACAAAAAAAAAAATTTTTGGCTCAAAAACTCCAGTTTGCCGTGTTTTTTTGCGTTTTTTCCACATTTATTTTAGAGCATTTTTACAGCTAAAAAATCTCCTCTTACATCCCACTAGCTCTGGGTTTTTTTTTCCAGCCAGAAAACACCCCTGCCGAACAAACGCTGCTTAAAGCGTATGTGTGCCTGGACACGTAGGATACCATGCTGGGGCATTTACTGGCTGTAGAAAAAAAATGTCAGAAGCCAAAAACAGCCGCTGTAAAAATGCCCAGTGTGCATGAGGCCTTGTTACTGGTGGTAAAAAAAGAAAATCTAAGACTGCATGATATGGGGGTGCTGGATTCATTTTCAGACAGTATTTTTGCTTTTAACTATTTATATTCCAGTAATTATTTTTCCTTTTATTCATGTTTATTTTATATGTTCAATCATAGGCTTTATATTATTATTATTATTATACAGGACTTGTATAGCATCGACAGTTTGCTCAGCGCTGTACATAATGGAGGGAGACAGTACAGTAACAATACAGTTCAATACAAGAGGGATTAGAGGGCCCTGCTCCTTGGAGCTTACAATCTAGGAGAGAGGGGATAGTGGTACAAGAGGTAATTAGCTGTGGGTGATGGAGTGGTTGGAGGAGTAGGGGATTCCAGTATTAGCTGGGGTCAGGGGAGGCTTCCCTGAAGAGATGGGTTTTCAGAGTGCGCCTAAAAGTGAGCAGAGTAGGCGATAGCCTGATAGCTTGGGGTAGGGAGTTAGAGGATGGGTGAAGCCCTTGAGAAATCCTGGAGAGGAGCATGGGAGGATTAGACAAGGGAGCTAGAGAGTACGGTTTGGGTGGTGTTTAGAGACAAGGTCGGTGATGTAAATAGGGGCAGTGTTATGAACGGCTTTATACGTCAGTGTTAGTGTTTTACGCTTAATCATAGAAATAATAGTAACTTGTGGATGCTTTAGCCTTTTTCAAATAAAGTGAATATTTGGATATACCATACTGTGTATTCCCATTCCGCACCTTGTTCCATATACCATACTGTGTATTCCCTATTCCGCACCTTGTTCCATATACCATACTGTGTATTCCCTATTCCGCACCTTGTTCCATATACCATACTGTGTATTCCCTATTCCGCACCTTGTTCCATATACCATACTGTGTATTCCTTATTCTGCACCTTGTTCCATATACCATACTGTGTATTCCCTATTCCGCACCTTGTTCCATATACCATACTGTGTATTCCCTACTCCCCACCTCGCTCCATATACCATACTGTGTATTCCCTACTCCCCACCTCGCTCCATATACCATACTGTGTATTCTCCATTCTGCACCTCATCCCATATACCATACTGTGTATTCCCATTCCGCACCTCGCTCCATATACCATACTGTGTATTCCCATTCCGCACCTCGTTCCATATACCATACTGTGTATTCCCTATTCTGCCCCTTGTTCCATATACCATACTGTGTATTCCCTATTCTGCCCCTTGTTCCATATACCATACTGTGTATTCCCTATTCCGCACCTTGTTCCATATACCATACTGTGTATTCCCATTCCGCACCTCGTTCCATATACCATACTGTGTATTCCCTATTCTGCCCCTTGTTCCATATACCATACTGTGTATTCCCTATTCCGCACCTTGTTCCATATACCATACTGTGTATTCCTTATTCTGCACCTTGTTCCATATACCATATTGTGTATTTCCTATTCCGCACCTTGTTCCATATACCATATTGTGTATTTCCTATTCCGCACCTTGTTCCATATACCATACTGTGTATTCCCTATTCTGCCCCTTGTTCCATATACCATACTGTGTATTCCCTACTCCGCACCTTGTTCCATATACCATACTGTGTATTCCTTATTCTGCACCTTGTTCCATATACCATACTGTGTATTCCCTACTCCGCACCTTGTTCCATATACCATACTGTGTATTCCTTATTCTGCACCTTGTTCCATATACCATACTGTGTATTCCCTACTCCGCACCTTGTTCCATATACCATACTGTGTATTTCCTATTCCGCACCTTGTTCCATATACCATACTGTGTATTCCTTATTCTGCACCTTGTTCCATATACCATACTGTGTATTCCTTATTCTGCACCTCGCTCCATATACCATACTGTGTATTCCCATTCCGCACCTTGTTCCATATACCATACTGTGTATTCCCTATTCCGCACCTTGTTCCATATACCATACTGTGTATTCCCTATTCCGCACCTTGTTCCATATACCATACTGTGTATTCCCTATTCCGCACCTTGTTCCATATACCATACTGTGTATTCCTTATTCTGCACCTTGTTCCATATACCATACTGTGTATTCCCTATTCCGCACCTTGTTCCATATACCATACTGTGTATTCCCTACTCCCCACCTCGCTCCATATACCATACTGTGTATTCCCTACTCCCCACCTCGCTCCATATACCATACTGTGTATTCTCCATTCTGCACCTCATCCCATATACCATACTGTGTATTCTCCATTCTGCACCTCATCCCATATACCATGCTGTGTATTCCCTATTCCGCACCTAATTCCACATTCTATATTGTACGTTTCCTATTCCTCACCTCATTCCATATATTATATTGTACATTCCCTATTCTGCACTCTCTCAATCATTGTCATTTTCTAATCCACACCACTCCATTTTAAACACTGCTGTATCTACCTTCCCCCTCCACAGATCCATACTTACCTCAGGGTCACCACTGCATCCTCTGTAGTCCTTCCTATCCTTTCATGGTAATTGGAGTTTTGTACGGTGACTTTTTTTTGTTTGTAATGGTGATTTTTGTCCTATTGGGTGCCCATTAAAATGTGTGTTATGGGCTCTGTGCTTTCTAGTTATGCCCATTTTAAATGTCTAATTGAAAGACTCTGCAATATTCTAATTCTGGATTTCAATTTGACTGGTGCTGAATCTGTAGTATTACTGTTAGATTTCTCAACCTGACAGATGACAGATACGTTACTCTGCATTCCTGTGGGAGAAATCCTTTTTATTGTCCATTTTCATATACAGTCATGGCCGAAATTGTTGGCACCCTTGATATTTCTCCAGGAAATCATGTATTTCTCACGAAACGTATTGCATTAACACATGTTTTGCTATACACATGTTTATTCCCTTTGTGTGTATTGGGACAAAACAAAAAAAGGGAGGAAAGAAAGCAAATTCGACATAATGTCACACAAACCTCCAAAAATGGGCTGGACAAAAGTATTGGCACCCTTTCACAACTGCGGATAAATAAGAATGTTACAAGCATGTGATGCTCCTGTAAACTCACCTGGGGCAAGTAACAGGTGTGGGCAATATAGAAATCACACCTGAAAGCAGATAAAAAGGAGAGACGTTCACTTAACCTTTGCATTGTGTGTCTGTCTGTGCCACACTAAGCATGGACAACAGAAAGAGGAGACGAGAACTGTCTGAGGACCTGAGAACCAAAATTGTGGCAAAATATCAACAATCTCAAGGTTACAAGTCCATCTCCAGAGAACTAGATTTGCCTTTGTCCACAGTGCGCAACATTATCAAGAAGTTTGCAACCCATGGCACTGTAGCTAATCTCCCTGGTCGTGGACGGATGAGGAAAATTGATGAAAGATTGCAACGCAGAATAGTCCGGATGGTGGATAAGCAGCCCCAAACATGTTCCAAAGACATTCAAGCTGTCCTGCAGGCTCAGGGAGCATCAGTGTCAGCGCGAACTATCCGTCGACATTTAAATGAAATGAAACGCTATGGCAGGAGACCCAGGAGGACCCCACTGCTGACACAGAGACATAAAAAAGCAAGACTACAGTTTGCCAAAATGTACTTGAGTAAGCCAAAAGCCTTCTGGGAAAACGTCTTGTGGACAGATGAGACCAAGATAGAGCTTTTCGGTAAAGCACATCATTCTACTGTTTACCGAAAACGGAATGAGGCCTACAAAGAACAAAACACAGTACCTACGGTAAAATATGGTGGAGGTTCAATGATGTTTTGGGGTTGTTTTGCTGCCTCTGGCACTGGGTGCCTTGACTGTGTGCAAGGCATCATGAAATCTGAGGATTACCAAAGGATTTTGGGTCGCACTGTAGGGCCCAGTGTCAGAAAGCTGGGTTTGCGTCCAAGATCCTGGGTCTTCCAGCAGGACAATGACCCCAAACATACGTCAAAAAGCACTCAGAAATGGATGGCAAAGAAGCGCTGGAGAGTTCTGAAGTGGCCAGCAATGAGCCCAGATCTAAATCCCATTGAACACCTGTGGAGAGATCTTAAAATTGCTGTTGGGAAAAGGTGTCCTTCCAATAAGAGAGACCTGGAGCTGTTTGCAAAGGAAGAGTGGTCCAAAATTCCGGGTGAGAGGTGTCAGAAGCTTATTGATGGTTATAGGAAGCGACTGATTTCAGTTATGTTTTCCAAAGGGTGTGCAACCAAATATTAAGTTAAGGGTGCCAATACTTTTGTCCAGCCCATTTTTGGGGTTTTGTGTGACATTATGTCATATTTGCTTTTCTGCCTCTGTTTTATATTTGTTCCAATACATACAAAGGGAATAAACATGTGTATAGCAAAACATGTGTTAATGCAATACCTTTTTTGTGTGAAATACTTGATTTTCAGGAAAAATATCAAGGGTGCCAACAATTTCAGCCATGACTGTAAATGCAGTCTAAAATTCATGCAAAATGGTGTTGATAAATGTTAAGAACATCACGAGTGAACCTTGGCGGTGTGTTTTAGCACACATCTGTGTTTCTGTATACATCGCACTACGTATTCTGATAGCTATGCATATATTATCACACCTGTCATATTGGTACAGCACTGGATTTTCTATCTCCAGATCTCTGAGTATAATGGAAAACCTGTCTGCTCCATATTATAGGCAACTATGTGTTTGTGTGAAAACAAGGCGGGTGCCTAAGGCATCATTGCTTAAGAAGGTGACAAAGAAATTGTTTTATAGTAATTGTTTCCATTTTAAAGCAGAATTACTTCCAAGGGCTATTAGAGGCAGGTTGGATGAAGATGGAATAATTATTACTTAAAGTGGAGCTCCAAATAAACAGTTAAGTGGCTCCTATCATCCTCCCCTAGGGCTGTAATGTTGGGGGAGGTGAGGTAGCAGCTATAGTAAGGAGAGGCTTATAGGCGTAGGCAGCCTACGGGGAAAACAGGAGAACTGGATTAATTCCCACATCCTACATTCGAAGAATTGTGCGTATGTGTATGTATGTATGTGTGTGTATGTATGTATGTACAGTTGTGACCAAAATTATTCAACCCCCAATGCTGTAAAGGGGTTTAGGGACTATAGTGTACATTTGGAATTGTATTCAGAATCAAATCCTACAAGGACGTTGTAACTACCCAAATGCAACTAAAATGACATCAATTGTTTATGTAATACAGTAGTAAATGGTTCTTATGTGGTTTCTTCATTGCCACAATTATTCAACCCCTTAAAGACTACCACTCTGAAGAACAGAGGTTCATACAGGTGCTTTCCATCAGGTATTGAAAACACCTGTGGATGTCACCGAGCAGCAATCAAGCATAATAAGCACCAATTAGGCAGCTTTAAAATGACTGTGATACTCAGCTCCTTCTAGACATTTACTGGTGTGGTTACAAACATGGTGAAGGCAAGAGAATGGTCCAGGAAGACAAGAGAAGAGGTGATTTCTCTTCACAGGAAGGGCAATGGCTATAAGAAGATTGCAAAGATGTTAAACATACCAAGAGACACCTTAGGAAGCATCATTCGCAAATTCAAGGCAAAGGGCACTGTTGAAACGCTACCTGGTCGTGGCAGAAAGAAGATGCTGACTTCGACTGCTGTGCGCTACCTGAAGCGTAGAGTGGAGAGAAGTCCCCGTGTGACTGCTGAGGAACTGAGAAAAGATTTGTCAGATGTGGGTACAGAAGTTTCAGCCCAGACAATAAGACGCACACTGCGTAATGAAGGCCTCCGTGCCAGAACTCCCAGGCGTACCCCCTTGCTGTCTCCAAAGAATAAGAAGAGTATGCCAAAAGCCATGTGGACAAACCACAAAAGTTGTGGGATAGTGTTCTGTGGACTGATGAAACAAAATTAGAACTGTTTGGGCCCATGGATCAACGCTATGTTTGGAGGAGGAAGAACAAGGCCTTTGATGAAAAGAACACCTTGCCTACTGTGAAGCATGGTGGAGGGTCAATCATGCTTTGGGGCTGTTTTGCTTCTGCAGGTACAGGGAAGCTTCAGCGTGTGCAAGGTACCATGAATTCTCTTCAGTACCAGGAGATATTGGATGGAAACGTGATGCAGTCCGTCACACACCTGAGGCTTGGGAGACGTTGGACCTTTCAACAGGACAATGATCCCAAGCATACCTCCAAGTCCACTAGAGCATGGTTGCAGAGGAAAGGCTGGAACATTTTGGAGTGGCCATCGCAGTCACCAGACTTAAATCCGATTGAGAACCTCTGGTGGGACTTAAAGAAAGCAGTTGCAGTGCGCAAGCCTAAGAATGTGACTGAACTGGAGGCCTTTGCCCATGAAGAATGGGCGAAGATACCCGTAGATCGCTGCAAGACACTTGTGTCAAGCTATGCTTCACGTTTAAAAGCTGTTATAACTGTAAAAGGATGCTGTACTAAGTACTAAGATTGAATGTCACTTGGGGGTTGAATAAAACTGATAATGCTGTGAGCACAGAAAAGACATTTGTGGTTATTTCATTATAACTGTTATGTTATATTTGTCTGACCTACAAGTGCCTCTTTAATGTAAATGTAAGCAAGATGACTGAATGATCAAAAGCAATGTCAAACTGGCCAAAACACTCAATTTCAGTGGGGGTTGAATAATTTTGGTCACAACTGTATGTATATATATATATATATATATATATATATATATATATATATATATATAGCAAGAAATTAAAAAAAAATCTATGTTCACAATGATGAGGTGCAAATTGAATCCGTTTTGCAGTGCGATTTCAGGAGCAGCTCCAGTGCGATTTGGTAATGGAATCTCCTAGAGTCCACAGATGCAGTTTCCATTCAAGTCCTATGGAGCTACAAATCATACCGCACTAAACTTGCACAGGACCCTTTTTCAAATTGCATTGGATTTGTACGGCATATATGTGCATATATGTGAACGTCCTCCATAGTAACTCATGTTGTTTCACTTGTCATGCGATTCCATACATTCTGGAATGCATCAGAAATCACATCAGTGTGAACCAAGGCTTATACAAATAAACATTCTATCCCTTAAACTACTTAACCCCTTCCCACCGAGCGTACACAAATAAGGGGCCCCACTGGACTGGGTTTTTCTCCATGGCCACAGATTTGCATATCTGTGCGGCATGCTCCCAGCACAGAGACCAGGGTCTTACACGAACAATCAGGACCCAGAACTCCCAATTCTGGGTCACCTGGCTGCTGTGATAGCCTCTGATTAGCTATCACAGCGATTGGTCACTGTAAAGCCTGCCCTCATGATTCCTCTCTCTAAATTGAGGAGAGAGATGCATTATCTCTACCTCTATCATCTCTATCTCCTCTATCATCTATATCATCTATATCGACAAAAAATAATAATAATAAAAACCTAGATCAAGGTGTGCTCTAGGTCAGTGCTAGGGCTAGTGTTTAGGTCAGGGTCAAATGTCAAGGTTTTTTTAAATTAGTGTCGGTGTGCTTTAGGTAGGATTAAAAAAAAAAAAAAAGCAAAATGCACACTATTATTTCTGGGCTGTACTATGTGTACAAACAACTACTAACACACTCATATGTGGTATCTCTGCCATCATCAAGAGAAGGAGAATTTTATTTGGGTTGTTCTTTGGTGGCAGGTTATGGTAGTAGCAAGAAATACAGCTAAATTTTAAAAATTGTTGGTTTTTTTTTACCATTTTACACCAGTTTTTCTTTGATGATAATAATAATAAAAATCAGATATCCATTACCATTTATCATCCAATGAAAGCCCAATTTGTCCTGAAAAAAACAAGGTATAATCCACCTAGATGCACAAAGTAGTTATGATGATATGTACGGTTTTACTACCACGTTTCAAAATTATGCTTAGGCATTAACATTTGTTTTACCCTTCGGGTTGAAAGAGCACAAACAAGGCATTGGAGTTAGTAGAAACAAATTTAAATTTTCTTAAATGTAGCACACTTACAGGTTAAAATCTTGGTTCCAGCATCAAAGAGACCAAGGGAGGACAGTGGGCAGCAGGCAGTAAGCAGGCTGTGTACAGGCAAGCTGATCAGCAGCAATACATTCAGTGTCAGAACAAGCCAAGGAATGTCAAGTAGACTGGAGGCATCTGCAGCCGCAAAGCAGGGAGACCCAGCTGTTAGATTCAAAAGGTGATGTTGGGTGGGCCGCAACATGTTTCAGGGGCCCTGCCCCTTTTGTCAAGCAGCCTGCTCATTTTCATTGCCCTTTTCTCTTCATCCTGATGACAGGATGTATTGAGCATTGGATATGCAACCCAGGAACCAAATGCAAATGAGTTTTCAGTTTGTTCCATACCCACGTATGTGCAGTCTGTTATTTCACTTATGTGGAATGCTGAGCTGCTATGGAGAGAGGGATGCACATGCATGGCTAGAGAATGAGGTTGAGTGCTCATTTGTGATGAAAGGACATTCAGTGTGTCCTGCCATAGGACGGAGAGGTGAGGGCAATGACAGGAGCAGCTGAAAAAGTAAAGTCTCTTTAAGTCTAGGTGCACACCTATGCAGGTTGCATTCGATGCGTTTCTGCATTACGTTTTTTGTTTTTCCCACCTTTTTGATGCATTTTTTTTCTTTTTTTATGCTCTTCTGCAGTGTTCCCATTGAAGTCTATAGAGCCAAAACCGCAACGTTTTGTGGTCAAAAACGTCCCTGACCCTTTCCAAGAAACGCACTGGGTGAAAACGCAGAGGGGTGAACCTGTCTTATAGGAAATCATGTTAAATGGACTGTACTGCATTTCTGCAAAACACTGCAGAAAACGCTTAGGTGTGCACCTAGGGTAAGGCTCCATGCACTCAAAAACACACAAAAAAGCTGGATGAAAAACGCTGATAAAAGCATTTTTGTACCGGCTTGTAGTGGCCTTTTATTAGTATTGAGAAGCATGTAGGAGCATTAGTGTTTTATTAGCATTTTTACAATGTATGAAAAAAAACAAAACGATTGGATAAAGCTGTTAGGAACTTTTTAGTAGCGTTTTTTTCTGCTAGGAAAATGCTCCCAAAAGCTCTACAAAAACGATCTTTTTTTCTGCCCTAAACACTGAATCTTGAAAAGCGCTACTTGCATAAAATAGTGTGCATGGACACAGGATAGCAATATTAGCTCTAGGAACAGGAAAAAATGCTAATAATGGCTTCTATGAACTTAAATAACATGAGTGTGCATGTATCCTAAAAAAAAAAAAAAGTAGATCAAAGTAGTGTACTGGGACCCTGTAGTGCTCTGGAATGCTTTTGGTAAAGTGAGTAAAGGTGAACTAACCCTTTAATTCTAAAGCCATGGTGCAGTTTAAAGTGGACAACCCTTTATCTTTTCTTTTCTGTCCCTGACTTCTGTTCTTTGAATATTCAGAGCTGAAGAAAATGGAGAAGGGGGTTATATCTGGTCATAAGCAGCAGGGTTGTGAACAGAGTCCGTAGAGCAGCATTAGGTGGAAATGCGTCTACGTCTGTGCATGTTATTATATTACATTGTTCTGTGTGCGATTATGTTGTACCATCAGCCTGCCTGTACAACATCTTGCTGCAATGCTACAATGCCCAGATCAGAGAGATGACATCAGGAACGCGCACTCAGGATCTCCCAGGCCGTTTCCAACCTAATAATAGTTTATTTCCTCCCCATAAACTCAGTCAGCGTCTCCGAAATAAACAAGCCAGGTCCCAGCTGAGGGAATTGGGCCCAATGCTGAGTCGTGGATACACGACAAGATCATACATGGCTTATTAAGGAGGATGTGTGGCTGCGAGGCCCAGAGACAGAAATGGACTTTGCCGAGGCAAGCTGCTCGATCTACAAAGAAAATCCATTGCTCATTATCTGCAGATCATTAAAATAATGTCTCCGGCAGCTGGCGAGGGCGTTACGCAACCTGAAGTTGTTTTTGAAAAACAAATAGCGGTTCTGCTTGCAAAATATCTTAAGGCAGCTAATGGAGGCGACACACTGAGGAAGCTGCACTAGGAAATTGCAAAGTTCGGCATTTAGCCAGTAGGGGAAAATACATCTCTTCTACAAATTGCACTTTTTTTATTCGCAAATGCCACTTTTATCTTTTGTGACTTCAGACGTGTTGTTGGGCACTTACTAGGAGTGAATGCAGTGCGACAACATTTAAGCGTTTATGGCCAAATGGCGTTAACTAGCTGCATGTGCGTACTGCGAGCGTGCTTTTGCAGATGGAAAATTTTTGCTTACCAGGGTAGCCAGGTGTATTGTCCGTAATGGAAACTAACATTTACTGAATGCTGTTTTACAGATTTATTTATTTCAGGTACTTATATAGCGCTGTCAATTTACGCAGCGCTTTACATACATATATATATATATATATATATATATATATATATATATATATATATATAGTACATTCACATCAGTCCCTAACCCTCAAGGGGTGTACAATCTAAGGTCCCTAACTCACATTCATACATACACATATTAGGGCCAATTTAGACAGGATCCAATTAACCTACCAGCATGTCTTTGGAGGGCGGGAGGAAACCCACACAGGCACAGGGAGAACATGCAAACTCCAGGCAGGTGGTGCCGTGGCTGGGATTCGAATCAACGACCCTAATACTGCCAGGCGGAAGTGCTAACCATTTAGCCACTGTGCTGCCCATATGGCTAGTATATTTAAAGCTAAATTCCAGGTTTCTTGTCACTCATGCACACTGGATGTTTTTACAGCGGCTGTTTTTGGTTTTTGACGTTCTTTTTCTACAGCTAGTAAACCCCCCAGCATGTTATTCTATGTGTCCGTGCACACATAGGCTTTAAGCAGCATTTTTTTGGTAGGGGAATTTTCTGGCAGGAGAAAAACCCAGAGCTAGTGGGATTTAAGAGGAGTTTTTTTAACGATAAAAACGCTCTAACGCTGGTAAATGTGGTAAAACAGAGTTTTTGAGCCAAACATATTTTTTTTTCTTTGTGCTAATAAACAACTGTAATCAACGTTTTTTGGCAGGGATGTTTTTTGGCTGTGAAAAAAAAACAGGACTAGTGGGTTTGTATTGGAGTTGTTTAGCTGTAAAAACACTCTAACGCTGTAAAACGCTGTAAACCAGCGTTTTTGGACATTTTTTTTTGACCAATGAAAAAAATTATTTTTTGGTAAAAAAAAAACCACAGGAAAATGCTGCTAAATGCTAGTGCAGAAATACTAAAAAAAAAAAGCTGAAACCGCATGTTTTTAACGTGACTTTACACAGCTAACGTTACCAGCATTATCAATACACCCAGTGTGCATGGATTGTTCTGGCCAAGCTTACTCTCTGATGCCAGTGCAAGTCTGAATGATTCTCAGACATTTAGGAAAAGCTTTGTATTTTTCTCAATGAATGAAAGTCTTCCTATGATTGGCTGAGGTGGCAGTTACGACATAAGCCACCTGGCTCTCCACCTCGGCCAATCAGAGTAAGCCTTGTATTCAGTGATAAAAAATACAAGGCTTCTCTTGAATGGTTGAGAATCATTCAGGCTGGCTTGATTTTGTTCTGGCAGCAGATGGGAAGTTGCCCATGCTGTCCGTACTGCAGAACACAGCCTTGTTATACTGTGTGTAGCCTACACTGCTACAACAGTATGATACAGTGAACAGAGAGCAGCCAGATCAGTAGTGGAAATAGTTTTTGTGCCAGCTTGGCCTATACAAAGTATTTAAAGTGTGGAACCTAAGGGGTTAATCCTCTGCATTGTGTAAAAAGGCCATTTGATCTTGACTTCTCTGCTCCTCCTCTTGTTGAAATGTCCACCTCTTATCTCCTGATAAGATGGACTGAACTGTAGCCATTCTGCACATGCTCAGTTTGGTGTGTAAAGAACCAGCAAACACAAATGCTCCTGCGCTTGGGGATGGACTTGATGCAGGCTACAACCACATTAAGAATGTCCCGGAACATGCACACCTTGCTGCCCTCAAATAGACCGGAGGAATCCAAATATACTGAATGAGGAAAGAACAAACAGAAGGCGCACAGGCCTAGTGCATTACCATAAAAAATGTTTAATAAGAAATAAGGCTCTGAGGAAGAGGCAAGTCCTCGAAACGCGTCAGCCTGTTGGATGTCTACACTCCCTATTACGGACTGTTACTCAGTGCGGTGTTGACCCAGCTGTTCTTTTATGATGTGCCTTGACTTTATTGTCGTTTGTGAGTAAAACACCTACTTTATTTCTTATTAAACATTTTTTATGGTAATGCACTAGGCCTGTGCGCCTTCAGTTTGGTGTGTATTTCTAGAGGTTTTTTTTTTTTTCTTGGGGAGTGCATGTGATCAGGACAGGGCCAATCGGCACTGTCCAGACAGAGGTCAGGGGTTTTGCATCCTCCTAGAACACAAAACTCCTCCTACAAGCTTTAACCAGTGCTCTGCTGAACACTGATAGAAGTCACAAGACTGCTCTAACTGCTGATGAGAAAAGGTATTTAGCTGTTTATATTTACTAAAATAATTGCACTTCCATGTTCTGTGTACTGTGGGACACCAGATATAGTGAATGCAGGGTCCTGGGTTTAATAACACTTTAATGTGACTTTTAGTATGAAATGTAGCTTTAACCATCTCAATACCGGGCACTTTCCCCCCCTTCCTGTCCTGGCCAATTTTGAGCGTTCGGTGTTGCACTTTTAATGATAATTACTCAGTCATGCAACACTGTAACCATATGAAATTTTTTTTTTAAATTTTAGACAAATAGAGCTGGTATTTTAATCACCGCTGTTTTTTTTTCAATTTTTGTGCTATAAACAAAAAAGACTGAACATTTTGAAAAAAAGTTTTTGTTATAAAATTCTGCAAATAGGTAATTTTTCTGCAAACATTTTGACCAAGATTTATACTGCTACATTTCTTTGGTAAAAAAATAACCCGAATCAGTGTACTGTATATTATTTGGTCTGTGTAAAAGTTAGTCTACCAGCTATGGTACCTATAATTGAAAATTGATCACACCTGATGTACTGACTATAAAATATTAAACGGTGTCCCCTTCACTAATATAATACAAAAATCCCCAAAACGCATATAAACACTATCAGCCCAAAAAAGTGTGATATTCTTGTTCAAACAATTTTATTAACAATAAACCGAATGGCACAAACAAGGAGACATCGTTAATGTATACTAGGCATTAATGTGACAGTAGGACATAATAAAATGAATGAGGGTCAAGGCATTAACGCCTATACATTTCTAACGGAAACAGGTAAATAAAAATCAATGACAGATCACAAGATGGTATCAGCCAATCATGGTAATGTCTCCCAAGTGCATTAAAGAAATAGGGGGAAGTGGGGGGAAGGGGAAGAAGAACAACAGCCATGACTCCATGAACATTCATCAAGTTCACAACAACCTCTACGCGCTACGCACGAGGGGTTATGAACCATATCCTTGGCGTACAGTACTGAACTCAAGGGAGAAGCAGTGATTCGTCAAAGTTAGACGGAAGGAAATGCTCTACCCAAGGGCTCCATATGCGCAGGAATTTAGGGATCGTGTCAAGAACTGTGGCTTCCACCTTTGCGTGTATCTTGCGTGTTATTCTGGTTTTGACGGCTGCAACACTAAGGGTAGGGGATTTCCAAGACTTTGCTATAACCTGTTTAGCCGCTGTCGTGACTTGCATAAGGAGCTTAAATTGCGAGTTGGAGATGCCAGAAGGGCATTGGTTGAGTAGGGCTGTTGTTGGGTCTGGCCGTATAGTGATAGTGCTAAATGAAGATATCATGGTAAAAATTTCATCCCAAAAGGTTCGGGCTACAGGACAGTCCCACCATATATGGTAATGTGTTCCCAGATCCGCGCAGCCTCTGAAACAGTTGGGCGAGTAATTAGGGGTAAATTTTGCGATTCTTGCTGGGACCAAGTACCAGCGGGTTAAAACTTTATAATTCGTTTCCAATGCTACAACATTCTGCGAAGACGATTTTGTGTTGGCCCAAATGTGGTCACAATCAGACGGGTCGAATTTCTTACCTAGATCCACTTCCCATTTATGGGTATATAGAGGGGGGGACATGGTGGTCGAAGCGGCGAAGAGTGAGTATAAGCAGGAGATAAGCCCACGTCTACGAGGGTCTTTGCATCACGCTCGTTCAAAGAGAGACATGGTGTCTGGCCGATTGGTTATTGTAGCGTATGGGGCGTAAAAGTGTTGTAGCTGCAAGTATCTAAATATCTCAGAGGCCGGGAGGCTATGCGTTTCCCGCAGCGAGGCAAAGGATTTAAACTTATTCCTCTGTAGGAAGTGATGCGTACGGAGCAAATTAGCAGAGAACCAGGCTTTGAATAAACGGGGTGTCTGCCACGCCGGGGGAAAAGCTGGGTTTCGTAGAAACGAGAGCATAGGATTATGTTGTGATTGGAGGAGGTAACGGGTTTTCAGTTTATCCCATAAGGATAAAAAATGAGAAGTGATGGGGTTGGTTATAGAGCGGCAGTCTATCGGCCTCAACCAGAGTAGGTTAGCGGTGGATAGGGGACAGAGTAGGTTAGCGGTGGATAGGGGAAAAGTGTGATATTCTAATACAATGATATGCTTTCTAACAAAATCAGAACAGTGCCATAAATACCCAATTAGTACAAAATATCCCAATATCTGAAAAAAAGTGTCCTCCAAAATAAGTATAGTCACTCAAAAATCAAAGTCATTCATAAAATGAAAAAAACTTCCATGTTGAGAAACAGCTTCCAAAGTGACTTCTGAGACCAAAAACCTCAAAAAAAGAAAGAAAACTCATAGTGCATTATCCTTAACTTGAAAATAAACCACTACAAAAACGAATGTGATTCACACGCAAAAACACACGTGATCACTAATAGTGCAAAAAGTGAACAACCTTGTAAAATGTGTCAGTGAAGCAATCTCGTGACAATCAATTCAATAGCAAAACTGTGAAAAACTGTGTCCACTTCTATAGTGTGCAGATTAAATAGCCTTACCGAATATAATAAACCACAGGACTTGTAATCATCAAGGCAGGGTGATGTCATACAATATGCTCCACAAAAGAGATCCTCACAACCACATAGATATACTCCTCTTTAAATACCAGTCTCCATGCTCCAAACGATGCCCACCATATATATAAAATGAATGATAGTGTTAATCTGCATATAACCTTCAGATAATACTTTATTTATATGCTTACATTATGTTTCATCTTTAAAATTGCCATCAATTTTTTGCCATCTGAGGTCACTTCCCTTGACGCGTTTCGTCATTGGACGTAGTCATAAGGGACCCCTTATGAATAAGTCCAATGATGAAACGCGTCAAGGGAATTTTTGTTTTTTCACAAAAATGTCATATTAACAAATTATTTCTCACACATGGCACAGGCATACTTTCAACTAACCCCCAAAACACATGCTGCTACTCTTCCTGAGTATGGCGATACCATATGTGTGAGACTTTTTCACAGCCTAGCCACATAGAGAGGCCCGCATCCAAGGAGTACCTTCAGGCAATATCCACTTTAGGCCTTCTGCCATTTTTTGTTTGTACAAATCAGTATTTTTACTAGAAAATTACTTGGAGTCCCCCAATATTATATATATTTTTTAGCAGAGGCCCTAGAGAATAAAATGGTGGGTTTTGCAGATTTTTATGTCATACAGTATTTACGCAGTGGTTTTTCAAATGAAATTTTACACACTAACGCAAAAATACACTTTATTGAATTGTAATTCACACAAACACAATATAATACCCAATTTTTATGTAAAATATAAAATTTAGTGTTGCGCTTAGTAAATGGATATCCACCATGTCAAGGTTTAAAATCTCAGTCGACAACACTTACGGGTACATCCAGTCAGAACAGTGAAACTCCCAGCTCCCACCTGGCCACTGCACAAAAATGGCCGGGTGGGAGCTTCACTGTTCTGACTGGGTGGGTGGGAAGTTGTTAGAGCCACGGCCCTGAATGGTTACAGAGCAGGGGCGGACTGACAACTCGTGGGGCCCCCGGGCAATAGGGGATCCTGGGGCCCCTGTGTCCTTGCCCAAACTCAAAAAAGCCTATGAAAAAGGTACCAGGGGCATCTCATGGGGTCCCCTACTGACCCCGGGCCCTCGGGCAGTGGCCGAGTTTCCAAATGGTCAGTCCACCCCTGTTACAGAGTCTCTGTTTTGAGCCTTCAGTTTGGTATAGAGGAGTATGTTAACAGGGATTGTTGAACCAGGGAATATCCAATTTCCACCTGGGGGGTTAGAAGGATTTTTTTCCCCCCACTGGAGCAAATTGGATCATGGCTTATTGGGTTTTTTTCCTTCCTATGGATACGCCATAGGTATAGAATTGTATATATGGAGGTTTTCTAATTTGTTTTCCTGATGGTTGAACTAGATGTAGACTTGTGTGTTTTTTTGTTTTTTTTTCAACCTGACTTATGCCTGGTACACACAATGAGAAAATGTGATGATTGATCATTTGGGGGGTTTTACATTCTAATCACATATTGAACACAAGAGTGCTACTAAGCATACGAAAATTGCCGTAGGTTCCAGTGCAACTTTCCATGTGCATAGCTACATATTATCTTGCAAATGGAAGTGATGTCATATACGTGTGACCCCATCTGATTGCTGCGCCTTCAGCTATACCCATTTGAAGTGTCGAATTTCTTTTGGGTACTTGAAAGGAAGGAGGTGGTTTTTCATTTTAATTCATACATATCCAACTATGCATTTTTGCTTGCTGCCATTATGCTTTATGCTTTTAGATAACCCTTATTTTTAGCTGAAAAATAAAAAAAAGAAAAGTTTGATTTTTTTTTTTTTAATACATCACCATTATTGCACAGGGCTGTCAACAATATAATAAAATATTTACAGGATATATATCTTTATAAGAAGATCTGCAGATAATAAACAAAAATGTAGCAATAGGATTATCACTCCCTTATTGCTATTAAACATATTTTGATCCTAAAAATGTTATTTTTTGCTTATTTAGGAGCATTTTCTTTGTATACGAAGATTGCTTTCATTGACATTTTTCCTTCTGGATTGTTCTCTTGCTTCTGATCGTGTGCAGTCTTGGTCACTCGATTTTTTTATTGATGCATACTAAACTGATTATATGAAAATTGTTTGTTCTGTTATCATATGAGAAAAATTATTGTGCTTGTCCCTTGGGATATTATTGCACAGTGGGTAAATGGTTAAGACTTCCGCCTGGCAGTACTAGGGTCGCTGGTTCAAATCCCAACCACGGCACCACCTGCCTGGAGTTTGCATGTTCTCCCTGTGCCTGCGTGGGTTTCCTCCGGATAGTCCGGTTTCCTCCCACACTCCAAAGACATGCTGGTAGGTTAATTGTCTAAATTCGCCCTAGTATGTGACTGTATGAATGTAAGTTAGGGACTTTAGATTGTACGCTCCTTGAGGGTTAGGGACTGATGTGAATGTACAATATATATGAAAAGCACTGTGTGAATTGACAGCTCTATATATGTACCTGTAATAAATAAAATAAACTGTTGTGATTGGCTCCTGAAAGCTGTGTAATAATGATTAGATTATCGGACAATAATTTTTTTTTTATATTTTTTTGTACGATCTCCTCATCAGGTGTACCAGGCATAACTATGCAACTATATGACCTCCTTCCAAAATGCAGTGCCCTGACTGAGAATTTGTAACCCCTGTAAGCTCAGATATCGTTTTATACAGAGTTTAGATTATGCAGTAGCAGAAGAGGACTACAGGAAAGATATCAGTGGGTGAATGGTTGTTCTTACAAGAGAGCCCATAACTTTAGATTGAATTATTTATGTAACTTTCATGGACTAACTGGTGACAATGTCTGTAAATGATGAGAATACGGTAAATCAGAGCTGTAGGCAAACATGCATATAATATAATACATAAACGTTAACAATCTACTAGCCAGCAAGTGATGTTGTAAAAATCTGTGTCAGAATGGCTGGGCCCATGGGATTTTCCCTACTTCATATATCAAATACACATTTTTTTTTTTCTTATTGGTCATTTCATATACCTGATGTCTCAATATCCCAAGCCAAGTTAGGACAAGTAAAATCAGAATCATGTGCCTCTGGTAGATACCATAAAGGGTCGTACCAACACTCTGCATAGCCATGGTCCACCTTTTGTGAATATCAGGAGCAGTGATGAGCATAAATGGAGCTCCACCCAAAAGAGGAAGTTAGGCTTTAAGGCCCTGTCCCCCACTTTCCATTAAGGATTGGCACCTTTGGGGATCAGGGGGGAGTGGGTATCCTATTTTAACAGGTACCTGCTCCCACTACGATCACCTAGGCAATCGGAAGCAGAAGTTCTCTCTACCCCCGACCAAACCCCCCCCTCACCGCAGTCTTCTGGGACAAGTGACCAGTCCTGGAGGACTGCATGACCATTCACAATGGGCAGCGCTACGGTGAAGCCGCAAGCTATCACAGCACCACAGTTAAGACTCTGGTGAACCTGGATGGGGTGAGGACAACACCAGATCCTAGGACTGGTGAGTTGCTGTTTTATAAAAGTCAGCAGCTACAGTTTTTGTAGGTACTGACATTTATTTTTTTCACCAGAGACTGGAGATCCACTTTAAACGTGTTTGGACTAGGATCCAAACCAACTTGTTCAAGCCCACCAGGAAGCTGTCACCTGTATAGGGCAATCATCTGCAGCAGGGCATTCCCTTGCCTCACAGCCCTACGTAAATACATCCCTTGTAAATGTGCATTTGCAGGATAGGGAATGCCCCCACCACAGATTGGTACAGGAGACAGCATCCTGGCGGGCTTGCACATGTGGGTTCTGATCCTAGTCTCAACATGCCCAAACTCATAATTAATCAGGAAAACTGTCTAGAACAGTGGTGGGCAACCTTTTTTTTCAACTGAGCCAAATCTCGCCAAAACCATGATTGAAATTTATTTTGAGAGCCACATTTTTAAAACTGAAAATACATCTCCCATATAGTAATTCATCCCCCATAGTAATTCATCCCCCATATAGTAATTCATCCCCCATAGTGTAATTCATCCCCCATAGTAATTCATCCCCCATAGTAATTCATCCCCCATCGTAATTCATCCCCCATAGTAATTCATCCCCCATCGTAATTCATCCCCCATAGTAATTCATCCCCCATAGTAATTCATCCCCCATATAGTAATTCATCCCCCATATAGTAATTCATCCTCCATATAGTAATTCATCCCCCATAGTAATTCATCCCCCATATAGTAATTCATCCCCCATATAGTAATTCATCCCCCATATAGTAATTCATCCCCCATAGTAATTCATCCCCCATAGTAATTCATCCCCCATATAGTAATTCATCCCCCATAGCAATTCATCCCCCGTATAGTATTTCATCCCTCGTATAGTATTTCATCCCCCGTATAGTATTTCATCCCTCGTATAGTATTTCATCCCTCATATAGTAATTCATCCCTCATATAGTATTTCATCCCTCATATAGTATTTCATCCCTCATATAGTATTTCATCCCTCATATAGTATTTCATCCCCCCATATAGTATTTCATCCCCCCATATAGTATTTCATCCCTCATATAGTAATTCATCCCTCATATAGTATTTCATCCCCCCATATAGTATTTCATCCCTCATATAGTATTTCATCCCTCATATAGTAATTCATCCCTCATATAGTATTTCATCCCTCATATAGTATTTCATCCCCCCATATAGTATTTCATCCCCCCATATAGTATTTCATCCCCCCATATAGTATTTCATCCCTCATATAGTAATTCATCCCCCATATAGTAATTCATCCCTCATATAGTAATTCATCCCTCATATAGTATTTCATCCCTCATATAGTAATTCATCCCCCATATAGTAATTCATCCCCCATATAGTAATTCATCCCTCATATAGTATTTCATCCCTCATATAGTATTTCATCCCCCCATATAGTAATTCATCCCTCATAAAGTAATTCATCCCTCATATAGTATTTCATCCCCCACAGTACTATCCCCCCCCCCCCTTCTAGTAAGCCAAGTCCCCCGTGTCAATTCACTTACCTTTTGCGTTCCTCTCGCTGTCTTCCCGCGCCGTTCGGGTCTTCAGGGCGGACTGTGAGAGGAGCCTAGCTCCCCTCCCCTCACGTTCGGCACGCTGCCCCGCCTACACACATCCTGACAGCCACATCCGCGGGCCGGATTAAAAGGTCCGCGCGGACTTTTGGGGCTGCCAACCGAGAGGAGGCAGGGGAGCGGCCGACCGAGAGGAGGGAGGGGAGCAGGCGCCCGGCACACAGAAGAGCCGCATTAGAGTGGGTAAAGAGCCGCATGTGGCTCGCGAGCCGCGGCTTGCCGACCACTGGTCTAGAACAATTATGTGCAGCAAACAGCCAGGCGAGTGTATGTACACTGGAAGTGGCTGTTGGACACACAGTGCTTTAGAAAGCTAAATATCATTGGGTTAGGGCTTGATCTATTTTAAGGTATAGTAATTTGTCTTGGAAAGTGTTTTAAAATCAATATGATTAATTGCCTCTGGTGCAGTGTTTCACTTTGCTTCCAGAGCCCTGTCAGTAGCTCTGCCTCTTATCACAGTTTCAAAATGGTGCCCATATGAGGAGGCAGTAAATGGTAGGAGTTTTGACTATGTCACATAATGCTGGTCTTCAAGAGAAGTCTTTGTGGTAGACTTCCTCACTGTCCTGGCTGGGCACCACATTGCTCAAAGGTTGGGATGAGACAAGTGAACTTACTCTGGAGATAACAGAAGTTGGTATGAATGAGGAGTGTGAACTTACTATAGGGATAACAGAATCTGGTCTTGATGAGGACAGTGAACTTCCTGTAGAGATCACATATGCTGGTCTGGATGGGGAGAGTGAACTTACTCTAGGGAAAACAGAATATACTGTAGACTGGATAAGGAGAGAGAACTTTAGAGATAACAGAAGCTGGTATGTATGGGGAGACGTAAACTTTCTCTAGAGAGAACAGAAGCTGTTCTAGATGAGGAGAGTGAACTTGCACTAGCGACCACAGAAGCTGGTCTGGATGGGAAGAGTTAACTTTAGAGAGAACAGAAGCTGGTCTGGATGATCAGAGTGAACTTACTCTAGGGAGAACAGAATATGATCTGGATGCGGAGAGCAAACTTACTCCAGGGATAGCAGAATCTGGTCTTGATGAGGAGAGTGAACTTACACTAGCGACCACAGAAGCTGGTCTGGATGGGAAGAGTTAACTTTAGAGAGAACAGAAGCTGGTCTGGATGATCAGAGTGAACCTACTCTAGGGAGAACAGAATATGGTCTAGATAAGGAAAGTGAACCTACTCTAGGGAGAATAGAATATGGTCTGGATGAGGACAGTGAACATACTCACTGGGGGGGGGGGGGAGGAGTAAATTTACTCTAGGGATAACAGAAGCTGGTCTGGATGAGGAGAGTGAACTTACTCTAGGGAGAACAGAATCTGGTCTGGATGGGGAGAGTGAACTTACTTTTGAGAAACAAACTGGTCTGGTTGAAGAAAGCAAACACACTTCAGGGAGAACAGAAGCTAATAAGCAGATCTTTAAAGCCTAACTCCAAGTTTACTATGACTGTAAATAGTCCATTTGGGCCAGGCCTAAATTAACTATTAACTTCACTACTGGATTATCCCGCCAAGAACGCTGTATAAACTGTATGTAGCTGACGCAGTGCTGTGTTCCAGCAGTGGTATGGTGACATCCCTTTCCCGGAACAAAATCAATTCTGGCTAAGCACTGATCAGCCATTCGTAGGAAGCCTTGTATTTTATGAATGAATACAAGGCTTTCTTTGATTGCCTGAGGTGGAAATTGTCATCCTCATGCTTCTCCACCTCAATCAATCAAAGGAAGCCTTGTATTGATATATAAAATATAAGGCTTCTTACAAATCACTAAGCATCACTCAGCCTGACTGAATTTTTTTCCATGAGCAGGACAGGTCCCCGCTACACTACCAGAACATAATGCTGTATATTGTATGTAGCTGTTACACAAATGACTCCCGGTGGGCACATCTGTTAGTAAAGGTAAAAGTCTGTTTGGGCAAGCTTGGCCATTTACTGTATGTAATGTTTAGGAGCAACTGTTCTGACCAAAAAAAGAAAGATCTTTGTAACCTTGATGGATCTGCATCCGTGGTTTGATCACTGCTGTTCACAACATAATTCCTCTTTTCTCTACCTCCGCTGTTCACTGTTCTCCTGCTTTTTTTTTGGGTATGTATTGTGCTGCCTGTATTGTTAAGCGAGAGCTCTGGAATGGATGACCTGAAACCTTGGCCTCCTCTCTTCCCCAGCGATTTGTGCTGACACGACATTGATAGTTAGAAAACTTTCCTTTCACAAAGTAAGGGGAATTGAAGAAGCGTCAGTGTGTTTGGTTGATTGAGGGTATTCTTCAGTGGGGACCTATTATCATAGAAATAAAGCTGGAGAGCGCTTTATGGCAGCAGGTCACAAAATATTTTAGTGGTGCATTTAACTTCCTGTCTGGAGGGGATGTAAAGTATCCAGGCCTTTCTCATAAGCTGGAGTAAGTATTAACCGTTGCTTGAACTGTAGGCTCATTCTGTCCCTTCTAGGAACAAAGGATTCTTGGAACTTAAAGCTTGGTTTTACCTGTAGACGTATCTAGGCTTTTTTTAAATTCTTAATAACTAAAGCAGGTGTAGATACTATCCCTAAATCTTCATTACGTTTTAATATGGTAATGTGATTTTGCAGTTTTTTTTATTCTGTAGCATAGTTACCAACATTGAAAAAAAATTCAATGTTTTTTTTTTTTTTTGCTGTGCACCCAGTCGGCCACTTTAGTTGGCAAATAAACATTAATTAGGGATGCGGAATTCATGCAAAATGGGCGTGGTTCTAAAACAGGCATATCATTAAAGTTTGATGTTTAGCTAAAATAAAAAAATTTCCCAGAGCTTTTATTGAGCTTACTTACCAGTAGTGATGGTTATCCCAAGTAGCTGGATCCTGCAGAAATCTTCTGTGCAGGAATGCCCCATCTTCTTCTTGTCTCTGAACTTCCATTGTGGGGGCTAGTAGCTTTGAGTCTTCTGTGAAGCTCACCCTCATTGCACAGCCGATCAACCGCCAATGCCCACACACTGCTGTACCCCCCCCCCCCTCCCCCAGCTTTACTCTGCCACCACTGTGACCCCAGCAGACCTCTTCCGCCAATACGTCTCTCAGCACACCTCTAGCTCCAATGCTTCCAGTAACTTCTCATGAATACCTCTTCCTCCAACGATTCCCCCAGAACACCTCTTCCTCCGACTCCCCCAGAACACCTCTTCCTCCGACTCCCCCAGAACACCTCTTCCTCCGACTCCCCCAGAACACCTCTTCCTCCGACTCCCCCAGAACACCTCTGTCTCCTCCGACTCCCCCAGAACACCTCTGTCTCCGACGACTCCCCCAGAACACCTCTGTCTCCTCCGACTCCCCCAGAACACCTCTGTCTCCTCCGACTCCCCCAGAACACCTCTGTCTCCGGGGACTCCCCCAGAACACCTCTGCCTCCGGGGACTCCCCCAGAACACCTCTTCCACCATTGCCCCCCATAGTACTTCTCGACCACTAATGCGCCCACAGCACACTTCTGCATCCAAAGCTTTCCAAATGAACCTTTGCCTCCCAATGAGGTCTTGTTATTGCTTCTCCTGTCTATAGCACCCTATGGAAATGTGGGAGAAAATTTCATGACTCATCAGACTCTCCTCCGTCACAGTTATCCCCCAAAAGATGCCTCTGCCTTCAGTGTCCCTCCCCACATCTAACCTATGTACCACCCAGCACTCTTCTCCTTCCTCCATTGCTCTCAGAGCATCTCTACCTCCAATGTCTCCCCCAGCACACCCCTGTCTCCAACCCCCCCAGCACACCTCTGCTTCCATTTCTAGCCTCCCCCCTGCACATCACTACCTTCTATTCTCCTCTCCCCCCCAGCCCAGATCTGTCATCTGTTCTCCCCCCAGAACATTTCTGTCACCAATGCCCCCTAGCACACCTCTGCTTCCTGTGCCCCCCCATTACACCTCTGCCTCTAATACCTCCATCCCCAGCACACATCTGTCATCAATGCCCCCGTCACACCTTTGCCTCCAATTCCTCCCCCCAATACTTTCCTGCATATCTCCGCCTCCCAACACCCCTCCCCTACACACTTCTGCTTCCATCCCCCCCTCCACTCCCTCTCCTGGATATCTCTGCTTCCTTTATATTTCCTTCTTCAGTTCTCCTCTGCTTTCATTCCCCACCTTCCTCCAGCACACCTCTGCATCCATCACCCAACTTCCTCCAGCACAACTCTGCATCCATCACCCAACTTCCTCCAGCACACCTCTGCCTCCATGTTTCCCCATTTTTCCAGCACACCTCTGATTCCATCTCCCCCCCCCCTTCCTCCAATGCATCTATGCTTCCATGTTCCTCCCTTCCTCCAGGGCACCCCTGCTTCCATGTTCCCTACTTCCTCCAGCGCACCCCTGCTTCCATGATCCTTCCTTACTTCCTCCAGCGCACCCCTGCTTCCATGATCCTTTACTTCCTCCAGCGCACTCCTGCTTCCATGATCCTTTCTTACTTCCTCCAGCGCACTCCTGCTTCCATGTTCCCCACTTCCTCCAGCACACTTCTGCCATTACCTTTCTGTTGCTCTCAGTGTGCAGCACTTGAGCCTCACACATGCACCGCCACCAGTGGTGGGTGGCTGTCCTACGCGTTCCACCACCTGGAGGCATAACTGTCTGACTGGGAGGGTGTTGGAGGAATACAGCCCGGGACCCCACACCAGGCTCTGCGGCTCTGCCCCAGCACACAGTTATCACACACAGGGACAAGAGGAGGTGGAGGAGCAGGGGCCTCAGAGAAACTGAGAGTCCTGAGTACATTATGTGCGCCCTGAGCTCCACTCAAGTCTTCTAGGCATTCACTTCTCAGTGGGAGGGGGCTGGGGGATCTTACAGCTTCTAATCAGCGCTCTGTTAGGTCAGCAGATCTTCCCTCTCTGCAAAGATCTGGCACTGACTCTGCTGACTGTCTGTGAAGGAGGTCTATTTTAGGGACTCCGCTCGGGACAGGATCCTTTTGGGACATCAGTTAATAATCCGTGACTGTCCCAGCAAATTAAGGACTATTGGCAACTATGCTGTAGCGTTTATCTTCATATCATCTAATGATGAGGCACTTTCTGATATGGGATGATAGTTGTGATCCTGTGTTGTCAACTATTGCAGGAAACTAAAGTTGGCTAGAGTCAATAATTGAAGGAACCCGGCAGAAAATGTATGGCTGAAATTTGGTTATTGGCTGTTTTTTGGTTATTCAGACCATTGCCAGCAGTGGCTGTTAGAATTTAAAAGCTGCAATGGGAGATTCCTTCATCCATGCTGTATGGAGACTATGGGGGAATCTGTTAGATTTTTTTGCATTCAACCTGCAGGCTGAACGAAAATAAGTTTTAAGAGCATATGGCTAACTTTAATGTAGTCAAGCCAACATACAGTATATTGTGCAGACATCATCCACAGTCTCTATAGGGAAGCCAGTCCAGAGCTACAATGTGCAGCTGACACTGAAGTGAATGAATATAGACAGGAAGTGGCTGCAAGAGGATGGAGGAGCTCAAAAGCACTCATGTGCAAAAACGTTTGATACAAATTGGGTGGATTTACTAAAAACAGACTATTCATTTACAGTGGAATTGGCTCTAACATTTAGTGAATTCTGACTTCCATCATCAAATAGCAGCAGACTTGCTAATTTTGTATTTTTCTTGCCTGTGATGGACTATTCTTAGCCAGGCTCTGAGGCAAATTCCCTTGCAAAGTGCAAGTTCCCTTGAAAAGTGAATAGTTTATTTGCCTTTAGTAAATCAAGTGCTTTGGCAAGCGAAATGTCATCCACGTAGTGCTACATTTGCTTAAAATGCTACCAAGCCCTGTACAAAACAAGTTTTCACACTGTTGCTCCATGTCACTGAGCATCTACACAGTTTCTATTTTTCCTGCATGCTGGTGTGCAGGTAGCTGAGTGCCTCTAGGGCTCTGTACTATCAGCAGATGGATTGGGGACTTTGGAAGAAGGGGAGGATCAGAGAAGACCAGATCAAACAGCCTTTTTACACAATGCAGACGATTAACCCCTTAGGTTCCACAGTGAGTATAACAAGCATGTTTTACTATAAATACAGACTGATGCCACTGTTGTGGGCAGGGGCGGACTGACAATTCATGGGGCCCCCGGGCAATAGGGGATCATGGGGCCCCTGTGTCCTTGCCCAAACTCAAAAAAGCCTATGAAAAAGGTACCAGGGGCATCTCATGGGGCCCCCTACTGACCCCGGGCCCTCGGGCAGTGCCCGAGTTTCCAAATGGTCAGTCCGCCCCTGGTTGTAGGTTTAGTAACACTTAAACCACACATCATAACTTAAGTTATTTGAAAATAACATGGAAACCACTTTTAGGTAGCTATTAGGACAGGTATTGCAGTCATTCACACAAAAAAGAGACTTTGTTAAAGTACACTGGGGCGTATAGTAAACAGACCAGCAATTATAGCAGTTACTCTCAAAGAGACCTTTTGACGCTGTTTATAAACACTGTTCAGACAGACAATAGAGATACAAAGTAACAATTTGTATTGTAGCTTGCATTCTTCTGCAGCTCAAAGGGATGAACTTCCATCTACTGTATGTGTCATCAATTAAAGAAATCTGACAAATCAAAAAAAAAAAGTGTTCTTATTTAACACTTGGCTGACCATAATCAGCCCTAATTAACTTCATCTTCCCCTTTCCCTAAGCTATTATTTTGCTTCTGATTTTTTTATCTTTACTCTTTTAAATATTTAACTTTTTCATGCTATTGTTTTTTGTGGCAAAACTTGAAAAAAGCCTTTATTTCATTTGTAAAATGTCAGTGCTGGAGCTGTCATTTTACTAAAACTGGACAAATTATAAACTAAAATATATACCTTTTATTTACAGTAAAGGCCCATACCAACCACTGGCCACACAGCTTGATGATTACTCATTGCTATATGCTTTCAACGCTTCAATTGAGTAAGGGACGCCATTTTAAAACCGTGCTGAAAAAAACAAGAAAAGTGTGAAAAATAAATATATCCTCGGAATAAATCAAATATTTCCCTTTCAAAATGAATCACCATGTTTTTACAATGTCAGCTGTGTTAATTTGTGCCTTCATCAATCCAACTGAAACTTATCCTAATATTACATTAACAATTTATGCAAACCATTTTGTGTTGAAAGTGGAATAAAGCTTTCCGTTCCACAATGTTATGTAAAAGTTGCACTAATGTGATATTTTATTCAGCAGACTTTGGTGATTATGTGAGAGGGTTCTTGAATTTCGTAAATGGTGCATTAGTGAAAAATTAGAGCTGCATTTTTCTGTAATTTTTCCCATTTATTCCCAATAAAAAGCAACAAATGAAAAATATAGGTATCCAAATGTGCTACCAAATTAAGGCCCTATCTGTTCTAAAAAACTTATTATTATGTTGGGGTAGACTACAACCACTAAAAGGTATAATGTGCGGAACTGAGATATTGGCAAAATAAAATTCAAGTTTTGAGTCATAAGATTGAATCTGGCTTCACGCCTTTTTGTTAAAGTAACACATGCATTGCTTTATGGTGCCATTCATTCTTAGTGTTCCTAAACCCAGGACCCTGTGTTCGCTATATCTGCTCTCCCACAGTACACACAACATGGAAATGCAATTGTTTTAGTAAATATAAACTGCTAAATACCTTTTCTCATCAGCAGTTAGAGTAGTCTTGTGACTTCTATCAGTGACCAGCAGAGCACTGATTCATCTTGTCGGAGGAGTTTTCATTCTCCCCTGATTGTCCTATGAGGCTGCAGGACCCCTGACCCTCTGTCTGAACAGCGCTGATTGGCCATGTGCTGATCTCATGCGCTCTCCCAAGAAAAAAGCAAAAGCTCCCTATCAATACACACCACACTGAGCATGTGCAGCTTGCCCCCAAGGCTCTGTTCTATCAGCAGATGGATTGGGGACAGTAGAAGAGGATCAGAGAAGACAGGACCAAACATTCTTTTTACACATTGGGCAGGATTAACCCCTTAGGTTCCACAGTGAGTATAACAAGTGTGCTTTAGTAGTTTACACTTCGGGAACAGAGAATTGCGTTGCAGCACACATTGGTGCATTACCATGTGTTATGGTCAGATGCATTTCCAAAAAGGGGTTTGGTCTTGTTTTACGTGTGCTTAGGTATGTAACGTGCCATAGTGCACTGCAGCACACCCTAAGTGATTGTAAAGGTGTGTGTACATATAATATACACACATCGTATATGTATGTGTGTGTGTGTGTATATGTGTGTGTGTGTTTGTATGTATGAATATATATATATATATATATATATATATATATATATATTGCATTCATAAAGTATTCAGACCACCTTCACTTTTTAAAATTGTGTTATGTTGCAGTCTGATGCTACAGTTGTTTAACTGCTTTGCCGCTGCCCTATAGCAAAAATACTGCTACAGGGCAGTAGGGGTACGCAAAATCCATGTGTGTATATATACAGTGGGGATCGAAAGTTTGGGCACCCCAGCTAAAAATTTGTATTAATGTACATAAAGAAGCCAAGGAAAGATGGAAAAATCTCCAAAAGGCATCAAATTACAGATTAGACATTCTTATAATCTGTCAACAATAGTTAGATTTTATTTCCATCATTTACACTTTCAAAATAACAGAAAACAAAAAAATGGCGTCTGCAAAAGTTTGGGCACCCTGCAGAATTTATAGCATGCACTGCCCCCTTTGCAAAGCTGAGGCCTGCCAGTGTCATGGATTGTTTTCAATCATCGTCTGGGAAGACCAAGTTATGTCAATCTCAAAGGTTTTAAATGCCCAGACTCATCTGACCTTGCTCCAACAATCAGCACCATGGGTTCTTCTAAGCAGTTGTCTAGAAAACTGAAACTGAAAATAGTTGACGCTCACAAAGCTGGAGAAGGCTATAAGAAGATAGCAAAGCGTTTTCAGATGTCAATATCCTCTGTTGGGAATGTAATTAAGAAATGGCAGTCATCAGGAACAGTGGAAGTTAAAGCAAGATCTGGAAGACCAAGAAAAGTATCAGACAGAACAGCTCGCAGGATTGTGAGAAAAACAATTCAAAACCCACGTTTGACTGCACGATCCCTCCAGAAAGATCTGGCAGACACTGGAGTTGTGGTACACTATTCCACTATAAAGAGATACTTGTACAAATATGGTCTTCATGGAAGAGTCATCAGAAGAAAACCTCTTCTACGTCCTCACCACAAAAATCATCGTTTGTACTTTGCAAATGAACATATAGACAAGCCTGATGCATTTTGGAAACAAGTTCTGTGGACCGATGAGGTTAAAATTGAACTTTTTGGCCGGAATGAGCAAAGGTACGTTTGGAGAAGAAGGGGCACAGAATTTAATGAAAAGAACCTCTGTCCAACTGTTAAGCATGGGGTTGGATCAATCATGCTTTGGGGTTGTGTTGCAGCCAGTGGCACAGGGAACATCTCATGAGTAGAAGGAAAAATGGATTCAATAACATTTCAGCAAATTTTGGATGGTAACTTGATGCCATCTGTGAAAAAGCTAAAAGTTAAAGAGAGGATGGCTTCTACAAATGGATAATGATCCTAAACACACCTCGAAATCCACGGGGGATTACATCAAGATGCGTAAACTGAAGGTTTTGCCATGGCCTTCACAATCTCCTGACCTCAACATTGAAAATCTATGGATAGACCTTAAAAGAGCAGTGCGTGACAGACAGCCCAGAAATCTCAAAGAACTGGAAGACTTTTGTAAGGAAGAATGGGCAAAGATACCTCAAACAAGAATTGAAAGACTCTTGGCTGGCTACAAAAAGCATTTACAAGCTGTGATACTTGCCAAAGGGGGCAGTACAAGATATTAACTCTGCAGGGTGCCCAAACTTTTGCAGACGCCATTTTTTTGTTTTCTTTTATTTTGAAAGTGTAAATGATGGAAATAAAATCTAACTTTTGTTGACATATTATAAGAATGTCTAATCTGTAGTTTGATGCCTTTTGGAGATTTTTATATCTTTCCTTGGCTTCTTTATGCACATTAATACAAATTTTTAGCTGGGGTGCCCAAACTTTCGATCCCCACTGTACATGATTTTGAATTTCCTGGTAGGGGGCACGCGCAGCCTACCCGCACCGCCACTGGCAGCCTCACCTGTTGATCACTGGGTCCCAGTTTGTGAGTTCCTGCCAGCAACCAGCAATCGCTGTGTATCACCAACGGGGGAGAGACCTGTATGTAAACAATACAGATCTCTCCCCTGTCAGCTCCTGCACATTGCTTTGCATTGCTTTGCATAGCAGAGCAATACAAAGCAATATGCTTACACAGTAAAGCACACACACACAACACAGTAAAACTGCACACAGTTAGCCCATTGATCGCCCCAGATGTTAACCCCTTCCTGCTAAGTGTCATTAGTACAGTATCAGTGCTTTTTATTAGCACTGATCACTGTATTGATGTTACTGGTAATGTCAGTGACAGTCAGTTCTCCCAACCCCCCCACCCCCCAGTGTCAGAATGCCCGCTGCAGCCCTGCTATAAGTCACTGATCGCCGCCTTTAAATAGTATAAAAAGAAATATAACTTTCATGTAAACCAACTAATTTACACGTCTTGGGATTTTTCTTTTTTAGCAGAGACATGTAGCAGAATACATTTTGGCCTAAATTTATGACGAAATTTGATTTTTTTAAAAAAAAATTTTACAGGACATGTTTAATAGCAAAAAGTCAAAAATATAGTTTTTTTTTTTTTTATTTCTCAATTATCGGCCACTTTTGTGTTGTCTTGGCTGTGTGCTTAGGATTGTTGTCATATTGAAAGGGAAATCTTTTGCCAAATATGAGGTCATGAGCTCTGTAGTACAGGTTTTCATTGAGGATATCTCTGTACTTTGCTCAATTCAGCTTTCCCTCATCCCTGACCAGTCTCCCAGTCCCTGCTACTGAAAAACACCCCCACAGCATGATGCTGCCACCCTCACCATGTTTCACTGTTGGGATAGTATTGGGCAGGTGATGAGCAGTGCCAGGTTATCTTAAGACATTGTTTAGACTTGAGGCCAAACCATTCAATCTTGGTTTCATCAGACCAGCTAATCTTGTCCTTCACAGTGTTAGAGTCCTTCAGGTGCTTTTTTTGCAAACTCCAAGTGGGCTTTCATGTGTTTTGCAGGCACGGAGAGGCTTCCGTCTAGCCACTCTACCATAAAGCCCAGATATGTGCAAGGTTGCAGTGATGGTTGTTCTTCTGAAACTTTGTCCCATCTCCATACAGGATCTCTGGAGCTCAGTTAGAGTGACCATCAGGTTCTTGGTCACCTCTCTTACGAAGACTCTTCTCTTCTGATTGCTTAGTTTGCCTGGCCGACCAGCTGCTGGAAGAGTCCTGGTTGTGCCAAACTTCATCCATTTGAGAAATATAAAGGCCACTTTGCTCTTGGGAACCTTCAATGCAACCTTCCCCAGATCTGTGCCTTGCAATAATCCTGTCTGAGATATGAAGGCAGTTTCTATGACTTCATGGCTTTTGCTCTGACACAGTATTAATTGCCAGCTGTGAGGCCATTTATGGAGAGGTATTTGCCTTTCCAAATCATGTCCAGTTAATTGAATTTACCACAGGTGTACTCCAGTCAAGATGTAGAAACATCTTCGCAATGATCGAGAGAAATGGGAGGCTCCATTTCAAGTGTTGTCGGTGTCAAGGATCTAAATACTTGAGCCGATGTGATATTTTAGTTTTTTCTTTTTTCATATGTTTGAAAACATTTCTACAATTCTGTCTTCACTTTGTCATTATGAGGTACTGATTGTACATTAATGAGAAAAAAAAATGAATTTAAACAACTGTAGTATCAGGCTCCAGCATACCAAATTTTTTTAAAAAAAGGGGGTCTAAATACTTTTTGAATGCACTGCATATTTAAATTTTAATTTTTTTCTTTTGGTATTGCACAAAATGGCCTCCTCTTCTGGGGCCCGCCGGCAATCTCTGCTCCTCTTCTTGGTGCACCCTCATAGGAAGCCACTTCCTATGGAGGTGCACCTGTGGGCTTACTCCCAAGCTGGGCAGTGTTTGTCTATTGATATACACAGTGTGGCTCAGCCCCGCTTTCATTTGAGGCTCCTGTTGCTGTCTCAGAGCCTGTGAGAAGGGAGAGAGAGAACCAGTGCTGATGCAGATGGGCACAGTACTGGATCGATCCATGACTCTGGTGAGTGCTTGGGGGAGGGGGGGGGGCAATTTGGTGTTAGTTTTTGTGTCTTAATGCAGGTGATGCATTACAGTAAAAAAAACCTTAGAACCACTTTAATTGTTCTAATTTCCATAAATTGCTTAGTTATCTCATTACTCCTTATTCTGCCAACTCCTAAAATGGCCCCTTTGCATGTTCCCCTTAATAAGCATGTCATAGAACAGCAATGGGCAAACTACGGCCCGGCGGACCTTTTAATCCGGCCCGCGGAGCTAGGCTCCTCTCACAGTCCGCCCTGAAGACCGGTGTAGCATGAAAATCTGTCTCCTATGAGGATCTGTCCCCCTCGACGTATCTGCGCATGTGCCGGAGATCGCCGATCAGCTGCTAATGCCTGAAACTGGCACATGCGCAGATACGTCGAGGGGGACAGATCCTCATAGGAGACAGATTCTCATGCTACACCGGAACGGCGCGCAACACGGCGAGAGGAACGCGCGGAGCAAAGGTAAGTGAATTGGCACAGGGGGGACTTGGGGACTTAATATGGGGGATGAATTACTATAGGGGGGATGAATTACTATAGGGGGGATGAATTACTATGGGGGATGAATTACTATATGGGGGATGAATTACTATATGGGGGATGAATTACTATATGGGGGATGAATTACTATGGGGGATGAATTACTATGGGGGACGAATTACTATGGGGGATGAATTACTATATGGGGGATTAATTACTATGCTTACTATGGGGGAATATTACTATACTTACTATGGATGACACATACACATCATTCATCTACTCTTGGTCCGGCCCCCGGGTCCAGTATATGAATCCATTGCGGCCCTCAAGTCAAAAAGTTTGCCCACCCCTGTCATAGAAACTCACAAGTGCAACAACCAGATGGTTGGGATGTTTTTAAGAGCAAAAATCCTATGTATAAAAGAATCCCTTTTGTGAATCGAATTTTATAAATAAAATGCAGCAAATTTCAATATTGTAACATACATGGTCAATTCACCAGCACTCTTGCTTATATACCAAAGCTAAGAGGTTGATTTGGATATGGACAATTGTATTCACAGTGTATTTCCTTTAATTGGTTTTACGCCCAAAACCAAAAATGTAATATACTGCAGTTTAGTAATTATCAGATGCGATGGCTGCATACGTTTTTTTTCCCCTAACGGTGATCTGGCCAGTAAAATGCCTCTTGTATTAGGGGAGATAGGAGTGTTTGGATATATTAGTAGATCATTCTAAATACACTAACAAATTGAAGCCAAATTCTAGTTCACAGTGCAGATAAAAAAGCAGTTACAGGAGAAAGGTTTTACATGAATAAATAAAAGTTGATCATTTGAATCACCCGTCAGTGGTAAATGGATTGTCTTATCCAAGTAAACTGGTGCATTCTGTTGGAGAGCTTGAGCATCTGCAAAGCAGCAGACTTATTCTCTGGATAACCAGATGAAAATAGAAGAAAGCCTAAAAAAGGAAACTAATACAGCCATCACACCTAAGGATTGGCAAGCTGCTAAATGTCGTGATTGGGTTTAATACTGCTCTAAGAAAAATGGCAGATCTCCAAAGTAAAGGTTTATTCATTATTTTAGGATAGCAGGATGAGTCATAGCTGGTATTCCTTTATTCCCCTGGGTCAACTATATAGCTGGAATCACTGGGTTATAGCATAGATAACAGCCTAATTTTACAGAGCCATTTATTCGAAACTTCATAGAGCTGTTTTAAGGCTTATCGGCCATCATCAGTGCAGTGTGTGGAAGCAATGACTTCTGGGGAGTGGGGCTTGGGGAGCAATGAACAAAAAGGCTATAGTGGGGGGGGCTGCTATGGGGGCTATAGGAATCAAAAATTCCTTTACTGAACTAGTGCACAGTGGAACCTTCTTAAAACAGAAATCTACAAATCTTGCTTCCATTAGAAGTCCCCAAAATTAAAAAGATTTATTCCATATTTTGAGGACAGTGGATTTAGCTTTGCAATGTATTCCTTTATGGCCTTGAACCAACTGCATCCAGAACCTTTGGTTTATAATATAGATTCAGCTCAATATATTAGTGCATGGGCTCTTTCCCGTGGGTGGCAGAGCCTTCCATCCTCTGAAAAGTGATTTGTGAAGGAAAGAAGGTAGAGCAGTGACTAGCAAGTGTTCAGTAGGGGACCCTGCTGCCTTCTAAATGTTTGGGGGGGGGTATTCCCAAGGGGCATTTTGTATTAAAATATTGCACCGCAACTGGGAGCCAAGTGCTTGGTTCATGGATGCTGTATACTGCTATTGACTGTAAGGGAGAAGTATAGCCAAAACTGAACTCTTGTGGTCAATTTTCAGCCCATAATTGGCTAAAGTCCGCTGTTGGGTGACGTCACAGAGCCATCCAGGCCAATATGGTTGGGATCCGCCCAGAAGCCTGGACCAGCAGCTGGCTCAGCCTCTCCGCAATCTGCAGAGAACCTGAGCAAGCCGCTCCCATCTCAGCAACAGGCCAGCGCTTCAGTGAGCGCTGGAGGGGCAGAGCAGAGAGCCAGAGACTGATGGTCCTCTGCTCTCTGTGCACAGAACACTGAGAATTGATCACTAGTATTTGAACCAGCAGGGGATAGATGCAGCATCAGATCAGATTCTGCATCCACCTAGGTGAGTTAAATGAGTGGGTTTTTTTAACTCCTACTTTTCTTTTGATAGGTGTGTTTGACACGCAGCTTAGCAAACCAAGTTAAAATTGCCAAGGCATGTATACATGGTAGTAGTCTGCAATAGTCTGGTCTCTGGTTGCCTCCTGTGTGAAAATGCCCTTAGTGCAAGTATGTAGCCTGATCCATCTAGGAATTTGAAAGGAGGATAATGCTCCTTGCTGTACAGTCCAGGCTTATGTGACCCCCCCCCCCCCATTCAAATTCATACCTGTCTGCTGCTCTAGCACAAAAGTGTACCTGTTTGTCCTGTATTTTCACTGTGTAGTCTTTTATAAAGACAGTAAAGATTGTTTTTAAGCAGACCAGCTGGGCTCCAGATTTTATATTCTAGCCTATGCTAGCATTTCCATTGTTCTTTCTGCCAATTTTATATATCGGCCCCAATAATCTGAAAACCCTGACATGTTTATTGCATTAGTCATTGCCAAGTGAGGATCCTTCTGTCAGACAGTTAGGTGCGTGACTGTGTTTTATGAAATGACTGTATTCTTCATCTAGAAATCAGGTATTGTCTTTGTTATTTGAACTCATTTCCTATCACAGGCTATAATCTTCAGAAGCCGGAAATTGCAGTGTTCTCAGAATGTTTATTGCGCATAATGGAGTGACTGAGTCGTGGCGTCTGTGTTTTGTACATATAGTTAGTTGTTGATCACACTGATCTCTGACATAGATATTCGGCTTCATGCAGAAAGTTTGGAAGAAGGTGTATACAGTAGTGAGTAAGGTTATCTGAGTTCTTGGAAATTCACTAAATGGCTACTGAAATGTGATCAGTCCTTCATCTTAATGATAAATAATGATGGTAAAATGTAACAGAAAACCCATACAACACTTTACATTACTACACCTAACTGAAGTTTTGCTGACAAGCAAGGTCATTGATGGAGAAGTATTGGAGCCATTATATATGGAAACCAGTGGAACCCCTCATTGGGCATAAACTCAACTCAGTCAGGAAGTATCTAATTCCATTCTTGTGTTAAAAAAAAAAAGCTTGAAGTGCACGTGAATCCAAAACATTTTTCTAAATTTTTGGATGAAATGTGGAATGGTTAGAAGCTCTGTCAGGTCTTCATTGCTGGAAGCAGAAGAATTTTATGTGGAGTGTAATCTTTTAAAGTTAATTACGAGGATTCAGCACACTTAGCACTTTCAGATTCCTATCCTCAAGCTCAATAGAACCACGGGATATTTAATAATAATGCCTTACTTTTTGTGTGAATGGCTATTTTAATGTGGATGATATTGTCTGCTTCTTTGGAAAAATATAGCCGAGATGAGGACTTCTGGTATTTCCCACATGTCCTTGGAGAAAGACCACTATACTTTCTGGTATTTAGAGCAAAATGCATGATGCAGTGAGTGCTGAGAGCTGTTTTATGATTACATGAAAATGCCCATATAGCCAGCTGTACAGTTCCAGTGGGCAGTTCAGACCTGGAGTCTGAGATTCCTAGGTCTTCCCACTACAGTAAGTGGTTTTGTAATTACTTCACCATTCTCTGTATATGGAACTACATAGAGGATATTACAAGACTGGTGGCCAGGGAATGGAAGGCATAACATCCAACAGTGATTTATTAAATTGATATTAAAATGGATAATATAGGGACAGAGGCCTTTTCATAAATGGAAGAAGTCTGGAAGGCTATGTATGAAAGCCAGAAAAATTGTTTAAAGCCCAGTTCTGAGCAGAAATTAACCCCCCTCCAAACCCTATCTCTCCTACTACCCTCTAGAGAAAAGCTGGAATGAAGAAAAAAATATTTCTAAATATCCGTTCTATTTCTCAAGCCACAGTCAAGGGTTCAGATCCTTTAGTCCTCTTGTGTTTTCTTCCATTGGGTGTTTCCCTGCCTGATGTGGACATTTTCAATTGGCTGTCCAGTGGCAGCGTCATCTCAGGATTCAGGTGAAGAGTAATATTTTTGTGTGGGGATGGTAGGGAACCGGATGGTGAGGGCTAGCCTGCACATCTAGATTATTGGTCCATGCAGGAACCTCAACTGTGGACTTAAGTTAGTATATCACCAAGTAGGCCAAAAAAAAAGTCCTGTAGAGGGTGGAGAGGTAGGGATAGTAAAATATCTATTTTTGCTTTAATGGTTGGGCTTTATCGGTAAGAAAGCACCTTTACACACATGTAATAAAAATGTATGCACATAGTTTAGCTTTATGATTCATTCACACCAGTAGCCAATCTAAACACACAGCTGCCTGTGTGCATCGATGAGCAATTACATGTTAGTGGCTGTGAATAGCTACGGGAGCTGTCATATGAGTGGCCCGAACAGATGCAGGAGCTGTCAGCCTTCCATTGTTTTCAGTAGGGCTTACAGCTAATAGCCGAGAACCTTGCTGAGTCTCCTGCATCTAATCACAAATGCCACCATTCGCAAGTGTGAAGGGGACCTAAAGGAAAACCTCCTTAATGGGACACAGACAGTGAAAAATTTTACAGGGGATTAACTATTCCCTACTCTACCCAGAAAAAAAACATTGACTTTACATACACTTTATTTCAATGTAGGATGGAGGTTTCGCTAAACAAGCCTTTCTCAATGTGATGGGGAAAGGAAAGCTTTTTTCGGTTTCACAGCAGTTCCTAGTGCCACAGAAAATGGATAGATGCTTCCCAACCAATAGGTATGGGATAGGAATTTGCCTTTCTGTTGTCATCCCAAGCCATCCTAAAATAAAGAAATTCATTTTTTTCTTCAGTTTTGGATTATTGCTAGTTAAATGACCCAGTTCCTTTTGGAGGACACCCTGACATTATGCTATAAAATTTACTAAATTCAACTTGAAATGCAGTTCTCCCTTAACATCTTCAAGCCGTCTAGGCCCTGAGGCAAAAAAGCTGCTTCATAACTTGGATAACTATTTTGTTTTCTCCAGGTGTAATCCTGGGTAAATATACTACAAAATCAACCTTTGTCTCAAAGCTGTCTTGTTTACCAAGGTACACTAAAGAACAGTAGAGACAGAAATATTCAATAATATCGTGAAACAAACATTGATATAGCATTGCTACAAAATGCCACTCAAAGCAATTTATTTTAAAGTAGTGTTAAAGTAGAACGTAAGGCAAAACATTTTATTTAATTTGGATAGTACAAGGGAGGGTTATGATCCCTGTTTGTTTTTTGTTTAGTTTTTTTTTATACACAGATCTGTGTTCCATTGGGGAGATTTCCTTTCCCTTCCTGACCCATAGCCAACATAGGAACTAAGAGGAAATCTATCCAAAGTGTGGAAATCCCTGTTGTCACCAAAACTAGTGTAACCATTAGAAGATTTCCTCTCTATTCCTGTTCTGGTGGAAACCCAAGGTTTGTGATTTTCTTTTATTTTCACTCTCTGTGATAACAGTAAATGAGACAAATAGAGAGGGTGAATCTCCCTAATGGGGCACAGACAGCAATATTTCCTTCCCTACTCTATCCAAAAGTAAACATTTTGCCTTTACTTATACATTAAGGCCCAATTCCAATGATTAGTGGCCTGTGTTGTATTGCAAGCGTTAATTGATCGTTTATGTCTAGGGGAACAATAAAAATAAATATTACCTGATCCTCAACTCCTCCCTGCAGATAAATTGGCCCTCGTGCTTTAGTGGCCTTGGGTCTTGATGTCATCAAGATCAAAGCAGTGTCCATAGCCCTGCTCTTGACATGAGGATGCCAAATGACAGTCCATTGTTGGATCATGGGGGAGCATCGTCTGCCAAGGAAGCAGAGGATTGGGTAAGTAAAACTGATTCTCCTCTTCCCTAGACAAAAAAAATGAAGGTCTCCACACTAAATCCCTCTCCTCTGCATCCTCCAAACATCTGGTTGGAGAGTACAAGGGTAATGAATCTGATGTGAATTGTCGGTAATGTGTATGCTCTCAACATGGCACTGGGCACATGGCACTGGGGCACCCAAGCCCAGCACCAAGTAACATGCAATGATAAAGACATGGCCAGGAGCGTGCAATATCAGGTTGGTTACATTGGGCCTAAAGATAGACCCTGAAAGGCAGCATAGCCAACCTGTAGGGGTTAGGATTACTTCTCAGACAAATTTGTAAGAATAAACCAAAAACCCCCAATATGGTTCACTAAAGAGGTAAGTAGGATAGTAATGGAAAAAAAATCAGCATATAGGAGATTCAAGGAAACAGGAGGCGTATCTGATAGAGAAGAGTATAAAAATAGACAAAAGGAGGCCAAACACATTGTCAGTGCTGCCAAAGCACAGAAAGTGGAGAACATTGCTAAATCTATTTTGAAATGTTTTTTTAGGTTCATCAGTGATAGAAAAAATAGAATGGGATCACTAAAATGAAAACTGGGCACAATACTTCTGTTGAGGGAGACTTGGATGTAGCAAACCATTTAAACAATTATCTCTTCATTAACACGTTGGGGAATAATATTGGTTCTAGTAATGGTTCATTTTTTTGGATTTCTGGGCCCTGATGGTATTCATGCCATAGTTCTAAAAGAACTTTGAGATATAGTTATTGGACCACCAGCAGATGCTTTTAATCAATCTCTTCTAACAGGAGAAGTTGCCCATGACTGGTGAACAGCTAATATTGTGCCTATCCACAAGAAGGACAGCAAGGTAGAAGCTGGCAATTACAGGCCAGTGAGTTTAACATTGGTTGCAGTTAAGTTAATGGAAACACTCTTGAAAAGAAGGATCATTGATCACTTAAAAATATACTACTTGCTGGACCCAAAGCAGCATGACTTTACTGAAGGCAGATCATGTCAGACTAGTCTGATTCAATTTTGTTTACTATATTATCTACTGTATGTTTGGAACAGGGTGGTGCTGTGGACATAGCCTAATTTGATTTCAGCAAGGCATTTGATACAGTTCCACATAATGATCAAATACAAAAGTTGTACAAGCTAGGACTTAACCCTTGGGTGGTTCAGTGGATATGCATTTGGCTAAAGGATAGATACCAGAGTGTGGTTGTAAATGGGGTTCATTTGGAACAGAGACCCGTCACTAGTGGTGTACCATAGGGCTCTGTACTAGGTACTGTTCTATTTAATCTATATGTGATATAATTAAAGGTTTGTTTGGTAAGCTGTGTCATGTTGCTGATGATACAAAGGTGTGCAATAGGTTTGATATCCCTGGAGGTGTCTGTAACATGGAACATGATTTGGCATTGCTGGAAGATTGTTCAGAGCAGTGGAAACTGCAGTTCAATGTTTCTAAATGTAAAATAATGCACCTAGGGAAAAAGAATCCCTTGAGAAAGTACAACATTGGGAGTAGAGTGTTGACCAGAACTTCAGAGATAAAACATTGTAGGGTACTTATTTCAGATGATTGCAAAATGGGCAAACCGTGTGACCAGGCAGTGGTGAAAGCTAAGGTCCAAATTTCTCTATATAGATCTTTAGTGAGACCTCATTTAGAATATCTCCAGTTCTGAACACTTCACTTACAAAAAGATATTGATAAGATAGAATGAGACTGGTAACAAAAATAGTGAAAGGTCTTGGGGATAAAACATATGAAGCAACTTCACAAACTGGAAAGAAGAAGGGAAAGGGGAGACGTGATTGAAACCCTTTGACCCTAGGTTCACACCTAAGCAGTTTCTGTAGCCTTTTTTTCAGAAATGCACTACAGTCCATTTAACATGATTTTTCATGGGACACATTCACATTGCAGCGTTTTCACCCAGTGCGTTTTTTGGAAAGGGTCAGGGACTTTTTTGAACGTTTTCGGTTCTATAGCGTTCAATGGAAACGCTGCATAAAAGCATGTAGTGTGCTTTTTCTGCGTTTTTTTTATGCATTTTGCATTTTAAATCTGCCTAGCAACAAGAAAAAAAATTTAAAAAAGCAAAACTCGTCAAAAATGCAGATGCAAAACACAACACAAAATGCTATGCAAAAACGGGTCAAATGCAAACTGCATAGGTGTGAACCTATCCCAATTACATCAAGGGGGTGAATAAGGTTCAGGAGGGCAGTATTTTCAATATGAAACCAAAATCACAAGCACGGGGATATGACCTCAAACTAACTGGAGGAAAGTTAAACACTAATCATAGAAAGTACTCTTTTCCTGAAAGAGTAGTTGATGCTTTGAATAAACTTCCAGCAGAGGTATTGAGCCAGTCCACCATAAATGGCTTAAAAAATGCTTGGGACAAACACAGGTCTATACTCCGACAAAAAAGTTTAAAAAAAAAAACCCAAAGAAATGGGCAGACTTGATGGGCCATTGTTTTGTTTTCTGCCATCGCTTTTCTATGTAGATTAAACTGATAGAATCTTCAAAGGCTCATTATATTGCAAACACAGGCTGAACAGCAAAAGGGACAGGAAACCAGCAATAATGTATGTTGTCTGACTTATTTTTCTCATGAAGAGCTTGCTAACATTTTATTGTTACTTTTGTTCCATTGCAGTCTGTAGCAGTCCTTGATTTTCTAGAACTGAAAAATCATACTCTTGCATGAAAACCATGACAACAGAATTTTGTTTGTTAGATTTAAACAAAATGCCTTTCCTGAAGTCTGTAGACAGATGAATTTACAGACAGACTATTGTCTGGAGCGGAGTTTCTCAATTTGACCCCAGTGCTGATGGAGAGGGACAGGGGAGGGGTAAACAAGGATGCTGTGCAGGCACCCGATATCAACCGATGACATCGTTGGTTATTAGGACGCTGCAGGCTAGAAGGTTGTAATGGTGAACAATGAAAACCTGTGGCTTTGTGTAACTAAAAGTCAGGCTTGAGCCACCTGATAGATTGTATACAATTTTTAGGCATTTTGCCAAGGCCCCCGGGGGTGCCTGGGCACCCTGGTTGAAAATGGCTGGTCTGGAATATGGCATTCTCATTAATATAATTAAATGTACCAGTGGGCGTTTTAAGAAACGCACACATTTAAAAATATGCCATGGTTGTTTTGAAAGATTTCAGCGCTAGAATTATAATCTACAGAACTGAAGCAAGTAAGAATCTGAAATAAGGCGCAATACAGTTTTCATAAAATGTAAATCTCTGACATGGATGAGATTTTTTTTTTTCCCTAAAAAGAAAAAGCAAGGTTTCATTTAGGTAAAAATAAAATCCATTTTTCACCTGGACCCTAATACGGACACAGTCCTCGAGCAGTTCTGAATAATTCAGTCGAGGAGCATTATCCAACAGTAAGTCAGTCAAGCTGCTCGTGATTGACATTTGTGCATTGCACATACATCTCATAAACAGGCAGCTACAGAAAAGCTCTATAGCATTTACTGCCTCGAGATTCTGTGAATTACTTGTGTGTTTAATATTAGGACAGTTCAGGATTTCATTTTAGACCACGCAGCTCTCGGTGCTACTTATGGCCTGAGGCAAAGTTAATATGGGGCAAGATTGCACTTTAAAATTGCATGAGCTGCTGACATCACAGAGAGCATGCTGGGAAGATGGAGTATATAATCTATCATCTCTGCCCATTACAGCCCGTATCGATATCCTATAACATCATGTTCTCCAACAGATCGCGTTAGCTGGATTTCACTCTCAGATGATTTGATGGGAAGTGGAGTTATGTTAGCAATTCATCATCATGCCATCCACACGCATCGCCATGAGAGAAGCTTGGATGAGCTATATATAAGATATATATGTGTATGTTGAAGTGCTCTGTCCATGGTACTCACAGGTTTTTACCATGGCTGTGGTCAGGGATTTCTAGTAGAAGGTATAACCACACAAACCAGAATGCAATCCATATTGACCCTTGTGTTAAGTATCATTCAAAACTCAGATTGATGTCCCTGTTTTAACTGTAAAGTAAAGCACTCTGGAGGAGTTACATTGAGGAGGTGATATGCTTCTAAGTAGGAATTATAGAGGGTAGTACAGTAGTGAGTAATCACACCTGTAAGGAGTTTTTAGATTGAAGTCAAGTATATATTGGGGGAGATTTAATAAAGTTGGAGCAATCTGGTGCAGCAGTGCATGGTAGCCAATTGGCTTCTAAATAGGCTTGTTCAATTAAGCTTTGGCAGTAAAGCTTGGAAGCTGATTGGTTTCTATGCAGAGCTGCACCAGATTTTACACTCTTTAGGGCTCGTTCACACTAGGCTGTTTTGCCAACGCTTGCCAAACGCCCCTATAGCGTTTGGCAAGCGTTGGTCCGGTGTTTGCGGAGCGTTTTTAACGCTCGGCAAACGCTCCGCAAACGCCGCATGCGCGGTTTAGCGGCGGTTGCTAGGCGTTTGCCGAGCGTTAATAACGCCCCACAAACGCCTATAATGCATTTGAGTGGTGTTACCGCTCCGCAAACACCCCGCAACCGCGTCGCAACCGCACCGCAAACGCCGGCCGGGCGTTTGCGGAGCGGCACCATAGACGAGAATAGGAGGCTGCAAAGCCTCCTGACTCGACCAGAGGCGTCCGTTTTGCCGCGACGCAACGTGACGCGACGCAAACGCTCCTGTTAGAACAGCACCATGTGCTGGAATGTGCAGAATTGGCAGAGGCGTTTGGGAAGCGGTAAAAACGCTTCCCAAACGCCTCTCTGCCGCCTGCACACAAGGCTAGTGTGAACGTAGCCTTAGTTTTAGTAAATCTCTCCCATTGCATGCCTGTGGCCTCCAGAGCTCTTCGTTACCCCATTACAGCTTGGTTCTCCACCCCAACAGCACATGACTAACCCCATCTCCTCTTATCTCAGATATTCTCTAGGGGAAGTCAGGTTTAAGAAGAACAAAACCACAGTGTGATAACATAGGGCTTCAGATGCCGTAAGTTGGCCAACTTCAAATAAGCATTTCTCCAGCAATTCCTATTGTTGTAATACTTAGAGAATCAATTCACTTTAATGGCAGCCCCACCAGCTGCTTATACTTCTGTTCACTACTCTGCTACTCAATTTAGCATTTGCCAATTATGACTCACTGTCCATTCTTCCACATGATGACACAGATACTTGTATATTGGCAACGCCATTCTCCAGGGCTATTGTATGGGGCAGGGAGAGAGCCCTCAGCCCTGTGTAAGGTCCACATTGTGAATTGCAACTTACAGAGGGCTAAAGTTGACCCATACAACCCTGCAATATGGAATCTAACAGCTTTCTCCACACATGCTACACAGATGGAAGAGTCTCCTCTACTGACTATTGTATTGTGACAGCTGACACGCACAGCTGTCAGAATACCCAAACATTGGCTGCATCTGATTTGACTTTTTATACAAGTACATAGTACAGAAGACACACATCAGGAATATGATATGCTGGGTTTACATATTTAAAGAACATGTAAACCCAATGATTCCTATTCTTGATATGTGCTTGCTGTACAGTGTACTTTTGTGAAAAAGTATCCTATTCTCTTTGTATTGCAGATTTTTATGTGAAGTCCCTGGTGTTCCTGCCAATCCCTCTGCTTTCTTATGGAAAACTGACACTAGGATGGGAATACAGCGTGGTCAGTTATCTAGCTGTGCCTGCCCTCTTCCAGTGATCAGACTTGTACTGATACCCCCACCCCCCTGAACATCCATTCACTGGGAAAATCAATGTGCTGCTGTTTCTCCACCCTCCCCTCTCGATGCAACTGAGAGCAGAGGGTATGTGATTGCTCATGAAGAAAAGGAGTAAAAGCGTGTTTATAAAATATTTTTTATATGTATGCACAAATGTTTTGCTTGTCATTTCTATTTAAAACGGTATGGGTTGTTTTACAAGGTGAGGGTTTGGTTTACATATACTTTAACTCTCTTTAATTCAAGTGGCTAACAGGTAGTAAAAGAAAGGTCAATATGTGTAGCTGGTGGGACTGCTGTGTAATTGACTGTTTTCTGCATATGTTTACTTTAACCTTATGCTTAATTAGTCTTCCTGCTTATTTACATGAAAGTAGGTTCATTTATCTTTTAAAGGATCCATTTCATATAGTAGGATTCCTACCCTTTTTTCAGAAATACCCCAAATGAATTGTCCAATAATACTCCCCATCATCAGACTGTAACAGTCATCACCATCACCAGTCTTACTAGGTACCAGCCTGACTTAAAAAAAATGTAAATGGCTTGGTTTCAATTCACATCTGAATATCTAAGAACAGCTGAAAGAAAATCATAAGGTTTTTTTTGTCATATTTATATAAAACCACCAAATCATGAATACACAAGTCAGCTACAATTAGTTAGATTTTTTTTCTGTTATGTGTAAACAAAACGTGGAACTGCAGTATGGTTACTGACAGTGTTATTTACATGTCATCTGACATATCAAGCTGATTTCTCCACTGTAATTTCAGCTTTAATGCAGAGAATTTGGTTTCCTCCATTTTTTTTCTTTTTTTTTTTTTCTTTCTTTTTTCTTATTTAAGTAAAGTGGTTATAAACCCTTCCACATACCTAGTGATGTGACTAACCTTTGGTGATACACAGATATTAAACAATCCTCCTATATAAGTTGTACCTATTTATATGCTGTCTTCTTTTCTCTACTTTCGTTAAAAAAAACTGCATTTATTAAGCTTGTCTGAGATTTCAAAAAAAGGGAAGTGGAGAACTGAAGTTTCACTCTGCAGAGCTCAGTGAGGAGAGCTTTGAGAGCTGATTGGAGGGAAGAGAAGCACACCCCTCCACACAGCTCACAGAAACAGAGCTGAGACTGTCAGCCTGCTAGATGCCCCTTCCCATCACCATTTTTTTCTTGGTGTCAGGAAAACATGTCGGAAGTGATTCATGCTGATAGCAGAGGATGGACTCGGCATATAGAAATAACAGTGCTCTTAATTGAGACAAGTACACACTATAGACGGATATCCTTTCTTCATATTTCATGTCTAAGGCTTACCACCACTTTAAAGGTTGACAGATCAAGCCTCATAGTGCCATCATTTGGTCCTTAGTCCTCTTGTAAAGATTGTCTGACCTGAAGGCCCCATATGGCTTTGGGTACCTTGTTGGACTAGAGGAGGTTGCGCAACAGTGTCAGTGTGGTGATGTTCAGCAGTAGTAGTGGAGGTAGGGTCATATCATAGAATCTGTATTTCTCTGAAATGTGTGGGCACCTCCCATGCTGTCTTTATGGCAGTGGTGGTCAGCCTACTTCATATTAGGGCCTCAAGTGCAGTTCCTGACATACTATGGGGTAAATATAATGCTACAGAAAGCTGTGCAACCCTATAGATATGCAGTAGGAGATGCTCAGATTTCAGATATGCTAAAGGAGATGGTTAGAGACCATGCATTACCAAACATGTTTTTGGTGCATGAGGGGACCGTCATGTACTGAAGACATGTTACAGGAGACTGCTATAGATTTCCGCTAATACAGCCACTTTAAAAACTAATGGTTTCACATTCATGCCCCCAACATCCTGCTTAAAAATTCTTTAAGATCCATTATAAAAGCATAAAAAGAGAAAAGGGTTAGATGGCACTGAAAAATTAAGATAGTTTGAAAGAAATAAATGAAAATTCCTTTAAATACTGGAATATAAAGAATATTTTTTTTCTTCACTGGTTTGAGTAAGCACCTAGGTAAAGAAAACAGACTATTGTCTGCAGAGGCCCACAAAAAGAGCCAAAGGACTACACATGCCATTCAAGCTACAAGTTTTGCACCAGGACTTTATGGCACAGTGGGGGTGGGTGAATCACAACAGTGTGTTCAGTTTTTGCAAATCCTATGTAGGGAACTGTTATTTTATACACTAGTTGTGGTTTGTTTACATCCATATACAGCCACAACCATAGAGGTCCCATTACAGACAAGTCCCTGGGTGTGCTTCCTGCCCCTACAAGGAGGTCAGGAAACCCCAGGATGTTATATAGTTGTTTTCCAGGAAGTATCAGGCAGAGGATTCCAGCCTGCCATGTGCTATGTATCTGGGGAGAACTGTATGGGAATTCTTTGAGTAATGATCCAGATTAACAAGGCTGTTATCTATGTAGTTGTCACTGAAGCAGATTAGGTCTGCCTCTGTTATATTTCAACTTCTGTATAGGAACCCTAATAACTCTGTAAAAGAGAGATTTGTGGTTCATTATCATTATTCTATTTATACACTGCAGAATCCTTATAGTTGTCTAAATATATATATATAGATCAGTGTTTTCACCTGCATAAGACTGTCAGGTGAACTTTCTATTATTGCAGTGTATCTTTGCAGCCTCTTTGCTTAAATAGCCTTATTGGTCTGGATCTCTCTTTAGCTAGGATTAGCATAGGGAGCGCTGGATAGATTAGGCTAGAGGTAGGTTAGGCATCCGACGGCCACTTAGACAGATAGAGGCCCGGTTGCAGTGACAGCCCAGTTTAGGGATAGGGACTAAGAGTGAGGATAGATAGAGCATTTTATCCTTTTAGGTGATGTATCGCTGATCTTTAGACAAGCAGTGCAATCATCCGCATGTTACTTAGACGCCATCACAGCATCTAAAGTGGAAGCGTGCATCTTACTGACTCTCACCTCTCCAGGGGCCCCTGCAACCGGACAGCGCTATAACCCATGGTTGGAGGTATTCTGTATACTACATGCACATATACCCGGGTATAATTGCAACCTCCCAATTTATGCTAAATTGTAATTCCTGAATGTTATTCTTATGCATCCTGTTTTATGTGGCTGCTTTATATAAACTTTGCATTAATCTTATACAGGTGTGGTGACATGTTTTCATGTTAGAAATATAAGCTGGGTGCATTAATACTGCTATGTATAGGTACTTTAGGTTGTCTACCTGTTACATTCCTAGAAAGGGGTGAGTCTCCTCAATTGCAGGATCCCTATTCTAGGTGGAGGCACTGCCATTTGTATTATCACAACCCCCTCTTCCATATAGCGAAGGCTCAGGATTGCCTACTCATATACAGGTTAGCGCCATAGCTTGTTTGGTGTGGGCCATTTCACATAACCCCCCCCAAAACAGGGCTACACTTATATCAGATAAACTATGTTATTCAGCTTTTCTTGGAGTCTATCAAGATATGCCAGCTGTGTGCAAGCAGGGTATTTATGGCTTTAGCCAAGCATGTTTTCAGATGATTGGATGCTGGTTTTCCAGCATGCCCCTTGTAGAACAGACAGCTGTACACATGGGCCAAAAGTCAGCTGGTTCCTGCTGAACCAACCGACTTTGGCTGATTTTCAGCCCGTGTGTACAAGGCTTCAGACTCCTAAAGTAATGCTGCACAAAGAGCAATGATGAAATAGAAAGGACAGTAAACTAGAACATATAAGCAGAAATAATCTTCTAAAATTCTTGTTTGCTCAACACCATAATTTCAGTTATGGCAGCAATCTAGTGAACCCACTGGATTCTTACATCTTTTAGGGACATCAGTAGTGAGATCTTCCGTACCAAATTTCCTTCCCCCTTTCTCATACGCCTTAGAGTCTTATTCTTGTTGGTGCAGGAGTGTCATTTGTAGGTGTGTCCACTTTTTCTCTTATCTTCTGCATAATAGTGCACAGACCGAGGAACTCAAGAGCAGTGGCTTCTCTGAGACATATTATAAACATCCACCAAAACCTGTAATAGCATTTTTGAATGGATTGGCCATTAAAATTCAACTTCAGCTGAGATTTTATTTAGTGTTTGATAGACTGGAGGAAAATTATAACTTATGTAAGTCACTGAATGCTTTCTGTCACTCCACTGAGATTTCCTCTGTCCTTCTGACCTGTGTCACTAGGTTAAAAAAATCTGGGGAATGGTTGTCACCAGAACTGGAGTCCCCAGGCAGCAATAAAAACCTGTAGTACACCATGCCAGGCTTCTTAAGCCGTAGGTAATGGTAGGTGCACAGCTCAGTAGAGGTACTGAAAAAGCTTCAAAATGAAAAGAAAGCCAGCATGAAAAGTTCAAGTACAGCATTTACTGAAGTCCCATATCAGAGGTGTCTGTCATCTTAATAAAGGGCCACCACGTCTCCAAAATGTCTTTATTCTGATGTTGGGCTTCAGTAAATTTTCTACTTAGACTGCACTGTCCGTGCTGGCTTTCTTTACATTTCCTCATTTTGAAGCCATAAAAATGTGACTGTGTTCCAACCTTTCCCCATTCTGCTAAAGAACAATTGTGTATATACTGCTGCACCTGTTTCCTTTGGAGGTATTTTCTATGATTCACTGACCCAGTGTCAAATATGAGGCTGTATCAACACTGTGGGGGGTCAGTAAAACTTGATAAAGGCCTTTTATCTGTCCAAAAAAATGGCTTCATCTGGCCTTTAAACTGTGCTTACTTTTTTTTGTGGATAGAGTTTACAGGTATTATAACCACAACCCCTGTCGACTTTTTATTGCCCGAATCCCAATTTGGGATACTTCTCTTCATAGTTCTTAAATTTTCTTTGTCACAGACAAAGCACAAAGTATCTTTGTTCTATAGGGCAGAGTTTCCCAGTTCCTGTCATGGTAAAAGGTATCACACAGAACAGAAAAAGGAAATGCATCTAAAGTGCTGTGAAAACAAATTTTCCCCCTTCCTGATTTTTTTGCATATTTGTCACACTGATATGATTAAGATCATCAAACAATTTTTATATATTACACAAAGTTAACCCACGTAAATACAAAATGAAGTTTTTTTTTTTAACTGATGATTTCAATTATTAAGGGGAAAAAGCTGCCCAAACCTGCCTGTACATATGTGAAAAAGTAATTGCCCCCTAAATCCCCTGCTGCATAATTAAGCTTGAGGTCACAAACTGATGGCCAGACATTCTCCTTCATGATTTTCTGGTAAAGTGCAAAATTCATGGCTCCATCAATTATGGCAAGTCACACAGATCCTGAAGCTGCAAAGCTGAAATGCTGTGTTAATTTTATGCCAGATGTAATGGGATGCACACCTTTCAAAAAGTTCAACTTTCGTCCCATAAGTCCACAGAATATTTGCCCAAACGTTTTGGGGATAATCAAGATGTTTTTGTGAGATGAGCCTTTGTGTTCTTTTTGGTCAGCAGTGGCTTTCACCTTGGAACTTTCCCGTGAACACAGTTTTTGACCAGTCTCTTTTATTGTTGAATCATGAACATTGACCTTAACTGAGGCAAGTGAGGCCTGTAGTTCTTTAGATGTTCTGGGTTCTCTTTATGACGACCTGGATACATTTTCGTTGTGCTCTTGGAGTAACTTTGGTAGGGCTGCAACTCCTGGGAAGGTTCACCACTGTTCCAATTTTTCTCCATTTGTGGATAGTGGCTCTCACTGTGGTCCACTGGAATCCCAAAACCTTAGAAATTGCTTTGAAACCCTTTCCAGACTGATAAATGTCAATTACTTTGTTTCTCACCTGTTATTGAATTTCTTTAGATCGTGGCATGAATTGTTTGCATTTTGAGATCTTTTAGCGTGTCTCACTTTTTCAGACCGCTTCTCTTTAAATGATTTCTTGATTTAACAGGTCTGGCAGTAATCAGGTCTGCATGTGGAAAGTGAAATTTAACTTGACTTTTTAAAAAATGTGGTTACTCACAGTTCATTCATGATTTAGCAAAGGGGGGGGGGGAGAAATTACTTTTTTACATAGGGCCAGGAAGGTTTGGACAGCTTTTTTTCCTTAATTAATTCATCCTTTAAAAACTGTATTTGTATTCGGAAATATTTGTGTAATATGACAATTTGTTTGATAATATGAATCATTTAAGTGTGACAAATTTGCAAAATAAAAAATCAGGAAGTGGGCAAATTCTTTTTCACAGTACTTTACAGAAAATTAATATTATTATGGCCTTAGAATCTTGCAGACATTACCATTCCCTGATCTATCCAAGACTAAGAACGTTTTGGCTGGAGCTGGCCTTTAAATAAGTAGTCTATAGAAGCCAAGGTCTGAACACAGGAGGACAGGTTACAGGTTTACAATCACTCTTGCAATTGAGTAAATTACATTAAACCTGCATATTGGAAAAGGCAGCTCCAGCTTCTCAGCTTTATAATATGTTATTGACAAACAGATTATATTACTTTTCTTGCTTGAATAAAACAATATTGAGGAGGAAAAAAACACATTACCTATCACTGGGTGGATCAATACTGGTGATGTGGTTGTATTTAACCCATTCTGTTTTAGCTGACAGATTGACTTTAATTCAGCAACTAACTTGAAATGTTTTCAGTGGCTGTACAACTATAACAAGGCACACTGAAGTGAAGTCAAGTCTAGAACTTTAAAGGTATAAACATTGACCAAGGAAAAAGTGTACATAAAATCCCAATATTGTGTCTTGGTTACAGTCATAAGATTATGAACAAACCAATCTCTTTGGTTGATCTAGTACAGGATCTCACTCATGACTCATCAGCTAATACATCTTGGTATTCAGTATGTAGTAATGCTGTCATTAAATGTTGTCCAAGAAGTAAGGCCCAGTGCTCTTCAAACGTATCTGTCTCAGGGGCATATGGACATTCATGTACAGCCAGAGAGTAATTGTATAAACCCATTATCCCCCTTGATAAAGTCAGAGTAGGCGAAATGAGTAGGGAGCAGAATCTAATGCTGAGAGTGAGTAGGAATTGTCTCCTGTCATTTTCCTATTTCTGTGAGCCAGGAAGGATCAGAGTGGCTGGCGGCTTTTCAGCATGTCCTTTGCCGACGCATCTATATGCTTGATTTTAAGCTTATGCTTAAACAGCTTTTACCTTGATTGCTTAAATTAAATATGAATGCTTAAGATACAACACCATCGGAGCCTGTCTTTTGTTATTCCTATATGCTGGCTATGAAATCTAACCACTGAATGGGGAGAGAACATCAGTGAAAGGGAAGCCCTAAAGTGGACTGCACCTCTATGGAAGATCTGTGAAAATAATATAGGCTGTGTTTGCCCAATCTTTTTGAGAGATAGGCACGCAGTTCTGGTAAATGCGTTTTCCCACATTAGTGTTGGTGGTCACCCTGGATTAAAGGTTTTTCTAAACTTGGAAGAATAATATTGTTGATCAACCATGTGTAGATAAAAAGCCTTCCAGCCTGTGGATCTTGAAGTGCCCAAATGGGGTACATCAGTGCTGACATACATGCAAGGACTCAAGAACATACATTTGCAAAAGGACCATTTATAGCAAGACGAGAGAATGGATGCTGTACTGGCTGATGAAGGGGTCCTGTGTGGCTCTGAAACTTCACTATCTTCTGCTTTGATGCGATAGTTCAATAAAGAGTTGGATCCTTTAATGGAGTTCTATGGTGTACTGGTGACATATTCCTTGCCCAGCTGTACCAGTCCCAAAAAGTAGGAAATGGTCGTACCTTTTTGGGATTGGTGCAGCTGGTGGGAATGGCTTATGTGGTATCCCATATCAACGTCTTTGCAAGACACACACACACGGTATTTGAGGGTATGTACATCCAAATTGGAGGAAGGGTTTAGGAATTACAGCTCTTAAGAGTAGCCATCCCCCCTTTTTCAAAGGACCAAAAGTAATTGGACAATTGAATCAAAAGCTGTTTCATTTCCAGGTGTGGGCTTCTTCATTATTTCTTCATCAATTAAGCAGCTAAATGGTCTGGAGTTGATTCTAAGTGTGGTATTTGCATTTGGAATCTATTGCTATAAACCTACATCATGCGTTGAAAGGAGCTGTCCATGCAAGTGAAACAGGCCATTGTAAGGCTTCAAAAATGAAACAAATCTCTCTGGAGTGAGGGATCACGCTTCTCTGTCTGGCAAGATGGACATGTCTAGGTTTGGCGGATGCCAGGAGAATGGTACTTCCCTGACTGCATTGTGCCACGTGTAAAGTTTAGTGGAGGGAGGTTTATGGTGTGGTGTTGTTTGTTAGGGGTTGTGCTTGGCCCCTTAGTTGCAGTGAAGGGAACTCTTAGGGATTGTTCACACTTGACTGGTTTTCCAACTCTTGCAAACTCCCCTATAGCGTTTGACAAGTGTTGGTCCGGGAATTTGCGGAGCATTTTTTAACAGTCCGCAAAAGCTACTCAAACGCCGCATGCGCGGTTTAGTGGCGGTTGCTAGGCGTTTGCAAAGCGTTAAAAACTCCCCACAAACGCCTATAATGAAGTTTGAATGGTGTTAACGCTCCGCAACTGCATCGCAACCACACCACAAACGCCGGCCGGGCGTTTTCAGAGCGGCACCATAGACTTGAATTGGAGGCTTCAACTCCTGACTCGACCAGAGGGGTCTGTTTTTCCGCGACGCTAACGCTCCTGTGTGAACAGCACCATGTGCTGCAATGTGCAGAGTTTTCACAGGCATTTGGAAAGCGGTAAAAACGCTTCCCAAATGCCTGTCTGCCGCTTGCAAACAAGGCTAGTGTGAACGTAGCCTTATGGCGTCAGCATACCAAGACATTTTAGACAATTTCATGCTCTCAACTTTGGGGATGGCCCTTTCCTGTTCCAAGATGACTGTGCACCAGTGCACAAAGCAAGGTCCATAAAGACACGGATGAGTGAGTTTGGTGTGGAGGAACTTGACTGGCCTACACAGAGTACTGACCTCAACTCGATAGAACACCTTTGGGATGTATTAGAGTGGAGTCAGCAAGCCAGGCCTTCTCATTAAACATCAGTGCCTGACCTCACAAATGCGGTTCTGGAAGAATGGTCAAACATTCCCATAGACACACTCCTAAATCTTGTGGACAGCCTTCCCAGAAGAGTTGAAGCGGCTATAGCTGCAAAGAGTGGGCCAACTCAATATTGAACCCTACGGACTAAGACCGGGATGCTACTAAAGTTAATGTGTGTGTAGGCAGGCATCCCAATACTTCGGGCAATATAGTGTGTGTGTATATGTGTGTGTATATATATATATGTGTGTGTGTGTGTGTGTGTGTGTGTGTGTGTGTGTGTGTATGTATGTATATGTGTATATATATATATATATGTGTGTGTGTATATATATATATATATATATATATATATATATATATATATATATATATATATATATATAAAAACAAGCGCCAGGATCGTCTTTGAGAATATGCTTCTAATACACAGATATTAATATTGGCAACAGTATATCAAACTAAGAATTATAACCCATGCAGGCGCTCTGATAATGAGGAGACGCATCTTGAAACATGTCAGCAGGTCACCTGGATCATTAAAGTAGTGGGTTTGTTGTGCGATCTGTAAATGTTGGTGTTTCATCAGTCTTGTGTGAATCTTTGTGTGATTGCTCACTCTCACACCAGCAGACAATGATGAGAATAAGTGCATGACTCATTTACATTTGTGAGTGGTTCTAATGTCTTTTTTTACTACATTGATTTTATTTGTATGCTGCATTATGCCAGTGCACTCTGCTGTTTTTTCATGTTACAGCTTTGATCACCCCATCAGCTGCAAAGCTGTAAGCAAAAGATTGATTTGAGGACATGAAGGCTATTTTTTCCCTTTACTTGGGTGCTAAAACTTGGATTTAATGGTCATTTTTGTATCCTACGAGTTTCAAAAGCACCATTGGATTAATATTGATACAAATCCCTTTTATCTAGAGGTCTGCATGAATTAATATAAGTTTATCCACACAAAATGAGATTATGGTAGAATGATGGTAAGGCCAGTGTTGCCAGTATTTAAAAAAAAAAAAAATAAAAAATTCACAGAGCCTTTATGTCCGTTACCACTGGTGAAACACAAAAGGGCCAGAGGATCCTTCTCTCTGAATGTGTATTTTCAAAAATGTAAAGCATTACTACATTGGACATAAACACCATTTTCCTGTATTTTAAATGATCACCGAAAATGCTTAGGTACAATAAATGCTGAAAAGCTAGAGACATTGAAAAGAATGGGTTAAATGAATGTGTACTGAGCCACTTTTTTTGGCCTTAGTGTGCCTAAACCCTAACATGGATCATAACATAAAATGGTATGTGAAGGAACTGGCTGTGTATGTATATTGTGAAAGTGGTGAAGCGTTATGCTACAATTACAAACACATTGGAGATGCTCTTGATAGGCAGTTGAGCATTGTGTGTTTGCCTGTTCAGGAATCCTAAAGCAAAATACACTTTTCAGATGATTAAGATGGAATTCACAGTGTCAGTTTTAAACTAGAGGGGCAGGAAAAGTGCTGCGAGTGCCTTAGTGATGTCATTTGCAGATTGCGTGCCCAGTCAATTAGAAGTGATTATCGTACACACAATGGACACCGTGCACTTTGATGCACTGCTAAAGGGCACAGCAAAGCTGTGTTCTGTGTTTAAGAAAGTGTGGAAAAGCGCACTTGTCAGTGTTCTGAATTAGTATGTCAGTTTAAGCTGTATATATCTCAATCAAAGTAATGTGGTACCTGCACACTATCTATATTAAATGCTTGGATGCTCAAACTGTTCTAAAGGTATATACTGTATCTATGTAATCTCAGTGGACAGTCATAGGACTTCAAACAAGAAAATCAGCAAAGTGGCTATTTAAATGTTAGTCTGAAGCAGAGGCGTCCTTAGGGTTGGTGTCACCCGGTGCAGTAACACGTGGTGTCACCCCTTCAGAGAGGAAGAAGCGGTGCCGGTGTAGTGGTAAAATGAGTATCCTGGACCCATGAAGATATGTATCCCCTGAAGCATCTGCGCATGTGTTGGTTTCATGCTGAAGAAGCCGATCTCTGACTTTAGCACAGAGCTGCCACGGTTAACCCCTTACAGGCTGAAAACCGCTGAAGCTGATCCCATGGATCACTATGCGTTGCTAGATCAGTTAACCCCGTATAGTTTCAACCTATATGGGGTTAACTGATCTGGCAACCCATAAGTGATCCACGGGATCAGCTTCAGCGGTTTTCAGCCTGTAAGGGGTTAACTGTGGCAGCTCTGTGCTAAAGTCGGAGATCGGCTTCTTCAGCATGAAACTGACACATGCGCAGATGCTTCAGGGGATACATATCTTCATGGGATACTCATTTTACCATTGCACCAGGGGCAGCTGTCACTGTGTCGGCAATCTGGGACCACCCCAATAACTGGCCAGGACCTTCACAGAGCCCAGAAGCTCTGCTGGCATCCTGCTCCTGCACCCCCTGTGATGGTGTCACCCGGTGTGGCCCGCACCCCCCTATGGATGCCACTGGTCTGATGTCTATGAAATGTTGGACTCCCCGTGTATCCACACTATGCACTCCAAAGTACATACATATTCTAAACACAATGTAAAACCACTTTAAACAGTTCCTCACTTCTTTGGTTATAAGCATTGTGGAGAAATTCACCTTCAAAGCTCACAGTAAAGGTGCTGAAATCTCCCCTCTTTTCATATTACTTTTCTTTACAGAAGAATCTTGGAAGCTTTCGAGCTCTCTAATATAAATGCAAGTGACAGGTTAAATGAATTGCTGCTAAAAAAAAAAAAAAAAAACAGCTACAGAGGTCAGTGATGGCTTGCTTTAAAGTTCTTGTACCGCTTTTTAACATGTAAATATTCTGCGTATTTTGGACACGAATGCCCTTTAACTCCTTGGCGCTGAGCTTACATAAATAGGCTGCCTCTCTGCAGCTCGGCCTTGCCGCTCAGCGGGCACATATTTGCGTACCCAATGTAAACAAAGGATGTGCCGAGAGTACGTGCCCTGCACGTTTCTGACACATTTACCGGCGCCTCACAGAAAGGTCCCAATTTTTACTTGTGGTCAGGAGCTTTCTGATCATGTGACAGTCACATGACTCTAAACCTCGATCCCCCTCCCAGGTTCATAAACCCCTTAAGGGCTGGGAGGCGCTGGCACCAAGAGGTTAAAGTGATTGAAAAGGCTTTTTTTTTAACAACTTCCAGTCCGGACACTTTTACCCCCTTCCCGTCCAGGCCAATTTTCAGCTTTCAGTGCTATCACACTTTGAATGACAATTGCTCGGTCATGCAACACTGTACCCATATGAATTTTTTAGTATTTTTTTTGAGACCGATAGAGCTTTATTTTGGTGGTATTCATTCACCACTGGGATTTTTATTTTTTTTTCCTATGTAAATTAAAAAGTCCAAAATTGTTGAAAAAAAGTGTTTTTCTTATAAAATTTAGCAAATAAATAGTATTTCATCATAAATCTTGGCCAAAATTTATTCCGTTATATTTTTAGTAAAAAACAAATAACCCAAATTAGTTTATAACCAAAAATAATACATTTTTAAACATTTTTTTTTACATTTTTTTATTTTTTTAATATTTTTTTTTTTTTTTACATACTGTCACCCTAGCAGTACAGTGTCACCATGGTGATACTGTACTAGTGGTGGGTGATGAAAAATTTTTTTTTTTTTTTTTTTACACTGATTGCTTTTACACCCATAAAGGATGTAAAAGCAATCATTTCTCCTTCTCTGTAGCTGCATTCTTGCAACCATTGAGAACTACTGAGTGAGCTGTGATTGTTCACAGCTTGTCACATGGTACAAAGCTGTTGTGAATAGCCTTGTACCATGTGACCTCTGTGATCATTCACAGATTTCACACGTAGTAAGCAATGATGTCACAAGTAACATCTTGCTTACTACTCTGCATGTGATCACTGATTGGCCAATCAACGAGCACATGATCGGGACCACGTACAGAGGTCCCATACGATGATCGGTGTTCCACTGTGTCCGGAGGACACAGTGGGCACCGGATCGTGGTGCTGCGCGCTCCCAGGGAGCGCGCACAAGCAGGGTGTGGGGAGGCCATTTATAAACGGCCACCCGACCCTGCACTGCCACCGTCCGGCCGTTTATATACAACAGCCGGACGGGAGGTGGTTAAATGGCAAACATATTAGTTACCTGCTCTGTGCAGTGGTTTTTCACAGGGTGGCCCCAAACGTACTCTTCTTGGGTCCTTTGATGGCCCTTTCCAGTCCTCCTCTCATGATCTGACTGACAGCAGCAGGAGCCAATGGTTCCCACTGTTCTCGGCCAAGCAGGAGAGGAGAGGGGAGAGAAGAACTGAAGCTGGGTACAGAGCTTGATCGATGCAGGACTTGGGTAAGTCTTAGGGAGGGGCGCTGAGGCTTTTAAAACAACCCGTTCAGTTTAAAAAAGAAATAAAGGCACAACATTTGTGTATAGATATACAAAAAAACCATTTTAAATACCTTTTTATTCCTGTTTTATGCAGCTGAAAGCTGGGGGAGGAGAATCAATTCCCAGTGAATGGCTGTGCAGGGAAAGGGGGGGGGGGTGTCAGCAGAAGTCTGATCATTGGAATAAAGCATACACAGCTAGAGAACGGACCACGGTGTGTTCTCCTGCTCAGTGTGGTCAGTTTTTAATAGGAAAACAGAGGGACTGTCAGGAATACCAGGGATTTCACACAAAGAAAGCAATAAAAAAAAGTAGAAAATAAGGAAAAATACATTAAAAATAAATAAATATAAATTGAAATTAAAATTGAAAAATAGGAAATTAAAAATTTAAATAAAAATTTTAAATAAATATACGGGGGGGGGGGGGGGGGAAGTTGAAAGAGGGAAGAAGAGAAAAGAAAGGAAAACGAAAAAGAGGGAAGAAAAGAAAGGAAAACGAGAAAGAGCTACTGCTCCCATATTAAGGTGATGGGTTCACAAGTTACAAACGGGAGACCACACAAAGTGTTGTTTAAGTAACAGGGGGTCAAATATGCCTTCCCAGGAATCATAACCATCATAGTACCCATTGGCTCATAAACAACTAGAATTTAAGGTTGTGTAGCTTATGCATGTAATCTTCAGGCCTCAAACGTTTCCAAGAGTGCGTTTTGTACAGAGTGCAGGATTCAAGAGTGCGTTTTGTACAGAGTGCAGGATTCAAGAGTGCGTTTTGTACAGAGTGCAGGATTCAAGAGTGCGTTTTGTACAGAGTGCAGGATTCAAGAGTGCGTTTTGTACAGAGTGCAGGATTCAAGAGTGCGTTTTGTACAGTGTGCAGGATTCAAGAGTGCGTTTTGTACAGAGTGCAGGATCCAAGGGTGCATTTCGTACAGAGTGCAGAATTCAAGAGTGTGTTTCGTACAGAGCGCAGGATCCAAGAGAGTTTTTCGTACAGAGCGCAGGATCCAAGAGAGTTTTTTGTACAGAGCGCAGGATCCAAGAGAGTGTTTGTACAGAGCGCAGGATCCAAGAGAGTGTTTCGTACAGAGCGCAGGATCCAAGAGAGTGTTTGTACAGAGCGCAGGATCCAAGAGAGTGTTTGTACAGAGTGCAGGATCCAAGAGAGTGTTTTGTACAGAGTGCAGGATCCAAGAGAGTGTTTTGTACAGAGTGCAGGATCCAAGAGAGTGTTTCGTACAGAGCGCAGGATCCAAGAGAGTGTTTCGTACAGAGCGCAGGATCCAAGAGAGTGTTTGTACAGAGCGCAGGATCCAAGAGAGTGTTTTGTAAGGAGCGCAGGATCCAAGAGAGTGTTTGTACAGAGCGCAGGATCCAAGAGAGTGTTTTGTACAGAGCGCAGGATCCAAGGGTGCGTTTCGTACAGAGCGCAGGATCCAAGAGAGTGTTTCGTACAGAGCGCAGGATCCAAGGGTGCGTTTCGTACAGAGTGCAGGATCCAAGGGTGCGTTTCGTACAGAGTGCAGGATCCAAGGGTGCGTTTCGTACAGAGTGCAGGGTTCAGAAGTTAGTTAAACTGTATAGACACCAATTAAACAGAGACTTATGTAGTAAAACCTTGCTTAACCGCATACAGGAGCCGAGGCAAGAATGCAGGCATCAGATGGATAACTGAGTGCAGCCCAGCGAGACCTGCAGCAGTGTGAACATTTAGCACAGCCGGGATTGGTGAACAAGCCGACGGGGGTACGGCTGCAATGAGATAGAGAGTGCAGCCTTCAAGTCCAACCTGTGATGTTGGAGATGGGTGGGGCCGACATGCTTTTCAGGAGCTCCACCCCCTTTTAAAAACCACCCGTTCTGGCATTTATACAGTGCCAACTGAGATAAAGGAGGCAAGGGGCAGGACCTATTGGAACTTCTCTATGTGCACCCGCAGCGGTGTATAATTCAGATTTATTATACACTGCTGCAGTAGTTATAATTGTTCCTGCCCCTTGTCACTGTCTTCCCTAGTCAGCAATGTATAAATTCCGGCTGTTTGTCTATGCAGTGCTCGCTTGACAAAGGGGGTGGATCCCCTGAAATGCATATTGGCCCCGCCCATCCCCGACATCACAGGTTGGAGTTGACAGCTGCAAGCTCTTTCTCATTCCTGCTGCAAGCCCCGCTGGCTTACCCACCAATCCCTGGCTGTGCTAGATGTTCACACTGCTGAAGGACCTGCTCAGCTGGAAGTTCGCATATAAAGAATAGATAGTGATGTGGGACAAAGCCCCTGTACACTGGGACAAAGGTGAAAATGAGGGAAAGTCCCCCCCCAATCCGGGACTGTTGGGAGGCATGCTTTAACAAACTAAATGTCCTTTAGTTAGGGTTTACATCTACTTTAAAGTTAATGACTGCAAGCAATCAAAGGAAAACTGTAATTCATACAGGGGCCAAATCCATTTTCAATGAGTGAAGGCATTTTAAAACATACATATTTAAGAGGCTGTGATAAGTAAAGATTCACAGTAACCAGGCAGCACTCTTCTCTCACTGATCCTAATTTAGTGAACCTTTTTTTTTTTCTTTTTTTTTCTCTACCTGTTGATCCTAGCAGTAACACACGTCCTGTGCTAGGATGATGACGCTCACTTTACTGCATCTGTTCAGAAGGCTACTTACTCTCCTGATTCAGGCTACAGTATCACTTTCTCACCTCATCTCTATTACATAGGGGGAAGTGTTCTGTAATCTTCAGAAGAAAACTGTGTAGGCGGATTACATAATTTAAGATTCCAGTTTAGTGCACAAGTAGTTACAAGGACACTGGATTTCTGACAGGATCAGCCAGTATTTTCTATATATAAACCATATATTCACCACGCAAGTGCGATGTGAAAATATATAAGACCTGAGAAAGTGCACAATTTATCACTCACCTAAATAAATAAATGAGTACATAAAATGTGTAAACATGCAGATGCCATAATAGTGAATAATCCAATAATCACCTCACGAAACAATTATATAAAAGCAGCAGAAAAAAATGTGAAACACAATAGCAAAGTGAATTTTTTCATATTACAGCTGTGAAAACTGAAAAATGGCATGGTAATGAGGGATAATACAGACTGGTAGGCGAGTAGTTAAACAAGTTTAAAAGCTGTATACAGTATATGCAACAAAAGACATAATTCCTTTTTGTTTTTTTCTTCTCTGACAGTGATTTCACAAATCATAAACAAATAATGTTTTAGGAGCATACAACAACAGGCATTTCCACATTACAAAACTGAGGAAATACAAACAATGCCTAAGTGCTCCTTAAACAGATGACAGAATTAATGGGGAATAAGAAGGGAAATGTTGGTGCAGCGTGGAGTCATTAAAAATCGGAACACAATGAAGTGAGCCAAAGATTGGGCTATAGAGTAGGATACGGAAAAAGGATTAAACTTCATATTGGAGATGGGGAACAAGATAGAAGAATTGTGAGCTAGGTTATTAAAGGAGTCCCGCTGTTGGGGGACAGGGCAACAGAGATTCCTTCCTGGGAGGTAGAGGGGTCTCCAGGTAAGCCTGAATTTCTCCTCTGTTTTGTGTAAGGTGAATGTGAGATCCTCCATGTTGAGAATATCATTGACCCTGAAAAGCCATAAAGCGTTTGTGGGGGTAATTTTGCTTCCTTAGAATTGGAACACATTCCTGAATTCAATACATTGGTGGTCAAGGAGGACTTATATTTTGAGGTTGGTCTCGCCATCAAGTGTAGGAGACATGCCACTAGCTTGGTACTTAAGTCTACGGAGGTAAGTTGTTAAATTGCATCCGTGACTTCTTTCCAGAAAGGACAGATCTTTGGGCATTCCCAGAAAATATGTAACATGGTGTCCCTTTCTTTGCTACATCTCCAAGAATACAAGATATTTCCCATATTTGAGGGGGTAAATTGAAATGCAAGTTCTAATTCCTACTTTTGAAGAAGGGCTGAATAAAATCATTATGGGGCATTGACAGGAAGGCATAGATGATGGAAAGCCTGATGAGAAGGTTCCTCACTATGACTTAGCTTCTTAAATGCAGTTAGAGACTGAAGTATCCCTGTTCATCTACACCCTGTTCCAAATTATTATGCAAATTATTTTTCTCATTTACCTAAATAATTGATGTAAATAACAGTCAGCATAATTCTCATGTTATCAACTATTAAGAGTACAATTCAAATTTTATTGAACAAACCTCCTAATGATAACAGTATTTTTTTTAAACATAAAAAACTTACAATGCACTGTTCCAAATTATTACACACAGTAAATTTCAAAACACTTTATAGGTTGTAAAGAACTGAAAATTGTAATTTGTTGTGTTTGCAGCATATTTACTGAAATCAAAAGCTATTTCAATCAAACTTTTAACAACATTTTAACTTTAAACATTTTAACAGGTCACGTTACATTGTAACATAGGACCCCTTATTTGATAGCAGCTTCACAAGTCTTGCATCCATTGAACTTGTGAGTTTTTGAACAGTTTCTGCTTGAATTTGTTTGCCAGATGTCAGAATAGCCTCCCAGAGCTGCTGTTTGGATGTAAACTGCCTCCCACCCTCATAGATCTTTTACCTGAGGATGCTCCAAAGGTTCTCAATAGGATTGAGGTCAGGGGAGGATGGAGGCCACACCATGACTTTCTCTCCTTTTATCCTCATAGCAGCCATTGATGCATTGGTATTCTTTGCAGCATGAGATGGTGCATTGTCATGCATGAAGTTGATTTTATTACGGAAAGCATAGTTCTTCCTTCTGTACCAGGGAAGAAAGTGGTCAGTCATAAACTTCGCATACTTTGCAGAGGTCATCTTTACACCTTCGGGGACCCTAACGGGGCCGACCAGCTCTGTTCCCATGATTTCGGCCCAAAACATGACTCCACCACCATCTTGCTGACATCGCAGCCTTGTTAGAACAGGGTGGCTGTCCACCAACCATCCACTACTCCATCCATCTGGACCATCCAGGGTTGCACGGCACTCATTAGTGAACAGGACTGTTTGAAAATTAGTTTTCATGTATTTTTCTGCCCAATGCAGTCGTTTCTGCTTGTGAGCATTGGTTAGTGGTGGCCGAATAGAAGGTTTATGCACAGTTGGAAAACTGTGGAGGACTCTACACCTTGATGTCCGTGGGACTCCAGAGGCACCAGCAGCTTCAAATATCTGTTTTCTGCAATGTAATGGTATTTTAGCAGCTGCTCTCTTGATCCGATGCATGGATCTGGCAGAAATCTTCCTCAATGTGCCTTTATCTGCACGAACCCGTCTGTGCTCTGAATCAGCCACAAATCTCTTAATGGTGCGATGATCACGCTTAAGTTTTCGTGAAGTATCTAATGTTTTCATAGCTCGTCCAAGGCATTGAACTATTTCACTCTTTTCAGCAGCGGAGAGATCCTTTTTCTTCCCCATATTGCTTGAAAATGGTGCTCTGCTTAATAATGTGGAACACCGTCCTTTAGTAGTTTTTCCTTAAATTGGGCTCACTGGCCAATCTAATTATCACAGGTGTCCGAGATTGTTTTCAGTGATCAAAAGAGCCCTGACACACAATGCCATCCATGAGTTAAACTGAAAAACAAAATATTTAATCTTTGTGACACTTAAATAGAATTTGCATAATAATTTGGAACACGGTGTATTAAGCAAGATCAGAAAGTGGTGTAATTGTGTTAAATTACACAAGTCTAACGAGAGGACCAAAAATTGCACGAACTCTGTAGAGATGGGTATCCTGTCTCAGGTTAAAAGAGAAATTCACCTTCTAACAAAAAAAATAATAAATGCACATTTTTTTTGCAGGTAAATGTATTATTTTTTTCTGGAGCCTCTAAAGCATCGCACCAGCTATCAGCCGATGTCTTCCTCTGACCTGTCAGTGTATGTGCTTGCTCATGCATCCCGTACAGGCAAGCAGGTACTTGACAGTAAAGCTCAATGAATTGCCACGGTGCGGACAGATTGTAACATGTTACACCCTGAATATGGGTACAACATGTTGTGAAAGGTGAACTTCTTTTAAGATGTCGATCAATCTACTCTTACCACATAAGATCAGCCAAAGAAGATGTTTATCACGTATTCTGGGGATGAATTCAAGGTTACCAATTACTACTGATAGTGGGATGGAGACAGGGCTTTTTTTCAGCAGGAATGAGGGGGACTGAAGTTTCAAAACCTCCAGCACTGAATGTATGTAATGGCAAGTGCTGGGGTGTGCTGGAGGGTCTATTGATGCCGGATACTGTGGGATCTATTGCCACTGGAGGGATCTGTTTTTGCATGGTGGTCTATTGTTGCTAGGAGGTCAATTGTTGCTGGGAGGGATCTACTGTCGAGGGGAGATCTGTTGTTGCTGCTGGGGGTTTATTGTTGCTGGGGTGGTATTTTGTTGCGGGGGTCCATTGTTGCTAGGGGATCTACTGTTGCTGGAGTGGGGCTATTGTTGCTGGCTGCAGGTGATCTGTTTTACTGCTTTTCTTGTAATCAACAAATTCAATACAAAATAATACTTTGCTCTTTATTCTCTAAAAGGAGCAGTACAGGGAGGTGGGTAGGGGTGGGATCCAAGGGATGATGCTCGGAGGTGTGTAGGGGGGCAGAAACAAGGGGTGACTCAGAAGGGGGTAGTTCCTGCACCTTTTCTCTGAGGGAAAAAAAGTCCTGGATGGAGATATACTGGAAGAGTTGAAGGCCTCCCTGGCAGCAAGGATGGTGTCACTCAAGATGGGAGGTTCACTTAACTGAAGGGGGTAAGGAAGAAGAGAGTCACGGTAAGCCTGGGACCAGGTTATGGAAGTTTTCCATTCCCATAGACACTCAACATTTGGCGGCTCCACTACAGCACCAGTTCACTATCCTGGTTAAGTGGGCTGCTCAATAGTAAATGAGAATGTCTGAAAGCTCTATGCAACCCCCTGGCCTCGAGAGGGACAAAAATTACATCTTGATCCTGGGCATTGTATGGGACCATACAAATTCCCCTAAAAGGTATCGAATGTGCTTAAAAAAGTTAGTGTCTTGATTGGCAAGACCTGGAATAGAACTAATCTGCAGGGAAAAAATGTCATTTTCAATAAATTGTTTCTCCAAAACGAAGTCAAGTAAAAGCTCAATTCTAAAAGAACAGAGATCCAGTTTCAGCACCTGGTTGATTTGTTACTGCAATGCTTCAGTATTGAGTTAGACATTATATTGACGGCTTCACTGTGACGATGAAGCTTAGCAGAGTAGCTGCCAAGTGACCTCATTCTTTCCTAGAGCTGTAATTTATTACTGAGAGAAAACAAGTAAGGAGAAGTGACAGGTGCTTGTTACTGTTTACAGGGCATCGTGTCAGATCTCCCGTGCCCCAATTTTCCTTGGATAGGCACCACGTTTGCAGCCGGAAGATCATAATTTGGAAGGTTGGATCTCCTCAACTGAGACTTCTAGGAAAAGGCAAACCTTTATTTCTCTATTTATCTTTCAAATTACGTCAAAGCTTAGAAGAAATAACAGCACCATTAGCTGGTGCTTTATTCTAGCTGGTGCAGCTTGTACCAGGAGGAAGAAAGTCACTTGAAAAACACTTGCTGGTCATGCGGTCCCTTCTGTACTTATAGCTCAAGCTGTTTGAGGCTGAGGCTTTTCCCTTATCATGCATACACACCTTCATGTAGAAAAACCACTTTGGTCTGCAGTGACTTTTTTGGGAAAAATAATAGATTGATTCTGTATTAATTTTTTTATTTTCCTATTAAGATGTTAGTGCTTTTCTCGGCTTACTATTGCATACAACTCAGCTGTATGTATATGTTCTCCATATAATACTTTTGTTGCGCTCCATATGTTGTGTCGGTGTTTGTGAGGTATCTCCTGCAGTGTTCCACAGCTACCTGTACTCTTGGTGTACCCCAATGTTGGGGACAAACACATCCTTTAAAGCCTAATTTTTTTTTCTTTTTAATCAGCACAAGGGAGGGCACACACATTCAATGAAGAGTGTCCCTTGTGTTGCTGGGTGCTCCTTTAGTTGACATCTATAGTTCTCTTCCTCCCCCATACCTAACAGCGGTACTGGTTTTGGTGCTGTAATACAACGCTGGACCCGCACTCAGCAAGCATGTCAATTATGTCTGGCCTTTCCACCACTTTCCTCTCTACGCCGTTCTATAGCTTCTATCAATTAATACAGATCTATGAATGAAGGAAGTGGAGCTTTCATTCATCTGCCTGTCCATTCATAAAGCGCTCTTCATTCATGGAAACTATAGTAAAAGATCTATGATTAGAGGTGGGGGTGGACAGAGTGGGCATAGTTGGAAGTCTTGATGGGTGTCTGTGACAATCTAGCCAATTGTGTTAAGCCCCACAGCACTGGAAAATTACAGCTATGGAGAAAGGGGGGCAGGGGGTTGGGGTGGTTAGGACTTTGGATTTCAACCTGGGAATCTTTTTCTTATCGGAAATTGATTGTTTTAAAAACTGAAGCTGCTCACTTTCCAGGGAGAAGATTTCCATTCTACTTCTACTTGTAGCAACACATGGCCTTCTCTTTTGCAATTCAATGTTTAACACCAATGCTGCAAGTTTTATGTTGTTGGGGTTTTTTTTATCTGTTTTGTTTTATTTTGTCAGCAATGCTAAAGCCTGGACAACCAAATACCATGTTCAAATGCAATCTGTAGATTTCACTGCATGGATCATGTATAATGCCCAGATCAATGTACTCCTGAACAGTGCCATGACAAAGTCAGGGAAAACATAGCATACTGCACCCCCAAGTTATATAAGCATTATGTGTCAGCACAAATCCCCTCCCCCCAAAAAAAACAAGCAATCTGCTCCCCTGCTGAAATATCTCCTGCCAGCACAGATCTTTGATCCCCATCCCTCCTCCAAGCTCAAATCCTCTTTCCCCTCAAATCACCCACCAACAAAATCACCCCACCTAGCACAAATCATCTACCCTTCAAATTCACCGCTCCCAGCATAAATTCTCCCCCCAATTCCCCCCCTCCCCAGCACAAATCCAACCCCCAAATCCCCCTCCTTGCACAAATCCTACCTCCCAAATTTCTCTTTCTAGCACAAATTCTCTTCCTAGCACAAATTCCCTCCTCCCGCTACCGTATCACCACTCCTAGCACCCCCTAGATTTCCTCTTTATAGAACAATTCTTACCCCCTGTCACCCCCCAAATTCCCCTTCCCAATGCAAATTCCTCCCCACAAATCTCCTTGTGGTACCCCCCCTCCTCACATGATACCACAGTGCCCAGGGCAGCTGGCCCGTCTGCCCACCCCCTGTCCCGACCCTGCTCCTGGATACCAGACCAAGGTTTTCTCTTCAGAGAAGTTATTTTTGCTTAGCTCAAATACTAGTCTAAAGTCTTTTCTCTATCTCTTCTTCTTTGGCTCCTTGGACAGTACAATGAACTACAAATGTATTTTTTTCTATTGATTCCAGACGATCTCACAATGTAGCAAGCTTTGGAGAGGGCAGGTTTCTGCTCAGTGAGCTGCTCCAGTACTTTGACTGCCCGAGTCAGTGTGTCACCACCTCAGATACTGAAGCAGCGTTTATAGACACTAAACTCGCTCGTAGGATGTTCTTTCTCTTAATTTGAATGAAAACAGATTGGGATTACATCTGAAATGTGAAGACAGACGGTGCAAAAGACACACTAGGCCCAGCCATCACTCTAGCACCTTCCCCGCTCCCATCCATAAAATGAGGCAAGTGAGGACAGCAAGATGTTGTAGAGCAGTTAATCTGGCATTTTGGAACTTGGATACTCTGTGCAGAAAGTTTCTTACAGCACCATCCAGGTTTATACCTTTCTTGAAATTTCAAGTCCTCATGTACATGTATGCTGTGAAGTTGGATATCTGATGGGCTTAAAATTCTTGGCGTTTCCCTTGCATGGGGAGCTGCCAGTGTCATGTATGGTTGTATGTGGCACCAACAGCTTCTCAGGCATAGGTAAATACTTGAAATTTTTCATCCATCATATTTTCAGCCCCTCACTATCCACAGGCATGATGCCTAACTATGACTGAGGAGGAAATAAGAGGAAGCAGAAGGAGTGATGAAGTTGCACATCACAGAATCCACTAAGTATATTCCCATATTCCCACTCCCCCCCACTGACCCTGTTAGATCATCTGTGAAAATGTTATTGCAGTGAATTATACAGAACTCATAAAAAAGTATTTGACATAGTTTGTATGCTTTTAGAACACTTGCAGTGTTTGGAAGTATTGGCAACCCAATAATTACTTTTACCTGTTGCTTTTTAACTCCTACTATAACCATAACCAAAACTGTTGACCTTCAATTCAGAAAATGCTAGAAATTCCTTGGATTTTTGTCGAACTCTCAGGGATCAGAAACAATGATTGTTTTTTGCACTTTAAGGATCCATGCACACTAGTGGTTTCTTTAAGCTCAAAAAGTGCTGGAAAAAATGCTGGAGCGTTAGTATTTTTATAGTACATGTAGAAAAAAAATCTCGAAAAATGGTGTTAGAGTTTTAGTAGCATTTAGGAGTGTGTAGCAGCGTTTAGCGGGTTTTTATTTCTGTTGGAAAAAACGCTCCAAAAAACTATACAAAAACAATATTTTGTTTCTGCTTCTAGAAAAACTGAAGCTCAAAAAATGCTACTAGCCTCAAGTAGTGTGCGTGGACACATAGGATAACACTGTTTAGCTCCTAGGAGTAGCAGATTTTTTTTTTTTTTTTTTAATGTTCTTGGACTTGCATTTCGGTGTTGCTGGTCTCCAGCAGACTATTTTTAGACTTTTTGGGGTTTATTTACTAAAGCTGGAGAGTCCAAAATCAGACTCCCTTCTGCATAGAAACCAATCAGCTTCTAACCTCAGCTTGTTCAATGAAGCTTTGGCAATGAAACCTGGAAGCTGATTGGTTTCTATGCAGAAGGGAGTCTGATTTTGGACTCTCCAGCTTTAGTAAATAAACCCCTTTATGTCTACATGCTATCCAGTGATGACTGCTTGGTATTTTTTTTAGAGTGGTTTTCCCGAGGGTGAAAACTGTGAACCATGCCTGTGTAATGTGTATTGAAAAGGCTACCTATATCCTCCATTAAAAGCTTGTTTCAACACAGGAGAACAATTAGGTTAATAAAGATAATTGTCACTTTGTAACAGGAAATACCTGAACAAAGTCCATTATGGCAGGATCACCCGGTATTGTTTTAATAAAAACTAAACATGTAACACTTCTATGAGATTTTAGGGATTGATTTAACATATATGCCAAGGTATGTACCAAGCACCTGCTTTTTAGCCATGGGTAAATGTAACATTTGACATGCTGACAAATGTAGTTTATGTATAAATATCATGTATATTAATTCATTGTATTACTTTATTTATATAGCATCAACATGTGCTGCAAACTTTTACACTCTGCGGAGATGGCAAAACGAAAATATGTGGAATAACATAGTCTGCACAGTAAAGAATATAAAGGTAAGAACACCCTGCCTGTAAAAGCTTGGAATCGTCATTGAATGTACCCTTGAGCATTTGGTTTTACAAGTAGGTAATCTGGTTACTTGATATGCCATGTTTTCAGCAGATAGAAAATGTATGTTCAAAGAATCTTGTAATCCAGTTTCTAAAGTTCTACTTTTCCAATGTTTTAGATAAGCTTGGGTTAATAATGAGGTACACTAGATAAGGTACCACCTCCTTTCCTCATCAATCATTACCAAATTAGTATGACACAGTGAAATGTTTTTGAAAGTATTTTTTTTTGGAATAGCATCCCAGTTCCACAAATACTCTCATGTTATCTGATCAGGTGGGGGCATTATTACTGGTCACAAGGGCACTCTCTTGGATAGTGGGGTTGTGGAGATCTAATCTGGACCAATATATAGTACTATTGGCTGCTTAGTTTTGGGTATCCAGGGTGGCATAAATGAACTTCACCTTGTGCTCTAATGTACAAGTTCTAATTTCAACATAAGAAGTCTGCATCTGTTTGGGTCCACCACCTCCTGCCTCATGTGTCTCACTTATTGGTCATAGGGTGTGCAGGTATCTGTGTACCATCAGAGTATTCTGGGCACTTTTCTAGAATATTTTAAACTGGACCAGAAAGTAAGTCAGAGTGGATCTTGCAATGCAAATCAAGATCTGCATATACTGTCTGGGCACCCACACCTTTAAAGATTACCCGATGTTTCTAGAATCGAAATGTACCTGTAAAGAAAAAGTTACATTTATACTTACTTTACCCTGGTCTTATAGTAAAATATAAGTAACCAAAGTAACTATGTTTATTCAATGTAAATTGATTTGGCAATACTGATATGTATTGTGGCTCACATGAAATGTGTATTGTACTGATGATTCAGTTTTAGAATGGCAGAACGCCTGACTCTAGGCAAAGTGGCTGTATAATACAAAAACCTTCAATCTGAATCTGTCCCCCACAGTACCACTTCATCACCACAAGACAGTCCTCAATATTCTGGGTCCAACATAATTCAACACAAAGGACTTTCTGTATCAATGGGCTGTAAGTGTAGTGTCATGACCCCCTCCCCCACCTGAGCATTTCACTCGTCACTCTGTGTAACTATTTAGAGAGTGGTGCTGATGTTTTATCATCCAGGATCATCCACTGCTAGGTGGGCAATAGTAAAGGGGGTGAAGTGGTGACTGGTGGGAGGGGGGCACAGAGCCCCATAGTTGGGCTTTAACCAACCTCCAGCTACGACAATTGAAATGCAGGCTATTCATGTGCTTTTTCTTCATGCACCTATTATATCACAGCTGAAGTTTCGTAGACTGTGCTTGGTTAAAAACATTACACTCCCTTTTTTTTGCAAGAAATACAATGCCTTTGTAGCCAAAGAGCTTGGTTGTGTAGGCTTTGGATAATGATGGAGCTCAGAATTTCTTTTTTCTTTGCTCATGCCAAACAAGAGGAACGATTTTTATTCAAAACAATTATATTATGTTTTGCTGAAATGTGTCTTATTGATTTATGAGAAATGTGAATTTTAATGATGGATCAACTTAATAACAGACCAGAATTGTTTCAGGCACCTCGCAACCAAACTCATTAACTGACCTTCAATTCAAATATTGACATACAAAGCATTAAACACCTTTATGTGATTTCCTACACTGCCTCTAATATCTTTACCCACAAATGCAAGTAAAACAGACTGTGATGTTTCCTTTTCCTCCGTGTAATTTGTGTTTATTCTCACCTGCCAATCACAGCACTTCTAGTCTAGGACACGCACATACACCATCTGTTTCTGCAGCATGAACCCAGGGTAGAATGTACACAAGTAGAGCTGGTAATCATACATACTTCTCTGCAGCCATATCACATGGTGTACACAGCTTATTCTGCCATACGGATTTCCTATTTACTCTTCAATTCCCTTCTTTGTCTAGATGTCTGATGTGCCATATGGAATTATAAAGTAGCTTTCCTTGTAGCAGGACAATTTCTGCAATTTTTCACTGGAAAATCGAGATTTCTATTACAGAAACAAAAAGAATATAAAGAAACTGTCGTAGGGTAAAGAAATGTAAATAACCATGACCTGCAAAAGAAGAGGCCTTATTTTCTCCAGTCTTGAAACCCATTCCTCCAATCGAGCTATGGCCATCTGAACAACCATCATGTTCAGTATTTCTAGGAGCGTTCAATGTCTGGTTCCCACCATGCTTTGTGATTTGTTCCCCTAACCCCTACATCAGTGTTGTGTCCTGCAGTAGTGTAGTGGCTGGTGGAAGTTATTACATCAAGCAATGGGTACCAGGCATCTTACAGACCCAGATGTGTGTTGGATGAGAAGAGGCCAGTGTATTGCAAGAGAGGAAAGATCGGAGGGGCAGGTGAGTATGAAGCCTCCTTTTGCAGGTTTCTTATTTATAATTTTTTGTAGTTGAGTTGCTTTAAGTGTTTCTGAAGTTTGTCAGATTTCAGTATGCAGTATTAGGAGGATGGTATTGAACAAACCATTAATCAATGCCTATTGTAGCTGCTGTGTGAGGATTTACTGTAGATTGTAGAAGGGCTTGACATGTTGAACCATGCAAACCTAATTGATCTACACACTAACCTGCTAGTGCAGCTATATTTCTTTTACTGAAGATGGCAGTTCATAGAGCAGACTAAAGAGGATCCTCCTTTAGTGCTGGGGACCCTGCCACCCTTTACTCTGCAGTGGTCCCAACAGTCCTTGAGGACAGTCTTGACAAACCTAGTAGTGATTATTCAGTGGAGTGTTGATAGTTGCAAGAGGTATGCTTGTTTAGCTGAGCAAAAATCTATTAGACTATAGATGCAGTAACTACTTTGGACTGATTCTGTTGTTTAGAATTCCACAACAGCACAAGCAAAGATTTCCATCATGTTGGATCAGTTTTGAACACCTTTCTAGACATGTATTAGACATAGGACCTTCTACATAAGGCCAAGATCTGCTATGTTCATGCCAAGTTGGTCACAAGTACCAGTGCATCTGTGCCAGTCTTGTTTTCAGAAACCCTGTTGTATTAGCATCAGTTTTCAAAAGTGTTCAAACTGTCCAGATCAAACACCATTCAGTTTTCAAAACCTTAGATAGGTGATGCAACACTATGATTGGTACAATCCATAAAGTCATTGAGGTCATTCAGTAAACCAATGCTCCATCAAACAAAACTATGAAATGAAAATCTCAATGAATGTAACACATCCCTTGGAGATCCTTTGTTGCCTGCAAGCATTGCAGTTCTTTGTAAATGTTAACTCATAATAAAAGCTTTGTTTGCTGAAACAATGATGCTTTGGCTACCACTCCATAAAAGCATAGTGTAAACAGTACTGTCATCATTGAGCATTGTTTGCTAATTTGTTTCATTTTCATTGCTGTGCATTGTGTGCTAAATGTGTTATTTTGATTTTTTGAAGTTTTTCTTACACAGATCCCCCAGATTTAACACACGTGTTTTAATACAAATGTATGTAATATTCTCTAAGTAAAGGTCTGTTCAAAAGTTTGAAAAAAACAAAAAGTGGCTTTTTGAGTGAATTTTCCTTAGAAAAAAATAATCACTTGCTTCTGATTGAGGTTTCTGATTACAAGTAAACTGTTTTGAGGGATATGTGAGCTTGGCAAAAAAGAGGTGGATATGAAATAATACATCATGAGAAGTAGACAAATTTAATATTCAAATGTTAATTTCATGGTGAAAAAGAAGTTAATACCATGATATTTTTTTTTGTGTATTGAACATTTTGATGCAAAAATTGTTGAGACGAAAATAAATAAATACATACATATAGGATAAGTCATGCTGCTTTGTGCATTAAAGCTGTTGTCTCTACATGCTTGGGCCAATATTCTGCTTATTAAAATCAATATTCTGGAGCGCTTATTGAAAGTATTCCATCTGGATGTTTAAGGATCTTTCCTAGTGTCTTTGTGGTTCTGAATGTGTGTCAAGTCACCAAGTGTATCCATTTAACAGCTCCTCATTAAAAAATAAGCTGCCATTAGTGTAACTAAAGGTAAAACTTTAGTTATAACTCTCCCTTACACTAAACAAAATAGAACAAAAAAGCTTGTCAGTTGAACTTTAAGAAAGCACGCAAAACCAAAAAGTGGCCAGGCTATGGACAAAGACTTCTCATAAAGTTCAATTTCCGTCTATAAATGTGAGGTAATGGACACTGCACACTGTGCCTCTACACCACTGCAGTGCAATAGTGAGCATTTTGCCTTGTCCATGCAGTGGGACTGTGTTGAAATAGCTGCCCAACGCTGTCCCACCACATTTGGTGTGAACCTGCTCTCAAATATTTACATATTACAAAGAAGTGTTTATTGAGCTTTAAAATAAGATTTTACTGACCCCTGTAACTGCATCCACTGTGGAGCAGTTCATCCTTAAATTCCACAGCGGAAGAACAGAAAGTGGAAGAAGTCCTTCTCTGAGTAGCACAGTTCATTTCAAGCTTCCATCTCAGAAGTGACTCCACAGTCTTTCAGCCTTCTAATCTCTAGCATTAACACAGATCAGGAGCTCTTTGTAGGAATAAGCAGTGAGTAGAGATGCTGGGAAAGAAGACTTCAGTGCTTCTATTGTGACCTTCAAAGATAAAAGCCTGTAGCTACAGTGGTCAATGAGAGCTTGTTTTAGGTCTAGTTCACACCTGAGCAATTTGAAGTGCGTTTCCTGAAGTGCTTCACCACTCAACATTAACCGCTTCCCGACTGCCCTACAGCAGAAATACTGCTACAGGATGGCATGAGTGTGCAAAATCACGTGTATGTATACGTGATTCTGCATTTCCGGATAGGAGGCGTGCGCGCCCTATCCATGCTGCCATTTGTGGCCTCGGCTGTCAATCACCGGGTTCAGCTCATGCACACTGCTTTACATGGCTGCATAGAACTGATCACTGTATTGGTGTCACTGGGGATGTCGGTGACACCAAGTTAGTTCCCCCCCAGTGTCAGAATGCCCGCCGCAGTCCTGCTATAAGTCGCTGATCGCCTCCATTACTAGTAAAAATAAAAAATAAAAAAAATCACAGTATGTATACCGCCATTTGTAAATGCTATAACTTTAAGGTAAACCAATTAATTTATACGTATTTTTAATTTTTTTAGCAAAGACATGTAGTAGAATAGATTTTGGCCTAAATCTGATGAAATTTGATTTTTGTAAATTTTTTTTACTCGACATGTTTAATATCAAAAATTTAAAAATATTGTTTTTTTCATCAGTATTGTCGGGTCTGTGTTCTTTTTTATAGCGCAAAAAATAAAAACCGCACAGGTGATCAAATACCACTGAAAGAGAGCCCAATTTGTGGGGAAAAAAGGATGTCAATTTAATTTGGGTGCAGCGTTACATGACTGTGCAATTGTCAGTTAAAATAACGCAGTGCCGTATCGCAAAAAATGGCCTGGTCAGGAAGGGGGGTAAATCCTCTGGAGAGCAAGTGGTTAAGATACCCATTATATTCAGTGATACCTGTTCACACCTGAGCTCCATGTCATTTGAAGTATGCTGTTTGAAAAAGTAGGAGTTTCTTTGCGGCAGTGTTGTGTGTTTCCGTCCCTATAGACTTTTTGAGAGTGCCTGAAAAACGCCTATAAGTGTAGAATGCGCAAGATTTCTTGCCTAACCTTCTCCTCGTACCTAGTTTTCCATTAACTAAAACAAAAATATGTGAGCCTCAAAAAGTTACAAAAACGCTTGAAGCATAAGCTGAAATGTTAACCTATTACAGTGTTACTAAACCCACAACAGTAAAATCAGTCTGTATATGCAGTAAAGCATGCTTGTTATACTCACTGTGGAACCTAAGGGATTAATCCTTTGCATTATGTAAAAAAGGCTGTTTGATCCTGTCTTCTCTGATCTTCCCCTTCTACTGTCCCAGATCTATCTGCTGATAGAACAGAGCCTTGGGGGCAATCTGCACATGCTCAGTGTGGTGTGTAGTGCTAGTAAGTTTTTTTTTCTCGGGAGAGTGCATGAGATCAGCACATGGCCAATCAGCGCTGTCCAAATAGAGGGTGAGGGGTCCTGCAGCCTCATAGGTCAATCAGGGAAGAATGAAAACGCCTCCAACAAGATTAACCAGTGCTCTGCTGGTCACTGATAGAAGTCACAAGATTACTCTAACTGATGATAAGGTATTTAGCAATTTATATTTACTAAAATAATTGCATTTCCATGTCGTGTGTACTGTGGGAGACCAGATATAGTGAATGCAGGGTCCTGGGTTTAGCAACACTTTAAGGTGTTACTTTAAAATGCTACTACCTGTCCTACACCCCCCCTCCCCCACCCCTTTCAGTAAACACTCACGTGGGTCCATCTTCTCGCTCCAGCTCCCCTCTCCTAACTTCCTGAAACTGAGGACAGTAGAGCCATAGGATGCCTGTGAGGAGGGAGTATGGGCGTGGCCTAATGACACTGTGTGGATCTATAGATGCACACATCCCAAATTAGGACTTAGCGGGAGCATGCCCACAGGTGACTCCATAGCAACTGGCTTACTACAGGAGGCACCAGAAGGAGGGTTCTATGTTTGTCTGCACCTGTTACATTGCCTAGCATAAAACACGTAAAGCCCTGGTTTATCAATTGGAAGCTTGGGGGCTTTCTTTTAAGATACCAATACATAAAAATATATAGGTTTGTCCATAATATACCAACACCTCCTTCCATGCAGTGCTGTTTATTTGTGATGTAGATTACTGAAGTCTCTATTTACAGTATATCATTATTGCAGGAGCTAGGACTGTTTGTTATAGCAGCATCTTCTAGTAAATTGAGATATATTAAATATAATTTTCTGTTCAGCACTGTGCGTATTTATGGTGTTTGTCACAGGCCGTGCCATCTATCAGAGTCACAGCGGCCTGAGAGTCGGTCTAATTGAATTAATACACCGTTTTTAATGTTCGATTTCTGAATACCAGCTTAACCTCTGCTTTCATCAGGTAGTGCGCTCTCATTTTATCAGTACAAATTCATGTTTATTTAATAAACTGTGGTGGTAAATTATCATTATGTTCTGACACTCATTTCACACTGTGGACATTGATTGGCTTGGAATGTAGTGTATTTCCGAGTAAGCTCAATGTTTTTTCATAAGCTTAGTTTCTATTTTTTTCATTTTTGTGCTAGCAAGTTTTCATACATCCATCTTGCGCATCTGCTGGATGTCAAAGGAAGCCTGTGCTGAAAGAAATATGTGGACTGCCATTGATAGCTGCTTTGCTGTCATGTTCATCCTATGGCTTAAATAATTTCTGCTTTGTTGGCCTCGAACAAGTATGCAGAACAGGCATTGTGACTTCACTCTGATTTTATATGCTGTGTACAACTTCTTGGTCAGTGGCTCAAAGCACAGCCAAGCAACTAGTATGCTTAGGAAGTGGTTTTAAATTTATTTATTTATTTATTTATTTATCGAGTTTATATAGCGCCAAAGGGTTTGCTCAGCGCTGTACAATAGAGGGGGGACAATACATGAAACAGTACAGTAACATCAAACAGCACACAAGGGGTAAGAGGGCCCTACTCTTTCGAGCTTACAATCTAGGAGCATTAAATGGCAGCATTCTGTACAGGTTTCCCTTAGAAGACAAGGAACATAAAGCAATTCTGTCACTATACAAAGGATTTTCTGTCAGTCCATAGTAAAAGAAGACAGGACCTGCTCCTCTTTCTTTCTGATTGCACTACCAAGCTTCTTTCCAAAGCTGAGGAACGTTCCCCTGAAACTGCACTACCAAGCTTCTTTCCAAAGCTGAGGAACGTTCCCCTGAAACTACACTGAAGCCAACATTTCTGGAGTGTCAATCTCCTTGGTCCCTCACAGTTCTCATATGTTCTGTCCTCCAACCTCCACCCATTACAAGATACAGTAGAGACATGGAGGTCATAAGGAAGAACCAGTGAAAGCTGCAGGAACCACAAAGATCAACAATCCTGGAAGTGCTGGTTTCAGGGTAGACTTCTGCCGAAGGTTACTTGGCATTGAAATGGTTTTCGGTGGCATGAACAACAGGAAAGGTGAGTATGTCCTGTCTTCGTTTACAAGTGTGACATGGTAGTATGTTTTCTATAGTGTTGGGGTCTCTTTAAAGAACATAATTATGAAACTGTTTGAAGAGGTACAGTAAAATGGAGCTGGTTTAGTGGGAAGTGATATCTGTCGAACAAATTAATTCTGTCCATTAATGTTATGAAAATCGATCAGAAGCTGTTTTTTTGTTGGCTTTGTTTCCCCAACATGGCAAAACAGACTGTAAAGAAAAGTTATAAAAATGTGAAGCTGCTAACATATGTGCATCGAAATCTCCCCCACGCAGTGCACACCACACATAGTGGGTTATTTTAAAAAGTTAGTTTAAATACCTGGTACTGGAAAAGTACTTTGTATTTTTACGTATCATGTTGTGGTGTGAGAGGGCAGAGCAAAATTTATTTGTCTGATGTATGTGTGGTTAGGGTGTTGGGGATCTCTGGACTTACACATCAGTAACATAATTCCTATTAACTGGTCTTCCCATTTAGTTAACATAGAGGAAGGTGGTCAGTGGGCTGTGTAGTCTGCCTGCTTCACACTCTGCAGAAAGTTTTCAACAGGAAAACTTTATATCGTTGTGTCACACAGATGCACCACAATAACTGTTATGTTCAAGAGGAAGCTGATTGGAAAAACCTTTATTCTATCCACAAATGAATCTCAGAACAAGGTAGACAAAATACATGGAGTGATATCAGGGGTGGACTGACAACTCATGGGGCCCCCAGGCAATAGGGGATCATGGGGCCCCTTTTGTCTGTGCCCAAACTCAAAAAAGCCTATGAAAAAGGTACCAGGGGCATCTCATGTTGCCCCCTACTGACCCCAGGCCCTCGGGCAGTTTCCAAGTGGTCAGTCCGCCCCTGGGTGATATATATCTGATCTTATTTCTAAATTTCAGTTTAATGTTAAAGTAAAATTTTTTTGAAAATTTTGGAGTGTGGAGAGGGATTAGAACCTCTGTCAGTTTTTATTGCTGTCTGTGACCCTGTTAAGTAGATTCTCTCTCTATATTTGTCCTGTTTACCATTATCATTGAAAGTGAAAGTAAAAGAAAATCTCACATTTTGGGTTGTCCCCAGAAAAGTAATAGAGGGGAAATCTTCCAATGGGGACACTAGTTCTGGTCACCTGGGGGTTAAGGAATTTCCTTAATTTGCAGGGATTTCCTCTTTCCTTTTTGGCTATTGAACAGGGAGCGAAGGGAAATCTCCCGAGTAAGACACAGACCGCAAAAAAAAAATCTGACGGGTTATAACCCTCCCTTTTTCTATCCAAAGTGAAAAAAAAAACGTTTTGCCTATAGTTCTACTTTAAAGTCTATGTGACCCTAAATCTGTATTATTATGTGTAATTTATAAACCATAGTCTCAATCATTTTCACATACATATTCCAACTGAAGTAGCTGGTTGATCCTGCCAGTCATCTTTCTTCCTTGTCCTGAACTGATCACACAAAGAACAGAAGCTGATCTGTGCTTGTGTGGTCAGTTTGCATTCTTTGACTACCCATTTAGAGGTACAGGACACTGTACAGACACACAGCATGCCTGTATTGAGTAAATTGTTCAGCACGCCCCTGACCAATCCCAGCCTGCCTCCGGCCCACACCCACTCCCAATTGCAGCCTACCTTTTGAACATGCCCACTGTTCAAACAAAACTTGCATCTTGCCTCTGAACAGACTATAGAATACAGGTGTACTGTGTGTTTGGTTACATGACAGAACTTTTAACTGTGTAAAAAAAAAAAAAAGCTAAGAAAGAGATAATTTCTGAAACTAAGCAAAAGCAGCTATTTTGCCTGCATAGTTATGACTGTATTAGAACATAACTATAACATTGTGCAATATGTTCAGAGTTACTTTATATATGTAAATTTTGATGCAGATGTAAAAACATGCTTATGAATGCTAGATGGTAGTCGCCTTGATATGATATTTTGATTGTGGGTGAACTACCATGGGCTGATATCATGGATTGATTACTGTTTCAGTTTTGTTCTCCTTTATGTAGTATGTACAGTACTGTATATGTACTATAGAGCTGACAAGCATTGCTATAGGAGAGATCCCCTGTCAGACTCTTCTAGAAATTCTTACCCTGGCAGAATTAAAATATTGGGGTTGAGTTGTGCTTTAAGCATTATTATATCTAATATGTCTCAAAACCTCCTGGATATTTGGAGGTTTAGTGGTGCCTGCTATTGTTCCTAGTCTTACTGTGTTTTTATTTAATATCATGGATGATTGGAGCTGTGGAAACACACATTATTGTTCATATTGCAACTGTATTTAATAACATGCATGATTGGAGTTTTGGCAATGCCTGTTATTGGCTCTGTGCACAATTTTGTGTTTGCTGATACTCAATTGGTTGGCCTAAGATGTAACATAGAGTAGTTGTGTATAGAAATAATACATCTTTGGAACCTGCATCCATGATTTTTTTTTTTTTTTTTTTAAAGAGGACCTTTATTCCAATTCTTAATTGAAGGCAGACTTAACAGCAGATATATTCATGTTATGTGCATGCATGCTTGGTAAAGTAGAGGTGTTAAAGAAGGAAAGAAAAAAGGGGAAAAAACCTGCGCTACACCCGAGACAATACAATATGTGAATAAATGTGTGAAAAAAAAAATAAAAATATATATATATATATTCTGAAACAATAGTGAAACAGTTAGTGAACTGCTGCTACGCTTTCCCTGAACACCAGAAAATACAAAACATATAAAACATGAGTGCGCTGTACACTAAATAAGCATAAACACTAATCAAATAAAAAATGTGCATACATATATTGAAATGATATAAATCCACATTCATGTATTAAATAATTAAAAGTCCCAAAATCCAATAACAGTGCTGTGTGCTAAAGAAATCCTCCATCGGAAAGTGCATAGGTGTCCACAAATGCTTGACACAAAAGAAAAAATCAGCCTCTTAACAGACACTTTGATCTCCAATCAAGAGATCAAACGAGCAGATGGTGTTCAGATCCCACACTGACACCCTAGTAGCCATATCTAGGAGATGAATGGACAACTGCAGGTTCACTTGAATGAATCCATCACATCAGACAGCTCTCCACATCATGCAAGGAAAGGTTTAAAACAGAAGAAGAAAACTTCATAGTGCAACCCAATAAACCAGCAAACAATTTATTAAAGTATTGCACTTACATAGATAAAGTGCATAAAGGCAGTGTAAACATTTACCCCGCAGTGTCAGACCACCGGCTGGAACGAGGTGACGTCACAGAAATCTCCGCCCGATGCGTGTTTCTCCAAAATGGTGTCCTCTGGGATTGGAGAACAATTGTAGAAGTGTTAAATTTGCTAGTATTTATGGTCAGTTGCAGTTCTCTAGACAGAGTATCATGAAGACCACCACTAATTTAGTTCTTAATTTAAATGAAGTCTAATAAAACTAATCAATCGTGTATATGGGCTTTTTTAAAAACCATGTTATGGATATTCAGATTTTTTTTTTTTCAACAAATAGCGCAGCAGTCTTGCATCAGTCATGTGACTATCAGTCCTCATGTTGGAGCTGTCTTGCGTGGTGTGTATGAGTGTCACATGGGGAGGCTAGCTTAGGGAGGGGAAGTTGGGACATGCACATACTTAAGGGCAGCGCAGAGGACTGTGGATCAACCAACGTAGTGTTTCCACTCTAAAAAAGGAACTAATATGCACTGACAAGATAACCATGTTTTCATTCTCTACTGATCCCATTTTGAAACAAAGATTTATTATGCATAGTTGGGTAAAATAATTTTGGAGCAAATGGGAAAAATAATTGTTGTGTTTTTAAAGACACTTTACCACCTTCTGCTACAACTCACCTTTCATTCTCAGATCACTAATGGGGGAAAAGGGAGACCGAGGAAATGCTTCATTCTATTTGGAGCAAACCAGAGATATTGTTTCGTGCATCTCTCAGCCTAGATATAGGTGCCCAATTTGAAGTAAGGATTGCTTGTGTTGAAAGTGACATTGTAGCTAGACTAAAAATGAACACTGTAAAAGAAGATGTTTATTCCTTACCTTTCCAACAGGTGAGTAAATGCTCCCTTGAAGAGCTATGAGCACTGTTGATATCTAACACTTCTAGGTATACTTGGATACCTGATCCCCAACTGGATGCTGCTCCTTCTGCTGGCTGATATATGGTATTATTTGAGGAAGCTGGAGCTTCCTCGCATATGACAGTGCTTGGGCTCCCATTTTCCTCTAACTAGACAGGTACTTGTCAAGACTTTGATATCATCATAGGCATGTCCTGCCATCTCCAACTTCTGATTATTGGGTTACATCAGGGGCGGACTGACAACTCATGGGGCCCCCGGGGAATAGGGGATCATGGGGCCCCTGTGTCCTTGCCCAAACTCAAAAAAGCCTATGAAAAAGGTACCAGGGGCATCTCATGGGGCCCCCTACTGACCCTGGGCCCTCGGGCAGTGCCTGAGTTTCCAAATGGTCAGTCCGCTCCTGGGTTACATTGATGGTGTCTTTAAAATATGGGATCTCTGAACAAGAAGAGCTGCCTGAACTTCTACTTATATGGTTTATTCCAGCCTTGCAGTGATGTAGAAAGATTGGCAAAGCAGGCCTAGAAAAAAGCCTATAATACCTACTGTAAGTGCTATATCATTGTCAGCTAACATGTCTTGCACTGCACTGTTTGAAGGTTAAGGTTTCCATAGTGTACGCCTGCTGTAACATTTGAGTACACATACAAATTTTTACACATATGCACACAGTCCCATATTCCTTCAAAAATGGTGTATTGTATGAATCTTTACGATTGTATGTGGCCACTTTAAAACAGTTAGAAAAGCTTGGTTTTCATAAATGCAACCTTTAGTTGACTGCTAGATTGCAAGATGTCAGTTTTATTTCCCTGCTATATTTCAAGACATTAGTAGGCTCCGTTTTTTTTTTTTTTACATTTTCTCCAGCAGAATATTTCTTATAATAAAATCTTTCATCTCAAGTAAACATTTATAATTCATAGCGCAGTAAATTTCTAGATCACCAGTTTTAATGAGCGTCCTTCAGCGTCTCTAACCTTTGACTCCAGTACAGCTAGTCTTTGAGTTTGATGTTTTGAGTCATTCTTTCATGTTATCACGATTTGCCTGAATCACTATGTTCAACCAGTTGAGTGACAGTGGAGATAACTATATGCTCCAATTGGCGTCATCTGTCGTTGTTTGTACTTTGGCTGCTGGTTTTGTATGTTTTTAATCGCAGCTCCTTGATGGCTCATCATTATCTTTGTCGGTATTATTGTCATTAAACCATCTTGGCCATCTTTACCTCTTTGCTAGGTTGCCTTGTTGAGGTTAAAAATGAGAAACACCTTTTCTCCTGTCAAAGGTGAGTACAAGTCATTAGTCATTAAACTCCATTGTTAGCTGTTCCTAATAGAGTTCATAGGTGCATGCAGTGTTTTTTTTTTTCTTTTTTTTTCTATTCTTTTCCTTTTTTATATTTGTTGTCCTGTTGATAATACACTGGGAGTGCACAGGCAGAAAAAAATAGCGGTTATTCATCATCCCTGTGATCTCATTGGCTTTTCTATAGAAAGACCATCTGCACCCCATATTGGTTCTTCTTAGAAACTAAATGTGAAGACTACAAACTACATGTAAACTGATGACATCCTACAGTTTGCACAGATCACCCATTTATTACTATAGAGAATCTTAAAGGGGGCCAAAAACTATATTGTTGCCCATGTGATTTAAGGCCTTTTTCACATTAGGCAATTTGGAATCATGGGCAGAATCGCCGCTATTCTAAATAGCTGCATAATGCACAGTGCATATTTCGGTACCAATATGCTTAATGGCATCCCAAACGTGGTGCAATTTTGCCACAATTGTCATGCAACAGATTCGAGGCAAATCGCGCGTTTTTAAAAATCGTGTGAAGCTTGTGAACCAAAAAGGAGTAGGAGCTTTTTTTGGGCAACAAATGCGCATAGGGCAGCCCATTGAAGTGAATGGGTGTAACTTCTGTAAAATGCATTTTAAAAATTGTAAGCAGGAATGCTAGTTCCTGCTAACATGAAATCTCAATGGGGCCTTAATCAAGGCCATAGTGCTCAGGGGCAGAACTAGATCCTTGAAGCAGATTTCCCTGTTGTGCTTAAATCTATGGTGTCTTTTATTAAAAGAGATAGACTCCAGAGACAAAGATCTCATCTTGCCCCTGTACAATGCATTAGTAACACGTCCGCTGGAGTATGCAGTTCAGTTTTGAGCACCAGTTCACAAATAGAAAATTGGGTGATTAGAGATAGTGCAGAGAAGTCCAACTAAACTGATAAAATGCATGGAGGATCTCCGCTAAGAGGGAAGGTTAGCTGAACTTAAAGTAATCTTTCTTGAGAAGAGGCAGTCAAGGGGGAATATGATCACGACGTTTCAAAATACATAAATGGTCAATATAGCGGTGCAACGTTATCCACTTTAGGGTCATTTGCAAAGGACAAGGGATACACTGTGGAAGTAAGGAGGCATCATCTTCAAATATGGAAAGGTTTCTTTTCAATGTAATAGCTCTAAAAATGTGCGTTAGGCTGTCTCAGGAGCTATATATAACCAGCTCAATTAATTGTATAAACAAATGATATGCATTCCTAAAAGCACAGAATATAACTGGATATCAACATCTATAAGTAATAGCAACTAGATTGTTGATCCAGGGAATATCCGATTTTCCTGTGGGTATTAGGGAGTATTTTTTTCCCCCTATTGGAACAAATTGGATTATGCTTTGGAAGGGTTTTGTTGCTCTCCTCTGGATTAACTGTGGGTATAGGGTTCTGTTTATGGAAGTTTTCTATTATGGGCTGGACTTGATGGACTTGTATCTTTTTTTTTTTTTTTTCAATCTGTCTAACTATGTTGGATAGATTTACATCTTAAGCATCACATAGATACTGATAATTAATATAACAGCAAGGATACATTATGAATGATAGGTATGCTGCCTCAGGCACAGATAGCTTGAATTGTATACCACCAGCCTAGCTTGCCTTGCCAAGTGCTTATTGTTAATTTGATAACAGAATCAATCTCTGCTTCTTGCCACTGCCTTCGCATAGCCTCCAGAACAATGCCAGCTGCAAATCCCATGTTAACAATACCACGTTTTTTCTTTGTATACTGATGGCCGATTTCCAGTAGCAAGAGCACACCATCTCTGCAGTCAAGGCTAAGAGCCATAAATTGCTGTTTACAGAGGGCATTGGCTGCATGTAGCAAACAGACAAAAACATTAGCTTGGAAGAAATCAGCACTCTATACTATGACAATTCAGCTTTGTTGAGTAGTCATTCAGCACATTGCTGCTAGCGGTGATCATACTACATGTCTTCCAAGCACTAAGTAACAAAACTGGATAAACAATGTTTATATGCATTTCTTCTGCCTGTTGATCTGGATGATTAGCCACTGCATGATAAGCTTAGGTATATCCAGATATTATTATTATTACACAGGAGTTATATAGCGCCAACAGTTTGCTCAGCGCTTTACAATATAATGGGAGACAATACAGCAACAATACAGTTCAATACAAGAGGGATAGGAGGGCCTGATCCTTGGAGCTTACAATCTAGGAGATTAAATAATTAATACCAGACCAGCAGATTCTGCCAAGACCAGGCAATAGCTGTTATGTTTATGTGAGTATTTAGGCTTTAGCAGAATGCATTGACTGACAAATTGTAAAACTGGTTGTGTTGGCAATTGTGTGGTTTACTGACCAGAATGAATGTTTACCCATTAGGCTGTTGTTTCCCCAGAGTAAAGATGGTGCCAAGAACACCTACTATAACACAGACATGCAGGCTTGTATCATTTTTAACATATCTGTAAACAGAGTATGGGTGCATAGATACTGATATCTAGATTTCAATTTGTAGCATATTTGAGGTGCAATGGAAAACAAACCGTCGGATTCAGCTATTTTTCTGAAGCTGTTTGTGTTGTTATATGTGCTTTATTCATATTGCACAAGGTTATTTGGAGCTTGACATGTTCTAGGTTTTCCATTCGTGTATCGGCGCTGGAGAAGTGAACAAAGGAATACTTGTTCAGATGTCCTCTAAAAGTCTTTGAGTTGTCTTTCAAATGTATTTTATTGAACCTGGCGGGGCCTTTTAAATGTACTCCAATATGCAATGCAGACCTGTAAAAATGCATTATTAACATCAAATAATGTAATGCAAACATCATGCACATTCCACTGGTATTTGACCTCAAGGTAAATGTCGTTGTGTATGCTCCACAAGGCTGTCTTTATTTGTGCAGATTAGACTGCCCATCCTAATTTGTGGTTAGGTGACCCAATCTGTAAACTCGTTTCGTAAGCCTTGAATGTCAGGAAAGGGTCAGTAATAGAAGATTGGGTCTAAATATGCCAAAAATAGCTGGGTGTTTGGTCCTCTAGGGCTTATATACAAGATTATGTGGGGAAAACACATTTGCCGTGTGCCCTGGCACTTCTGATACTGCTTGCAGGTCCTGTCCTCTCTCTAGCCACAGGTGGTGGCAACCTGTGATGATCCAGCACTGACAGACACTCCATGCGTTCTCCCTTTTAATGCTTTTTGACACCTACTGGGGTTTATTTGTAAATCATTGCTTCTCTTGGCTGGGGAAGATAAAAAGACAGCAAAATTGGACAGACCCAAGACTTTAATAAGAATTTATAGTGGAAATGAGCATAATTTCTTCGCTATGAACAGTTCTTAAAAAAAAGTAAATCTGAAATAATGTTTATTAATATACTGTAATTTCTTTCTGTGCCAACAGATAGAGCTTTAGATTTCTTTTTATGTTTTCCGAGTTCTGCCTTTGCTACTTTATTATAAACCCTGATCTAAATTTCATAAGTTCAGACTGTGACTAACGTCTTCCAACAGTGACTTGTTCCTAATTGGAATGCCTCAGTCAGTGGTTTCATGTAGAAAATTGTGTTTAAAAACTGGAATTGCCTGAAGTGCTATGTTTTTAGTTATACCATTTTGCTCTGGTAATCTTTTGTCATGTATTAACTATTTCTTTGTAAAGCAAAGCATGGTATAGATGTGGTAAAAACAGATCTGAAACAACAGTTTAAAAACAAAAAACAAAAAAAACCAAACTAAAATGAAATAGACCCAACTCTATAAGGGTAACTTGCACCCGACATTTGCAGGCACAAATATCCTCTAGCAAAAAAATATGGGAATTCACAGCTGGTGAATATTGCCAGCCAAAGAAACAAATGGCTGTACACACATGTACTTTTGCAAATGCCATTACTCTTTTGCAGTTATGCTAGATTCTGAGGGGCAAATGTATGGCTTTCTTTAGACAGTTCCGTCACTGGATTATAACAGGGGAACAGTAGCAAACAGACAAGACCTTTCCAATCTATCCTTTTGTTTTCTCCTCTGAGATCTGTTGGTGAAGACTCACTAATGCTACCTTTGAACATGAACTCAGGAGACTTTTGTCTCGTGGCTATCAGTGCATTAATTTGATGTACAATCATTGTATTGTGAAAAAAATACACAGAAAACAAGGCTAGAACACAGTGACTTGTTATCTCATTGGCAGATGATCGGATTAGCAAGTCACTAGACACCCTTATAATTACTCCTAGCTCCATGCATTCCTCATTATAAAGAAAATCAAATTATCCTCAGTATAATTTTAACTTAGCCAGCCATTTAATTCTATCAACTCATATCAAATGCTGTGTGAGGATCTTTTTAATGCTTTTAGAGAATAACGAGAAATATTCATTAACAGAAACAGACTAATTGTTTTTTCCTGGACTTTGTGGAGTAATCATGCAGCTTTTTGCTTATTTTCGAATTTTATTAAATGTGTAGATCGGCTATAGCTGAGAATCCTATTTCCTGCAGGACTTTAGTAAAACTAAGGTTATCCATTGACAGGCTGATGACTGATTTAGAATATTAGGAAAAGAAATATCTGTTTTTTTTCTTAAATGTATTATTGTACCATCAGGACTTGCTGCAGTCGTCTTCTCAACTTACCCAGTCGGTGGATGTGTCACCTGCACATTGATAGTATAATTCCCTTCTTTCCATAGAAAAGGTAGCTGTTGGCAAGTGCAGCTTGATAAGTCTTTGTGAGCAATAATTAACACTTCTGACAGTTTGAAGATCGTGTTATCTCTCACTAGCTAAGTCATACCTTATTGTTTCCTAATTATGGCAATTAGATGTGCCGATTAAAAGTTTTGCATCTGTAAATTGTGGATCAGTCAGATCTTTTATAGATTGGGCTACCTGCACCCGTGTTTGGTTTGATATCCTAATGTGTGAATGCATACTAAGAAAATGGACATTTTGCTTGTTAAAGTAGAATGAAATGCTCACAGAACAATTCTTAGGCTTATAGACTACAGTAGGCAAAACAGGATTGCATTTTTCTGTTTTTGTTTCTTTGCACAGTGCACAATCTGTAGATGTTTCCTAGAGATGTAGGCACACCACAGTAGAAGCTGAATGTTACATTTATCACTAGGATCACCAAAAATTGTTTAACATTGTATTAAACCCAAAAGCAAACATTTTAATGTCTAGCAGTTCTTAGATGTGATGGCTGCATTCATTTTCTTTTTAGGCTTGTTTTCATCTGGTGGTCTGGCCAGTATGTCTGTTTTTCCAAAGCTCAAGATCTCCAGCAAAATGCATCAGCTTACATGGGTGCGACAAACTATTTAACACTGGAAGGGGTGTTTAAAATGATTGACTTTTATTTTTTAAAAACTTTTTGTAAAACCTTTATCCCAAAAGGAAAAAAAACAGTTTGCTGTAACTTATATTGAAGTGTGTGGCTAGGTTCAGTGTGGTGCAATACATTGCATGTGATTCGCACAGGAACCGCGCCGTATTCCTGTGCAAATCACATGCAGTTTGTGCGTGGTGCGATTAGAGCCATACATTTTGTATGGCTCAACTCGCACCGCACCCACACCAAAAAGGTGCAGGACCCATTTTTGGGTCTGCACTAGAATTGGATCGCATGGGTATTCACACTTATGCGATCCGATTCTGCACATCGCACTGCGTTTTGCGGACCAAGTTCAGGGTGTTGTAAAAAAAAAAATAACTAGCAAGGCCTTACTAAATAGCAAGGAAAATGTAGAAAAATATAATAAAACAAATATCACTGTAAAAATACAGACTTGACCTACCTTAAAAGTAGACAGTGTCAGTCAGTAGGGTAGAGGTTGTTGTCAGTCAACAGGGCAGTGGACGGTGTCAGTCAGCAGGGCAGTGGACTGTGTCAATAGGGCAGTGGATGGTATCCGTTTTTATTTTTATATTTTATTTTTTTTATATACTTCACAATTTTCTTAGGAGCCCTGTTGAAAGGGGAGAACTTGGGGGGAAGGGCCAGGCAGCAGAAAAAAGCAGAAACAAGGACAAAGGCATTTACTAGAACTGATCCCCTGGATTTTCCTCAGGCAGCAGCTGTACGCTGGTGGCAGGGCAAGGAGGAGATGCTAGTTATCAGCCCATCTAGGAGGATAATAAATGGGATAGTCGGAAAGCAGGTATTTTAAAAATCTGAATTCCCAGCAAGTGGTTAGAGATTGGGATTTTTCTGCCCCCCCCCCCTTCCACCCCCACCCTGGCACCCTAAGGCAGCTGCCTAAGCCGGATGCTGGGCGCCAGATTTTTTAGAATACAGATTTTTAAAATACCTGTCCATGGGAAGGAGTGGGGGGGGGGGGGGGACATTGCTGGTGGGGGGAAAGGGAAGGGGGGCAGAGGTCACTGCTATGGGGGAAAGGGGGTGCAGGAGACACTACTGGGGAGGGGATGATGTAAAGGTTGGTGGTGGACACTGCTATGGGGGTGGCCCTGCCCATAGCACTGTCCTCTGCACATCAAACCCCCCCTCCCAGTAGTGTCCTCTGCCCCCCCCTTTCCCCCATAGCAGTTACCTCTGGCCTCCCCCCCCCAACCAATGTCTTCTGCCCCCCTTTCCCCCCAGCCTCCTCCACCACTGCTGCTGACATCCTTAGTGGACAGCGCAGAACGGAAGGCAGAATGCCTCAGGATGAAGGGCGGGAGGAGGAGCTGGCCAAATTTAACTTTTTATATTGACAAGCTGGTAATTGGTTGCTAGGACTGACTTGGCAACAAATCACCTGCGGGTTTGATAGACATTTATCAACTTTCTGCATATGCGTTTTGTGAGTCAGCACCTTTTCAGATGTTCAGGACCACTGTTGTAATATCGGTCTACTAATGCTATTGGAAGAAGCTACATATAGGTCGGTGCCTAAAATTGTGGAATAATTTTACTACTTTAGATACAAAAGCTGTGGATAATATGATTATTATGTATTTTTTAAATAAAGTATCCTAATGGAAAACTCAAATCTATGCAGACGTAAAAACCTGCTACATAAGCTGTTTGCACTTGTTTTAGGCAGGCCACATTTATTTATTTTTTTTGTTCAACCAGCGGGGTGGAGGTGGATGGGGGAATCCACTCCCACTGATCTGTTGTGTTCTGATGGCGGGAAGACTTACCCGCCATCAGAACACAATGATTAGTGTTGCCAGCTATAGCCGGTGGCACTGATCATTCTGAAAAACCTGACAGGTTGTCTAGAAGTCATTTGATAGATCAACGTTTGTACTACCAAGGTGCCCATACATGGATTTAAATTCTACCAGGCCTTGCTTAAGCGGATGAATTTCAAACGATGTATAGCCAGCTTTATTGTTGTCAGGTGTTTCATCACTTATGCAGTGTTTGGAATCTGAGTACTAACTTGTGACTCATTTAGTTTGGCTATAAGCCTTCTCCACACAGGGGCTTATGAAACCCCTACGTGTCCTGTCATTGGTGAGGAATAACTGTTTACAGCAGGTGGTGGTACTAAAGCACCAGGCAGTTTTATCATCAGGATGGTCATGGGCAGAGCCACAAAGAAGGGAGGAATGTGAAGTTTGCTGATCTGTGGAGCTATGCAAAAAAATTGGGATTTATTATCTTGTAATTCTGCAGTAACAGATGGCACTTTCTTCATACGTCTTCCCTGGCAGCAGATATGCTCATCAGCATGGTTGTCTCTCCTGGATTCTCTTCTGAGCCTTGACAAGGACTGTTGTGCTATGAATAGGTTTATTATGTGTATATCCATATTGTGAGTAAATCTTTGGTATATACGTGTATACTAGATGGATTCTTTCCCAAGTGTTTTTATTTGTTCTGTGGGCTTTAAATGTTAACACTCTGCAAGTGTAAGTTAAATGCCTATAGTTTAGTGGTCTCCAAACTGCAGCATGGGAGCTGGATGCAACCCTTTGCTTGCCTTTATTCAGGCCTTGGGGCACTTATGCTCCTACTGATACAAGGCTATTCTGCCAGCTGATAACAATGGAACACCATTTCTTCTACTGGCACAATCGATGGGGTACTATTCCTCCCCCTAATACCAAATGTGGTGATGTTTACTCTCTCACTGATGCCAGAAAATATTCCAATCTCGGTAGCCACAGTATGGCCCCTAAAGTCTGACTAGCCCTTTTGGTTATAAAGTTTGGAGAACCCTGCTATAGTTGCTGATATCCCCATCCTTATAATTTCCTACAGTAAAATAGATATGGCAAAAACTGTACTACTTTTATGTGTTAATTGGGTTCTACCACAGACCTGTAACCTTATCCATACTAAAGCATGTAAAATACAGAGTATAATCTAATTTTATCTGTGCAGTGTTCAGACAAAGCCTGTTGATACCACCTTTAATTTATTAAAATGGACAAGGTGAACCCATAGTGCCCCTATAAAATCATGAGGCATTAGCCCATATTTAGTCAGAAATTTGCAGTTAATTTAAGCGTAAAGGTAGGTCGCCATGTTCTTGGGTTTCAGCTGCAGGGGTGGCCATTTACATTAAAGCATGTATAGGAATTAAGAATTATAAGGTAGAATCATATAACAAGAGCCTGTAGCCTTCACAAAGCAGTTTGAGGAGCTCATATAGTCTGACTACAGGAGATTGTTCAAAACTTAAATTAAAGTTAAATGGATTCTGTGATTTTAAATTTCAGAAATGTAAGTGTCTGACAGAGGCATGGTTCATGTTTATATATTTGGAAAATAGGGGAATGTTCTTTAATCATGCCAAAGTCATCAGGCCTTGGCCATGATCAATATGTCTCTGAAGTGTATTATGCTTTCCCTGGAGAGACTTTCCAGGAAAAATGCATCAGGCACGACGTCAGAAGCTTATGCCAGAGCCAGGAGTGCCCATTCCACTATCTTGGATATTGGAAAAACTGTATTGGCCTACTAATGTAAGCATTTTGAGTACAATAAATGTGTTTGTAGTGGGATTTTCTGCACGGTTTGTCTCTTTTCCTTTGCATGTCCTGATTTTAGCCTATTTATGTGGGTACTGAGTATTTTGGATGCCAGAGCCAGGAGCATATGGGAAGAAGTGTGATAAGGGACCCCAACCAACCCTGTGTCATATGGGTTGTTTGGGTACGGTGTTTGGCACATGGGGGAAAGTGCACCTTAGTGCGAATGAATATGGTCACATTTGTTTGTCACTTATGGGAGCACAATATAATGTGAGCACAATTTAAAGAATAAAATATCTTTTGGTATTTATGTGCTGCACTATTGAGTTTTTTCTTTTTTGAGAGATATTGATAAGAAGAGGATCCAGAGATTGATTACGGTTCACTGGAGAAACAGAATAGCTGGAGTGATATATGTCTGCCGTTTGATAAGAAAAGAAATAATGAAGGCACTGAGTCTTTGGAGTGTTGAGCTTTTATTGGACCCATTTATTCATGTATGAAATCCAATAAGAGTCTGGGAGTTTGAACTTATTGGACACACTTTTCTGTTGGGAGATTGAGATTGTGTATTTAAAACGCTGGACAATTTGCTTTTGTGATCGGCTCACTGATTTCCCCAGAAGTGTGTACTAATATATAAATACAATTTTTCTCTGCAATAGGAATTAGATTGTTGGTGAGATATACTCCCTAAGAGTTAATTACTTATAAAGGGATGCAGACACTGCAGCGTTCATCATTAGAGCGCTGAAAATTCATCCACACTCCCGCTCAGGAATTATTATTCCATGGACATAGTGGAACATGCAGTTTTTCCTTCTGAACAGAAACAGGTAGGACTCTGCTACAAAGTTTGTTAAAATCCTTGCAATGTGCATTGATCACCCAAATGGGGTTTGTGTTTTTTTTCTCAACAAAAGTTGTTACTCTAAAGTATGAAACTTCACTTACACTTGTAAAAATTCAAGCTCCATAAAAAGCAGCTTAAAAATATCTCAACTGCTGTGGCCATTGGCAGGATCTGGATATCATATTAAAAATTGAGCTGCATTTTCCACTTCTTGCTGGTGGCCATGGTGGTTACATTTAGGCTGCTTTCCTTTCCTTGGTGTTATGACTAATGCTGCTTTGCTCATCCATGCTACAAATGTGCTTTCATACTTAGGACAGTGTGGTTTTTAATAAAGCTTGATTTGACCCATGTCAATATGTGGGTGTTTAATATAATATTTTCTGCGGTCACAAGTGTTTCAAGTCTCATAGCAATAATGGAGCAATCAATAGATACTACATATGACATGTTAATCATACATCAAAAGTCCTTTTCAAAATATTAATTTTTAAATCTGCAGCTTTCATTTAAATCAGTGGTTCTCAACCTTCCTAACGCCACGACCCTTTAATACAGTTCCTCCTATTGTGGTGACCCCCAACCATAAAATTATTTACTCAGTAATTATAATTCATGAAGTGTCGTTTTACCTCCAATACTGCTGCTTTAAACACAGTAGCTGCTTTTGACAGAGTAGCTGCATTCAACACAGCAGCTGCTTTCTACACATCGGAAATATGTGTTTTCCAATGGTCTCAGGCGACCCCTATGAAAGGGTTGTTCGACCCCCAAAGGGGTCGCGACCCACAGGTTGAGAACCACTGATTTAAATAATACTTGGTTATCCTGCCATAAAGATGTAATAGGACAACAGAAGGAGGAAAGGAGTATTGGACCATGTTCACATGGGATGATTAGCTGTGTACTCTATGCACCCTGGGTGCATTTGGGGCTATTCACACCCACACAGATTTCACCTTGGGATACAGTGGCTGAGTCTGTGCATCCTCGTGTCACAGTAAATATCTATGGAACTGCCGACACGGAAACACACAGCCCTGCACAGGGCAAACAGCTAATCTCCCCATGTGAATGGGGCCTCACAGAACACTTTACATTTTTACTTCTTCAATGTGGAGCCTTTTCAACAATGTAACAAAATCTTCACATCTATGTCTCTTTCTTGCACATACATAAAGTGCACCCTTGGTCAGCAGTTTCAAATCTCAGTCAGCAAATGTACCTAGGGAAGGAGCGGGCTATCCGAAAATCTCCTGGGTGGACGCAGCACACATCACCATGCTTCCCCCCCCCCCCAGCTTAGGACACCCCTTTACAGTTGCCTGATGTTATAAAATCTTCCTATTAAAGTGATTCTAAACCCTCACATTGTAAAACAACCAATTCAGTTTAAAATAGAAATGAAAGGTAAAACATTTGTGTATTGATATATAAAAAAAAAACACTATAAATATTTTTTTTTCTTTTTTTTTTTTCTTCTAGAAGTGATCACATACCTTCTGTTTTCAGCTGCACAAGAGCTGGGGGAGAAGATACAGCAGTACATTGATCTTCCCAGTGAAAATCTATGCAAAGGGAGTGTCAGGATAAGTCTGATCATTGAAGGAGAGCACACTGAGTTCCCAGCATACCTAGTGAATTGACCATGCTGTGCTCTCCTGCTTAGTTTGGTCAGTTTGTAACAGGAAAGGAGAGGGACTAGCAGGAACACCAGGAATTTCACACAGAGGTAGCAAGAGAACAGGTTACTTTTTCATACAAGTACATGGTACAGCATGCACATATTAGGAATATCAAATGTTGGGTTTACATATTCTTTTAAAGAGGGCTCCTCTCCTGTCATGCCTCAGCTCTCCAAATTGTCATGCCCCGGAAATGGCAGAGAGGAATCCCAAAAGTGACATAAAACCTTGAGTCTCAAAGGGAGAGTGGACCTGTAAAAATATTGATTTAATTTTTCCGGTAAAGGAGTTTATAATTTTCTTACAATTCATAACTGTCAATGTTCTTCAGTACTGAGGCATCGTAAAGAGGACCTGTCTTGGCATAACACAGCTTATGGTTAGAAGGGGGATGATGGAGAATGAAGTAATGTTTATAGAGACTAAAGTGCTGCAAGATGGCATTTTGGATAGGCTTTAAGGAAGTATTGGGCAGAAATTTGCTGTTTGCAAGACATTTTTAAGGAGTGATTAGCTTGTCTCCTGGAAACTATGTTAAGATGAAGCAGTAGAGAAGCCTGTCTCCAGGGACAACATTGGCAAGCAGCGTTAGGACTTGTCCCTTGGTAATTAATAAAGAGGCACTAGAAAATAAGCAGTGAAAATTCTAACATCTACTGAAGATCTTGACATGAGAAACTGCATTAGAGACGTTTTAAACTTTGATTTTAGGTGCTCACCTTTATAGTCCATTACACAGAAATTCAAGGTCACTTTCTGTTATACCCAACCTTTATTCTATTAAGATGTCTCCCTATTCAACTGTAGCATCTTCCTAGATAGGTGTTCGGAACATGGTACATTTAGCTCTGGCTCACTGTATCCAGTGGAACTGCATGTGTTCTTAGTTAAATTTAGTTTGGCTCACTGTAATCAGTGTGGCTGTTTGTGATTGTTTAGGTCTGTTCTGTGTTTCACAGGCTGCAGGTTTGATTACTCCTCCTGCAATCTAGAATTCTCTGGGTGATCCTAGAACATAGTTGTGGGGTACGACAAATGAGCAGCATGAATATTTATACAGGCTCAGCCAATCATTGTGGGAACAGTGCACAGATGGTTGCTTGGAAAGTGTATCAATGGTTTGAGATCTGGAATGGAATTGCATTGTCCCTACAGAGGAGATCACAGCCTATGGTGGAGACTGTTAGCCCCCCCTAGGCCTACCTGTAATATGTTTGCTAATTATTGGGTGAACTGGGGGCCGGGTCTTGCTGGAAGTTGCCAAAGCTGACTCAGGAGGTCTGTCGTCTGTGGATCTGGTCTGGTGCTTGGAAAGCATTGGAAGGAGGCAGCCATTTGTCTGAATGCATTAGTGAGTACAGACAGGTGTGAGAGATCCTCAAGATTGTGTGCTGTTGCCACCCCCCTGGTGTTACCGTCAGCTGTATGGATAGAGTGTCTGTTGTCCTGACCAGCTCACTCTATTTAATTCTTGGTGAAAGGACTTTGCTTGGACTGTCTATAGACAAAGATTAATCTCCTCAAGTTGTGGCTACAATGCTTAGTCCATTCCTTTACTTGTGCAAGGCCTTGATTCTAGAGGACTAGTTTTACGGAAGGGAAAGTGTCCTCCTATTTGTACATAGTTTTGGAGTATCCCTCTCAATTCCTTATCCCCATCCAAGTTACCCAAAAATAAAACACCATAACAAGGATACCCCTAGGCAGTTCATTGAGCCAAAGGAATGACTGTGATTGTGTGCCTGGCTGCAATGCAACTATTGGGAAAGGAACCCTGGGCACCTTCCCTTTACCAGACCAAGCTGTCCAGGAAAATGGCAGTCAGATGGTTGAGACAAACCATTTAAAGCTGAAGTTTAGCTAAAAACCCCACATTTTTTCTCTATACTTTAGTTGCGATGCTTACCTGTAATGAAGTATGTCTCTAAATGTGCAGGCTGCTGTATTCTGGATTTTCACTGCAGGGCTGCCCTGTCCTCTTCCTGTTTTGAACATCTGATGCTATGGGAGTTAATAGCTTGGGTTCTCTGGGCTCAGCTGCACTAAAGATAATCCAAACAAAAAACTCCCTCCTGTCCTCTCCTCCATTGATAACAATAATTTCATGGATTGCACTGCCTGTAACATGGTCTGTGAGTGGGGGAGAGTCTGATCAGTTATAGGATACTCTCCCCATTCACAGATCATTTTAGCAGCAATGTATTCAGAGAAGCAACTTTTTTTTAGTGCAGCGGAGCCCATTGATACAAAGCTGTTAACCTCCTTAGCTCTGAAAGTTCATCAGCAGGAAGAGGACAGGGCAGCCTTGCAATTAGCTGGTTGAAATCTAAGTCAGTTAAGCAGGAACCGGCTGAGATTCGAACCATATATGGTCAGGCCAAATGTACCTAAGTTGATCAATCACTCAATTTGGGTACAACCAGCTTGCCGGATTTTACATGCGATTATTGCTGGTGGCTGTTATAGTCAAAGGCTGACTCTGTTAATGGGGGATCAAAGCGATTTTCTTTCCTGAATGGCTGTCCATGGTTGCAGGAAAGAAAATAGCTCCTTCATTACAAAGAGAGAAAATATGGTTTTTGCAAGTAATGTAAAATTCATTGTTTGGAGTTACCGGACACCGCTTTCCTCTCCTCTGTGTTTTTGTGATGTTACTTTTTTTTTTTTTTTTTTGCTGCCAAAGTGCAAATCCTCTTGTTAATGGCAGTATAACCCAATTGTCTCTGAATCCTGTGTCCCTTAATGAACGCCAGGAAATGGATTTTATGGGGAGCACAAAAATCCTATTTTCTTAGGGCTGGTTCACTCCGGAAATCTCACAGGATTGAACTGTGCATTTGAGGGTGGTATGAATTTAGCCCATTCTGAATGGGCTGATATTGCACCGCACCATACCAAAAGTAGTGTATGCACTACTTATGGAAACTCACTGCAGCAGCATCGCATGGTACAGAAGGTCTGCGTTTGCGACCTGCATTTGGAGGGTCATTAACTTGATATGGACACCTACTACAGATCGCAACTACAGTGCATTTTGAACACAGTGTGGGAACCATAGGTTTACTGCACTGCGTTATAGTGTGAACTGGCCCTTAAAGGCACGGTGCTTTAGAAAACTGTTACTTATTTAGGGCCTCTTCACACCATCTCATTGTACCAATGCATTGAATGTGCATTTTGTTAATATGTACATTAATGTAAGGAGATGGTGTGAAAGGGCCCTACAGGTTTTATATCTACCTTAACATACAGTATAAAGAGATGTGGTAGTTTTATTACTTTTGTATGGTTTGGAAACAACTTGTTACAAGCTAGAATGTCCCTTGAACTTAGGGTTTTCCTCTGTGAACTGACTCCTACTAAATAAGCCCATTATATAGCAGGTGATTACTCCACTCCGTTACCACCACCGTTTGGCAGGAATAGTTAAAACTGGCATTGTTATTGAACCTTTAAAACCCTACTACAGGCTTAAGCTAAAAATAAATGACCCCTGCATAAACATAATAATCTGCTTGTTTTGTTTAGGGCAGTGGTTCTTAACCTGGGTTCGATCGAACCCCAGGGGTTCGGTGAGTCAGTCTCGCGGGTTCGGCGGAGGTGAAGACCCACACCCGACTCATATGATTCGTGCAGTAAATATTCATTATTATGTTTTTGTTTTTGTGTGAAAATCATGTTTTAATGGTTTTGTTCTTAACGGTTTTGTTCATTTTGTGCACCTATGTATAAATATATACCTAAATATATACCCATGTTTTGAATTTTAAAAATCATATTTTATTTTTCCAATTAAGTAGGGTTCGGTGAATGCGCATATGAAACTGGTGGGGTTCAGTACCTCCAACAAGGTTAAGAACCACTGGTTTAGGGGGTTTAAGAGAGAAATACTTACCTGACACTTCAGTCCTGTGGCAGCCAGCACTCCAGTCTTCTTTCCTAGCTGTAATTAGAATTGGCCCTTTTTGACTTCATGTGCTGTAAGTGATGATGTCAGCAAGGGCATTACCAGATGACCGGTGAAGAGGAGTGGCCTCTGGGGAACTGTCCTCCGGTGCGGAGAGAGTCAGTGAGACTGTATGGTAAAGTAATTGCTGCTTTTTAATAAGCCCCCTCAGATTAAATGAGCAGTTAAATATTGTATATGTGGGAGGGGGTTGATGATGATTTTTATTTTGTCCAGAAGTCCATTTTAAGATTCATCTAAAGATATCAAGAGACACCCTGATTGTAGCAGGATCCGACCAAAGTCATCAATCAGCTGGCCATTATGAATGTATCTCGCAATCACTAATGAAAATAATGGCTGCTACAAGATAGTGGAATCCTGTAGAGAAATGTAGGTAATTTTACCTGCAGGGGGGTGGCCATGGTTGCTTTATAGAGGCTGCTTGTTCTAAGTGCACAATGGATTAAAGTACAACGAATGCAGAGGGAGATATTTTCTTCTATGTAATTTTTTTTTTTTTGGGGGGGGGCAGGGGTGAGGGGGTGTATTTTTGATTATCATGAAACAGAGATATGTCTTTGGATGTGTTTATGCAGTTTCATTATAAAGACTGACTAAATTCAAGATTTAGCTATAGATATGCTAAGTCTGATTGTTGTTTCAAGATGCGCTGCTATAAATTCTTTCCTGCCCCTGGTGCAAATATGACAGTTCAGATTTCCTTCGGAAAATGGATAATGGATGAAATGTAGAAACAGTCAGCCATACTGCAGGCAGCTTAATTAACGACAACTGTGCTGCCCTTCTACAAATTCTACACATTGCAATATGTGACACAAGATACCACTGCTGCAGAGTAGGGATAAGCTGAACTGCCCTGGATTCTGTTTGAGCAGGGTTTGCCAAACTTCAGATGCCAGACCCCACTGAAAACATTCGGAACCAAATCTGTCAAATTAAAAATGCTCATTACTGGTTAATAGGCAAGGGCAATTGATAAAATAGCACAGGGATGGTACTGCCCTGGGGAAGTACCAATGCAACCCACCCCCCCCCCCCCCAAAGACTAAATTTCATTTGGCCAGAAGCAGTGATGTATTTAAATGCTTATAGTGAAACATCAAAGCTGCCCAACTCTTTTAAATAACATGCCTGGGGTGTCCTAATCTTGTCTGTGAAGGGGCCAAATCTGCAATGTACAGGAAGTACAGCAGCACTGCTGTGTGCTCTCTTCCCCTCCGAACCATACCAGGTCATATGCCCTCACTATGGGGTAATTCCTTGCCAGGGGAACCCCCTATGTTGATGAGGATAAGGATCTCTTTTCCACAACCCTGGCTGGTGGATGTGGGAGTTTTATCAATATATGGAAGCCCCCTTTAATATTATGGGAGTCCCCAGATATCTGCACTTACTCTATGTGAATGAGTATGGGGTAAATAGTACTTGTTCTTTGTTTAAACATTTTTTTTTAAAAAGTCCCTCACTGGAAATCCATTGTCAATCACAATACCACAATCTCACCAATAAAAACAAAAAAATGCTGACCTGGCACACGTGACCGATCCCAATGCTACACATAGCTGAATGATGGCACCGCACTATCATCAGCTGTATAAGGGAAGGGGTGGAGATAGTGGTCACATCATTACCCAAATATGGCCATGTGACCATATATAGAAAATGATGTAAACCCTTTGATCCCTGCCCATTTGCTTGTGTGGCTGATGATTCGGCCAGGTGCTTTGTAAGGATGAGGTGGGTGCAAGCTGCTGCTTCCTTGGAACCTTTGACAGCTGGAAGCAGTTATGTTCGTCCATGCTGACCACTCTAAACATTAAATGTTTAGACTTATGTTTGTTCTGAACACTGAGCTCATCTGTACTGCAGAGACAAAGCAGAAATACCTTGTCCTTTTTATGTTGATGCTGCCAAGTAAGAACCTACTGAAAAATCTCAAATTTGGCAAAATTTTTTTTTTTCCTTTAACTTCTGAAGCTCATGTAAATAAAACATCCTATAAGTTAGGTATGGCAAGTTCCTGTTTTATGGGCTGCATGTGGCCCTCTTGCTCCACTTCCTTACTGTTGCAACTAAATAATTCAGGAAATGTTTTATATCCCCTTTTTACAGGATTACATATTGCAAGTTGTAATTTTTATTAAGTGCCACCAATGAGTCCGAGTCCTAGCAACTTAATAACTAAGGGCTCTAAAAAGAAATTGGCTTTGTGCTGGTCAGGTGAGATCCTACAGTGTCATCCCCACAGCTGTAATCAATTTGTAATTGTTACTATATCGTTAATTCCAAAGTGATATACATATATCATTTTTTTCTTTTTTTTTTAATGGAAGTATTGGCTAATATAATTTTTTTTTTAAAATGTTAGTGATCAGCATAAATACCTTTTTCTATTCAGCTGGGCTGCAGTTATGTGATTCAGAAGCCGCAGCTCCCTTGTGTCAGTGAATGGCTACTGCAGGAGATGGAAGGGGGTGCTGACAGCATGGGCAATAAAAGCTGGGGGATGACATTATGGTTTCAGGAATTCAGCTCTGTTAAAGGCTCCCTGAAACAGGGGAGGCACTGGTTCTGGATCAAAGACCAGACCAATGCTGAATAAAGGGGTATTTACTCTGATCTCTTTTGCAAACTGTGTGCAGCATGGTTAGGTGAATGCAACATTTTAAGCAGACTTCTATTAGCCCTTACATCCCCCACAGTTGACCTAATGAGCCCCCTTGAAGATTTTGTCCTCTGTTTGGCCCACTGTTTCATCCTGAGCTTGACATGCTGGCTATAAGTAATAAATACAAACGTTCGGTATCCTGTCATTCGGCTCCATTAGGGATCCTTTTTGCTCCCTCTTGCAACTGCTATAGATTCATAGGTTTCTCCCTGTACTTGCTGCTCCTTTTTCTACTCCATATTTGGGTTTCTTAGTATACCTGTAACTTCAAGGCTTCCTGCTGCTGATCACCTTCCTCTTCCTCTACACTTGCTTTACTCTGTATTCTTCCAGCTCCCTTACGTACCCTATCACTCCTTTTAGTCTGTCCAGCTTACCCCACTGTTTACTTCTATGGTAGCATGCTGACATTTAGATATTTATTGGTGCCATTTACTTGGCAACCCTGTTTTATTAAAGCAGAGCCTTAGGTTAGATTTACCCAAGAGTCAGCTTTGAGTCAGTTCCTTCTGGAATGCTGCAATACAAGTCTAAATCTACATGCCAAAACCATTCAAAGTCATGGTAACTCACTCCGTAGAGAACTCTGGCCTTGTAGTTGTTAGGTCTTCATTTGAGTCTGAAAGCATTTTATCCAATATCTCTGGGTTTGAAAGTTCAGCCTAAATTTTGTATGTCATGTACAGTAATTGTACTGTTGTTGCTGCCTTATGACTATGAAGTCTAGGGTTCTACCACCCCAAGTACTGTAATTCTGTCAGTTACCAACTGTTGCTATGTTCGGCCCATAGGAAAACTATTAAAGGGCCACCTAAAAAAAATCTCCATCTTAAAGGCAGTTCCCCTAACGCAGCCTTTCTTAACCTTATTATCCAAGAGGAATGTTTGAAACAATTTTCAGGTCTCAGTAAACACTTGCTAAAATTATATCTGTAGCTCACAGTGTTTTATCAATATCTATAAGATAAAATATTAGATACAAGGATAAACACTATGGAATATCTTGAGAAGTTGAACACTTATGATGTATCATTTTAAAAAACCCTCCAAATTAAAAAGTAATAATCTTCAGTTATAATCACAACATAATTATCGCTAATAAGAAGAAAAATAAATTGAAAAGTAATAATGGCCAGGTGTCAGTGGAGAAGAGCCTCCCTTACATCACTGGTCAATGTTAAGGCCACCTTTTAAAGACCCAAGGCCACCCTTACAGACCACATCAAAATGATACTGGCTCTGGACCCTATTCAGGCACTATTAGAAGGGAGGTAAGTCTTCCACAGCTCAAAAAAAACCCTAGCGATGTATGGAGGAACCCTAGTTGAGAATGTGTGCTTTAGTAATACTGAATGCCAATTGTTTTTATAATAATTGTACAGAAAGTTACAAACTTTGTACACATTTGTTTAATCCAATAGTTCTTTCTACAACACCTGGCAAAAAGTATGGAATCACCACTTTTGGAAAATGTCCATTCAATTGTCTAATTGTGTAGAAAAAAACACTAGTCACAGACATGCCTCAAAACTATTTTCATTTAACATTCCAACCTTTTGGCTTTAAGAAACACTTAAAAATAAAGATAGAAACTGTAGTCAGTTGCAACTGTTTTTGCAGATCAAGCAGAGGAAAAAAATATGGAATCACTTAATTCTAAAAAAATATGGAGTCATGAAAAAAAAACCCACTATAGTACACCACAGTAGTACTTTGTTGTACCACCTCTGGCTTTTATAACAGCTTGAATTCTCTGAGGCATGGATTTAACTATCGACAAACAGTATTCTTCATCAATCCGGCTCCAACTTTCTCTTGTATTTGCAAGATCAGCTTTGCAGGTTGGAGCCTTGTCATGGACCTTTTTCTTTCATTTTCACAATAGATTTTCAATTGGATTGCAGTCTGGACTATTTGCAGGCCATGCCATTGACATTATATCTCTTTCTTGAAGTAAAGTTTTCACGGCTTTTGCCCTTTGGCAAGATGCAGTATCATCCTGAAAAATGATGTTGTCATCATAATCACTAAATATCCCTTCAAATGGTGGAATAAGAAAAATTTTCAAAATCTCAATATAAACTTGTGCATTTATTGAAGATTTAATGACTGTCATCTACCCCGTACCTTTACCTGACATGCAACCCTTTATAATCAATGATTGTGGAAATTTGCCTGTTTTCTTCAGGCAGTCGTCTTAATACATTTCATTGGAACAGCACCAAACAATAGTTCCAGCATCATCACCCTGTCCAATGCAGATTCGTTATTCATCACTGAATATCACTTTCCTCCAGCCATCCACAGTCCATGCTTGCTTTTCTTTAGCCCACTGGAACCTTGTTTGTAACTGTTTAGGTGTTAATGATGGTTTTCATTTGGCTTTTTTGTATGTAAATCCCATATCCTTTAGGCAATGTCATATAGTTCAGTCATAGACATTGACTCCAGTTTCTACTCATGTGTTCCTTATTTGTTTTTTTGTGCATTTTCTGTTTCAAGGCATATTGCTTTAAGTTTTCTATTCTGACGCTTTGATGTTTTCCTTGGTCTACCAGTACACTTCCCTTTTTACATCCTTCCCTTTTGATTTGTGCTTGGTCAAGACTGACTGGGAACAACCAACATCTTTTGCAACATTCCATGATGATTTACCTTCTTGAAGAAGTTTTATAATCCTCTCCTTTGTTTCAACTGACATCTCTCGTGTTGGAGACATGATTCATGTCAATCAGCTTGGTGTAACAGCTGATTGACATGAATCAATCCAAGCACTCTTTTTTTTTTTTTTTTTTTAACTGCAGACTAATTAACAGATGTAATCTGATGCAGATGTTTGTTTTAGAACTTCAAAGTACATGGTGATTCCATAATATTTTCCTTAGAATTGAGTGATTCCATATTTTTTACTTGATCTGCAAAAACAGTTGCAATTGACTACAGTTTACGTTATATTTATTTTTTCAAGTGTTTTTAAACCCAGAAGGTTGGAATGTTAAATTAAAATAGTTTTGAGACATGTCTGTGATTGTTGCTTTTCCTACACAATTAAACAATTGAATAAACATTTTCCAAGAGTGGTGATTCCATACTTTGTGCCAGGGGTTGTAAATGCTACTGCTTATCTTAACAGTGTATCCAGGCATCTCTGGACCCCCTGTGTTTCTGGGCCCTATAGCAGATGCATGGACTGATGCTATGGTGATAGGTATGCACTTGGCATAAAGCATACCTTTGCAAAAGGTTCATTATGAAGAAGATGCCTAATAATGTGGTACATAAAGTGAGATAGCAAGCTACTATTTTAGGTAAATGTAGTCTAAAATAACAATTGATACTTCATTGTTTGGCTTCCTAGGATATTAAATATGTGTATAAATATTGCTTCCTAACTTACTACCCTAATATTAAGCACCTTCTATCTGGATGATATTCTGCAATGTATATATTTACTCCTGAACATTACTGAATAGATATTAAAAAGGGACACCTTGAAGTTTGTGATAAACATTTACTGGGTTTTCTTTTGTCCTGAAGTACGAAATACAACATCCACAAAGTTAATGGAACAAGTAAAGAGCAGGACTATAACCTAGTTGCAATAAAACTAGGAATACAAACAACATCAAAAGTTATAATATCTAATAAAAAAGAGAACCAAAGTCACAAAACTCATGCAAAATAATAAAAATTTATATAGCCAATCCCCGTATAAATATAACAGTAATGATACCCGCAGGCCATCTGAGAAATAGGGGTATAGAACAGCTACAGGGGGTGATTGATTGATATTTGGTTTTAAGGTCCTTCCTGTAAATAAAACCTACATTGGTTGGTTTTCAGTTTACTGCAATGGAATGGCTGTAAAGAAAATTCATATAACACTATATAACAGTCTTTCTGCAGTCCCATTTATAGTTTTTATCATAGACTCTACATTGACAGTACTCTTATAATCTGACAATAAAAGCCTACTTTCCCTCCACCTGTGATGTAAAAGCTTTGGTAGGAGCTTCCTTTTAGTTTGTCCATGTTTTTTATGTACTTATGCAAATTTGTTCTGAATTGGAGGAGAGAAATTTGCCAGAACCATGTAAATAGTGTTTAGGAGGTTGTATGCATACTGTACCTTAAATTACCCAGTAGAGCTCCCTAGGCTATGCAGATATCATCTAGGCCAAGAAGCTGGCTGATTTGGCCTACCTTCTGCATCACACTGTTGGTCATTGAAGCTGTCCGCAACATGTTTTGACCAGTATTACGAAGTTCAAGCCTAAAGCACAGATATCAAGCTCTTAAAGCAGAAAACAAGTCTGATCAAAATGTAATCTTTCTTTATTGTACATCACAGGACACAGGATTGGTTAATTCATAGACCACTGGCTGGAGGTGCTCCACCTCCAGGTAATTGGACAGTGGCAAAAAGCGAAGCTGAAACCCAGCCCTACATAACCCGTCCCAACATGATTTAAATTTTTGGTAGTGTTCTTAGGTGATGAACGTGTTTCTCCCTACTCTGAGAAATTCACCTTTTTTTTTTTATTGGTTACCAATCTGATCATCTAGCAAGTCTTTCTAGTGTTTGGTTGCCCTAAGGGCTTAATCTAGTAGCATCTATCCATATTGGTTGCCTTTCTGCCTGACCCTGCTGTGAGTGACTGTAACACCCCCACAGGAGATCCTTTATGAACCCTGGGTACATCCAAAGAAAATCTTTGTTGCTCCAAAGCAGTTTGTTCAGCGGTACTCCATGGAAGGGGATTTGTGCAAAGAAGAAAACAATTCCAGCAGTAGATCCTGAACAAGACTCTGATGGCATCAGTGGATGAGGTTTTGGTATAAAAGGACCCTTCGGACAAGAGGTTTGAAGCCCTGTTATGGCAGCTTTTTCCCTGTTGGGTATAGCCATTCAGCCATCTATTGTTGCAATGTGCCAGGCTCTGTAAGTCTGGGCCAAGCACATGACTAATAATTCAAAGGCCTGTAGGGAAGGTTTCTATGTTTGTTTGTCAGCAGATGGAGAAACTTCTCTTTTTTTGTGTAAATGGGCTAGGGGATTCTCCTTGGCAGCTTTACTGGCTGGGCCTTGTGTCAGTGCATGAGACGTATCCTATGGCACAAGTTCTGTGCATGAGACGTATCCTATGGCACAAGTTCTGGTCAACTGAGCTCCCTTAGGAGGGCTTGAACAGATGCCATTTGCAGGTGAACATCTGCTCAGTAATGCTACTTGTATCCTGGAGCTTATGGGGAGCAAGAGTACCGTCTTGCCCCTGAAAAAGAAGAGGAGAAAAGCAAGACCTATGTTTTCTTTGGTTGGGACCAAAGAAAGCTTCAATCAAAAATCTGGAACCCAGTTTCATAAGAAGACCTTGATTTACAAATCCTTCAGGCAAAGAAACAGGTCCTCTTCCCAGTAAAGCTAGTGCAGTGAATGTATACTACCAGCGCTGACTATTTGCTGTTGTTCTACATGCAGGATAAGGACTGGACTTACAGCAGTCAGGACTGGTGGAGCTGTGTGATCCATCTTCATAGAAAATGGTAAACGCTCACTGCATAGGTAGATAGATCACACAGCCCCGTCAGTGCTGAATGATTATATACTACTGTGAGAGCTTTTGTTGTGATTCCCTCACCCTGCTGTCTTTTGATGACTGTGCTCCATCATTTTCCTGCTGTTAGACACTTTTTTAGTTATTAATCTCCTTCTGAGCAGTGTGGTTGGAGAGTGTTGGGGGAGAGGTGGAGTGCTGTTGGCCTTGCTAGCTTAGGATTTGGACCACCTATCATCATGAGACAAGAGGAACAAAATTCTTTCTAGTGAGACTCCTTTTTTCAAAGGATAACTGTACTTAAAGTGGTTGTAAAAGCTTAAGGCTTTTTTTTAATGCTTTCTCTGCATTAAGGTAAAAAGCCTTCCATGGTCAGCTCCCCCACCTAAATACCAGAGTCCAAACTTGATTCACTGCCGTGACTGAGAGCAGCGGTGCTGTTCTTTCTCTCTCCTCACTGGACATGGAGGCAGCTGCTGTCAATCATGTCCTTTGAGGAGGGGCAGCGCTTGCTATAGGGGCCTACATAGTAAGGAGCTGAGATTGCCAGCGGGGGACCCCAGAAGAGGAGGTTCAGGGCCGCTCTGTGCAGAAACATTTTACAGACCAAGTAAGCATGACATATTTGTTAGTTAAGAAAAAAACAAAAAAAACCTTTACAATCAATTTAAAGTATATTTTGGCAAACCTATAGGTAAGGTATTTGTAGATCTAACTTTAGTTTAGGATCCCACAGTTAAACCCACATTTGTAAATTTCTCTCACACACCAGCAGATAGGCAGCATTGCTTAAAGTACAGTCATGTCCTAGGGAACTTTAGTTAATGCTGGGGTTTGACTTTAACGTGGAAATCCAGTCAAAATTAAGAGAGAGGGTTAGAACCTCTGCCAGGTTTTGATTATTATGCTTGGCCCTGTTTAAGAGCTTACCCCTGACCTCATGTTCTAGTTACAATATTATCACAGAGGCAGAAAGTAAGAATTACCCTCTAACAGCCATAACAGGAATAGGTTTCTTTTTTTGTTTTTTGTTTTTCTCGATTTCCTCTATTCTATGCGAAGTTAAAAAAAAAAAAAAAAAAAAAGGTAAAATGGCTGATATTACACTTTACGGCCTCATGCACACAGGACATTTTATAAATGCTGCTGCTCTTCAACAAGTGTTTAGGCACGTTTACAGGCATCAAGCACTTGGATATTCATTCATTTCATTAGCCAGAATAATATTTTTTTTTTCTGGCCATTGAAATGAATTAACGCTCAAACACTAAACGTTAACCAGTTTTAGATGCATTTACATGCGTCAAGCGGCTTTTTCTGCCAAAACGCTGCTGCTCCTGGAAGCATTCGCAGTGGGTTTTTATTTACAGCTCCTAAAAGCCCCTACCACTAAAAGCTTCTAAAATTCTGTCTGCATGGATACATAGGATAATAAGGAGGGGCATTTGGAAGCTGTAAAAAAAAAATGCCTGACGCCCCTAAAAGTGGCAGCAAAAATGCCCTGTGTGCATGAGGCCTTAGGAACAGAGAAGACCCATATTCATACTGGTCAGCTGAAGCTAATTCCATTAGGTTTTGACCTCCAGCATTCATGTTGTCTGCAGGTGAAACTACTCTTTGGAGATTCTCAGATGTAATAAGAAGTATGTAAGTGAACGACACCTGCGGGATAGATAACCTACTTTCTCTCTGACTTCAGAACGTAATTAGGCTAATGTTGTCCCAGAGATGAAACATGCCTTCTTTCGTTGGCCCAGTGTGATCTACGTGCACTGTGGAAATCATTTTATTTAATGGTGCAGGTAGACATGTGGGACTGTTCATCCCCGTGCATCATTAGCAGGATCTCTTTATATCTTTCTTTATATCTTTCTATGTACTGTATATATGCTAAAAAGAACAGATAATTAAATTTTTCACTCTTTTTATACAGTAAACTTGCATTCTACCACTGTTTTCTGCTTTTGATTTATACTGCACATGCTGATGTGATGATTACAAAGCTGAATTGTACTGAATATTCTGGTTTGAAGTCCTGAAGAAATTTTGGGTACAGACCACACAGGCTCTTAAATGATGGCACCATCAAAGCAGACTTTGCATGGACCTTGCAAGGCCAGCTTTAATGACAGTCATGTTTTCTTCCATTGACATTTAGTGGTGTCCTTCCATTGGTGTCTATCCATTGATTCCTCTTGGGCTTCAAAATGTCATGTCTGACAAACTGTAAACCACTTGGGAACATTTTGGGTAATTGTGACTTGATACCCAGGATTAGTTTACATCCATTTGATGCACACTTTTTTTGTGATAAAGTCAAATTGATCAACATTGCTCACTTTTTTTTCTTAACAGTAAGACACAGTGGCAGCTAACACCTCCAGTCTTCATGTCTATAAGAAGATTTTTTTTCTCTGTTTAAACATGATATATAAAATAATACAAAATACAAGGAAAGTTATTGTTTCAATACAGCTAGTAAAAAAATGTCTGATTACTCCCTGAAGGTGGTAGGGACAAAGAATTCATTACAAGGAAGGCCATACTTGTTGATGTATTTCACTGATTCCATTATTGTATTTTATATTGGCTCAAACTTTGAGATTCCTTTTCTTTCAGTTTAGTTGCTTGGTAGGACGTCTGAGTGGTGAAAGAGTAACCCAGTACCCAAAAAAAGATGGAAGACACTGTTAGAGAAATGTCAATCACAGCTGATTTGACCGAACCATGAACATTTCCCCCACCTCCCTGTTGCCTAGTAGTAACTCAATTGTGGCAAACAGGGAAGTGATTAGAAGAAGGTGGAGCACAGCTCAGCCAAGGCAGCAGTGGTAGATGCTTCCCTTGTACAGTAATCTGTTTTTTGGAGACTAGGTTAATCTGAGGTTTAATTGAGGCACCTCCATATATTGGTGGGAAATTTTATGTATGTAATGATGCACACAGGTTTGCTTAGTGTGAGCTTTGCAGCAAATGGTGAAAGATACTAATGTGATTTGACTGCACTAGGCTTGACTCTGCCACCATCTGTTGACTGATATAGGGATATTTGTGAGTAAAGATTAGAAGGCCAAAGCATTTTGTTGGTGAGTGCAAATCAAGTGTCAAAGTACAAATCAAAAAAATCCTGGTTGAAATTTGTAGAAAAAAACCCACCTTGATCTCTTGATTGATTTGGGAAGACACAGTTGGGTCTCCCAGTGTGGGATTTAAATTAGTATCATTACACAGGAGTAGACTAGATGAGAGAAATAAACCCTTAATCTAGGCAATAACCACAGTTCAGGATATGTTTGAATCATCCACTGATGTAAAGGTTGGAAAGAGACATCCACAAAAACTATAATTTCCCTTCAATATATTTTGTATGCAAATCTCGTACTGTAAGATATGCTGAATCAGGGTCCATAGTCTGTGATGTTGGCATAGTATCTCAGGACTCATGCTTGTACATTGTTACATGTCTGATCATTGTCTAATGACAGTGGCCAGCTTAAAGTATCTCAAACCAAACCTGTTTTTAATAGAATAGGAAATGTTAGATATCCCGTTAAATATATTTATTTTTAATACTGTTCCATTTTAGCGCTTTCCCTTTTCTTCCAGTTTTGGAGAGACAACAGGAAGGGTCTGGAAATTACTCTAAACTAAGGATTACCCCCTATTTCTGTTTCTGTGACAATTCAACATTTTAAATTTCCCCTTTACTTTTAGTGTTAATTTTCTGCTCTCAGTGGACACCAGGACAAATATACATTGCAAATCTGCACAAAGAGAACCCTGACAGCACTAAGAACGTTAGCTTTATCAAGAGCTAAAACTAGAATTCTACCACTTTACAAGACTCTGGTTCAGCCACATCTTGAGTATGCTGTCCAGTTCAGGTCACCAGTACTCTGAAAGGATGTGCTGAAACTGGAGAGAGCCCAGAGGTGGTCAACAAAGCTAACAAAGGCACTGGAGCACCTCTGTTACGAGGAATGACTGCAAGCATTAAACATAGTATCTCAGGAGAAGAGATGCTTGAAAGGAAATATGATAGCGATTTACAGACACCTCAATGGTGATTCTAGCAGAGGGAAGAGACTATTCAGTTTCAGGGAGATTAAAAAGAAACATGGCAACTCATTGAAATTGGAGGAGAAGCAGTTTAAACTTAAACTGCGTAGAGGGTTCTTTACTGTCAGAGCAGTAAGGCTGCGGAACTCTCTTCCACAATCAGTGGTGTCGGTGAGGAGTTTCAGAAAACTTTTAGATGGGAAAACTCAAAATACAGGGATATGGGAATTCTTTCTGATGAAAACAAATGCACATACCCACACAGGTTGAACTGGATGGACTGATATCTTTATTCAACCTTACCAACTATATAACTATATAACTATGTAACTTGTGAATGGTTTAAATTCACTTTAAGGCTAAAATGCTATCACACATCAAGGTTTTGTGTTCGAGGGAAACTTTAGTGGTTGTAGATCAGTATGGTATTTTTATGCAATTACTTGTGAGCCACTGGGATAATTTGCTAGGTTGTTCGCTGGCACCTTAATCACACCCTCATCAGTGTGTGTGTTTAGTATAAAGATTGGTAAGTGGTGCCGCACCCTTTGGTATACTTATATATGTAAAATAATATCTGAAGTAAATACTGGATAGCAATGATAATATTATAGAACACTACCTCAATCAGAAAAAGTACACATTTAAATACAATAAAAGTGATTATTTATTAATGTATTAATTTTTTATGCACATATTGTATATCACTTTTATTGTATTTAAATGTGTACTTTTTCTGATTGAGGTAGTGATCTATAATATCATTGCTATCCAGTATTTACTCCAGATATTATTTTACATATGTAAGTATACCAAAGGGCGCGGCACCACTTACCAATCTTTAGATCAGTGTGGTCATGTATATGTTGCTTTTTCATAAATTTAACTGGAAGCTGCACAGCCTCCTTGTAAAGTTTTCCAGCCAGAGATGCACATTAACCAAAGAATCCTTGTTCATTTTAATTGAGAGGTTATCCACCATCCTGTGTTTAAAGATTCATCAGTGCCTAGCTTTTTCTTCCGTTTCTGCTCAATCAGCAGGTTACAGATGGGAGGTGACACCACTGTATTCCCAAACTCAAGCAGGGATGGTGGTGTCACCCTCCAGGCTGTGCTGTGTGGTGTATTAATCACAAACGTTGTCCAACAGAATTGCTAATCTTTTTTTTGCTAAATATGTTCATGTATTGTATGCAGGGTAAAATGGTACATCTAGCTGTTTACCATGAATTTCATCTGAAGTGGCAGCAGGATGTTGTGTAATGTTTGTAGCATGTATAGGACCCCTGGATTTGGCTGTGGTTACGGATGGTTGAGGGTGTAGGATGACGCGACTTCTGCAACCTTAAATTAGCACATTTATTACAGACAGAGGGTGCACTGGCCTAGTGCATTATCCCTAAAATATGATTTTATTATAAAAAAGTAAGTATTATACTCACAAAATCAGCAGAGAGTACAGGCCTGTGGGCTCTGAGGAAGAGGCTAAGTCCTTGAAACTCATCAGCCTGTTGAGATAAATAAATAAAATCATATTTTAGGATAATGCACTAGGCCAGTGTGACCCCTGTTTTGTTTATTATTGCAGTGTTTCTAGACTTCCCCAGTCTTGTGAGGGCAGCAAGGCGAGAGCATCCTATGAGAGCCAGGATATGATTGCAGCTTACTGACATTTTTTTGGGCCCACTCCTGAAGTACAGGAGTAATAAAGTTTTCTATTCAATTAAGATTGGTTGAAGATATTGATATCTATGTTCCCTAGTTTATTCTACAACAAATGAGGGAGGGGAGGGGTTGTGGTAGCTGCTGCTATGTCATCAATATAGTTTGATACCCTGGATCCCACTTTAGATTTGAAATTGGACTTGGATTCAAGTTTAATGCAACACGTTTTTTCACCAGTTGAACAGTTTTACCTTTCATGTTTCCTTACTTACAAAATGCTACAAGATGTAATACACCTAGATGTGACCAAGGCAAACTCATAATTTGTAGAAATTATCCCTCCTACAGGATACAGTGCCTTGGAAAAGTATTCATACCCTTTGAAATGTTCAACATTTTATTATGTTACAACCAAAAATGTACATGTATTTTATTGGGATTTTATGTGATAGACCAACACAAAGTGGCATATAATTGTGAAGTGGAAGGAAAATGATAAATAGTTTTCAATATTTTTTATAAATATTTGAAAAGCATGGCGTGCACTTGTATTCAGCCCTCTTTACTCTGATACCCCCAACTAAAATCTTGCGGAACCCTTTGTCTTCAGAAGTCACCTTATTAGTAAATAGAGTCCAGCTGTGTGTAATTTAATCTCCATATAAATACAGCTGTTCTGTGAAGCCCTCAGAGGTTTGTTAGAGAACATTAGTGAACAAACAGCATCATGAAGGCCAAGGAGCACACCAGACAGGTCAGGGATAGCGTTGTGGAGAAGTTTAAAGTAGTGTTAGGTTATTAAAAAAAATTCCAAGCTTTAAACATCTCACAGAGCACTGTTCAATCCATCATCTGAAATGGAAAGAGTATGACACAAATCCAAACCTACCAAAACATGGCCATCCACCTAAACTGACAGGTCGGGCAAGGAGAGCATTAATCAGAGAAGCAGCCAAGAGGCCCATGGTAACTCTGGAGCTGCAGAGATCCATAGCTCAGGTGGGAGAATCTGTCCATAGGACAACTATTAGTCGTGCACTCCACAAATTTACCTTTATGGAAGAGTGGCAAGAAGAAAGCTTTTGTTGAAAGAAAGCCATAAGAAGTCCAGTTTGCAAGAAGCCATGTGGGGGACAAACATGTGGAAGAAGCTGCTCTGGGCAGATGAGACCAATATTGAACCTTTTGGCCTAAAAGCAAAACATTGTGTGGCAGAAAACTAACACTGCACATCACCCTGAACACACCATCCCCACCGTGAAACATGGTGGTGGCAGCATCATGTTGTAGGGATGCTTTTCTTCAGCAGGAGCAGGGAAGCTGGTCAGAGTTGATGGGAAGATGGACAGAGAAGATGGACAGGGCAATCTTAGAAGAAAACCTGTTCTAGTCTGCAAAAGACTTGGGACTGGGATGGTGGTTTACCTTCCAACAGGACAACGACCATAAACTTACAGGCAGAGCTACAAAGGAATGGTTTAGATTAAAGTATATTCATGTGTTAGAATGGCCCAGTCAAAGTCCAGACCTTAATCCAATTGAGAATCTGTGGCAAGACTTGAAAATTGCTGTTCACGGACTCTCTCCATCCAATCTGACAGAGCTTGAGCTATTTTGCAAAGAAGAAAGGGCAAAAGTTTCACTCTCTAGATATGCAAAACTGGTAGACATACCCAAAAAAGAATTGCAGCTGTAATTACAGCAAAAGGTGATTCTACAAAGTATTGACTCAGGGGGGCGGAAAACAAATGCATGTCACATTTTCAGATATTTATTTGTAAAAAATTTTGAAAACCATTTATCTTTTTCCTTCCACTTTACAATTATTTGCCACTTTGTGCTGGCCTATCGCTTAAAATCCTACTAAAATACATTTACGTTTTTGGTTGTAACATGACAAAATGTGAAAAATTTCAAGGGCTATGAATACTTTTTTCAAGGCACTGTATATTCCAGAGAGCAATGTAACCTTTATGTTGGTTGCCATAGCGTATGTAGAAGTAACAGTTGTCATTTTTTTGTTTGTGAATAACTTGTCAGTTACAATGAACAGAAGAAATACTCATTATACACAAAGTTAATACCGTCCCATAGTAGACATAATTATATGTAGTTAGCATCTATTGTACAGATAATGTTGTTTTGCATCTAGACACATCCTGATGATGTAAAGTAAATACATCACATGCTTTGCTTGAAACACAAAATTAAAGCCGTTAGATTTTTTTTTTTTTAACATCAAAAGAGCTAAAAGCGCAACCGAAAACTTTTCCTTTTTTTTTTTTTTAGGAAAGAACAGGGACGACTTAGATCTTCTTCCTCTGTCAAAAGTGTATTGATGTTTCTGCACCCATGTGGAGCATTCTTCTTAATGCTTCTATGTTATGTTACTACAGTAGGTTTAAAGTCTAGGTTTAGTCAAAAATGAAAAACAAACAAAAAAATCCTCACAAGTTAGTTACTTACATTACCTGCAAAGTTTCCCTTGTGCTGCTGGCTGGTCTGGTAAAATCCAAAGTCACCTGCCTCCTTCCTATCATCAGCTGTAATCTGCTTGTGTTGTAGGGGTTAATACAAGCTTTGAACCAGTGACAAGCATTCGTCAAGAGTGGCAAATATGCCCACCCTTTCCACCCTCTCCTCCCATCATAGAAGCCTTACTATGTTCTCTGTGAATGGAGACTGGGCAGAAGACTGAAAGGTCCAAATCCTCCATTCACAGGAATAGTCTGCACTGTGACAGGTTCAGTGCTTTTATATTTAACCCCCACAGCACAAAAAAATTTAAGCTGCGGGGCTAGGAAGGGGGGGGGGGGGGCTTTAAAGTTCAACTAACAGAACAGCCAACAGCACAATGGACAATTTGCATTGAATGTACAGTAAGTACCATCCATCTCCTGTGCTGAAATAAAATATTTCTGTCTAAATGCAGACTTTGATCATTGGGACAAGGTGAAGTAAAACCACTTTGCCAGGAACCCAGATAGCATTAAACATTTGACAAAAGTTGCATACCTTGTAGCAAAAAAAGCTATTTTTACTCTTTTCAAATTAAACCCAAATCTGGGCTTAAAATCTCTGTAGGGCTGATGTTAGAAAGATACCCACTCATTTTTGTTGTGTCACCAGGACAGGAAGTGAAGAGAAAATCACTTTAATGGGAAATGGACACCAGTGTAAACACTTGGTGAAAAAGGATAAAAATATTGGACAGGTTTTTATAAGAGAACATGTCCCCTTACTTCCTATCCAAGAGGTCATGAGACGTGAGGGGAAATGGTCCCAATGGGGACAGAAACAGAGAAAACCGTGAAGGAAGGTATAAGTGAATGAGGGCACTGCTGGCCAGACCTGGGGAAGAAATGAAGATTCAACTTCAGGCTTTTCCTTAAGTGTAATGAATATGATGTTTCTCTCATTTCAATCTCCTTTTGTGCTTGTCCATTCCTAATCGTTGTTGAGTGGCCTCCACTTTTATGTTGAATTACACATTCACATATTTTGCTGAATTTTGCCATGTAGATCTGTTGAATCTGCTGACAGTCATACCCGTTCACACATCCAGGCCATCATGGTTCTTGAACTCCTAAACTGCACAGTTTCTTGCAGAATGGGTGGATGTTCCTGTATATGTTCAGCTGATTGTAGAATATTGCAGTTGGCCAATTCACTTGACTTCTGAATCAATTGCTCATCACTACACATAACCCAGCACACCACAGACAATGAAAGAGAATGTATTCTTGTGTTATATGTTTTGTTATTACTCCAAGTGCAGTTTAAGATTGAGGGAGAAGCTGACACTTTGTCTCTTCTAATATGCCTGGTGGGTCTGACAGGCATTACATAAGATTTGCAGCATATGCTTATTGACCCAGAATGCCATAGTCCTACACAGCTTCAGGATATGAATTTCTATAACATAAGAGTCAATACAGCTTTGTAATGTCATTGACCTTCCTGTGGGCTTTTCGTTTCTTCCAGGAGACTTCTGAGATCCCTCTACACAGTAAGGCAATATACTGAACAGAGGAAGGACAGGAGCACTGCTCAGTGAATGGCTGATGGAGCAATTGCTTGTAGAAGAAAGTGGCCTAGTGGAAATAACTGTTCATAAAGAGTGGACAACTCAAAAAATATATTTTTCCAATTGCTTGAATGTAATTTTAGGAAATATGATGTTACAATACCCATAACCCTACTTTCACTATTAAGAGGTGGGTTGACTTTGTAGCGCATTGCCTCCGCTATCCTGAGTCTTAAGTCATAAGTCATATCTTCCAACTTGGGGCTGAAGTGTGCTGAGCATGACATCTTGGCATCTTTGGGAGAAAAAAAAAGCCTAATATTTGTGGAAGGGAAAATTGCTTGTCTGTGGGAGGAATAATGTTCTGATGTTGACCAGAGTGGGCCACTGAGGGCTTTGGTGAGGGAAGAAAAAGAGAACTGCTGTCAGAGGAGGCTTTAGGGGTACATGGTAGGTCAGTGAGGGTCGAGGTAGTACCATGGCGGTCAGTAGGGGACAGAGAGTTACAATGGAGGTTGCAATTTTACCTGTAATTTGTGAACCATGTCGCTGCTCTCATGTCACTCTGCTGTGAATCTAAGCAGGAGCACCTATATTTTCTGCACAGAGCAGGTGCCGAACACTGGAATAAATGTTCCTCTAGTTAGCTCTGGGACACCATCTGTGGGATGCTTGGACTGTGTTTCTGGGGAAATCCGATAGTATTCAGGACAGATTCTTTGTTCCTCCTGAGATGCTGCTCTTGCTGGGATTACAGACTTAGCAGCAGGATAGGGATAAAGAGGTTTTAAGAAGTCAGCAACAACTAAACTTTTTGCTGTCAGATAATCTCCTTTGCTGTCCTGATAAAGAAGTCTCAAAGATCACCTCTATGTACTGACTCAAACAGACAGCTCACTGTGGTGGTGGTCTCTGCCCACCAGCTGCTAAAACAACATACTTTGTTCATGTTTGGTACAGCTATGGCATACGTAGACCTGAGTGTTGCAGTTTAGACCAACCTTTTTCAAGCAGGGTTCCCAGGCACCCTGGGATGCCTTGAGGTTTCTTCAGCGGTGGCTTGGCAAAATGTCTATAAATTGACCAAAATCTGTATACAAGCCAGCGGGTGGAACAAGCCTGCCTTTTAGTTACACAAAGCCAGAGGTTTTCATTGTGAACCATTAAGACCTTCTAGCCATTGGTGTCCTGACAACCAACGATATCATCAGCTGCTAAGGAGGATGTCGCTTGCCTGCACAGCATCCTTGTTTGACCATCCCCTGCCCCTCTCCATCAGTGCTGGGGTCACATTAGTGGAGTGATGGAGAAAAACTGAAGGAGAAGAGAAACCCTAGAATACTAATTAGCACCAGTGTGCAAAAGTGTATTTGCTTGGGAAGGATAAATCACCTCTAACGTTGGGTGTCCTACATGTGTGGATGTCACTGCATTATATAAAACTATTAGAATCGTTTTTAAAATGTTAGAATGGGGTGTATTGAGACTGTCAATGACTTTAAAGGGTGCCTCGAGTCTGTCCATAATTTTCGAGGGTGTCTCAAGACTATCTATAATTTTAGAGGGTGCCTTGACATTGTCCATAATTTTAAAGGGTGCCTTGACTAAAAAAAGGTTGAGAAACACTGGTTTAGACCATAGCGAGAGTTCCAATCCATGTTGCTGTTATATGTACTGTACCTTTAATATAATGTTGCCAATGGGTACTCCTTTTTTCCCCCCATTCTTTTTTGGCCAGGTATAAATTAAGAAGCATACATGAAATCAGAGAGGTGATTTGACATAGCACTTCAAACACATGAATGCACTGTAATGCATGTTTAGTTTCCATAGAGACGAAGGATTGTTTAAAGTCCCTGGTGTGTGAAAGGGTTTTCTGTGCGTTTATGAGATGAGAGATGACTGATCCTTGTCATCAGCACAGCAGCATGCAGCAAGGTACATATCTGTGTACAAGGAGCTGGTCTGAACCACAGTGTTTCTAATAGATGGGATACCCCTATACAATATAATGGAATTTTTTTAATACATAAAACTAAATCAGATAGGATTATTTAATCCTAAACCCAAGCTGCAGAAAGTGTTCTATTAGTGCTCAACCTCTGTTTTGTGGGAGTTTAGTGTTTTTCTTGTTTAGTGTATAGACAAGGGCATGACATGGTGTAAGAGCGCTCAACGCAGGATAAAAAACATTTTATATGTAGTGGCCTTTAATGTGAAGCTTTAGCAGACTGGGGTCAGTTTTATCTCATTTTATTTTTTCGTTTTACATTTATGCATTTTTAATAAATGTTAATACACAAAAGAGGATTCCTTGATTACTACTACATAATAGTCATATGCAAACTTCAATATGTAATTTACTAAAAAATGAAAGTGTATGTAAAGGCAAAACTTTTTCTGAGTGGGGATTAGGAAAAGGTTAGACCCTCTGTCAGGTTATAGTTACTGGGTGTGCAAGAAGGAATGCACTAAAAGCAGAAGTCAAAGTCCAGATTCAATTTTATTCAGATTCTTTTGTCATAAATTCCAACCTGTCCTTGAGCAGCTATCCCAGGAGTGGTGACCGAATGTTGGCTCATTGCTTGAGTAGGGACTGGGTGTGCAAGAAGGAAAATGCCAGAGCTCCAGGTGCTGGTTAAGGCTGCTTTCACACTGATCTGTTTTTCTTCAGCTTTTGCGTTTAGAAAAGCGGAAGAAAAACATGTGGGCATGTATTCCTATGGAACTCTTCACACTAATCCATTGCGGGTCAGGTGCATTTCTTAAAATCCTGCTTGCTGCATTTTTGGTGCAGGTTTAGTGCAGTAAAAAAAAAAATGCACCTCCCCATTTGAAATCAATGGAAAACACAGCAAAAACACACACGTGGTGTGTTTTTGAGTCACGTCCTATAAAAACGCAGCATATGCATTTTTGCCACATTTTTGCTGGGATCAGTGTGAAAGTAGCTTTAAAGTCCAAATCCACATCACTGGTCACTTCGGTGATTAAAGCGGAGCTCCACCCAAAAGGGGAAGTTCCGCTTTAAGGACTGATCCCCCGCTCCCCATTAAGGATTGGCACTTTTAGGGAGTGGATACCCGAATTTGACAGGTACCCGCTCCCACTTCCGGTCCGATCGCTGCGGCAATCAGAAACGGAAGGTGTCCTCCCTCCCTCCCCATAGTCTTTTGGGACACGTGACAGGTCCCAGAAGACTACAGGACCATTCATGAAGAGCAGCGTTACTCAAGCATGTGCAGTGGGTACCCAGCTGTGAAACCGCAAGCTATCACAGCCGGGTGCCCACACTGAAGATGCTGGCCTCCTGGAACACAGGATGGCCAGTGAAACGAGCTGCGGGGGACACACCACAGGACCGAGGGACAGGTAAGTGGCTGTTTTTGTAGCTGCTGACTTTTTTTTTTTTATAGGTAGAGTTAAACTCCGCTTTTAAAGAGATTCTCCACTTTCACAAGGAAATGGGAATCATCTTCTTTTTTCTTTTTTCTTTTTTTTTTTTTTTTTAAAGCAGACCTACACTGCATCTGATTAGTATAAACCAAAATTGCTATTTAATTCATGTTATTATTCACAGCAGACTCCCCCATCCATCTATATCTTCATACGTTATTTTACTGAGAAATCACTTTGAAAAACACACTCTAGCATTTCTGCTCATGCCATCTTTAGTAAGGGCAGATTATTTATGTTGTATTTACTTCCTGGAATCCTTCCACCATTAGCTCAGGCATGCAGGCAGGAGGGTGTGCTTAGCCAATAAAACCCCTCCTCCTGTCCTGAAGACTCCTGGGATGTATGACATAATTTGCCTAAACCTGGAAACCAGGACGCAACTAAAGAAATGTATATAAAAAAAAAAGTTTCAAATAAGTAAATATGATATACTTTCCTATCTACTGAGTTTACTAATTCTAGCAGTATAAGGATTAAAAACAGTTAATGTTGACTGAGAGAATGAAGTTCCGCTTTAAATTAATCTGTGCTCTTAAAGTAGCTAAACTGGTATAAAAATTTAAATGCAGGCCACCTTAATGACTTCCTTATATTCTCACACACCCAGGAGAGCCAGTACATTCTCTTAGTGCTGATTCACACTGATGCGGTGCAGAAATACCATAGGTTTCTGTGTGAACAGAATTGCACACCACATCAAAATTGCACCCCATTCATGTGAACCGCTGCTGGTGTGTATGTTAAATTAAGGACACCCCAAAATTGGTTCACAAAATGTGGTGCAATTTGCAGAATCAGATCGCTTGGGTGTGAACACCCATGCAATCTGATTCTGGTGCGGACAAAAAAGGATCCTGCACATTTTTGTGTGAATGCGGTGCAATTTGAGTCATACAAAATGCGGTGTGATTCTTGTGCGAATCACTTGTGTTGTGCAGTGTGAATCGGCACTCAGGCATCTTGCTGGTCTGCTGCCTCCCACAACTTTCTTCAGTTTACTAAGACCGAACTTTCCATTGAGACCAATAGTGAATTCTCAGAGGGGAAGGGCCAGCTATTGACTTTCCCTTCTGAAGTCAGGCTACACATATTAATACATTTTTCTGGGTTCATTCATGATTACATGTTTCTCCTTAATGTGAGTACTGGTGTACTTAAAGTATACCTTCCTTACTCTACGGTCTGGGGGGACAAGTGGTTGGGAGGTAGCGTGGACATGCACCGATGTGCTAGCTGGAAGTTTGTATTTCCGATTCAGAGTGCCTCATGTTTACAGTGATACTATATCTGGTCTCCCACAGTACACAGAACATGTAAGTGCAATTATTTTAGTAAATATAAACTGCTAAATACCTTTTCTCATCAGCAGTTAGAGCAGTCCTGTGACTTCAGCAAAGCACTGGTGAAAGCTTGTAGGAGTTTTCTCTCTGCTCTAGGAGGAATGCAAAACCCCTGACCTCTATCTAGACAGTGCTGATTGGCCCTGTGCTGATCACATGCACTCTCCCAAGAAAAAAAAAAAGCTCTCTAGCAATACACACCAAACTGAGCTTGTGCATGTGACTGCGGATTTTGTCTGTAAGAGGAGGGGCAGAGAAGAAAGGATCAAATAGCCTTTTTACACAATGCAGAGGATGAACCCCTTAGGTTCCACAGTGGGTATAACAAGCATGCTTTACTGTATATACAGACTGATTTTACTGTTGTAGGTTTAGTAACACTTTAAGGTCTCCCAATATTAAACTAAATAAATAAAAACTAGCGTTACCATTGCTCTTGGAAGTGTCTTCTACTGAATGGGGCAGATTACAAACTGCTATGCCACTGCCAGTTTACTTTAAAGCAATCTCTTGACTAAAATACAACTTACACCACCATTTACTGTGTAGTTAAGTGTCTGACATCTGTTAAAATGTTTACATAGCACCCCATTAACCCCCAATTATGGGGTGCTCTGATATGCAGCCAGCTGAGGTTTTTACCTGTTCTATTCACCTCCAGGAGTTGCTATTAGTCAGAGAGAACATCAGTAATAGTGATCAGCCAATGCTAGAGTGCCTTAGGTTTTATTATCATGGGCCCCTATGTGAACTACCTGAGGAAATGTTTAGACACATAGAAATGCCTCTTTTACAAAGCAGGTTGTGATTTTATTGTTTTAGTACAGCCGTGGTTGCATTTTAAGGCCTCACGCACACTGGACGGTTTAGCCATCTTTCCTCCTGGCAGCAGTGTCTTGTCGGAAAAAAAAAACACTTGACGCTTGTAAAGGTGTGTAATACGTGTAAGCGTGCCAAGTGCTTCAGCGTTCATTTCATTCACCAGAATAATAATTTATTCTGGCTATTGAAAGTAACTAACGGTCAAGTGCTAAACGTGTTTAGCGTTAATGTGCATTTACACGCGGCAAATGTTATTTTGCCAAAACGCCACTGCTCTTGGACATGCTGGCTGTGTTTTTTTTTTTCTGCCTTTAAATTCCTATGAGTGCATGGATACATAGGCTAACATGCAGGAATGTATAGAGGTAGAAAAAAAAAAGCCAGACACCCCTAACAACCACATTAAAAACATCCAGTGTACATGAGGCCTGAGAAACAAATGGCCCACACGCCATACATCTACCAAGCATAACTTGGGGGGGGATACCTCTTTGCTGAAAAGTGGGGCTGCTGACAGATTTGATAAGTTTGATAAACAATGGTTGTGTACCATCTCACTGAGACACTATTGTTTGGCTTAACATTTCAAATCTTCCCACATTTAAGATATTTTTTATTTAAGTGGTTTTATGGCATTGGTAGCAGTTTTAGAAAGATGTGTTGGAAAACATTCATCTCTTGTATCAGCACATTTATCATCACTTCAACTAGCTCAGGCTATAAATAAATTTATAAATATTTATGTGACTTTATTTTGTTTTATATGTCAGAACACACAGAGATCTCCGGGGTAAGGCTCCCATGTGGTGCCATTTTCCCAGGGCATTTTTTTTTTGTAGCTTAAAAATGTTTAGCTTGGAATTCTTTTTATAAAGTTTGAAGTTAGAAAAACAAGGAACTCAGAAGTGGGTTTCTGTAACCGACAAAGTGCTTTTACTAAAAAAAAAAAAAAAAAAAATCTTTTGTTTGATATCCCATTTACTCAGCTTCTGGGTCCAACTGAGACCAGGAGCTATAATTAAAGATTTCAGCTGTAGTGTCATCTACTGATGTTATATTATGGAAGCCTAAGCATGTAGGGGTGTTTCTCAAACCTGTGCTTTGCCTGTGCAAAAAAAAGACAGGTTTGTTTGATTGCTCCACCCCTACTGCCTATACTCCTCTCCAACAGCAACAAAGAAAAATTCCCAGCTCACTTACCAGCTAGCCTGCAACAAATCAAATTACCCTGTCTAACAGTTCACGTTAAAACCAGGGGCTTAGTTTGCACACATTTGCAAAGACATGAGTAAGATGCAGAGGCCACGTCACGGAACCCCAGTATTATCTGCAGGCCTAACTCCAGCCTCCATAGTAGGAGCACATATATAATAATACACTGTTAAAAAAATTAAAGGAACACTTTGAAAACACATCAAATCTCAATGGGGAAAAAATATCATGCTGGTTATCTATACTGGTATGTACTAAGTAATGTGTTAGGAACGTAAGGATGCCCCATCATTTGATGGAAATGAAAATTATCAACCTACAGAGGACTGAATTCAAAAACACCCCGAAAATCAAAGTGAATAAATGATGCAGCAGGCTAGTCCATTTTGCTGAAATTTCATTGCAGCAACTCAAAATGTTACTCGGTAGTTTGTATGGCCCCCATGTGTTTGTATGCATGCCTGACAACGTTTAGGCATGCTCCTAATGAGGTGATGGATGGTGTCCTGGGGTAGTTCCTCCCAGATCTGGACCAAGGCATCACTGAGCTCCTGGACAGTCTTAGGTGCAACCTGGCAGCATCATATGGTGCGAAACATGATATCCCAGAGGTGTCCTGTTTGATTTAGGTTAGGTGAGCATGGGGGCCATTCAATGGTATCAATTCTTTATCCTCCAGGAACTGCCTGCTTTAATCCCAATAAATAATGGCAGTCAGGGTGCCATTGTCTAGCCTGTAGAGGTCCGTGTTCATCCATGGATATGCCTCCCCACACCATCACTGACCCACCACCAAAACGGTCATGCTGAACAATGTTACAGGTAGCATAACCTTCTCTATGGCTTCTTCAGACCCTTTCACGTCTGTCACATGTGCTCAGGGTGAACCTGCACTCATCTGTGAAGAGAACAGGGCACCAGTGGTGGACCTGCCAATTCTGGTGTTCAGTGGCAAATGCCAATTGAGCTCTAGGGTGCTGGGCATTGAGCACAGGGCCCACTGGAGGATGTCGGGCCCTCAGGCCACCCTCATGAAGTCTGTTTGGTCAAAGACATTCACACCAGTGGCCTGCTGGAAGTCATTATGTAGGGCTCTGGCAGTGCTCATCCTGTTCCTCCTTGCACAAAGGAGCAGATACAGGTCCTGCTGATGGGTTAAGGACCTTCTACGGCCCTGTCCAGCTCTCCTAGAGTAACTTCCTGTCTCCTGGAATCTGCTCCATGCTCTTGAGACTGCGCTGGGAGACACAGCAAACCTTTTGGCAATGGCACGAATTGATGTGCCATCCTGGAGGAGTTGGACTTCCTGTACAAGCTCTGTAGGGTCCAGGTATCGCCTCATGCTACCAGTAGTGACACTGACTCTATCCAAATGCAAAACTAGTGAAAAACAGTCAGAAAAGATGCGTAGGGAAAAAAATGTCAGTGGTGTCCACCTGTAAAACCATTCCTGTTTTGGGGTGTCATCTCATTGTTGCCCATCTAGTGTACCTGTTGTTAATCAGTTTCAGATGCTTTGGTATTAATTAAATTAATAACCCCCTCTGCTACTTAACTGACCAGATCAATATCCCAGGAGTTTAATGGACCTTGACTTGATGCTATACTCTGATTAAGAAGTGTTCCTTTAATTTTTTTGAGCAGTGTATATATATTGAGGACAGGTATGCCTGGAGGGAGCCCACCCTTCACAGGGGTGCATTGGACACTCAGCAAATAGCACAATGGCAGCGAAGGTGTCCAGTGTTCCCCCTCTCCAGTTAGCCAATGGTACAAACAAGCGGCAACTACCCCAACGTATAACTGTCCTTTGCAGCAAGGAGCACATGGGAGAGTGATGCATATCAAACAACCAGAAGGAATATTTTTTAGCTCAACTTGTCAGCCAGCCGAATTGGAGAGGGGCACACTGGACACCTTTGCTGCCATTGTGCTATTTGCTTGGTATCCAGTGTGCCCATATGCCTTTAAGGACAGGATGGGCTCCCTCCAGGCATACCTACCCTCAATCTATTCATTATTATATATGTGCTCTTACTATGGAGGTTCTTAACATTTCTAGAGTTAGGACTGTAGGTAATACTGGGGTGTCGTGGCGTGGCCTCTGCAGCTTACGCAGACTAAACCCCTGGTTTTAACATGAACTGTTAGACAGGACAATTCAGTTTGTTGCAGGCTGGCTGGTAAGTTGAGCTGGGAATTTTTCTTTGCTGTTGTTTGAAATGCGTCGCCCTTCCATGTGCTCCTTGCTGCAAAGGCCAGGTTTAGGTTGGGGCAGTTGTCGTTTGTTTGTACTGTTGCCTATACTCCTCCCCCCACTGCCCAATTTGTCCATCACAGCAAAGAGGTAACTTCAAGTTAATCTGGTTTGAGTCTACACAATCCCTAAGGGTTTTCTTCCCCACTTCATGTGGTGGCATTCATGCTTGGGGATAGGCCGTTAGGTCCCATTTACACCTCCATGTCACATGATCATTTGTTTTTTCACATGATACACATAAGGCAGCCCATTTATTTTAATGGGCTGCCCTATGCACTACAAACATGCCAAAGAAGCTCCTGCTCCTTTTTGGGCATTGAGCTTCTCATTTGTTTTACCGTGTGTTTTGGCATATGTTGCACAGAAAAACGTGTTTCTGCTGTCCGCATTTGGGTTAATGTTAACAATTAATGGCACTGTAAGTGCGACACATGACATGTATAGGGCAACCCATTCATTTGAATAGGCTGCCCTACGTGTGATAGCTAAAGAAGTTTCTGCACCTTTTTGATTTTTACTGTGCGTTGTGGTGCATTTGTTGCCCATGAAAATGTATTGCTGCTGGCTGCATTTGGGGGTCACTTTAATAATTAATACCACTGAAAGTGCAAAGTGCATTTTTCATAGGCTTTGTGAATGTGCACGAAAATGCATTGGTCTTGAAGAAGGAGCTCTGCTCATGCTCCAAAACGCGTCACCACTCCATGCTCACATCATTTCCGGTCCGCGGACAGCGTGCATTCCAGCGTGTGCTTCATTGGTCCAAACAGAGCGGCGGCCATCTTTAACATTTCTCATAATGCTCCCCCTGCAGCTGCTGGCTGGCACAGCGGCTCCATCACTTAGAGGACAGAGCCCTGTTACTGACGGATTACATTAGAGCCTGTTTTGTACTACCACATTGTAAGTGTTTTAAACCGCTTTTTATTAAAGTTGACCTGGAATACAGCACTTAGAAGCGCCTTCCTGTTTTACCTTCTTCTGCACAGAGTTTGTCTCCACTCTTTAGACGTTCTGCTCAGTACCGGTTTCCCTACACACCATCCATCATCAGCTGCCACACTTCCACAGCATCATCCGACGCGCCCTGCTACCCACCATACAAAGTTCTACACCCACCCTGTATCAGTGGCAGAGTTCAAATTATATAAAACCAACATATTGTGCCTGTAACTATTAGAGGACAATAGGGGGCATTTATCTGTTGCGCTATAGTGTTCCTGTATCCTGGAGACCAGAATCCTAAAGGCAGAGTGAAGACACAGACCTATCACAGGATGTACTTAGCTGTCAAAATCTGGTAGGACAGTTACTAATGTCCTTTTGGAGCATTCTTTTGAGAGATGATGTGAGTGACTACGAACTTTCATATATAGCTGAGCTGCTTCTCAAAGTTGGGAAAAGAAAAATCCTCCCTTGCAGTGGTGCTGCCCCTGCACTGCCGGGGTTAAATGCTTGTTTAGGTCTAGGGTACTTGAAAAGGGCAGTTTGCAGTTTTACTTACTTGAGCCCATAGTTTTGTTTTGAATGTTGCCAAGATGTATACTATTTGGTTTGTTCAGATTCATTTTTTGGATGAAAATTTAGTTTTTGGAGATTTGGATGTATCTGAATTTCCAAATGGACATAGTAACAAATCTGAACGAATCTGAAAAAAAGGTTATAATGCAATTTTTGAATTAATTTGGATTTATTGAGAAGGATCGGTTGGCCGTCTCTTCTCAATAACGGTGAGGATGGCTGCCACATCCTTAACAACTATAACTCATCTGGTTAATTTTTTTTTTTTTAACAGATCCCGCCCCCATTTCTACCTGTCATTGGGCAAGTGTTTCTCCAGGGGACAAGTCATTTGCTGAATTACAGGCATCGGGTGACCCCGCCACCATGGTCATTTGGCGAGTGACATGTTCCATGGACAGACACTCGCCCAATGACGGGAAGACATGGAGGGGTTGTCACATCATGTTCTCCTGTTTGGCAGGTGGAATTTTTTTTTTTGTGCAGGTTGGCATTCATCATGATTGACGTTGAATCTACTTCTGAGGGCATGTATTTTTTGAGGGGGAGGGGGGCTTGTCAAAAACTTTTTTTTTTTTTTTTGCTGTCTGGTTTTTTCTTTTTTAATTTTAACACTTGTGTTTTCTTCTCACTTCTGGTCTTGGCAACAATAGTCAATAGGACAGAAAGTATGGGGGAAATTTCTCCAATAGGAACCTGAAACGTAAACCAAACTCAGTTTCTTATGCTTCCATATTCTTATGTAATAAAAGTGCTTTATTTCTGTTTGTACTCATTGTGAACATTGGGATGGTATCAACACATTTATCAAGTCCTCACTCTGTGCAGTCTTCTCTCCTCATGTCTTCCAGCTTCCAGTGTTAGACTGACAGTAAATCCTGTTTGGTGTACAGAGCTTTCTCTCTTAGGCATTGCTCTACTACATACTTCCCTGAAGAAATCTAATATAAAGACTGAATTACAGGGCTCATTCTACTTGTATAAGAAATACAATTAAAGGAAATCTGTGGTGGCCAAAATATAGGCAGAAATGGGACACAAATATGATATCCAAGGTAATAAGGGGAATCTGGTTACTCTAGATTGCAGGCTTTGCACATAGCATCCCTACAGCCACATGGTTAACATCACTGGTTCTTCTGAACAATCATTTAACAGATTTTACTACGGTTCGGTAGAAGAAGCAGTTGCATCCAAGATTATCCTGCGGGAAAATAAAACCAATGAACCATCATGACTCCTTCTGTATTTTTCCCATAGTCTACTGTTTGTACAAATAACTGGTTCTGCGGTACCCTGGCTCTCTTACTGCCTGGGCTAAGTATAGCCAGCATGCTGCTGATTTTGTTGGTGTCCTGGTGGGATCCAGCAGCGTTGCAGCCTGACGCAAGCTTTACGAAGCAGGGCCTACGCTTCTAAAGTGGTTTAGCAAGTGTTTCTATGGGGAACTGTCAAATGTTATAAAACCGATGAAGACATGTAATTGCTTAGGAAGGCTCCACGTTTCATATGTGATCCTCCGCGTACCACAATCCTAATCATGACAAAGCCATGTACTCTACAGTCTATTCCCAGTAGAACCTCAGCCTTCTCCATTTCAGTATTTCAGGAGCAGAGAGGATTACAAGATGGACGACGCCCTTTCTGAAATGTTAAACACTATCTGTTACTAAGGTTACTGTATTATTAAGCGTGTAAACTTAATATCCCTCGTTACTACTTATGCAAAGGAAGATAACCGAGAGGTTATTAGCATCTGATGATGGGTCTGTGAGTGGGGGAGTTAATATGGGTTCATGCATCTGTGATCAAGCATCTCAGAAGCAGGGAAGAAAGAGACTTTGCAGCAATATTGCTTACAGTACATTTAAAGCTGAACTCCCAGCAAACAGCTAAATGTTAAAAGACACATACATATCTGAAGTGCCTTATATGTCAAAAGATTTGTAATGTTGTCCATACACCACTTCAAGATAGCACACCCAAAAGCCATTGATGCATGTTTTATTCAACTCTGCCGGCTGAAATAGTCACTCAATTCCTTCATCCACATTAAACAGCATGGATGGATAAATCCAGTGCCGACTATTGTATTCTGAATAGCCTAGTTCACTAACAGTCCATTTAAAAAGATGTCCAGAAGAAGTGAATTTGAGAATGCTGGACTCAGATCTTTTGTTTTGTAGAAAGTGGAAAATGAATAGGGATTTGGTGACTGAACTTTGGCAGCTCTACTACAAAGTGGGTTTTTTCGAAAAAGAAGAAAAGGTGAAAAGCTGAGCAATGCATGCGAGATTGACACAATGGCACCAGCCAGTCATTTTATAATCTCATAAACATTTATTGCTCATTAAATTGAGACCACAGGTAGATAGGTAGCCAACGTGTTTTGGGGGCCAAACAACCCCCTAGCATCAGGACTGAAACAACACCACTGACAATAATTTTACATCAAATAAATTATCATTTTGAACTTAATGCCAACATACTGTGTATACAGTGTGTGTGTATATATTTATACATACTTAGTATATATTCTATTCTGTAAATTTTTATTTTTTTGCTCACAGTTGTGACAGTGATCTATTTATGTGCAATATTTTATGTTTACCACAAACTTTAATGTTTGTCATTAGTTTTGTCATGGCAGGTTGCAGCCCTGATGAAGGTGGATTTTTTAGCTTTTATCTTTCTGTGGTCTTTAATTAGCAGTATGTGTTTATGAATTCATAAGGAAATAAATGGGCTGCCCTACTGCAGTGCATAATAATGCCCTTCATGATGCACAAAAAAGCAATACACCAGGGCAAATGTGTGATTGTACTCAAAATGTTAACCAATTTTTTCATTTTTTGTAGGTTAGGGAATGATTAAATTGTATGTAAACCCTCACCTTGTAAAACAACTAATGGTGCGCCAAAATGAAAATTCTGGACCAAAACCAAAATGTTAGGATGCACTTGGCCAAATAAATTAAATAGACAATTTAAAAAAAAATGTATGATTGTATTCAACTTTTTAATGAATATCATGAATTTAAATGAATATGAATTTTAAATACAATCCAGTAAAGTAAAATACCTTGTACTGAGGTAACACACATAAATTGTCGTCGGTGGGATGCGATTTTGCATTGGATACAGATGCGATTTTGCATTAAGATCAATGACATTATTGGTACTTTTTTTTTTTTCTATCAGCAAAATGCTGATAATGCAGCCCAAGATGGTTATGAATGCAGCCCAACACAAAATGGTAAACGTACTTAAAATGTTGATTTTTATTTACCGTATTTTTCGCTCCATAAGACGCACCTGACCATAAGACGCGCCTAGGTTTTAGAGGAGAAAAACAAGAAAAAAAATATTCTGAACCAATGGACTGCAGACACAGTACAGGAGATGACCAGAGACTGCGGACATAGTACAGGAGATGACCAGAGACTGCGGACACAGTACAGGGGATGACCAGAGACTGCGGACACAGTACAGGGGATGACCAGAGACTGCGGACACAGTACAGGGGATGACCAGAGACTGCGGACACAGTACAGGGGATGACCAGAGACTGCGGACACAGTACAGGAGATGACCAGAGACTGCGGACACAGTACAGGAGATGACCATAGACTGCGGACACAGTACAGGGGATGACCAGAGACTGCGGACACAGTACAGGGGATGACCAGAGACTGCGGACACAGTACAGGGGATGACCAGAGACTGCGGACACAGTACAGGGGATGACCAGAGACTGCGGACACAGTACAGGGGATGACCAGAGACTGCGGACACAGTACAGGGGATGACCAGAGACTGCGGACACAGTACAGGGGATGACCAGAGACTGCGGACACAGTACAGGGGATGACCAGAGACTGCGGACACAGTACAGGGGATGACCAGAGACTGCGGACACAGTACAGGGGATGACCAGAGACTGCGGACACAGTACAGGGGATGACCAGAGACTGCGGACATAGTACAGGGGATGACCAGAGACTGCAGACCGTAAAGGAGATTACCGGACTCAGATTATGCAGAGCTTCTCACGCATGCGCAGTAAGCACCCGGCTGTCACAGAAGCCGCCGCGGGAAGACTGCAGCGCTGGAGCGAGGAACAGGTAAGGTCCTGCAGGAGAGAACAGCTGAGCGGCCGGCCCGATATTCTGACGTGGTGGCAGAAATACCGGACCAGCCGCTTTATATTCGCTCCATAAGACGCACTGACATTTCCCCCCCTTTTTGGGGGGGGGGAAAAGTGTGTCTTATGGAGCGAAAAATACGGTATTTTTGTTTTTTATTTAATGCATTTACACTTAGCGAACACATGCAGCGAAAGAAATTTGGACAGTGTCTCTTTTCTGGCCTTTTTTAAGTTTTATCTTTCCAAAGAAAAATATCCCACTCTTCACAATCGCGCCTTATTCATGTTTTAAGTTTTTGGCAGCACCTATATTTGTGAGCAACCATTTTCAAGGATAAAACTCACAAAGAGCAAAATTTGAAAAAAAATATCTGATGAGCAGCTTGAGAATTAATTCGGAATTGCTGCTACATCTATTAATCCTCATATTGATGCGTTAGTTTGTCAAAAACAGTGTCAAATATCACACTAGTTTTATGTTGCCCTCTTTTAAGTTTATAATTAAAAATAAAAGACAAAAAATTAAGTTTTATTACTCAGATAGGTACATTATCTCTATCAGTGATCATTAACTTGTGATCTGGCCATTTTTTTTCTGTTCCTCAGCTATCCCTATTGTTAGTGTATATTCTGTGTGTGGTCCAAGACAATTCCTCTTCTTCCAGTGTGGCCCAGGAGAGTCAAAAGGTCGGACACCCCTGATCTAAGATCTCCAAAAACCTGGGACGTACTGTTATGAAATTAATGACCTGAGCTTCCTTATGTCACTCAATGCTATTATCAGTTCTGTTTCCTATATTAGAGGACCTCTGGGTCTAGGGGTACTTGGGCATTCCACATCAGAGGATACAACATGGAGATGCTTGCCCTATGGACATGTTTTGTGTACATATTTACTATAAGACCTCATAGCGTCTCTCTGTAATATTTGACAATGTATGGCAGCTTAGACATTTAACTGTTCCGATATTGCTGCTTTTTCATTTTTCTCTACAATATGATGTGAATATAAAACAATCACAACAGACTTGTTTCCCGCAGAGCAGCGATATCATTTTGCAGAATATAATTTTCTCATGGCAAATTGCTTTATTTATTTTGTTTCTCTCTCTTTTTTTAATCAACTTCCCTTGCGTACCTGGAAAAGTGTCGGTTTTGTCTTTTCTCCCTCTGTGGCCAAGTCTCATTTCAAAGACTGTTTCATTAGCCTGTGAATGAATTGCCAAAACGAACATGGTGCTAGCTTCTGTACACAGACTTTAATATTTTTTTCTGATATCTGCCAACCATTTTGAAGGAATTCTTGCCATTCTTATAGCTTTATCCTAATGCCGCTCTGTATCTGTTTTATAAAAAAAGGTCTAAGGTTCACCATAGACCTCTCAAGGTGGTCATATGTGCTTGTATTATTCAACTGCTGTTGGTCATCAGTCTTGGCTGCCTGGCACACAGGCATGACAAGTTAGTTTATAAAAATGACGTGTTTGTTACTATTTGCTACTATATAGAAGGATGCTGAAGGAGCTGAACAGGTGAGATAGATTGCTGCTTTCTCTTATGGCATGTAGGAGCAATAACAATCAAGATTTTAAACCTGCCCAATCTATTCTTCCTCAGCATTAGCAATGCTTCAGACAGCACTCCATCCACTGGCATAAGTGAAACTTTAAAGTTGGCAATTATAAAAGGCCCACCAATAAATATTGAATGTAGCTATCATGACTGTAGGATCTCAGAGCAGAGGGTGTTGGGATTTGAAACGCTCATATTAGTATCCCTTACTGAAAATCAACAAGTGGTATTGTGCATCCTTTGTCTTCATTTTTTTTTTCCATTGAACTGATAGGAGCCCACATTTATGGAGAGAACTACATATTTCTGCAAGGAGAACCATCAGGACTACACTGGGGCTTTTGTTTAGGCAGGTTTTGCCCCTTTTTTGTCCACTTCTGGGACTTCTGTCTTTTTGCCATCCGGATGCGGCCATGCTTGGGTTTCATCATTGGATCTTGATGGATGGTTGGTTGCTGCATCCTTGCACAATTGGTTTGGCTTTCTGCTATCTATCTGACCAGAGGTACTCTTGGATTGATGGTTCCCTAATAGGACCAGAGGTACTCTTGGACTGGTGGTTTCCTCCCCGGTGTCTGCTGAATAAAGCTTTCTTCTTGTATTTTCTATCAACATTGATCTTCAGCTACATCAGGTGTTACTATTGTACAGAGCATCATCATCGACACTGTTTTGTTTTTCCTAAATTCCCTTAAAAAGTGGGTCATATCCCACGAAACACGTCAGATTCTTTGATTCATTTTTCATTTTTCTAATTCAATCCTCTGGAAATACATTTGCCTATTGACAATCTATGTCTTTAATGTTATCAGTGGGGCTCTTGGACTCTTGCTGGTGACACTTTTGTGTCCAGGGTCAGAGCCTTTCCCCACTGGTGTCATTTATAGATCTACATTGTGTTTTTGTTGCTTTACTGTGCCTATTTTGACTGTCATCTTTCTTACCACTTGTGTGTTTTTTTTATAAATGTTACAATAAAACATGTTCCATTTTATCTAGTGTTTTCATGTTGTGCATTTCTATACTTTCATATGGTATGGTGCCTTGAAAAGCCCCATTAGTTTTTTCTCTGTTAGGGTTTTTGCTTTTTTGGATTAAATAGGGGTGTGGCACTACAGAAGGTCAGGTGAGATTGAATGTCTCTCCAGCTCCCATCCAATTTTCGATCTAACCATTTATTGGTTACCGTACATATTGTCGACAACACCTAACTATCACACTTACACTGTACGGACATTATGTAGGCACTCCTCCAAATTATTGCCATAGGGTATTTTCAAGTACAGGCAGACACAGGATTCCAAGCCATATAGGTTCTGTAGGTTTGTTGTTAAGTTGAGTTTGTATGCAAGTTGGAACAGGTACATTTTCTTAAGTGCAACTCCAGCTGAAAAAATTATTTTTAAGTTTTTTTTTGGGATAGCATATGGAAGGGTTAACACTCCTGTAATGTTTGTTTTGCTGTCTGTGCCCCGTTCAGAAGATTTCACCTCACTTTCTGTCCCTGTGGCAACTGGATTTTGAAAAGCTTTTTTTCCCATGATAACTCTTACAGGAGTCACTTTCCCTTCTTAGGGGGAGATTTCCTCTCACTTCCTGTTTCTCCCTCATTTTTCAAGTACGAGTCACTCGAATGTTTGTAACTCGGGGACTGCCTGTAAAGAGTATTGTTAATGCTACAGCATACAGATATATTTTAGACATTTATGCATTTCCAACTTTGTGGCAACCGTTTTTGTGTGGCTCTTTTCTGTTCCAAACGAGATGCTTAAAGACATGGTTATTTGAGTTGTTTTTTTTTTTTTAAGGAACTGCCAGCGCAATGCTTTGACTAGGGATGCACCAATACCAGTATTGGTGCCGATGCTGAGTATTTGCACGAGTATTTGTACTCGGGAAAATGCTCCTGATACTGGAAACTAATACTTTGCGGTGTGATTTGCATCAATACAAAATGCAAATTGCACCGCAAACAATAGCATTCGATTTGAACAGGAATGCAATTCCTGTCTAAATCGTATGCTGTTTAACCACTGCTCCTGTGTGGACCCGGGCTTGTCATAGCTTGAGTTCAAATAGGAGTGGTTCGGGAAACCTCCATGCACCAATCCCATGTTGAGCAGAAAGTGGGAGAGAAGGGCATGTGGGGATGTATACAATGGTGGCAGATGCTCCAAATTCTCAGTTGTAGGATAGGAGAGAAATCCCCATGGCTTTCTTTCCTCTTCGTACAGGGATGACAGTTTGGGCTGGAGGACTTTTACTTGGTCAGCACCATCACATGGAATCAGAAGCTGTCTAGCCTGTACTGTCATCCCTGCAAGGAGAGGAGGGGGAGCCATAGGGATTTCAAATCCCCAGACCTATGAAGCCGCTTTCTCTCCTCTCCTTGTAAAAAAGTGAAAGTGTCAATTTGAATGATTGCTGATGGGCAACATAGACAGGTCTTGCTTGATATACTTGATAATTTATCACCTGAGGATTATATTTAGAGGGTCAGTCTGCCCAAACTTGGCCTCTGTGGAGCTGATTTATTCTTAGTACTTCTAATGTTTCTCAGGAATTGTAATGGTGTAATCTCTTTGTCCCTGCTCTGACAATCCCATCTTAGAAACTTTTTTTTTTTTTTTAAAGCTCCACAAGAGCCCTGAAACCTTTAAAAGCTCTTTTATGCAAATTGCAAATTATTTAAACATATTTTTTTTTTTTTAACTTTGTAATTTGAGGACTGAGACAAGAAAAGTTTTACCAAACTGGGACCCAATAGAATAGTTTTTACCAAAATGTCAGCAAATCCAAACAAAGGCAAATAACAATCACCATATAAACTTATTGAAGATGTTTTTCACCATTTTTGTGAGCTTTGGTAAAGCTGAGAAAAATAAATCCTTTGTTATATTTTCTCTTTTTACTATTTTAACCATTATTCGTGATAATTTATGCTGCTAATGTGGATTTCCCAGATCTATTCTCTAATTTTTATCCAATTTGATAATTATAGTACACCTAATATTTATGGTTTAGGGAAACCGTGGCAATTTACAATAGTTTCTAGTCTGAACTAATGTGTTGTTATCACTGACAATGTTGTCACTGTCATTTTTGGTGTTGGGTGCGGGTTCCTGCAAAATTAGCATTTGCTATTTTGCATCTACTATTTATTTGTATATTTTTAATTACGTATTGTTTCAACAAAGTTTTAATTTTTTCAGTCAAGCTACTGGAATCTATTATGGTACCTCTTTTTTCAAGTTCTTTCCCTGGTGTGTTTGCAGTCTCTATTTACCGTAGGTACCCGATCCACACTGCAACCTAGTGAGTTGGTGGAATTTACACTTAAGCCCCTAAGGGTTCTGTTGCAGCAAGCAATGCTATTTTACTTTAATTGTAGTAAGTTCTCCTCACCATACAACTTTATGCAATTGAATCAGGAGGGGGGGGGGACACTTTACATGCGCTGTAGAGTACTATATAGGTCTGTGCCATCAGTCATATTGATTTAATTATTTCACAGGTTTTGAGAGGGTTGGTGGTGTCATGGGTGGGAATGTTTATTACATTTTCATTCCCAAGAACTAATGTGACCTGTGGGAGTATATGGTTTGAAACCTAGATATAGTGTGGAATATCACATGTCACCGATTTTGGGCTTGGACAAACTAGGCTATATTTACTACAAAGTCATGTGACTGCTCATCAAAAACTCTCTGTAACCCAATTTGAGTCCTAACCTATAGTTTAACTTCTTCCATATATGCAGTGGCCAGAAAGATGGGCCTTGACACTTGGTTGCAATACATGTGTGTCCATGACAATCTGGGGTTGTGTGCTGACAGTGCAACCTTAGCACAGTGTCTCTCGGTAGCAGCTTCCCATCGGCCAGCGGGATAAGCTCAATAATAATGTGACTGTTTTGAGAGCCAGTCACAGCTATCACATTATAAAACTGGCATTAAGGGTTTCAGAAACACTAATTGTTGCATGGCTCATTCCATTCTCATTGTTATACTAACTGGGAGGGAGGAGGACACGTGTTCAAGTGCCAACTTGTTATATGATGGCCTATTTCCATAAGAACTCCCTTCTATGGCACACTGAAAAATAGTTTAAAATGGAATACGCTTTTAATCTAAATAAAAAAACTTCTTTCTAGGACAGTAAATTTTGTACAGTCTTCCTTTAAGGCACAGGCTTTTCTCTATTCATCTCAAACTTAGAAAATTAGGCTTGAATATATTTCCTGACTGCTGTTTTACCCTGCTTGATGGGTTTTTCAATGCCCTAAATTTTGCAGTTATTTTGTTCTCACTTAAAAAAAACAGTTGATAGTGTTTTCTTCTATTTCTGAGTAGCTTTAGCTTTATATTAGATCAAAGATGTAACTATTGATCTTTGTACCAAAGTTTGTAATAAGCTTCCCCTCCCAAAACACTTCATGCTGCACTTCAGTGTCATCAGACTTACAGCCATTTTCCTCCTCATACTAGAAGGCTGGTATATTACCCAAGACAGTGGCAATTCTTGAGAAAATATAACAGCTGTAAGAGTCTCATTCCGAGCCTCTTTCCAGCCATATGCACAAGCCTCACAGACATTTTAATTATATTTTTTCTTCCTTTTTATAGTGCAGTATCTCTACCATGTCTTTGGATCCTGAGCAGCTGCTCTTGTCATCCCCCCCTAATTACACCTCTGCAATTCATGCAGGAACGAAGATTGGTTCTTTATTGGAATGTTCAGTGGAATTCTTTGTCCACATGGTTTATGATACGGTACATTTTTTCTCCAGTTGTTTTCATATCCATTCCTGCAGTCATCTGCTTGACATCTCGGAATGCCGATTCTCATTGCTTGGCTTCCCAGTATGAGTGAATGTTTTTCACGCATCATCACATGTCCTGATTTCATTACTTCCAATAAAATAAGTTTCATCGTGGTTATATGATGGCGCCTGTGTCTATTTGTTTTCTAATCCGCTTCCTGATATGTTCAAATTAAACAAAACGGTCACCGCTCTCCCATTCTCCCCTCAACTCACTGCATCAACGTACAGGAAAGATACAGCATCTGCTTTCTACAGGATTGTCAGAGGAGAATACGCAGCAGGGCTTGAGGTTTTTACATATTTCTGTCAATCACACTACATAGACACATTGACATTTTTATTTCTATTGTCAACTTCCTCTTCTGTAATTTTACACTCCCCAGGAAATTTGGCATTTATCATTTGCAAAGGGCAATTTAGCTGCACTAAACTGAAACTTCAGCATGGATAGGCAGAATTCATGGAGGAGAAAGTCGATTCAAAGAGATCTTTCCAGCAGAGAAGACTCAGGTTGGCTCCAAAGAGGAATTTCCTTAGCTTTTGGAATCGTTGTGCGTTCATTATGTAATTCAGAGGTAGACTCGATATGCACAGAGTGAAAATAGTGTTTGTGCTCATTACTTTTCTGTCAAGAAGGAAAAAGTTTTGTGTTTGAGTTGGGATAATGATGTTTTAAGCCTGGAGGTTTCATGTTTTATACGGAAGGCATGATCATTTAAAATTGGTTATCGTACATTTCCTAGCTTAATTGTATATGGTCATTTATTATAGCTGTTGGATTTTTGTTGTGTACAATCCCTTATGAATCTATAGTTTATCAGCCTACTCAAGAATAAAGGGGCTACATTCCTTAGGGTCTAAAATGTTTTCTGTACTGGTTTTGCAAACATAATTTTTCAATTTATTTAGCCTTCGGTTATTTAAAATAAACAGCCTATTCTTGGTCAAAACTGTGAAAAAATTTGCATCTAAATGTAAAGTGTTACTAAATCCACAACAGTAAAATCAATCTGTTTATTCAGTAAAGCTTGCTTGTTATACTCACTGTGGAACCTAAGGGGTCAATCTTCTGCATTGAATAAAAAGGCTGTTTGATCCTGTCTTCTCTGATCCCCCCTTCTTCTACGGTCCCCAGTCCATCTGCTAATAGTACAGAGCCCTATGAGACACTCTGCACATGTTCAGTTTGGTGTGTATTGCTATAGTGTTTGTTTTCTTGGGAGGGTGCATGTGATCAGCACAGGGCCAATCAGCACTGTCAAGACAGAGAGGTCAGGGATCACGCAACCTCATAGGATGGTCAGAGGAGAATGAAAACGCCTCCTATGAGAAAGATTAAGCGGTGCACGGCCAAACATCAATAGGAGTCACAAGACTGCTATATACCGCTGATGAGAAAAGGTATTTAGCAGTTTATATTTACTAAAATAATTGCATTTCCATGGTCAATGTACTGTGGGAGACCAGATATAGTGAATGCAGGGGCCTGGGTTTATCAACACTTTAAAATTAAATGGCCCACGCCATAATAGAGCCAACAAAATCATATTTAGCCAGAAATAGCTATATACAAGTTGACAGTACTGTCTCTCTAATGTTATTGCTGTATCTGTGCTTTATACTAGTGGTTCTGGGTGCACTGATGGACAAAAAGGACTGATTTGCACGACTCCACTCACTCACCCATTAGCAGAGACAGAGTGTTCTGGGCTCCCTCCAATGCTGGAAATATATACATTTATTTATTGCCTAGACAAGTACCTATTTAAAAAATGTTATCACGGTCTTACAAGTTAGCCCCCTCCCTGTTGGTTCTCCGCTTGTGACCTGCTGGAATGATTTAAAGGATCAGTTTACATTTTGTAAACAATAATAATATAAATGCACATCTTTTTGCAGGTAAAAATTGTGCATTTATTTTTTTACATTTCAGCCTTTATAGCATTGTACCTGCAATCAGCAGATTCAGGATCCTGCAGAATCTCAGTAAGTTGTCTGCCCATACCCTCCCGTACGGGTAGGCAGTTACTTAATTTCAGGAAGAATCAATGAACCACGAGAGCGCTCGCCAGCATCCCCACGGTTCATTGAAGACTACAGGCTGTCAGTTGGAATGGCTAACAGTACTTGAAGTCTAATCCATTGAGAAAGCAGTTAGGATGTGTCAGAGGTGAGAGCCAATCAGAGTGAAGTTATGACGTACTGAAAACCAATCATTATGCGGTTTTGACGTTTAGTGGGTGAAACTACAGTAGATTTGTCCCTGCAACTGAATTGAGAATATTTTCAATTATAAATGTATAAATCAGGTTTAACAAAGCATTCTTGTGCAGTAAAAACAGATTCTTCCCCCACATAAATCTGGCAATAACTGTACAAATTTCATTTTTAATACAATAATCTTGCAAATCTGTATGATTGAATAACTACGATGTCGTTGTAGACAGCACTTATAGTCATTTACAGGACACTGCAAATTTTCAGGCGCGACGACAGAAGTGGAAACATTCTTCATGATTACTAAAATGGGTTTTTTAAATGTGCACAGAATTGTGGCGTCTTTCAGGGCTGATTATGAAGCATTTCTCTGTTTAAGAATTCAAAGGGCTGGAGTGTGAATGTAGAAGCTGTGAAATCTGCCATTAATGCAAATAGCATTAAATAAATATTTAGCTGATTCTCTTGTGCATAATGTGACTGACAGCAGTACAGCTGGCTATAGATATAGTGACCAAATCCACCAGCCAACATGTGCTGGGATTCAAGGATTTATTCTCTATCCTGCTAATTCTATTTCAATATGGTAACAGGCCTGAGAACAAAAATGTATAATTGCTTGATACTTAGTGCATACAGGAGTAGTATAACCTGAACTCCTGGCAAATGGCTAAATGGACTGTTAAAAATACTGATCTCTGAGTTGTTTTACCTGCCAAGGGATTTCTAATTCTGTTCAGCCATTCTTGTAAACCAAAACACTCTATCCAGGAGAGTACAGCCAACTCTGTGACCTCACTTATCTCCAGTGCAATTAAGCAATACAGCTTGGTCAGTGACCCATCCACAGCTTTCTGATCGGATAATGAAGAAACATTAGCAAACTAATTTTCTAACTTTCCTGTCTTCTGCTAGCAAGTTCTCAATACTTGCAGTGTGCGATTGAATAAAACCTTAATGTACAGTGCTAGCTCTGCCTCTCCCAGTCATTATGCGGAAGGGATTACAGAAGCTAATGAATTGATAGAACCCAAGCTGTATTTTAATTCCATTACATTTTTTTTTTGTTTCAGAGCCTGTTAACACTTAAGTGTTCTCTTGCGGCGCGTCACCATACATTCATTAACTTGTGTTACAGAAATCGGTGCGGCTCTGACCTAGTCGGAACCGCACCGATATGAGCGCTCTAATAGCAGACAATAGGGTGCGACTTGGCATTCGATTTTATGCAAATTGCCTGCCAAGTCACACCCAATGTGACCGGGGTGTACATAGGCTGAAAAAAATAGATGAAAACCGCACATGACCCTTTTTGTTTTGTTTTTTTTTTCCTTTAAACAATGTAGCGTACTGCAACACATTGGTATGTGTATTGCACTGTGTTGTACACTGCATTTGGGTTCCATTCATAGATGCAAAGCATTTAAAGCAGGTGCATTGCCATCCATTGTGAATGGGCCTTCAAGAAATTTATAAGTGGACTAAAATGATGGGATCTTAGATCTGCCTGGAGTACATTTTGTAAGGGCAAGTTCACCTGTGAAGCTCAAAAATAATTTCAAAAGCATTACAAGTCCTGCTTCATTTCAATAAGAGGTGTGTGTGTGTGTATGTATGTATGTATAATATATATATATATATATATATATATATATATATATATATAAATTTTATTTTCAGTACATTTTTTTTTCTACCCATATTTTTAAAGCCCAGTTCCTCTAAAAAAATTTCTTTGGAACTTCTGTCAGGTTTTTAATGCTGTCTGTAATCTATACCCCTAGTTTCACACCTAAGCGTTTTCTGCAGCATTTTGCAGAAGCGCAGTATTATTTAACATAATTTTCTATGGGAAATGTTCACACCTGTGCGTTTTCACCTGGTGAATTTTTTTGGAAAGGGTCAGTGACTTTTTTGAACGCATTTTTGATTCTATAGACTTCAATGGAAGCGCTGCAGAAAAACATGTATTGCTTTTTTGCTGTTTTTGCCGCATTTTTGATGCGTTTTTAATGCGTTCTGCATTGTAAATCAGCCTAGCAACAAGAAAGAAAAACTGCAAGTGCAAAAACACAACACAAAACGTAATGCAGAAACGGCTCAAACGCAACCTGCATAGGTGTGAACCTAGCCTTATGGAGATTCACATTTGCAGTAACCCACAGTACAACATGATTTTTATCACACTGTAATGCACGATCGGCGGTGTGGTGCATTTGTCATTTATTTTGACTCAACACACCTTGCATATAAAAAAGTGCATTCTAGCTTTGGTGTATGGTGGTACATTGACAGTCTATTTAAAATCAATGGGACCTCTTAAAGCATTATTAAGCCCAAAACCAAAAATGTAATCTCTTGCAGCTTAGCAATCATTAGATGTGGTGGCCGCATTAGTTTCCTTATTTTAGGCTTTTTCTCCCTCTGTTATTGCCTGGAGATCTGGCAAGTAACACACCTCCTGTATTGGCGATCCCCCACCCTGGATGAATGAGCACAAGGGGCACATTTGGAAGGTAGCCTTGCTAATCTGGGAGGGGGGAGTGGCTTCAATTAGTGTATCTAAATCTGCTAGTACATCTAACAAACGCCAGCTCACACTTCAGTTACAGCAAACCATTTTCTTTTCTTTTGGGATAAAGGTTTTGCATGTATAAATAAAAGCTGAACATTGTAGGCACCCCTGTGAATGGTTTCTTTCATCATTCTAAACTGATACATTTGCAGGAGAGCTTGTTCTGTTGAAAAACAGACTTACTGACCAGATCACCAAGTAAAAATGTGTTGTTAAAGATAGCCTAAAAAAGAAAAAAAACGAATGCAGCCATCATATCTAAGACCTGGTAAGCTGCAATATAATAAACGTTTGATTTTGGGTTTAATACCGCTTTAAAGTATTCACATCTTTGTGAAGGGAAGCTAAACTGATGCCCAGTTATACATTTTTTTTATTCACTTGCTGAGCTCCTTTCTGGTCATTACTTATTAATCCAAATTTAAAAATATATATATTTTTTTTTTGCCAAAGCAGTGTGTGTCCGTAAATGATTTAAACAAGTATTTATCCAAACATATTTCCAGTTCAAGACAGAAATGGCAGCTCCCATATGTGTACCCACAAATGGCAGCTCCCATATGTGTACCCTGGCTCCTTTTTAGATTTGTCTTCTGGACCTGTAGTCACAGTCATTTGCTACTTTGGTCAGTCACTGATCCCATGACTAAGTAAATATTTCATCTGCCCCTGGCACATTTATGTCATGTAACTGATAATTAACACTGTACAAAATGTCACTGACACTTTTGTGACTTAAAAGAGTTTGACTATTTCATTTTGAGGTTTGTTTCCTGCAGATATTCTGCTGCTGATTCTATAATTATATGTGATAATGATCTGCTCATTGAAATCGTATGTAAGTGTAAGCACTTTGCAGTCAATCTCAGGCTTTTGGAGATTATCTATATAATGAGACACGAGGGAAGGTTTAATTAAGGTGCTTGGGGAAGGGTATTTGAAGGGGGAGCTGGTAGGCCATGTATAAAGGGATTGTCCGCACATATGCTTTTGCTCTTTTATGTCCTATATACATGAGAGTCTAAGGGGAACAGTTGATGTGCAGGTTGCCAAATGGCTTACTACAGGCAAAGATAGCTAGGCCCTTTGCCTTGGGCCATGATTTCTTAAAGCCTAAGTGCAATAATAATAAAAAAAAATCAGCACAAGGGACATTACTGACAGTCAGTAGGATGTGTCCCTTGTACTGATGTCTACTCTGTTGATAAATTCATCTAAATTGATGACCACATCTTCTAAACTTCCAGTATAGTGGAAGTTAACAGAAGTGAGCAATGACAAACACTCCTCAATAGTACCTGGCTGAATGAAACCGGATCTATGAATGGAGAAAGCAGACCTTTCAATCATCTGTCTTCCCTCCATTCATAGATCCTGTTTTATTCATAGAAGCTGTAGTACGGCTTCCCTGAATGGAGGAGAGAGGCAGAAAAGCATAGTTGGGCACTCTTGAGGACTGCCAGTCACTTTTTCCTCTGTTCTGTTAACCCCTACCACAACAGAAGATTATGGGGGGACCTCAATGGAAGAGGAGTTAACGTTTTTGACTACACTTGTTTAACCACTTGCCCTCCAGCGGATTTACTCCCCTTCCTGACCAGGCCATTTTTTGCGATACAGCGCTGCATTACTTTAGCTGCCAATTGTCGGTAATGCAACGCTGCACTCAAATGAAATTTATGTCCTTTTTTCCCACAAGTAGAGCTTTCTTTTTGTGGTATTTGATCGCCTCTGCTTTTTTTTTTTTTGCGCTATAAACAAAAAAAGACCGACAATTTTGAAAATAAACAATATTTTTGACTTTTTGCTTTAAAACATATCCAGTAAAAAAAAATAAAAAAATCAAATTCGTCATACATTTAGGCCAAAATGTATTCTGCTACATGTCTTTGCTAAACAGAATCCCAATACATGTAAATTAATTGGTTTATGGGAACGTTATAGCATCTACAAGTGGCGTTAAATATATATTGAAATTTATATTTTTTTTTTATACTAGTAATGGAGGCAATCAGCGACTTATAGTGGGACTGCGGTGGGCCTTCTGACACTGGGGGGGGGAACTAACTGCCAATGACATCCCCAGTGACACTAATATAGTGATCAGAGCTAATAAAAATCACTGACGCTGTGCTAATGACAATGGGCAGAAAGGGGTTAACATCTGGGGCGATCAAAGGGTTAACTGTGTGCTGTATTGTGTTTTACAGTATGTGCCGTGTGTGTTTTACTGTGTAGACAAACTGCTTTGTATTGCTCTGCTGTGCAGAACAATACAAACTAGTCTGTTTGTGCTGACAGGGGAGAGATCTGTGTTGTTTACACACAGACGTCTGCCCTGTCACCGTTTGTTGGCTGATTGCATGCTCCCTCTACCCGGGAATGCAGAATCACATATATATATATATATATATATATATATATATATATATATATATATATACACACGTTTGAGCAGCCCTGCTTCCCTGTAGCAGTAGTTCAGCTATAAGGTGGTGAGGAAGCAGTTAAATACAGTTTTGTTGGTACTACAGCCTCAGCCCTAGAGCAGTGCCTGCTGTCAGCTGAAAACGGGTCACAGGCAGGGGCGGACTGACCATTTGGAAACTTGGGCACTGCCCGAGGACCCGGGGTCAGTAGGGGGCCCCATGAGATGCCCCTGGTACCTTTTACATAGTCTTTTTTTGAGTTTGGGCAAGGACACAGGGGCCCCATGATCCCCTATTGCCCGGGGGCCCCATGAGTTGTCCGTTCTGCACTCCTGTGACCAGGGGCGGACTAAGTGCGCTCCTGTGACCCATAGAAGTATAGCCAAAAGAACTTTGATCATACTTCTCCTTTAAGGAGTATTTTATGGAAAAAAGACTGCGGCATACGTGTGCAGTGTGTACAGCGTGTAGGCTTAGACTATATTTAAAGGATTAGTTCACATTTGGACAAAAATAATAAACACACATTTTTTTGCAGGTAAAAAAATGTGCATTTATTATTTTTGTCCAAAGGAGCCTGGAAAGCATTGCACCAGCGATCAGTAGATCACTGGGGCAATGCAGGTCTCCTGCAGACTTGTCAGAATATCTGCTTGCCCGTACGGGATGTATGATGTATGGCCAAGCAGATATTCTGACAGGAAGCTTCAATGGACTACCACGGCGCTCCACAGTGCCGTGGTAGTTCATTGAAAACTACAAGCCCACAGGCGCTAAGGCTGTTGGGACTTGCAGTTCATTCATTCACAGAAGTCCGTGAATGAATGACGCGGCCGCTGTGGGAGGGAAGGGGGGTGGTGAGCGGGGCTGCAGCTATGGGAATATGTTACATGTTCCACTCTAAAAATGGGTGGATCATGGAACATGTTCCCAAAGGTGATCCTATCCTTTAAAGCAGGGGTGTCGAACTAGTGGCCCTCCAGCTGTTGCGAAACTACAAGTCCCATCATGCCTCTGCCTTTGGGAGTCATGCTTGTAATTGTCAATCTTGCAATGCCTCATGGGCCTTGTAGTTTGGAACAGCTGGAGGGCCAACAGTTTGACACCCGTGCTTTAAAGGATAAGTTTACCTTTGAGAACCTTGTTCCTTTAGGTCATGGTCAGTATCTAGCGCAATGTAGCTGATGCACGCTTCACATGCTTTATGCCTGCAAGATTGTTCCTTGTGGTACCATATTTTCATTTTTTTTTTCCAGTCAAATGAATCACTGTAAACCATGTGTGTCTTTGTAATGAATTGCTGTGAAGTAATTTTTAAGAAAACAAAAGTTTTGCACTCAAATCCTTCCTGTCCTGTTCCATATTTTGCCAAATCAAAGGAGCTGCTATTAGTGCACATCCCTTCTCCACCCCTGTCTATTATTTTGCCAGAACAAAGGTGGCAATCCCACCACCAGCTGAAAATAAAGGAAAAAATGCCTAAAAAGAAAACTAATGCAGCTGCCACATCTAAGGACTGGTTGTAAACCTCTGAAATGTAAAATGAAAACCGAGTATCTTTCTGTAGTGCAGAACTTAAAATTTAAAGTCCTGAGCTACTAACCAGGCCTTAGAGTTACTCGCCACCAACAAACACACACAAACAGAGACACCTGTACACACACACAGACATGTACATACATACGCATACACACACAGAAACATGTACACACACGAACAGAGACACGTGTGTACACACATACAGACACATGTATACACACACAGGCACGTACAGACATGCTTACACACAGATACATGTACAGACACAGAAATACATACACACAGACACATGTACATACATACACAGACACATGTACGTACATACACACGTGCATGCGCACACACACATACATGTACAGATACACACATGCATATACACACACACACATGTACAATTGTACATGCATACACAGACACATACAGACACACACTGACACACACACACACACAAAAACATGTACACTGACACACACACACCCCGCCCATAAAAAGTTGCAGTACTTCGTTGTTCACTCACAGACCCGGGTACTGCATTCTAGGGGGCAGCAGAGAGCACAGCACATACTCCTTGCTTTGCTTTCACTGCGCTCAGCTATTGAGCAGCCTGATGGCTGCCAGTGCCAATGACAGATCAATCCGGCCTGAGCCCCGAGCCTGCTCAGCAAGATGGCCCTGGGGGACACACTCGCCCCCACCATAATTTGCACTCGCCATTGGTGAGCAGGCGAGTGGAAATTTCAAGCCCTGCTGTAGTGTGTATGTGCCTCAATTCAAGGTGCCTAGTTTGATTTCTCTATGCTCTGTCATTCCTCTGCTATCTGCATGAGTCACCTCTGAAAGTCTTTGCTGACACCAGACAACCCGCCCTCTCTCCAGCACACAGCAGATGATTGACAGCCTCAGCTGTACAGGTTTCCTTATGAGACTGGGTGTGTCCATTCCCTCCGCTTAAGTCTCAGATTACACTCAGCTCTGTGTTCTGTTTTGCAGTGTACTATGTCAGATCCTTGCCCCCTGCCTTCTGAAGGTCAGAAATGCAGTTTAAATTCTTGAAAGGGCACAGAGAAACAGGTAAAACTTATGTAGGGGGATTTTTTTTTTCATCACTGTGGATCCCCTGAGGCCAGTCACTTCATTGGGTATATGTAAGGGTTTACATTTATTTGCCCAGGGAAGTGACTGGGGATATTTGGGTTTAGGTCAGCTTTAAATGTGTTCACAGTATCCAGCATTAATCTGAAATACGACATTGCCTCATCGATATGCTGTACTCTCAGAAAACTGTACATTTACTTTTATCTATCCTTTAGAATCTGCAAACCATACATTATCTCTGCGGAAAACCCTATTGATGTAATCTGTGCATCATCTAATCACAGAAAGCTGCGTGTTCACCATGAAAGTTTAACAAAACTGGTCTTAAACGTTTCCGAGACCAGCAATCTGTATGTCATGCAGCATCATTAGAATTGTTCTGTTAATTAATGTTACAAACCTTAATTAATCAGCACAATAAAATTGTGGGAATAAAAATTAAAACTTGCCATTTTATTATTATTCTGTGTGCATTCCAAGGGCGTAATGGAGTTTTATTGTATTTGCACATGTTTTTATACAGTGGCCAATTACTGTTCCCTCCCACAAAATTGAAGCAATTTCAGTTTTCTCTTTCTGCAGAAAGCAAATATATTAACTCTTTACTGCTCATCCCAGTTTAAAGGTGGTGTGGTTCAGTGAGAAATGATTTTTGCCTGTAGTAACTAGTTAGCTGATGCCTTTCATTTTGTAGTCTCATCTGGAAAATGAAGACCCAAAATGTTATTGACTGCTATGGACAACCCCTTCACTTTTACATCTGATATATTGGCTGTCAGAGATGTCAGAGATTCCCAACCCTAATGCCACACCTTTTATGTAAACCCAACCCTGACACTAATCATTTCTTATGTACACTTCAATTAGATCTTAAAGTGATTCTAAAGGTTGCAATAAAAAAAAAAATGACAAGCATTCTATACTTAGCTTCTCTGTGCAATGGTTTTGCACAGAGAAGCCCCAATCCTCTTCTTTTTGGGTCCCCTATCAGCGATTCTAGCTCCTCCCCCTTTGCCGAGTGCCCCCAATAGAAAGCTGCTATGGACATTCACACACAGAGCACGGCTCTGCCCCTCCACCTGCCCTATCCTCATTGGCTCACTGGCTGTGATTGACAGCAGCAGGAGCCAATGGCTCCCACTGCTGTGTGAGCCAATGAGGAGAGAGAGACCTGGGAGAACTGAGGCTCTCATGTGCATTGCTGGATTGAGAAGGGGCTCAGGTAAATATTAGGGGGGCTGAAACCAGAAAGTTTTTTTACCTTCATGCATAGAATGCATGGAGGTAAACAAATCCTTCTGCCTTTAGAACCACTTTAAGGTATAGCTGGAGGCAAAACTATGGCTATGGGAGAGGAAGTGAAGAGAAATCTTCCCAATGGGACAGTGATGACTCTACCTTAGGCTAAAATGAAAGAAAAAGTTTAGCCTTCAAGTACTATTAAACCCAATACCAAGAATTTAACATATTGGAGCTTACCAATCCTTAGATGTGGTGGCTGCATTTTGTATTATTAGGCTTTTTTCCCCTCTGTTTTCACCTGATGATCTGGACAGTAACACTCATCTTGTATTAGAGTGCCATCTCTCTGTATGAAGAAGCACAGGGGGCACCTTTGGACAGCAGCATTGCCAGTTTGAAGGGAGTGTTAACTGTACTGGCAGATTTAAATACACTAACAAATTTAAGCCAAACTCCAGCTCACACTGCAGTTTTACAAGCAGTTTAAGCAAGTTTTTTTTTTCCTTTGAGGATAAAGGTTTTACATGATTAAATTTAAGCTGATCATTGTAAGCGCCCCTGTCAGTGGTAAAAGATTTGTCTCAGTTCTCTTAACTGTTACATTTGCAGAAGCGCTTGTTCTGTTGAAAAACAACTGACTTATTGGCTGGATCGCTAGGTAAAAATAAAGTAAAGAAAGCAAAATTAGAAAATGAATGCAGCCATCACATCTAGGAACTGGTAAGCTGCAATGTAATAAATGTTTGCCATTTCGGTTTAATACCATTTTCATTTCTTCTCTAGTCTTAACTACATGTCATTTAGTTTGCTAAAACATTGTGTGTAGTACTGTAAAAAGCCCTGTGTATAATATTCGCTTTCAACTGTCCCTCATTTGAAGGGACTGTCCCGATTCTGGAAAAACTTCATCTGGCTGTTATTGCATTTATTTTGAAAAGCCAGTATAAAGTGGTGAAAAAAGCACTTATGAGTTTACCCAATCACATTTGGCATTAAAGTATATCTACAACCAAAATGTAAAATCATATATTCATTTCTACATAGTATTTCAAGGTATTATTTTAAAGCAAACTGGAGGGTACAAAGATTGCAAAATACTTTTCAAATTACAATAACATGATAGAAATTATATGACATTTAGATGTACTCTTTTATTTTCATACTTGCTTGTCTTGCTTTAGATTCTTTTGGGCTATAACCACAATCTTCTTTTCCATCTTGCATTACTACAAATTCTATAAATTTGGCACGCCTGCAGAGGGCATGATTATCGGCTGTCTAAAGAAAATATTGTATTTACTGCCTAGAGTAATTGCATGCAATGTTTCATGTTTTAAAGTGATTTTAAACCTAAAATGTTGTTTCTTTGAAATAACAAACGTAATGCTTACCTGCTCTGTGCAATGGTTTTGCACAGAACAGCCCTGATCCTTCTCTTTTTTGGTGCTCTGGGATCCTCTCCCCCACTGAGTGCTCTCATAGCAAGAAACTGCTATGGGGGGACTCGTGCATTATCTCTCCTGTACCATCTCTGCATGTCCATTGACACAGAGAACATGGCTCCACCCTGCTCCCTCCTCACTGGTTCTGATTAATAGCAGAAGGAGCCAATAGCTCCCACTGCTGCCTCTTTGTCCAATGAGGAGAGAGAGAGCTGCTGCTCTCATGCACATCCCTGGTTCAATATTGGGCTCAGATAAGTATTTGGGAGGCTCAGGGGATGCCGTACGCACAAGTTTTTTTACCTTAAAGTGTTACTAAACCCACAACAGTAAATTAATCAGTCTGTATATGCAGTAAAGCATACTTGTTGTACTCACTGTGGAACCTAAGTGGTTAATCTTCTGTATTGTTTAAAAATGCTGTTTGATCCTGTCTTCTCTGATCTCCCCCTTTTTCCAGTGTCTACCTCCTATCTCCTGGTAAGACATATGTGTGGAGACACTCTGCACATGTTCAGTTTAGTGTGTTTCTAGAGAGGTTTTTTTTTCTTGGGACAGTGCATGTGATCAGCACAGGGCCAATCAGCACTGTCCAGACAGAGGGTCAGGGGTCCTGCATCCTCCTAGAGCAGAAAGAAAACTCCTCCTAGAAGCATTTAACCGGTGCTCTGCTGGACACTGATAGAAGTCACAAGACTGCTCTAACTGCTGATGAGAAAAGGTATTTAGTTTATATTTACTAAAACAATTACATTTCCATGTTCTGTGTACTGTGGGAGGCCAGATATAGCAAACGCAGGGTCCTGGGTTTAGTAACACTTTAATGTATAGAATGCATTAAAGTAAAAAACCTTCTGCCTATAGAACCGCTTTAAGTGTAGTATGGATGGTGCGGGCAGCAAGGATGGTTCCTAGTTTATGATGCATTTGACCCCGATACTGTAAATCAGTCTTTTTGCTTTAACTCTGGTTCCTCTTTCATGATGATTTTGACCATTATATTCCATGTATTCATCTCTGCCTTTGACAGTGAATGCTCTGTATCCATCTCTTGGCTTTAGCCCTGCTTCTTAGCTGTGCTGACTGCCGGGGTAGTTCTTTAGTCACTTGAGATAGATTGCGCTTCCCACATGCTCCTCCCATGCTGGTTGTAAAGTGATGAGCTGCTTGCCATTTTTCTCATCTGTTCTTTAGTGTTCCATTTATTGTAGTCTTGAAGAGTCTGCAACCTTTGGCTCACAAGCACTTTTGTAAGTACCAGCATACTTTGGTATGCTTTGGAAAGACAGGAATTGCCTTTCTTTGATGTGTACAATCTTTTATATTATTCACATTTAAAAATGCTTTTCGTTTAGTTAAAAGTGATGGTCTGTATCCACTCCAGCAAAGAACACTGTAAATTGCACAGATACAGCAATCTGAATCAGAGAAAGTAATTGGCAGTGAATGCCACAACATTTCATAGTCCCCAAAGTAGGTGACACTGTGCAGAATGAAATGTGCCTTTGATAATTTTTAAGTGATTGTTAGTTTAATTTTTTTTTAAATTAGAAATAAGTTATACTTACCTGCTCTGTGCAATGGTTTTGCATAGAGCAGCCTTGATCCTCCTCTTCTCAGGTCCCCCACTGGTGCTTCTGGCCCCTCCCCCTTGCCGAGTGCTCCCAGAGCGAGCTGGGTGTGCTCGCTCCTGAGCCACCTTAGGGTGTCTATAGGACACACAGAGCTTTCCTCAGTCCTGCCCCCCCCCGCCCTCTCCTCACTGGCTGTGGTTGACAGCAGTGAGAGCCAATGGCTCCCTCTGCTGTGTTTCAACCAATAAGGAGAGAGACACCCAGGAGAGCCGAAGCTCCCATGGACACAGTGCTGGATCACGATGGGGCTCAGGTGGGTATTAGGGCTGAGGAGGGAGCTGCACACTGAAGGTTATTTACCTTCATGAATACTTGGAGGTAAAAAACCTTCAGCCTATAGAACCACTTTAAGGGCGTTAGTTGGGGTTACACTTTTACAAAACCTGGTGAGTAACTATGAGTGAGGGCTTCTGAAGCTTCAAATTGTCTCGGTTTTCAGTTGGGTGTCACTGTGATTGGGCACTGCACATAGCATATTTAGGTAGACCGCATAAGACAATGGGTAGTGCACAGGCTGTGTGAGTGCCATTCACAGAATTCAGCATATTGACAGGCTAATGATGAACTGTGATTGTAGCCAACTATTTATATAGGCGCCTGTACTGCTGCTTGGTTCCCTTGTAGCAGCCAGATTTGTCATTAAAGAAAAATTAGCTGTACTTAGCAGTTTTTTAAGGGATATGTTAACCTTAAAAAGATCAAATGCACATCTCTTTGTAGGTAAAAATATGTGCATTATATATTTTTTTATATTAGGAGCCTGTAAAGCCTTGCACCCGTAATCAGTAGATCTTTGGTGCAATGCATGGCTCCTGCACACTGTCAGTGTGAGCTGTCTGCTCATACTGGCAGGCAGTTGCACAATGAAAGGAACCATCAATGAACTACCTAGAGCTTCCACCAGTGCTCTGTTAGTTCATTAAAAACTACAAGCCGTCAGCCGCAAAGGCTGATGGTAGTTGTAGTCTTCCCAATCACTTGTTTAAAAATGTTAACAGCGAAATCCCGGAGAAGATCCCCGGCTCGATGTCACTACAGGCGGCAGATCAGGGAGAGGCTACAGGAGTGGGAGCATGTTCCATGTTCTCAAAGGTGAACTTATCTTTTAAAGCACGGATGTCAAACTGGTGGCCCTCCAGCTGATGCCAAAAGTCCCATGAGGCATTGCAAGACTGACAGTTACAAGCATGACTCCCAAAGGCAGAGGCATGATGGGACTTGTAGTTTCGCAACAGCTGGAGGGCCACTAGTTTGATACCCCTGCTTTATAGGTTAGGTTTACCTTTGGGAACATGTTACATGTTCCACCCAGTTTTAAGGTGGAACATGTAGCATGTTTCTAGTGCTGCAGCTGCTTCCCAATCCCATCCCCCATCCTGATTCCCCGTACAAGCTGTCACTTTTTAAAAACAGTGTGGCTGTGCTGGGCATCGCCCACATGACTGCATCATTTATTCACAGTGTTTTGGCAGCCTTATGACAGTCTATTGATTCTTCCTGTCAGTATATCTGCTACGGGCAAGCGGATATACTGACAGGTCTGCAGGAGACCTACATGACACTATCGATCTACTGATCGCTGGTGCAATGCTTTACATGGTCCTGCAACCAAAAATAATAAATGCACATTTTTTTTACCTGTAAAAAAAAGTGCATTTATTATTTTTGGTCAAAAGGTGAACAAATCCTTTAAGGACTGGCAGTCTTCTATTTAGTGTACTGAGCAGTTGATGGAACAATCTCTTGAAAAATGTGTGCTGCACCATGCTAGAAGTGTTCTACTGGTGTTTAAGCACTAGAATAATGTGTCTGTCATGCGGTAACAAACACGCATTGCCTGAAGCTTTGTATGTTTGATCGACTTGCATTAAACAATCATTATTATGACTTTGACTTAGCAATGATGGTATAATAGTGGACTTAAACTGGGCCCTGGTTCCTAGAGTTCAATGTTCTCATTAGGCATGGTAGGTATGTGACTATAGGCAGAAAACGCAAATATATAATTGCCATACCCTATCAGTAGAAATAATAACGCCATACAGTATAACCTTATTTGCAATGTCCCATTATTCTAAGCAAGGTTTGGACCAATAAAACAAAAATGTTATACGCAACAGTCACATTTGCTGGCAGTACAATTCAATGGAGCCATGGTGCAACCACCTTGCAGCCACATGCAGTGGTTCAGCTACCATGGATTTCTTTTCAGAGGAGCGGCAAGGGTTGGCTCATGCCTGAGCAAGATCTAATTGACATGAATTCTTTTTAATTCAGCTGGGGTAACTAGATGAAATCTTGTCCAGGGGTGTGTTCTTTCAGTATTAAAGCTTGCATGAAAAGAGTCTCTAAAACTGCGCTTGTGCAAATAGCAAAAAAAAAAAAAATCAATGAATACCCCACACAGCTGCAGTCAAAAACATACATATGCTGCGCTGTACAAAATAATCAATATGTAAACAAATATAAAGTGCACAAACAATAAATCATGACTTAAATTCAGTCCACTGTGCCATTAAATTAATAATTCCACATTCCCATTGTGTCATGATAAAGAATAAAAAAAAAATAGAAATCAATGATAAGTCCATATGTCTATACGGAGGTGTGTTCTGTGCTGTTCTTCGCATTTTATATGGTCATCCTGTGAGTACCTTTTAGTAATAAAATGGCCTGGCAGTTTTACACTATGGAGTTCTTGTAATCTTTTCTTCCCAGTGCTGAGCCATCTTTCCAACTGGTGAGCTCTGCAGTTCCAGTCCATCTATCCGTATAGTGGATCCATTCTAAACAGTGTGGCAGAGTTAACCCAAATCTGCATCTCACCTTTGTGACACCTTGGCCATGGTGTTAGGGCCATTTCCCTGTTTTATGGTGTGATTGGACCACATAGGTGCATGAGCCCTCCTTCTTTTTAGTGCATCACTGTCTGATATGTGATTATAGAACAAATATTACTAATTTAATTCCTTAGTCAACTCTTCTTCCCTTATCTGTTTATTCGACAGTTAATGGATGAGATTTCATATAATTACCCCAGCTGAATTTAAAATGATTCATGTCATTTAGGTCTTGCTTAGGCATGTACCAACCCTTACCGCTCCTCTGAAAAGCAATCCATGGTAGCTGAACCACTGCATGTGGCTACAAGGAGGTCGCATCATGACCCCATTGACTTGTACTGCCAGCAAAGTGACAGGGAATATAAGTTTTGCCATGTAGCAAAGCATTGTGGCCACGGCATGTGTAAGACATGGTTCGGCTGCATTTCTTTGTGTAGGTGGGCTCAAGTACTTGCTTTGACTGCTGCCTGGTCGCCCATGTGAATACATAAAGGGTGTATTTATATCCTTGCCTGGAGTTGTTTAATGTACTCGATGTAATGTGAAACATTATTATTATTCAATGATATGTGCTACATTATGCTCATAAATTGGCTTTTCCTTCAGGGACTTGGTCAATTTTGTAAGTATTCAGATGCTCCTCGTAGATGGAGAGGAGCTTGAGAGGATTGTGAGTGCTGTGCTATGCTCTTGATAATCTCAGCCTCTGAGACGTTTCTATGTTCCTCTTATAGGGTGAAATGTAATTTAAGCTCCTCAAAGGACATGTGTTAAAATGAACATAACTGGTCTGAGTAATTGAGTGGCTGCAGTGTATAGCCATACACTTCTCATTTGTCACTGTCACTGGTCATGACCATAGAAACGGTGACTCTCCATCTCTTTGAAAAATCTTCCAAACGTTCTACCTTCCACAAATGTGCTGGTAAATTTTAACCCTTTCCTTTTGGTTTTGTGCGTATATAAAAAAAGTTATGTTTTTATGCTTTGCCTTGTAATATTCATCAACCGATGATGATACACTTAACAATTTTAAACGTGTTCCAAACTTCCCTCCTACACTACACAAATTTACTTAATTGTTCACAAAAGAAAACGCTGAGCCATCAGAGATCCATGAAAGTCTGAAGTTAAAGTGGATCTTTACTCACAAATAGCACTTAACCTTTTCTGCCTCCTTCACTCTAACTCTTAAACAAATGAATTTTTTTTAACATCAAATACCTTTTTTTATTTTTTAAGTGAGGATGACATTTCCACCCACCCCCTGCCTCCTGTGGTGTCTACATTACATCACAGTAGGCGGTACTTCAGTGTTCCAGTGCAAGTCTTGCACATGAACAGACATGGGGCTCCTCTATGCATGGGGAGCTCAATCATGCTAAGAAAAACTGTGGGTTTCTGCCAGGTCTAGGGGACCCCCTAGACCTGGCAGAGACCCACACCGTGTTTGTGCATGCGCAGGATATCATTGCACGTTGGCGATGTGGAAACAGATTGAGGAAGAAGAACTTTGTTGTGAAAGGAGGACAACACTGAACTCTGAGGACTAATACTTTTTTTTTTTATTTATAACATAAGAGCACAGTGGCTAAGTGGTTAGCATGAGGTTCGTTAGTTCAAATCCCAGCCACGATACTACCTGCACGGAGTTTGCTTGTTCTCACTGTACCTGCGTGGGTTTCCTCCCACACCCAAGAGACATGCTGGTGGGTTAATTGGCTCCTGTCTAAAGTTGGCCCTAGTATGTGTATGTTTGTGAGTTAGGGCCTTAGATTTGTGAGCTCCTTGAGGGTAGTGACTGATGTGAATGTACACTATGTGTAAATTATCAGCGCCGTATAAGTACATATAATAAATAAATAAAATATAGGAAAAATTATCAGGGACTAGAAATTTTAGCTAGGTAGGGTGAAGTACCTCTTTAAGAAAAAAAAAACGTGCAACCCATCAAGGTACCACTGAGAAAGCAATAACGCCAACAATAACCAGCACTGGATATGTTGTCTTCATAAAACATCTATAGGCTTTATTTGCTAACAACAAAGTGAACATTTCATAAACCAGATTTTCAAAATGAAATCCTGGGACATCCTACTTCCTACTGACCATGCACCCACTTTTAACCTAGCCCACAAAACTACACTTTAATTTGTAGGCACACCCACAAAATCACTTCTCCTCTCCCTCTTTTTATTTTAACATGCTCTGAAACAATGGATCACAGACTTTGAGCAAGAGACATACATTGAAGGTATAAAGACAAAATTCCAGGCACCATGAGGGAAATGATGCGGTATGTGTAGAACAATGTGGCAAATTAGGAGTATGGCCAAATTGTGGTAACAGTTGTTGGGGTTTAAAGTTGTATGGTTAAATAAAGCTTGACCCTCTGCTGCTATGGGTCAAGAGTATAAAGCACAAAGTGCAGGAGTCAGGATTAAGTAAGGTTATGATCAAGCAACATACAGAGTGCAGGGGTCTTGATTAAGTAACATACAGAATTCAAGGTTTAGGATTAAGTAGCGCAGAGAGTTCAAGGGATAGAATTAAGTAATGCCCAGAGTGCAGAGGGTTAGGATTAAGTAATGTACAGGGTTCATGCGTCAGGATTAAGTAACATGGAGTTTAGGGGTTAGGATTAAGCAGTGCAGAGTTCAAGAGTCCGGATTAACTAGTGCAGAGAAATCGGGGGTCAGGATTACGTAATGTGAAGAGTTAAGGAGTCAGGATTAGGTAAGGCAGAGAGTTCTGGAGTCAAGATTAAGTAATGTACAGAGTGCAGGGGTCAGGATTAAGTAGCGCATAGAGTGTAGGAGTACGTAACACGCAGAGTACAGTGCAGAGGTTTGGATTAAGTAACGTACTGACTGCAAAGATCAGGATTATGTAACTCAAACTGTTCATGGGTCAGTGGTAGATTACACACAGCATGCAGGAGTTAGGATTAAGTATTGGACAGAATTCAGAGTTTAGGATTAGGTAATGCAGAGAGTTCAAGGGTCAGGATTAGGTATTTCACAGAGTTTAGGGGTCAAGATTTAACGCATGGGGTTTAAGGGTCACAAGTAAGGATTATATACATTTCAGGGGTCAGGTCAGAAGCAAGTATAGCCCTCCCCTTTTTCCTACTCAACCATCCCCAGCATTGCCCCCAGGCAGCGTAGAGTAAGCTTTGGTGTGGACAGCCTCCAGATCAAGTCATACTGCACAAGTGTCAAACCCAAATGGTGCCACTGAAGCTGCTTGTGCATGTGCAGCAACATGGATCCCTCTACCCCATTTTGGACTGTCAATGTTAAATGGTTTGTCACAGATGTACTGGCTAGATCACCAGATGAAAATAGAAGAAAGAAAGCCTAGAAGAAAGTTAATACAGACATTGCATTGTTTATTAAAGTGGGAGTATCAGAAATATTGCAGTATTAAATGATCTAAAGTGATCCAGAACATTCGATTACAAACTCTTTGCTTTGCTAGAGGAGCTATATTGCTGCAGTGTAATAAACTCCGTTTGTTAATAAACTTTATAGACTTTTCATGAAAAGGTAATCTCCAATGTCGGCTCACAATTATTTCCATCCAAATGTAGTGCATTGCCTTAGGCTGGATACATTTAGTTTTTGGCTCTGCTGTACCCAACTGAGCAGCAGTTTAATTTTCGGGTCTGGTCAGGTCTATCCCTAAGCCTGGTGGTTGATTACTCCTGTCTGCCTCTGAAACAAGCTTCCAGAAATAGAGTAGGAGGATCAGCCACTGGGTGAGGGTGCTGAGGAGAAGATAAAGGTTTGGCAGCATTTGTTCGGAGCTCTCTCTCCTGGGACCTCTGGCCTGGGAGGCAAACTGTGTTATTGAGAAACCTGTAGCATGTGCTTGGCTGAGGGCCTGGAATAACCTTGATTTAAAGGCATTTGTGGGAGGACACTACTTTAGGGACCTTGGCTGGAGAAGGACCCCTTTTTAATGAAGAGTGCCGCATGGAAGCTGGTTGGAGACCGCTGTCCTTGGACATTATAAGTAAGACTTTTTTGCCTGGAGTCTCAGGAGTGCATGTGCTTTGGGGGTTGAATTCCGAAGGTTGCTACAAGAACTCTCACTGCTTTTACAGAGTCTCAGACGGATGGCTGCTAGATAATTTTTTCACTTGAAAATCTGTCCTCCCATACCTGCTTGTGTTTTTGGAGTATCATGCACTTTCACCCTTTGCTCGCGTTAAAAAAACTACAAAAAGAAACCCCTAGACTGTATTCGTCAGTGCGAGAGAGGCCTGGTTTATTTTCACAAGCCCCTCCAGGGTGAGCACTACACATACCATAATGAGAATGGATACTCATACCCATGGAGCATATGATTATCACCAGAAGACACTGAGGAAGGAACACATTAGACTGTGCCATAATGAATGAAGATACAAAAATTTACATAAGTTAGGATGCACATTTGTATGTGTATCCTAGGTAAACCAAAATAAGGATGACTGGTTCTTATCATGTGGAAGTCACCATAAAATATTTGGACAAAAAAAAAAAGTGCAATAAACCTGTAACTAGCCACATTCTGATTATATTCTAGTCCATAAAGCCGCTGCTGTATTGTATATCCCTCATCCAATTTCAAAAGAACATTTTATATATTTTAATTTTAAAATTGTCCCCCACTATAATGTACAGCGCTGAGCAAACTTTTTGGCGCTATATAATTACTGTATAATATAATAATAAATGCATTCATATCATGCTAGGAGTAATTCCAGAAATGTACTTCGAAAATTATTTTACCATTAGATTTTGGAATAAATGTCCTTTTCCCAAAGAAAATCGCATGTGCTGTTAGAATTTGTTCAAGAATAATTTTCCATCCTGCTTCTTCGAATTTTCTTGTCACCAGAAAAAAATGTGCCTGGGAGATTTCACAAGTTCAAATATAGGGGTGAATTTCCGAACAGAGAGGGAAAACCAGCATTTAAAGCTTGGCAAAGGTTCTAACTCTTTCCTTGTCTATCCAAAACTAAAAAGAAAAGTTTTCTCTTTACATACACTTTAAAGTGCAGTTCCACTTTCTCATCCAAATTGGGATAACACCAACTTTGTGTTCTAATTTTAAATAGCAGAACTTAAAACATATTTTAAAAATTGCTGCTTGCCTTTTTAGATATTCTTTTCTTGATAACTCCAGTATTGAAAACTACTAGGGAGCTGTGTTTGCCATAATTACCCCTTTCTCTACTGTGCTGGCAGATCTCATTATGAGTTGTAAACTAGATTTGACCACTTTTGCAAAATATAGCAGCTGTAAAGCTTTTTTTTTTTTTTCCTAACAGAAAAAATGTTACACTAACCTACTGTGTGCAGTGGTTTTACACAAAGTCCTTTTCCTCCTTTTGTGGGGTACAGTAACAGCTCTGTCCGCTTCTTGTTTTCTCCAAGTGCCTCCATAGCAATCCGCTTGCTATAAAAGCACTCAAGAGCTCTTCAGCTAGGCTGTGTGCGTCCATAGAAACACACAGTGCCAGTCAGCCCTGCCCCCAACCTCCTCACTGGATTTGTGAATGCAGGATGGAGTGCTGTAGAAGGGATTGCACTGGAGCGAGAGAAGATTCAGGTAAGTGATGGTGGGGGGAAGGGCGCTGAGGGTAGCCGCTACTGAAAGATTTTTTTTTTTTTTTTTTACCTTAAAGCAGAGAATACATTAAAATAGAAAAAAAAGTGTTGCCTTTAGAACCTCTTAGCTTTTGAAGCAAGGCTCGTTCAGAAATGATTGAAGTTGGCCATGACACCAAAAGTACAACACTACACTAAGGCTCATGTACACGGGACACTTCTGAACAATGGAAACTGACTGCTTGAAAACGTGGTTAAAAACCGTCTGTTTAGCCGTGTTTGCATACCGCATTTATGAGCGTTCGCATTTAGAAGCGTTTTTTTAAGATAACCTCAGGAGCCCTTCCAAAATGCCCAGAAAGCACTGAAACAGTAATAAATTTACTATTTCAGACATTTTGAGAGAGAGCAGAAGCAGAGAGAGTAGGATTTGTTTTTTGTCTGCTGTTTGGATGTGTTCCAGCTCTTTTCTGCGCAGAAATTATTGTCTAACATTTTTTTTTTTCATGCAAAACCTCAAAGTATGGTGTGCTAGGTCTGTTTTGAGTACTGGGAAAACACTTGCATGCATTTTTCATGATGAAAAAAGGCTCTGGACAGCATCTGGAAATGGAAGAGTTAAAAAAAAAAATTTATACCGCAAATGTCTATAAATGCGGTTAGCCGCGTTTAGAAGTGTTTTGCGTTTGAAACGTCGATAACATCTACTGCTGAACACAAGTTTTCTGCGTTAAAAAAAAGACTGTAAACTCAACTGCCTGCAAACGACTGTAAACGATGATGTGTACATGGACACATAGGAAAACATTATGGTGAGTTCAGGGACGGCTGAAAAAAAGCTGAACAGCTCCTAAATGTGAGTTTATCAGCTGCTTTGTACATGAGCCCTAAAAAGTAAAAAAAACTTTTTTTTTTTTTTTGTTAGTATGCTTTGTAAGTGTAAATATATACCAAACATATAGTAAGGTTTTCTAAAATGTAACCGCAAAAGTAGAAATAAACTTTAAATCTTGGGAATCTCTTGAGTGTGTGTTTGACATACCCTTTGAAACCTGCATCTTTAAATAGTTATTTGGTTATCTTTCACTATCATGTCACAACGCTGTCATTCAACGTGAAGGCAAAGATAAGTATAGGTTCATTAGAAATTCCACTTTAATGTATGGTTTTTCGTCTTCTATTAGTGTTATTACACAGAAACAAGAGGCAACCCAACGCTGCATCTAATTAACCTTTTGAAAGCTCCCAATATCAAAACGACATTACACTTAACAATATGTTTAAAAGCTAACTTTATTTTATGTGCAAATCTAATGCAAAGTGTGAAAATTGGTGGTCAGTAGGACAAGCTGTTTCATCTGAATATAATTATCTGTCAGGCAGCTGTTTCTCTTAAAAGAAATATCAGTAGCAGATGACTTGCTTTTATCTTAAATGATCTTATCAAGGACTAATAAAGCTTAAAGTGAGCCTGTCAAGTATTCGAATTTGATTAAACTAATGTTTTGTGTCAAAATGCAGATAAGTGTGCAGGCATGCAAGTGTATCTAAACTCAAAAACAAATCTTTTTTTATATCAGCTTACGATTTCTTAGATATGGAGGCTGCATTAGTTTTACGTTTTTAAGGATTTTTTTCTGTATATTCACCTGATATTCTTGCAAGTAACGTTTTAGGGCTCATTGACATGGTAGCAGAGAACCATACATTGTAAACAAAAATAAGTATGTTATTATGCCCAGACTGTATACTAGTATCTGCATCTCTGATACAGGGACAGATTTGCACCCATGGATGCAGACAGTTTGCATCCAAGATTGTTCATCCATCCTGTATACATTTAAACCTTGGATTTGCAGTTACCAGCATTCAGCCAGAGATTTCCATTGATTATGCAACACCTGTGACTCAGGTGTGCAGAATACACTTGTGTTTTATGGTGTAACATCTTCAGAGCCTGTGAAAATAAGCCCTTAACCACTTAAACTTGTATACCTTATGTGCCCCTGAATCCCAAGCTTTCAATATATATTGGGCCTTGACTTGGATCTAAGATCCACCTTCCTAAGAACTAAAGCTGGCCATAGATGTATCAAACTATGATTCAGCAGGGACTGTCCGAATTTTGATCCATTTCTGGCCGCTCCTGCTACAGAGAAGTCAATCTAAGGGTTTGTCTTTAAGTGTTTACACTGTGTGTTCAGAATATACTAAAACATTAGTGTGCATGATCTAGACAGGGGTTCATGTTTATGCAAACTCATCCCATGTGTGAGGAGATGTAAAATATGGCTAGAGTGGATTGCAAATTAATTAGATTATGGTGAAATTAATAGGCTACCATTTGAGCTTTACCAATTTCACTTTTTGATTGGAATTGCTCTCTGAATTTTGTTGTTTTTTTTTTTATAAAATGTTTTATTGAAATTTCTGCAATATACAGCAAGTACTAATAAATAGATATAATCAAAGTATACAGGCGAGTGCTAATACACATATATAGCAGCAGCTAGCACTTAAGGTATAGGGAACAATCCCAGCATATATATATATATATATATATAAAGTACTACATATATAAATAAAGCATCATTTACCATATAATGTATAATGACAAAGAAAAGGTGAAAAATAGTATAATAGTAAAATAAAAGTCTTCTACATACATGGAAAGAGAAAATAAGGAGAGGAATGCCAAGGTATAGTTGTTTAGTATCTGATAAATAAGCAATGACCACAAATTTAGATTCAACTCAGGCGCGCATATTGGTAAAATATTCTACTGTTGTCCACAGCAGCCCTTCTGACTATTGGGAGTCCAAGTATGCCTATCATGTAAATCGACTTTGAGATCATTTTGAAGGAAATTTACCTACATCCAAATTTACTAAATTCATGCGAACCTTTTGAAAAATGTACGGGCAAATTAATTAATTTCTGAATGTTTTTTTTCTACTTGTTCTGTGTCTTTCTAAGGCTGTTCCTGCCGGTAAAACCTGTTTTTTGCATTCGAATATAAAACACAATTGTTCGTTTTGGGAGTAATTGCACTATTGTCACTCGAGTCCCCCAAGAGCTTCAAACAGAGCAGACTGTAGGTCCTGGTGTTGATTGCTTGTGGGCATTAATGGCGTAATCTTAAACCGAAAAGTCTTGCCAAATTTTGGCATGGAGTAAACCTCTGTAAAGTTTTTGTTGTTTGTAGTACATCAAACCACACCTCACAGATCTTTAAATGTGGGCATTCATCTCTGTCTGTCACCTTGAGGTCTACATGCTTCTGAATTGGTATTTTTTTGTTTTGCTACTATGGGACTTCAGTAAATGGTCATTCTTGATCATTTCTCATTCTTGGTCATTTCTAGTACACAGTAACCTACTGGTCTAAACCTTGTCAGTTTGTCCAATATGGTTTTCTTAAACCTCTTTCTTTTTTTTTCAGTTTTTTTTTTGTCTGAAATGTGTCTTTGGGCACATGCCTAGTCTAACATTTCAAATTACTTAACCGTTCCAGCAGTTGCGCAATGTTTATATATTTTTTTCTTCCATTTTGGTGTGGTAACAAAGCTGAGGCAACTGAGCACTGTTGTCATCCTCTAGATAGAATGAGACCCACATGCACTTGCATACTTTATCCTGCAATTTCAGCCCGAAAGAAGAACTGTCCTGTTGGTACTGTAAAATCTTCTTGTCTCCATCCCAATTCCACTGCCTGCCTGCAGTGACTGAATCACCTTCGGCTGCATGAAATTCTCACTGTTGCTTGGGTTTGTGAGTACACCAGGTAATGTCTTTCTTTGGGTCCAGTTGCTGTCTGCATTGCAGTACAGCATATTGTTCCATAGAAACATAGAGGACAGTCCAGCTGTAACAGGCGACCTCAACCCATACTTACCTATTACACCTCACAGTAATTTTTCAGCTCTCCCAAAATAGACCAACAACTGCAGAAGAGATCATGGGACCCCAGTTGCTATAGAATCCTCCTCCCTGGAGTCTCTGCAAAGTGAGTATCATCCATCACATACAGTCAAAAGGCCCCTGTTATCGATTGAAGATTTTTTGTTGGCCTGTACACAGTTAATGCAAAATTCTGCCCATAAGGGTTCTAAGCTGCATACTTTCACCAAACCCGCTACTGTACCTCTGACCTTTTGTATGTCTGAGGTTCCTATTATTACTATCTCTCATTCAAAATCCGAGCTGTCCAGTCTATTTTTTTTCAGCAAGTCCCATATGACTCCGCTTTACAAGACGTTATTGATCCTATGATTGATGCAGTACAGTTTACCCTTCAATTAGGGGATCAGCCTGCTTTTAAATGCAGTGGGTCTTATATAGCTGTAGCTTCAAAAACCTTTCCATTAAATTATTTGTAAAACCATCCATTCTAAGGACCGAAACCAACTGGGGGAGTCTTTGGAGTCCCTCTACACTTGGAAGTGTTTTCACTGACCAAATTAATTTTATTGACAAGTGGTCTCTACCCAAACAGGTTGATGATGTTCTTTTGGAATTCACTGATTTTCACATGGGTTCTGTCCTAAGGTATCAGTTTGAGCCTTCTGGTACAATTGTTCCTCCCATTTTGGCACTCACTCTAATTTGTGCATCTATATCTGAGTGGATTACTTCTTAAGAGACTGTTCCATCTACAGGACAAAACTGCATACCCTGGAACTTTGGGCGTAAAAAAAAGTTAAAAACCATGCACTTTAGCTATGATGGACTCCTACGAGCTACTTAATTTGCCTCTTGCATGGGCCTAATGTCTATTTGTGTGTTCATATCCTTACAGCACTTTGGATCCGTACCTGGGAAGCTGACCATGCTCTTAAGGAGTGTCTGTTTTGCTCTTCCTTTAGGGATAGAGGCCTTTTTGGCACTGTCATTGACCATGTTATTCCTGATTCTTCTGGTGCTTGGAGTGTACACCCTTCCCACTGCAGGGGATCTGCTGATGACGTGAATCAACCTCACCCTTGCTTTGCTCTCTTTGTAGATATAATGTATACAGTTTTTTTTTTCTCATTCCAGTGACTGATCTATTATTGTGATTCTACTCCCTTGTGATGCTTGGTTCTGTTATCCTTTGGCTACTTGTTTCACTTTTGGAGTCATAATAGAACTTCACTCCGGCCTACTTCAGGTGTTGACTTCACTCTCGCCTTTATAAGGACTGTGGGTTTTATACTCTTCTATTTTTAAACTATCTTCATGGAAATTTTCTATTGGAGAGCTCTAAGTTCTATACATATCTCTTTAGAGACTTCTTATCTACGAACATCCCTCCTATTCTAGATATCCCTTGTCCTAATGTCAAAGCTTAAAAATATCTTAACATTTTGGACTGTTTTTAATTTGGTTTATTTTTCCATGACCTTATTTTGTCTGTTCTGGTGAAGAAAAGGGTTTGGTGTACTAGGCTGAGGCCTTCATAATAGTATTTTGATTGACCAACTTAACTACTGGTCTAATTTACTTTTCTCTTTGCTTAGTATAATTCCACATGTATTTCCCTCACAGTGAATTTTGACAACCTTGTTGGTGGAAATTCCTTGCTTCCAATGGTACAAATTACTTCTAGTAATTTCGCAGTCCTAATTGTAAACACCAGGTTGTTTGAAAAATGTATTTCATTGTTGTGCTGCTTCTCTCCTCTCTTCTTATTGTTATTCATCAATCCTCAATTCTATTGTGGATGCTAGTTCATTTCCCAAGGGGCTTGCCCACCCCTTATTTGGACTACTTTTAAAATCCCACTTGTCATAGAATGTTTTTACAATCCTGTCTACTTTACTAGACTATAGAGAAAATTAGATTGAGTGGTGCATGTCATGTCCCTCTGTTATTGGCTGCTTGCTCACAAAACGGAGGCATGACTGTTTTTGGTGGAGTTTGTAGTGGCTAATGTTTCTGTGTTTTGCCCAGGTCCAAACCTCTTGAAGGAAGCAGCCTAACCCTCTTCTCATAGAATATTTTTCAACCGTATGTCCTGTTTGTTTGACGTTAATATGTCCCTCAATAGACTCAGATTGAAAAAAATATTTTATAAGTACTTAAGTCACATTTTATTTTATCCAGCACATTAAGTCCTGATGAGCCCCCCAAAACATTAATGGCTTGTCCTTTCAGATTTTTATGATCAAATATATTTGGGCGCTCAACCATACTGTTGGTGTTCTTTCTCTCCATTTCTTAGATTGTATCTAAAGGGCTTCTGGGAGGCCTCTTTGTGTATAAGATCTGTCTAACCAGAGTCACTGTACAACAGGATTAAAAATACAGTCTCTTTCCTATTTTATAGAAAACCAGGGAAAAAAAAGTTTTTTCTTATGGAGTTCATATTTAACTTTTGAATTGTCCATGTTTTCCTGTTGATAAATGCTATTTTTGTATTACTACTTACCCTTGTACCTCTGTGAGAAGCAGAATCTACAGGAAAAAACTTGGACTAGGCATAGTTCATTTTGTGAGAGTAGCTCAGGCAAAGCCCTTGAGAAATGTTTTTTTTTTTTTCCAAGTTTTCACTTGTACTATGCCAGTAAATGAAATAAGCATCTTAATGGTGCCAAAAGAAAGCATCTGTACCTGTCTTGAGGGATGAAAAATGTTTTGGGTAGCAACTGACACAGCTAAAAATGCTAAAGCTTACTGAGGTGCAAATTTGGCACAGACCTCAGGCTGCAAAGGCTTAATTCAGATTTGATTAGTGTCAGTGGCTGCGTCTCCAGCAAAGGTTAAGCTCCAAATCATTACAATATTTATTATTTTTATCTGAAATGATAGCTTGTGGTATATGTGACCTATTTTAAGTTTTATATTTTCTTATATAACATTACAGTTTACTCTATGCAAGCAATGCCACTTTTGTTTGTGTTTTTGTCCCATGACATTATATTATCCGAACTGAATTTTTTAAAGTTCATTCAGTGCTAGAGTAATTTTTATGAACAAATGGTTGACTGTATTTTTCCTTGTTCAAATATTTTATTGGGAAAAAAAAGGTCATAACATCGATCCAAAATAGGTCTACACATAAAACGTGAACAATAACAAGTGGGTGTTACAAAGATAACAGGCAAACAAGAAGTACAAACAGGATTCATTTAAGGAGAAATATGTATACATTACAGGCAGACATGTATTTAAATCTTCACAAGTAGAGCTCAGGGGCAGATAAAAAATAGGTGGACTATGTTAAAGGTTAAGGTTGGCTGTATTTTTATGGCTGGCCCTGCTGGTTTTCTTCCCCTGCTCCTTAACTTCTGCAATTGTCAACTAAAGTAATTACTGTAAGTGACTAGGGCTATGGAGTCGGCATGAGGAAATCAAATGAGATAGATTGTAGAAACGTGTAGATGAACAGGTGAACTCTGTATGCAGCTAAATTTGTTATTTGGATAGCCGCACATATCTAACTGCTAACGATGCTAAATGATGCTACTGCACTTTCTGAATTAATTTACCAATTGGGAAATTATTTACAGCCAACTGTCAGATATTGATTTTCTGTATCAAATTATTGTGGTTGGCACAATATTACTTCTGGTGATGGAGCAAAGCAACATTTTCTTTTTGTTTTTTCTCTTTTATTGAGTGAATGCTACATCTTTTTTTTTTTTTCTCCTGGGTTCACTCTTGCAAGTGATTTTTTTCTTTTAACTGCTAAGGAAGCATAGGTTTAATGACCTTAACTGCTACAGACTGATTAGGGCCTCATTCATTTTAAAACATTGGATGGGACTGCATGTAACCCAGCTTTTACTAGTTTGCCATGATGGCTTTAACAAATGGAAATAAGTATATGTACATCAGTGCAATATATATCTGTGTCCATTCAATAGTCTCATAATATAAAACACAAAATACTACTATACAATACTATCTTCCTTCATTCATGTGCCAGAATTATAAACTCTGACTGGATCTTTTGATTCTTAATAAATTAGGTCAAATAAAGCTTGATGGAAAAACTCCAAGGGGGTTATTTACTAAAACTGGAACGTGAAAAATCTGGTGCAGCTCTGCATCAACCAGTACACTTTGTCAGACATTTAGCTCTGAGAAAATAATTAGTATATCATTTATGAAAACAGGCCGGGATCTGGAATTAAGGAGATTCCCTACTAATCTTCATAAATTAACTGATAAGCCGAGTTCTTTATTTGTGTTAGTTTGAAGACGAAATAAAAAGTAATAATGTGCAAAAATCTATATTAATAAAAATCAGTGCAAAATGGTAATGAAATATAATAGGTGATGATAAATAATAAATCAAATTACAGTACAATGATCTGATCCAAAATAATGGTTAGGAATTCAAACCAGCATTTACTTTCAAATATCAATTGATTGAAATCGGCTGTCTAGAAATGTAGTGTAGGAAACTTTCAGTAACTCGGCAGCATGTGACAACAGATATGCAAATTGACCACATGATCTCTCTACAACCAGATATTCAAAGCTCACTGAGTACCTTGGCATGAATTGATTACAAATACTATACACTGGCCAATCCAATTAGCTTAGAATCTACCTGAGGTCAAGATCAAATGTTACACTAAGTTGTCTACCTTGCATGTATGTATGTGTGTGTGTGTGTATGTATATGTATGTATGTGTGTGTATATGTGTGTGTGTATATATATATATATATATATATATATATATATATATATATATATATATATATATACCGTAATTTCCTGCGTATAAGACGACTGGGCGTATAAGACGACCCCCTACTTTCCTGTTTAAAATGTAGTGTTTGGGCTATACTCTCCGTATAAGACTACCCCTCTTCCAGTGCACACCAGTGGGAAGAATCGTGCCCCATCATTGGTGTCAGTGGGAGGAATAGTGCCCCATCATTGGTATTAGTAGGAGGAATAGTGCCCCATCATTGGTATCAGTGGGAGGAATAGTGCCCCATCATTGGTGTCAGTGGGAGGAATAGTGCCCCATCGTTGGTGTCAGTGGGAGGAATAGTGCCCCATCATTGGTATCAGTGGCAGGAATAGTGCCCCATCATTAGTATCAGTGGCAGGAATAGTGCCCCATCATTGGTGTCAGTGGGAGGAATAGCACCCCATCATTAGTATCAGTGGCAGGAATAGTGCCCCATCATTGGTGTCAGTGGAAGGAATAGTGTCCCATCATTGGTATCAGTGGGAGGAATCGTGCCTCATCATTGGCATCAGTGGGAGGAATAGTGTCCCATCATTGGTGTCAGTGGGAGGAATAGTGCCCCATCATTGGTGTCAGTGGGAGGAATAGTGCCCCATCATTGGTGTCAGTGGGAGGAATAGTGCCCCATCATTGGTATCAGTGGGAGGAATAGTGTCCCATCATTGGTGTCAGTGGGAGGAATAGTGCACCATCATTAGTATCATTGGGGGGAATAGCACCCCATCATTGGTGTCAGTGGAATAGTGCCCCATCTTTGGTGTCAGTGGGAGGAATAGTATCCCATCATTGGTGTCAGTGGGGGGGGGGGGAGGAATAGTGCCCCATTGTTGGTGTCAGTGGGGGAAAGGAATAGTATCCCATCATTGGTGTCAGTGGGGGGTGGAATAGTGCCCCATCATTGGTGTCAGTGGGGGGGGGAGGAATAGTGCCCAATCAATGGTGTCAGTGGGGGGGGAGGAATAGTGCCCCATCGTTGGTGTCAGTGGGGGGGAGGAAAAGTGCCCCATCGTTGGTGTCAGTGGGAGGAATAATGCCCCATCATTGGTATCAGTGACACCAACAATGGGGCACTATTCCTCCCACTGACACTTGCTGACCCCTGTTCCTGTACGGTGCTGCTGCAGCCAGCATATGTGGTTGCAGCAGCACCTAAGCACGGCACACTTACCTGCATCTCCACTCGATTTTCGCGGGGCCGCTCAGCTCCGCCTCCTCGCCGGTGATTGGCCGCCTGTGTGCCTTTCCTGAGCTACAGTTCTGGCGGCCAATCACAGGTGAGGAGGCGGAGCCGAGCAGCCGCGTGAACATCCAGTGGATGACCGAAGGAAGGAGCAGCCGCGCTTCCTGGACCGGATCGTCGTGGGACCGGAGCCAGGTAAGAGACAGCAGCCCCTGCCCACCCCTGTACTAAGTTTCCCTTCTGTTGGAAGGGGGGGGCGGCGGCGGCACCGCGCCGCCCCCCCCCTAAAAAGTGTCAGCATGCCGTTACCGGCGTATAAGACGACCCCCGACTTTTGAGAAGAATTTCAAGGGGTAAAAAGTCGTCTTATACGCCGGAAAATACGGTATATATATATATATATATATATATATATATATATATATATATATAGTGACAGGAGGCCAGAAAGAACTAGGGGATGGTGTCATTATCTCAGGTGTAGTAAGTTAAGGGCTCTGGGCTCTATAAAACTCCTAGGCTGCATAGAGAGAATGCTCCAACCTGGAACTGGTTTGCTGTGCAGGGCAGACTGGGGAGCAACCAAACCATCCTGTGGTGAGAGATAACCTGTGTGATCCTAGGCTGTGTGAACAACCTGTGTCTGAGCAGCGATAGGCTGTATTCAGACAGCTAGATAGGTAGATAGGAACCCTGTGTTTGTAGTTAGATGCCCAGTGTGGCAAGGCTTTATTTTCTGTTTGTATTTTTTTTTTGCTGTTTTGACTATATGCACCATGTGTTCACCCGACTTGTAAATAAAGCACAACTTTTCACCAAGATCCTGCTGTCGTACTGAGCCTCTATCACGGTGTTCTGACCCATCCAGGGGGTCAAGCACAATCCGCTACTGGGCTAATCCCTCACAATACACGCACGCACGCACACACACACACACACCATTGACTAGAAGCTAAAATTAGCTTTAGAGATATCTAAAATAGAATTTCCCCCAGAGAATTGAAATGAAAATTTATACTGCAGTTAAAATTACTTCACACCAACTTCTGTGCTAACCATATCAGACTAAACAATTTAGCTGGAGATCTAAGGCTAGTACAAGTTAGCTGAAGAAAATTAAAGTTATAGTTACCAAAATGGACTCTGTGGTATCAGTGATGTCAATTTTCAGTCTGGTCACTTGAGGGTGTATCTGTGTCCATCTGTTATCCCTTGTCTCCTGTCTTGTGATCGCCCCCTCTCCTGTCCCTCTCCTAACGTTTTGTTCCACCAAAAAACCTAGGTGAGCAAAGCTTATCTCACCTAAAAGTGACGTCACACTAGGTGTCTTTTTCTTTATTAATTACCTGAAGGGGGCAGTATAGGATAGAATAATTTTGGGTTTCTCTGACATGCCTTCTGTAACATGTCAAAAGTTGACCTTTAACCTTGGTTAGTAAGAATATCATGAATATTAGAGAACTGCTTTTCTGACAGGGCTGGTTTCAGACAGACTAGTAACCATGTCACTGCAAATAATGTTTTACCTAAGTGATTCTGGAGAAAAAAATCCACCTATACATCTTAGACATTTGTCAGATATAGTACTGAGGTTTATTATCTCACATCTACTGTAGAATGCAAACGTAATATAGTAAACGCAAACTTATTTATAATGTTGAAAACCTAATATCCACAATATACCAATATGTATTAATTGTTAAAACCAATTAATATAGATTTTTATATATATATATATATATATATATATATATATATATATATATATATATATATAATATATTACTATAAAACCTGAATTACTTAAAGTGTTACTAAATCCACAACAGTATAATCAGTCTGTATATGCAGTAAAGCATGCTTGTTATACTCACTGTGGAACCTGAGGGGTCAATCCTCTGCATTGTGTAAAAAGGGTGTTTGATCCCTTCTTCTCTGTTCCTCCCCTTTTTCAAGTGACCACCACTTATCTCCAGACTGAACGAGAGTGCATGTGATTAGCACAGGGTCAATCAGCACTGTCCAGACAGAGGTCAGGGGATTTCCATTCTCCTAGAGCAGAAAGAAAACTCCTACTGCTTTACCTAGTGCTGAGTTGGACACTGATAGAAGTCACAAGATTTCTCTAACTGCTAATGAGAAGAGGTCTTTAGCAGTTTATATTTACTAAAATAATTGCACTTCCATGTTCTGTGTACTGTGGGAGACCGGATATAGTGAATGCAGGGTCCTGGACTTAGTAACACTTTAAGTAAGCAAGTATTCATTTCATGCAATACAAATAATAATGATAATACAATTGAAATTTTTGGTTAAAATATTCCTGTCAAATAATAACACCATATGCAATGTAAAGTTTAATATGCACTCTTTTTCCAGAGGTTCATGGAATAAAAAAAGAATTGTGAACAGTTCTTTTGTGCTTTGTTAAATCAAGACATGAACTCATCCATTTATCTTGTAGCTGTCTGATAGCACCATTTTCTCCCATGTGCCATATACCATATGCAGATATACTCTTACCAAGACTTATTGCCCTGTTTTACCAGGGCTAGATATTTCACACTTTAGAATACTCCTCCACACTCTTCTCTAAATTGGGCAATCTCTAGAACATAACTTGTGTACTGCTTCTCTCTTGAGAGCCGGTGGGTCCACCTATTTTCCTGCACAACCAAGCAACACTCATTTTCCACCCTTGCATCCAAAGTCATTAAACAGTCTATGAACTTTATTTTTGTTGTTTTATTAGGGGTTAAACAACTTGGATAGGGTCTAGAAGTCTATGGGATGCTCAATGGAACTGAAACTACTTGACATGGAGGGCAAGCTTCCTATGTATAAAAATCAGATTTGATCCTGGACATTCTATTACTTCTGGAGTGGCTCTTGTCTCTTGACAGATCAGCACACAGTTCTTTCTAGAAGTACTCAGTCCCCTTAAATTAACCTTCTTCAGACCCCAGATGAAAATCTCATCCAACTGGCTGTCATGAAGAGTATCCCAGGGCAAGGGATTTGTAGCCCCAGGGGGTGTAGAGGTACTCATACTGTCCTGTTCCTGTAGCTTTAAATGTGAAGCTGCTTTCAGGCCTTAAGCTTGGCTGGCTTTTTCCCCTGCTGACAGACTGTCCTTTCCTGGCAGACTGGACCAGTAGAGGTCCCTCTTTCCAGCTCCCAGCCTGTAGGTAGACCCACCCCTCTATGGGCCCCCTCCCCCCTCTCTGGGCCCCCTCCCATGCTCCACACCAGCAGAACTTCCTCACTCCTTCCACCCGACTCCCCTGCTGGCCAGTTTCTCTCATTTTTATGTTGATCTTTCACACTGCCAGGCCTCCTGCCTGGAACTGGTCAGACTCCAATAACTATGCAGATCACCACCTCTTCACCTCCACCCACTGCTTCTAGAACATTCTCCAAGTTTCTGGAGCAGAGGGAGGTACCAGAGGACTGACCTGTAGAGCCCTTCATCCCTAATCTAAAGTAGCCTTGCTGACTCACACCCAGGCCTCTAGCAAACCTCTAACTATACAGAAAAAAACCTGTCTACACCAGAGGGCGCTACACTCGCAATATCCCAATATTTAAAATTAAAAAAAGGAAAAGACCATACTGCAGCAGATTCATTAAATGCAAAAGGTGCTCACATGTATCAAGAAACTAAAATCACATCCAGAGAGCACCCAAGATGGCTGATGCAGTGTTTCCGGTTCATCACTCGACTTCTTCAGAGGATCACTATAAAATTGTTCGACAATTTTTTCACAGATTGGTGAACCTCTTTACTTCTGAGACGCTCTGATTCTCTAAGATGTTCTTTTTATACCCAGTCATGGAACTGACATGTTGCCAGTTAACCACTGGCCGTCCGCCCTATTGCATATATACTACTACAGGGCAAACGTTCTGTGCAAAATCATATCTATAAATGTGATTTTGCACTTCAGCCACTGGGGGGGGCATGCCTGCCGCCAGAGCGCAGCTTCTGCTTTGATTGGATACAGCTGAAGCTGATCAACAGTTGCCTGCCAATGGATGAGCACCGGCACCTGTTGATCTGTGAGGAGAATGACAGAACTCAGCTCTGCCTAAGTCAGTGTTTCTCAACTCCAGTCCTCATGGACCCCCAGGAGGTCATGTTTTCAGGATTTCCCTCAGATGAAACCGCTGTGGTAATTACTAAGGCAGTGAAACTGATCAAATCACCTGTGCAAAATAATGGAAATCCTGAAAACATGACCTGTTGGGGGTCCATGAGGACTGGAGTTGAGAAACACTGGCCTAAGTAAACAAGGCAGAGCTGTGTTATGTCAATGGCGATCTGCTCGATTTTATTCCAGGAATTAAATCTAGCAGATTGCCTAGTAAAAGCAGCACACTGTACACACAAAAACACTGGCTAGGCACACAATTAACTCTTTGATCGCCCTAGATGTTTGACCCCAGACTGTCCACTGCAGTATCGCAGTCCTGCTATAAACACTGATCACCGCCATTACTAGTAAAAAACAAAGAAAATTCCACTGTTTACTGCCATGACTTTTGCACAAACCAATCAATATACGCTTATTGGGATTTTTTGTACCAAAATTATGTAGTAGAATACATTTTGGCCAAAGTTTTGTAAAGAAATTAGATTTTTTTTAAACACTTTTTTTATTGGATATGTTTTATAACAGAAAGTAAAAAAATGTTGGTGTTTTTTCATTTATAGCGCAAAAAAAGGTGATCAAATATCACTAAAAGAGAGCTCAATTTGTGGAAAAAAATGACATAAATTTCATTTATGTACAGCATTGTATGACTACTCAATTGTCTATTAAAGTAACGCAGTGTGGTATCACAAAAAATGGCCTGGTCAGGAAGGGAGGCAAGTCAAATGGTTACCTAATTAGTTGCAAATGTTGTGGTTTTTTTTTTTCAACCAATGCATAATTGCATTAATTGGTGCTTTTCATATATATCTGTTTGCATTTCAGCATTACTAGTACAGGCAGATTTGGAGAAGAATGAATTTCCATTCTAATTTATGATTTTTTTCTTTTTTTTTTGTCCTAAAAGGGAAAAATATTCTAAGTAGCGGAGCTTAAGTCAGAACATAAGCCGTATGTATTAGACTATTGGGATGCAGACTGCATGTTATACGGCAACTCTGTTATCCAAGCTGAACAAGCCTCTCGTCATAGACGAGGTTAAACACCGGGCCAGATACCTGGCTATTTATTTGAGCAGCGCTCTTTAGCTGGAAGAAATAAACAAGGCACACGTCCAGGAGTGAGGACACGGCTTCACATCCAGTGGTTAAATAAACATTCTCGACTCACTCGCCCAGCATCCGACACCCTATTATATGTGACAGATCCAATTCATCCATTGCTTGGCTCGGAATCTCTCATTCCTGCCTTCCACTCGTAACCACTTGCCTCCGTTGCCTGTGTCATGTGCAGCTATTCAACTACAAGAGACAGGTTCCTCTGCATGTCATTACCCACAATGCACATTTCACCGACCCCAGCCAAGCTCTGCTATGGCTTAGGCCTGACATATACTAAGCCGTCTTTTTCTAACTGCATACAGTCCTAGCATTCCAAGGCATAATATAGGGATTTCCCAGTCAGTCCACCCAAAATATTATTTTAGTTTTAGCTGCAGTCTGCCGGGTTGAGTCACTTTGGGTAGTCTCCCTTTTTCTGCTGCACTTTTCAGAATAAGCAGTATCAATGGCAGGGGTACAAACCATCGGGACCTCCAAAATAGATAAAACATGATAGGTAAGTCATTCTCAAAGTTATTAGGACATGTTCCCCTTTTATACTGTAAAAGCCATTATTTAAAGCATGTGTGAAAACTGACCACGCTGGGACGAATGAGCTTCCATTTATAGCATGATCAGTTTGAAATAGGAAAGTAGGGGGACTGGCAGGATCGCCAGGGATTTCACAGATAAGAACCAGTGCAAAATAGGATAGTTTTTCCTACAAGTACATGGTACAGCAGGCACATATCAGAAATATGAAATGTTGGAGTAACACGCTTTAACTACTTGCCTACAGGGCACTTATACCCCCTTCCTGCCCAAGCCAATTTTCAGCTTTCAGTGCTGTCGCACTTTGATGGGCAATGATAGGAGGCATTGATAGGCAGCACAGATGATGCTGCACTGATAGGTGGCACTGCTAGGCACAGGTGGGTGGCACTGCTGGGCACGGGTGGGTGGCACAGGTGGGCGGCACTGCTGGCCATTGATCTTCAGTGCCGATCACTTCTCTGACAATTGCCGGATATTGGCAGTACCTTCCTCACGCTGTGACAGTGTGGGGAAAGTGCAGCAGAGAACCGGCAACTGTATTTACCTGGTGATCTGCTGTGTCATTGGACACAGCTGATCACATGGTAAAAGGCCGCCGTGATTGCCCGTTTACCGTATCCCATGATCAGCTGTGCTCATAGGACACAGCGATCACTGGCAGCACTGGGGGTGCGCAGGAGGCGTGTTCTGAAATGACGTCCATGGATAACAAGATAACCGTGCTGTAGCCGTCCTTCAGCTATAAAGCAGTAAGGAACTGATTAAAGCTGAACTCCAACCTTTTCTTTAGTCTTGCACAGTTGTACAGACTCCTCTCCTGTATTGAAATCTCTGATTTCACTGCACACTGTGAGCTTCTCACAGTATGTGTCAGAAGCTAAAGCAAGTCTGGTAAAGCCTGCCTCATTACCTGGCTGGAGGTCTGCTCTTTTAAAGCAGAACTACAGTTAAAATTTGTATTTTCCCATGCAGTGGAGCTGTGCCCGCACTGCATGGGGTAACTGCTTGTTTTGTCCAGGGGCTCAGGGTAGAGCAATATTTACCCTGTCCTCTGATCCTCCAGAAAACCACACTCCCCCAAGTCCAGTGGTGGATTGTTTCCGCTGTCCTCACGTCTGGAGCCCGGCTATGGGCGTGATGATGTCAGGAACAGCCCATTCAGAAGACTGCTAGCTTCCGGGGGAGGCAGGAGTGGTGGGGATTGGTTTTGTGCTCAGAGGATCGGCGGTTTAGGTAAGTATATCTCCGCTTACCAATCCCCTAGACAAAAACGAGCATTTAGCCCATGCAGTGCAGGCACGGCTCCACTGCATGGGAAAATAAAATTTTTACCTGGCATTCTTCTCTAAGTAGGCTTTGGGCAGGACCCTGCCAATCCCTCCCACCAGCCACAATCTGCCTGCTTTAAATAGAGAAGCACAGAGACCAAGTGGTGCCTTCACTGGTTCTAAAATAAGGTCTGTAATTACCAGCTTTTATTTAAAAATTTCATGCAGTTGGATAGGGAGGACCCAGGAAAGGCAAAATATAAGTAGATAAAACTTAATTTTTAAAGATGAACACCAGGCAAACTGCTAAATACTTAGTTGAAATACTTATATTGGAGCTATTTCACTTGTCAAACTATTTTTATTTCTGTCCATCCTTTATTAAAACACAGCCCTGTTACACGGGGGCTTGGATGGTGACTGGAATTCTCTCTACTGCTGTAAAACATTTAAGTCATTCGCTTGCTCCCAGTCTCTGATTGGATTGTAAAGAGGCCAATACCGAGTCAGATTCTGGGACTTACAGTAGCTGCATCTAAAAATACTACTAACCCTCAATGTATTTTAGCCTAAATCAGTTGTAAATCTCAGCCATGAAATATGATCGAAGCATATCCCTCTATAAAGTGTACTTGTGTCAATTAAGACCACTAAGTATCATTTCTGTTTGCTGCTTTGTTCCTCTACTATCAGCATGAGTCACTTATGACACGTTTTCCTGACACCAAGAAAAAAAAGGTGACGGGAGAGAGCTCCAGCACACTGCCTGAGATTGATAGTCTCGGCTTCATTCCTATGTGTTCTGTGAAGGGGGGTGTGTCCCTTCCCTCCAATAAGCGCTCAAAACTCTCTTCCCTGAGCTCTGCAGTGTGTAGGTTCAGCTCTCTGATTTCTGTTTTCTGAAAGCTCAAACAAGCTGTATACATTATGATCGTAGAGAAGAGATCACTGCAGATAAACAGGTGCAACTTATGTAGGAAAGAAAGCAAAGTTCTAAGTTAGCGCTACAGCCTAACAGGTGATCTGTACCATGAATTCCACATTGTCAGCAGTAAGATTCAGTCTTGATTAAATCCATATGTGACTACAGCATTGCTGTTCTTAAATCAAACGTCTGATCTCTGAAAACACAAACACAGAGAGCGTACAGGCTCTGGTGCAATACTGTTTAATAAGAAATACAAGGATTTACACTCACAAGCCACAACTTGTGTATGAGCTTATCATCCTATATGCCATTGGTCTGCCAATCCTCTTGCCAATCCTCTTGCCATGTGCATGAGCTTTTTTGAAATCTGCAGCTGATGATGGTGATCCTGCCATGGAGGTTCTTGTTCAGCCACATCCTGTTATGAGGGTGACAATTGTCTCCACATTGCTTCCCTGCGTTGTCACATGCATCCCTGGTGGAGACTGTACAGCTGAATGCCAAGAAAAATGCACGTAAACCGGAAGTGTCAATAAAAGGCTAGAGGAGATTCAGATCCAGAAATGGATTTAAAGAACAAAAGTGAAAACAGTATTTTATGGAAAAACATGGCAATCCTAGTCATAAATAAATCTTCACTTGCAAACCATTTGTTGTTTTTTTAATACTCAAAATGCTTAAATCGGATTCATTTTTAATTTAGTATGTATTTACTTTTTTTTTTTACAAACTGAAGCACCCCATGGAGCTATCCAAAGAACCTCTGGGCTATTTGTACTGTTAGCTTAGAACCTGTGTGTGAGATGATAGATCTCTCCGTGATCTGCCACAAGTATCTAGGTGGGTGATCTGCCCCTTTTAAAAGAAAATTTCACGTTCATGTATAATATATAAAATTGCTGCACAAGGCATTTTTGTAATTTATTGCTATTTAAAAAAAAAAAAAAAAAAAAAAAAAAGTACCTTCCTGTTTTAGTCTGCTGTCGGTTAAACCGGCCATAAATGTTTCGATTTGGCCGGGATTTGAACCATTTATGGGCAGGCTGATTGTACCCAGTTCAACTGTTGTATGACTTGGGTACTTGGGTACAATATTGGGTTTTTATATACGATTATTGCCAGTGGCTACAGCAATGATCATTGTGTTCTCCCGGCAGAGACGGCACCCCGCGTGAACACGATAGCTCTCTGAAAGGGATTCCCCCATCAACACTGACTGTGTTGATGGAGGAATCAAATTTATTTTTTTGTGGTTGCAAAATTGCATTGTCTGTGGCCTGCCGTAGGATTAGCTTGCATCCTGGCAGTCATATACAGAACACCCCCAGAATAATGAACCAGCCTGTGTCTTCGGCTCTGTGTTTCCCAGCAGTTTTTTTTCACGTGGTTATAGAAAGCTGACCCTCTCACTTCCTTTTGTTCTGCAAAAGTTGAAGGGAGAAAAAAAAGCATATCTACAGAGCAGGAGCAGGTGAAAATATGTAGTAATGCTTGCTAAAATTCTTGGAATGTTTATAACTGACACAAAGATGATAACAATGTTATACAATACTGCTATCAAACAATAAAAGCCACAGCATTACTATTTATGTTGTCAAATAAAATGAAATGGGAATAAAACAAAAGATGAATTCTGCTTTATGATCCATATGTTATTGTTATCTAAAGCCTTGAATAATATTGTGAACTGTTCTATGCCCCTCACTCAAGTACCTATACTCCAGTTTCAATATGAGGAATTTACATTCCTTCTGTATGAGAGTGGGCAGGCAATGCAAGCAAAACAGCAATTCTTATGCCTTCCTGCAGAGAACGAGGTAATAAAAAAAAGCTTCACCGATTAAGATGTTATCTGTTACACACAAGCAGTAAATCAGGGCTTGATAGTATGCATGTGTGACTATAATGGATTTACAATGGCTTATGCAAGGACAGAGCTGATAATAGGAAATGGGTCCCTGGTGAGCTGTATTCTATTTCTCCTTGGTTTATATGCTTATGGACATATAGAGTACAATGTGGTGGTTTTTGTAATTTCCTTCCAAGTATGTATGTTCCAGTTGGATCACCATGCCGGAGAGCAACAATTATAGAAATGTAGTTATCTGCCTGGAGCTCATTTATATAGACGTGTGAATTGTCTAGCCTGCCAAAAAATGTGCTCTGTTTGTTCTGCTATTCAGGACACGGGTGTCAAACTGGCTGCCCTCCAGCAGTTGCAAAACTACAAGTCCCATCATGCCCTGCCTTTGGGAGTCATGCTTGTAACTATCAGCCTTGCAATGCCTCATGGGACTTGTAGTTTGGAAACAGCTGGAGGTCCACCAGATTGATACCCCTGCCAAACAGCCAGGTCCTGAACTCCCCTTCCCTCCACTGTGGTTAACAAATAAAACCTGGTCCTTGACTCTCCTAAAGCCAGCCATAAATCGAAGCTCGTCCGGTTTGGCAGGAACAGGCCGAGATTTGATCCATCTATGGAAAGGCTGGTTGTACTGAAGTTGATCCATCGATCGATTTCAGTACAAAAAGCCTTTTGGATTTTTTACATGCGATTATTGCTGGTGGCTATAGCCGCTAGCAGTAATCATTGTGTTCTGCCTGCAGGGAAGGCTCCCCACCGGCAGAATACAGTAGTGCTGCAGGAGGGATTCCCCCATCAACATTGACTGTGTTGATGGGGGGAGCGGGTGATTTTCATTCCTGCAACCCATGGCTGCAGGAAACAAAAACACATCATCTATGGCCTGCCTTAGGCTACTTTCACACTTATCCACCGCAAAAACACAGGCGTTTTTACCGCGCTTTTGAGCATTTTTTTTAATGACAAGTGACTTAAAAACTACACCAAAAACGCTTGTTTGAGGCTCTTTTCAGGCGTTTTTAAGACGTTTTTCAGGCACCTTCCATTGATTTCAATCAGAAGAGGCGTTTTTGTGGAATTTTTTTTTTTTAACTCCCCAAACTTGCCCCAAATATTCTGCAAGCAGGAGATTTTACACCACACCGCAAGCACAGCTACTCAGTGTGAAAACATACTTAGACATACATTCACATACATAGAGAAGCAGTTTTCTTAAGTTTTTCAGGTGCTTTTTTTTTTTTTTTTAACACAAAAATGCTTCAAAAACTCCTCAGTGTGAGAGTAGCCTAATGCAGGCCATACATGGGTCGAATTCCAAACAATTTTTCATCCGAAAATCGAAAACGTTCGCTCGGTAATCAGATGGTGCCATCAATGATTTCGACAATCAACCGACCAAGTCATAAAGTTCACCTCATATAACAGGCAAAACGTCTGTCTCTTCCAGGTCATGGCTCGTGCGCATATTCTTTTTAGAAAAACAATCGTACGATTTGACCATCGTTGAGTTGAAAATCTGTTTCACAAATTTTCCAACATGCCCGATCACCACAAAGGGGAAGAACCATGAAAACTGGCCAGTGCCATTCACCTACTAACAGAGCGAAAATCGTCTGATTATACTTAGGTCCGATGTTCGGATGAAAAATCGGTTTATTTTTGCCCCATGTATGGCCGGCATTAGTCTGTTATAGTATGACAAAGTAGGAAGAGCAGACCACTGATAAGGCTACCTTTCTGGGTAATAGTGCTGTTTAAAATTTAAAAGAGATCAGGGCAAAGGCAGCATGTTGCCAGAAAGGCTACACAGTGAAGATATTGTGGGATCGGGGATTCAGGTAATTCTAACCTATAACTGCTGGGGAGTAGAGAGGGGGAGCAGTGACAGGTAAGTGTTTTCAATGAAAACCCAAACCCTCTAGAAAGCGGTGCTATTTTTACCTTATCAAGTTGATTGATCATTTATTAAATCGCAGATGCTTTAATGCCAAGACCAACTCCGAGCTATCAGTCCAGTGATGTTTTCCAGAGTGCTAGAAGGGTCCTTGTGATTCATCATCCGTTGTACGTGGGGAAAGTCCTCTTTAATTCGGACTGAATTATTTTCTGCTTCAGCATTATAGCATGTTTCCTATAATTTAACCAGTCATAATATGGCAATCTTCCAGAATCCCATGTTTCAATACTATAAAGATTCTCTGTAAAATCTACTTATTTTGTGGCTGCAACCATGACTTTAGCCACTTCAATACCGGCACTTTTACCCTCTTCCTGCGCAGGCCAGTTTTCAGTTTCAGTGCTCTCACACTTTGAATAACAATTGCGTGGTCATGCAATGCTGTACCCAAACTAAATTTTTATCATTTTTTTTCACACAACTAGAGCTTTCTTTTGGTGGTATTTAGTCACCAATGGGGTTTTTTTTATGCTAAATTAACCAAAAATTGTAAAAAAAAAACGTTTTCTTTGTTTCTGTTATAAAATTTTGAAAATAAATAATTGTTCTTCATAAATTTAGACCACGATGTATTCTGCTACATTTCTTTGGTGAAAATAACTCAAATCAGTATTTATTATTTAGTATGTAGGAAAGTTATAGAGTTCAAACTATGGTATAAATCTGAAAATCAATCAATCCTGAAGTACTGAAGCCAGTCTAATTTCTTGAGACCCAAAAATGTCAGGACAGTACAGATATTCCCCAAATGACCCCATTTTGCAAAGTAGACAGTCCGACGTATTTATTAAGAGGTATGGCGAGTGTTTTTTTTTTTTAAGTAAAATTTTTGTCATAGTTTTTGGAAAATGAAGAAATTAAAAATAAAGTGCACAAAATTTTTTTTTTATATTTTACATACTGTCACCAGTGCAGTATAGTGTCATCCTATCACTGGTGTGGCGGTGATCAGGTACACTGGTGACAGTATGGAAAAAATAATAATTTTTGATAAACTTTTTTTGTTTGTTTTTATATTATTTTTTATTTATGTTTTACTTTTTTTTTATAATACACTGTGACATTGTAGTAACATTGTATTACTCTGGGGAAGTGATCAATATTTTTTGTTTTACACATTACGATTTCTTATTGCAAACAACCTCTTTGCTATAAACATGCATTTAACTGAAATCAGATTATTCAGTTTTTTTTGTTGTGGTTAGCTGTGATTGGCCACAGGTAATCACATGACACAGATGGGCTGTGATTGGCCCAGTCTCTACATGTGATCACTGTGACCAATCACAGCGAGTGACACAATTGTATACAGTGGATGGCATGAAAGGAATCCATCCATTGTTTACAACTGTCGTGACCTGCTGTGATTGGTCACAGCAGGTCACATGGTACTGGCAGCAGCCAACAGCACGGCCCCATCTAGGAAGGACATCATATGATGCCCACCCGAGTCGATGAGAGTCCCGCTCGGCAGCCATTCTGCTACTGACCGGGTGGGAACAGGTTAAAGTGTATGCCAAAACTTTTATTTTTGTTTAGAATAAGGAAAGGGTAAAACCCCTATCAGGTTATTGATTTCTGTCTGTGTTCTTCTGGCAAGATTACCAATCATTTTCTGTCTTGAAAGACAACAAAAGTAAGGGGGAGTTCTCATTTTAGACACTTGTCCTTATTGGAGGATTTCTCTACACCTCTTGCTCTAATGACAACTCTAAAATGTATATTTTCTCATCACTTTCTGACTCAAAAACAAGGTGACACAGACTGTCTTAAAAACTTGGCAGAGGAACCAAATCACTCCCCAAAAATGTTGCCTTTTAAAGCTGTTATAGAGCTGAAGACGTCATACCTGTGATGATAAACACAAGCAAAGAGAACTGGGAAGTGGTACTTCCACTTTCTTTTTCCAAAATTCTAAGTCAATGAGACACATTACAGTCCAGCTTATGACGCTTTGACACAACAGACCAGTTAGATGGAATGCATGTGGGTCATAAAACTGTAGCAAAGTCCTCTAGACCTGTTTACAAGCAAACGCACATATGTGAGTCTGGTTTTTGACCTGAGGTCTGACTACCAGAGCCAAAATCCATATATTATTCATATTTCCATGTGTGATGAAGCTTTAGTGATAAAAAAAATTATTACATTAATGTAATGTTAATAAAATAGCAATTAGTTAGACACCAAACATGCCTATATTGCAGAGTTCAGTAGGCTAATGGAACGCATTAGATCTCTGATATGTGCATCTGATTTAGATTATATTTTGTTTTAACGAATCCTAATTTCATTCTGTGCAATAATATGTTGGTTGTCGGGTTGTAAAAGCGTGTCAGATGGAAATATCAGTGCAATTAGTTAAGTTGGCATCATAGGTGTCTGCTGAGTATTTTAAAATGATTTCCATCCCCTTCAGCACAACCCTCAAACCTTTATACTGGCTTTGTTAATTCTGTAATCATCCTCTTCAGGGACCAGAAAATAATAGCTGCAATTGGCAACTGTAGCCGTAGCTTAGCATAGGAACTTTAAACAATGGAAATAACTAATTTGTGAGAGCCAGTGACTCTTTTATATCTGATTGGACTGCCCTGCATGGTAACTAAAGACCAGGCATATTTTGCTAGATAATTTCCAATTTTAATCCTATTTTATTGTACTGTTGCTATTTTTTTCTGTAAATATTTTCTTCCATTGTTTTGTCTTTCATTAAATTATATTTAAAAATAATTGAACTGAATCTCTGAATTTTTTTAATTGGAAATCAGTCTTTAGTCCCTATGAGATAGTCCCTATGGTTCCATACCTCTGAAGATGTGCGTGCGCACGTAACGCATAAGGAGGAGCCTGGACGTCGAGACGCTACGCCGCCGGAGCCACGTGGAGGCCCGGCGGCCACTATTCGAAGTGCCAGGGTTAGTTGTCTTGCTGACACATCTGTATGATACCTGCCTGCTTTGAATTGGATATCACTATTTTGAATAAAGCTGCCTTTTATGACCTACTTCACTATGGGTGTCCTTCCCTAAAACTCCCTTGAGGAGCTTTTGCTTGCAGAACCTGGATCTTGGAATTCTACTTCTAATCGTGAGAAGGAAGATCTGTTGCTGCATCTACGGAGGAGGGACCCACCATTCCTGTAACCGGACCAGCTTTACTTCCCTCTGGATTGATGACCCATGAGCTTTAAATGCACACTGCGTTTATGTGTCTTACTTCTGGTGAGTGCGTTTTCCAGCCATTTCCACACGGATCACCAATCCTGAATTCACATCTGACACTGGATACGTTCATATGAACAAGACTTTTAGTGGACTATTTTTCTGTCATATTGTCACCATTTCAGCGCTGCACTATTTTTATGGTATTGCTTTTAAGTTTTATTGGTTGCTTAGAGTGCTCAGCCGCTATCAGGATTAGCGCTCACTGCTGTTGTTTTCTTATTTAGTATTTTAAAACTGTTACATTCCTGTCTAGATGTGGCAGGGTGTGCCACAGACCATTCCTAAAAGTCAGAATTTCAACAGCAGATGCTGTGAACAGTCTGTGTTTCTGTTAAAACACATGGTGGCTACATTTGTTACAGAATGCTCATAAGTGTGTGAATGTTTGGCAACCCTAGTGACTGGTGAAAGCTAGTTGTATATGGCGGCATGCAAACCATCTAATCAGATATGCACATGCTGAGATTTTTTTTTACAACTCTGGAAAAACACAATGTATTGTACAATCCCATTATACAGTATGTATGTGTGTGCGCTTCAGTATGGTCTTACTAAATGGTTGCCTTAATGTGACCCCCTTCTCAGGCATTCTGCGCACTCTGTAATAGACCTCCACTTTCTCCATGCTTATCCCTTTGCTTTGTTTGTTTTTCAATAAAGACCATTCTTTGTTTCAGGCCCTGGAGCTTGATTTATCATATAAATATACTGGATTTAGTGTCCGTCACGGAAAAACATGAAGCTACGTTATTAAAGATTACAGGCAGAGACCCGCAGAGTTTGAAGATTATTAGGGTTGACTTTTTCTGCTTGCCATAATTCATAAGAACAAGTAAAAAATTTTATTAGACACAACTTGGCCCAAATTGCAGAGGAAGAATTAAGCAGTGGCAGCAGTTGTTTATATGATGAACTTCTGTTACAGTTTAATATTTCATAGAATGTGTATATTAAAGATCCATATTGAGAGGTTCACCACTAAATAAGAGAAACTCTAATAGTCAGTTTATATATCATACATATATACAGACAACACTATATGAGAATACAGCATAAATGCAGCC